>NC_059130.1:93580798-94205798 GCF_020740605.2 Lemur catta | reverse complement strand
GCTGAGAAGACAGATAGGTTGAGGTTGCCACGTCGTCTAAGCAACAGCAAAGACTCAAGCAAAAGCAATGACAGTGGTATAAGGAGGAGGGTCTGTATTTAGAAATGAGAAACATAGGGTACACCAAAAATTTCTTTCTTGGAGAACTGGATGATAATGGCGTTATCCAAAAAAAAAAAAAAAAGAAGAAGAAGAAGAAAGAAGGAAAGAAACCAAGATTGAGTGCCTGGGAAATACCTGGTGTTGAACCTGGCCCTTCACAGAACAGGTGTCCACTAGCGTTTTGTGCCTTGGGTATTTGGTTCTGTTCTGTGAAGCAGTTGAATCACATTCTTTTCTAAGGGCTGTCTGTCTCCGTGGTCTAGGTCTGGGGATGCAGTCTGCTAGTGTCAGCAGTGGCTTGACTTCTGTGACATTTTCTGCTTTTCTTTTCTTTTTCAGAGTATGATCGGTTGGGCTTCCTCCTGAATCTGGACTCCAAACTGTGAGTAGCATAAAGAGGTACCTTGGCTCTGTGGTAGAGGGGTCTGTGACAGCTGGGGTCTCTCTCGGAAGGGTCAGCTCTCATCAGCCCTGTGGTCATTGGGACCTCTGGGTCATTGGGTCCCTGGGGCCTCTGTCTACAGAATCTTTGCTCATGTTACAGTCTGCAGGGGCCTGGAGAGGATGGGATAGTGTGTACAAACATAAGGCCTTAGATTTGGCTGGCACAGGCAGCTCATTATAGAAGGCAGCCACTGCCAGGAGTTTGAGGGTCAAGGAGGCCCCTGGAAAGGCTTCTCCTACAGGGTGGAGGACAGTTGAGTCACAGCAGGAGGCAGTGGCCTCTCAAAGATGCTCTGCTACCTGGCATGCACAGTCTTCCACGTCAGTCCCCTGTCTTCCTCTCCAGCTTCAATGCCAGTCACTCCAACCACAGGTGAGCCCTCCTTTCCCCCCTGCCTTTGCATGTGCTTGTTATCTGTGTCCCTTTCCTTACTAGACCACTTGGAAATCTCAAAGACCAGTTCCTCCCCACACAAAATTGTCTCTTCCTCTATGCTTCCTTTGAGTTTTCTACCTCTTGTTACCAAGTATCTCTCTAGACTGTAACTGTGTAATAATTATTAATTTATTAAGGGCATAGACTCAGAGCCAGGCAAAGCTTGGTTCAAATCCCAAATTGCCATTTATTCTCTTTGTGACTTGAGGCAGGCTACTTAGTCATTCTAAGCCTCAGTTTTGTCTGTAAGATGAAGACAATATACATACTTCACAGAGTTGTTGTAAGGATTTAATCAAAATGATTAATTCATAGGGGACTGTCAAGTACAGAGTAGCTAATCCTCCCAGGATCCTTCCCTATTCTGGCCTTCGTGGTCTCTCTAGTGCCTAGATAGTTCTGGCATTTGTTTGTTAGGTGCTCATGGATGGATGGGTGGATGGTGGGAGGATGATTCTGTACTTCCCTACTTGACCAGCAAGCCTTGGGTTGGAGCTCTATCTGCTATGAGAGTTTGAGCCCTGTGCAAGACCACTCACATGGTTGATACTCAACAGGGGCTTGCAAAACCACCTTGCTACCTACTGTGACTCTTTTCTGTTGTTATTCATCTTTGTGCACCTATGTCCCCTGTCCTGTACCAGAGAGACATCATGAAAGATGAGAATTGCGTCTCCTTCCTTTCCTCCCTTGCCTCAGGCCTTGTCCACAGCTGCTTCTGATGGTGATGACCACACCGACATACAAGACATCCAACCAGGGGCTGTTTGGCTTTCCCATTGAATAGCCTGGCATCTGGCCCCTTTAATTGGCATCTAGCTTTTTGGCTCTGGTGCCTCACACTATGAGTTCAGGCATTGTAACTCCCAGCTTTTATACGTCACGGAGGCAGCTACGAGGGAAGAATGGTCTGCTCTTTCGACCAGGCTAGTAGAGAGATGTCAGCCACATGTTAACATCTTGGGAATGGGGCTTGATTGTGCTAAAAAGCCACAAGCTTCACACTTAAAAATTCTTAATTTAGTGCCCTGGGCAAAAAAACAAATCAAGTGTAAGCCATAAGCAAGTGAAATGTCACCGGAATAGAAGAGATACAGTAATTACCAAGTTGAATCACATTGATGAGCAAAAGACATGTTATCTTGAACATATTAACTATAGTATTTAAACTGTCTTCAACGGTATAAGGAGGAGCATGAGGAGGACACTCCTGCCCTGCCATCCTGGCTGTTAGGTGGTGCAGAGTAGGCTATTGTGTAGCTTTCTGTTGAGTACCAAGCTGGTTCCATGAACCATTTGAGTCAGCCTGGTCTTTAGCACAGTGAATTAGCTTGGCCTCATTTGATTTAACTCACAATCTAAGGTACAAACTAGTATTTTCCTGCCTCTTGCTATAGAGGCTTGTCCAATCCAATGATGTCTTGAGAAGAAAGCACAGATATATGAGAAAGGTTTTTACCTGTGTCCAGGGAGAGGCTTCTAAGGTAAGGATTCTACTTTAGGGGGCAATTCTTCAGGAAAGTTCAGATCTCCCCTTACGGAGTCTTTCTCTGGTTGTGTTGTATTCTATTTCTGATGTACAGGAAACGATCAGAACTGAATTTGAATTCTGCCTCTGCTGCTTAGTATTACATAACCTTAGATAATTATTTTAGCTTTCTGAATTCCAGTTTTCCTTTATGAAAAATGTAGACACTAACACTCATTTCCTATGGTTTTATGAAGAGTAAAAGAAAGGGTTCTTTAAATTATGAGTAAGTATACAAATGTAAGGCATTCTTTTTATTTATCTTGATTGCTATTTATTTAGCTTCTTGAATGTAAGAATTCATATGTTCTGGAAAATTTCCAGCCATTTATCTCCTGAAATATTGCCTCTGCCCAGCTCTCTCTCTACTCTTCTTCTGAAACTGATTACATTTTAGACCTTTTCCTTCTAGCCTTCTCTGTTAACTTGTCTTCCATGTTTTCCATCTTTTGATCCTTTCCACATTAAACTGGAACCCAAAGGACTCAGCATCAGGATAAACTAGAACTAAATCTGCACCCCTAAGCTGGGACTGCAGGAAGGGTTACCATAGTTTTGAATAAATCAGGGCAAAAAGTTAATTAAAAAAAAACAAAAACGTTGATATTTGTTGCCAGAGTTCTCATCACTCATGTGATTTAAGGAACCTCAAGCCATGAGTTTAGTTCAAGGTATTCCAGACTGGCAGTGCCGCCAAGCACCTGGCAGAAGCAAATGCAAATTCTCTCTGGAGGAAGACATATGAATTCTTCAAAAATAACTTTACAAGGAAATAAGCAGTTTACAGTAAAAAATTACAACACACAAGGAAACAAGTTGCCGTTAGTGAGAACCACGAAAAACAAAAAACAACAGAGGAGGACCCACAAAGATTTCTGAAATTGGAATTACCAGACATAATAAAGCAATTATATATACTGTATTTAAGGAAATAAAAGACAAGTCATGCCACTACACTCCAGCCTGGGCAACAGAGTGAGACCCTGTCTGGAAGGAAGGATGGAAGGAAGAAAGGAAAGAAGGACAAGATTGAACTATATGCATAGAATAGGGAACTATAAAAAGTAAAATATCAGATTTAAAAAACAATGAACTTCCAGAGTTGAAAAATGCAATGAGAGAAAGAAATAAGAGGCATCCAAATTGGAAAGGAGGAAGGCCAATTGTCCCTATTTGCAGACAATATGATCTTATATATAGAAAACCCTAAAGACTTACAAAAAAACTCTTGAGAGTAATAAATTCAGTAAAGTTGCAGGATACAAAATCAGTAACATTTCTATATACAAATGAACTAGCTGAAAACGAAATCAGAAAGGCAATCAATCCCATTTACAATAGCTACAAAAAATTAAATCAAATACCTAAGAATAAATTTAACCAAGGAAGTGAAAGATCTCTGTAAGCAAAACAACAAAACACTGATGAAAGAAATTGAAGAGAATACAAACTAATGGAAAGACATCCCATACTCATGGATCAGAAGAATTAATATTGTTAAAATGACCATAATACCCAGCACAACCTACAGATTCAGTGCAATCCTTATCAGAATACCAATGACATTCTTCACAGAACTAGAAAAAAAAAAAATCTTAAAATTTGTATGGAACCACAAAAGTTGCTGAATAGCCAAAGCAATCCTCAGCAAAAAGAGCAAAGCTGAAGATATCACACTAGCAGACTTCAAAATATACTACCAAGCTGCAGTGACCAAAAGAGCATGGTACTGACATAAAAATAGACCCATAGACCAATGCAAAAGAATAGGGAACCCAGGAATTAATCCGATTTATAGCCATCTATTTTTGACAAAGGTACCAAGAATACTCATTGGAGAAAAGACAGTCTCTTTAATAAATGGTCCTGGGAAAATTGGATATCCATATGCAACAGAATGAAACTAGAGCCCCACCTCTCACCCTATACAAAAATCAATTCCAAATGGATCAAAAACCTAAATGTAAGACCTGAAACTATAAAGCTACTAGAAGAAAACATAGGAGAAATGCTTCAGGACATTAGTCTGGGAAAAGATTTTATGAATAAGACCTCAAAAGCACAGGCAACAAAAGCAAAAACAAACAAATGAGATTATATTAAACTACAAAGCTTCTGCACAGCAAAGGAAACAATCAACAGAGTGAAAGACACTTACAGAATGGGAGAAAATATTTGCAAACTATTCATCTGATGGGAGATTAATATCCAGAATATACAAGGAACTGAACCATCTCAACAGCAAAAACACAAACAATCCAATTAAAAAATGGGGCAATGATCCAAACATTTCTCAAAAGAAGACATACAAATGGCCAACACATATGAAAAAATGTTCAACATCACTAATCATCAGAGAAATGCAAATCAAAACCATAATGAGATATCATCTCACCCAGGTTAGGATGGCTATTATCAAAAAGATAAAAAATAACAAAGCTGGTAAGGATACAGAGAAAGGGGAACTCTTATACACTGTTGGTGGGAATATAAACTAGTAGAGCTGCTATGGAGAACAGTATTGAGGTTTTTCAAAAAACTACAAATAGAACTACCACAAGATCTAGCAATCCCACTCCTGGGCATTTATCCAAAGGAAAGGGAATCAGTGTATCAAAGTGACATCTGCATGCCCACGTTTATTGCAGCACTATTCACAATAGCCAAGATAAGAAATCAACCTACGTGTCCAACAACAGATGAATAGATTAAGAAAATATATGGTATATATACATAATGGAACACTATTCATCCATCAAAAAGAACAAAATCCTATCATTCATGGCAACATGGTTGGAATTGGAAGAAATAATGTTAAGTGAAATAAGCCAGGAACAGAAAGTTAAATGCTGCATGTTCTCACTTA
The DNA here is from genome assembly GCF_020740605.2 of Lemur catta. NCBI lineage: Eukaryota > Metazoa > Chordata > Mammalia > Primates > Lemuridae > Lemur > Lemur catta. The sequence continues at coordinate 94,200,422 of NC_059130.1, read as the reverse complement.
TATGTGAAAGCTAAAAAAAGTTGACCTCAGAAGTAAAGAGTAGAGCAGAAGATACTATTGGCTGGGAAGGATAGGGGGAAAGGAGGAATAGGGGGAGATTTGTTAAAGGACACAAAATTATAGCTAGGCAGAAGGAATAAGTCCTAGTGTTCTGTACCACTCTAGGATGACTATAGTTTAATATAAGTTTCAAATAGGTAGAAGGAGGATTTTGAATGTTCCCAACACAAAGAAATGATGAATATTTGAGATGGTGGATATGCTAATTACCTGGATCTGATCACTATATATTATTTATATCAAAACATCACTATGTACCTCCATAAATATATACAATTATTATGTGTCAATTAAAAAATAAAAGTATTTTAAAAATAACTCAATAACAAGGGTTTAGCAGCAGATTAGATACAACTGAAGAGTTAGTGTACTGGAAGATAAATCAGAGGAAATTATCTGTAACAGAGTTTGCAAACTTTTTCTATACAGGGCTAGATAGTAAATATTTTAGGATTTTGGGGCCTTTTTCTGTCACAACGACTCAATTCTGCTGTTGTAACATGAAAGCATCCACAGATAGTACATAGATGAATGAGTGTGACTATATTCCAATAAAACTTTATGGTCACAGAAATTTTAATTTCGTATAAATTTATGTCATAAAATATGCTTCTTTTGATTTTCCCCGCCCATTAAAAATGTGACCAAAAAATGTACAAGTATGATATATCAACTAAAAATATTAACTTTAATAAATAAAAATGTAAAAGACATTCTTATGGGCCACATAAAATTCAGGTGGTGGGTTGGCTTTGGCCCACAAGTGGTAGTTGGCTGACCCTTAATTGAAAATGCAACACGGATATTAATATATCTGCACGAGTACTGTCTTCTCATCCCAAGTCTTTTCTATTCTTGAAACCCTATTCCATAGAAATAATCTTAAAATAACTGTATGTCCAGTGATATTCCAAAAATCTGGAAATAGATGTTTTGGATTTTTTGTCTTTCCTGTATCCTTTTAATTATGGCTTTCTGGAATAAATAGATTGGTTTGTATTTCCTTTGAGAATTCCCTACTTCTTGTATCTACATGACTAAATCACTTGTCAGTGGTATGAAAATTATTCAGAATACTTACGTGCGAAACCTTGTTTTTTAACTGCAAGATCTGTTGTTCAGAAAGGCCAACAAATGTGGTGGTTTCAAAAGTGGTTACAAATGTGGGCTGTGGAGTCAGACATGGATCTTTGAGGCCCAGTTCCACATCATATTAGCTCTCATCTTGAGTGAGTTATTTAACCACTGTCTTGGTTTCCCACTATAAAGTGGGCATAATAGTAATCGCTCAAGGGTGAGATTCAGCATATCCTGTGCCCTCATTGTCTGGTGGTAAACTGGGAAGGATATATCCCAGGAAGGAGACCTGGACCTCAGCTTGCCTTCTGCTCATTCGTTTTGCAAATATTTCTTGCTAAGCCATATGCACGCCGTATAAGCTTGACTAGAAAGGGTGTCTTGTGAGCTGGAGTCTTGGTGAATGGGAAGGAAATGATTGAGAACAGCTAGGGAGGGCAAAGGGGTGGTATTGCTGGATAGCATGAGCAACAAACAGGTTTTTGTGTTTATTTTTTTAAATAAGAATGACATATTTTGGAAACATAAATGGAGTACAAAGAGGATACCAGGGTTCCTAAGGTGCATGGGATATGAAGAAAGAGCAGCCTCTCTTGCAGAGGGCTGTAAAAATGGTGTTTTCCAAAGAGACCCAGGTTTGTATGAAAGCAGAAGGTGAAAGGAACATTCACTGAAGAGCCTGAGGATGTAAAGGAACAAGGCTTCACAGAACATAATGGAAAGCTAGAGCGTGGGGCAGGAGGAGGGAAGTAGGAAACTGGGCCAAGAAGCAGCAGAGAGCAGTGACTTGAGGATAAGAAAACTGACAAGGATATAGTTGGGGGAGTGAACAGAATAACTAGGATGTGAGGCTGGGGAGTCGGTGGGCGTTGCTGGCCTCCAGGTTGCCCAAGAACTGATCCTGTCTTCCCGGGGTTGGGCACTCAGGCTGCTCAGTGCACACTGCGACAGCCTGATTGGATGATACCTCCAGGGACTCAAGGCTGGTCACCTGGAGCCTCAGGGCCTCCAGGCTCTCTGAGAGGGGTATGCTGGGTTCTGGTTCAAAGTCAGGGGTCCTGGGGAAAGGCTCAGGGGTGAAGGCACCTGCCCCGACACCAAGGTGAACACTTCTTCGGTCAGTCAGCAAATTTCTTGAGCAATGACTATGTATCAGGCAACACTCTGTTCTCTGAAGATACACCAGTGAACAAAGACAGTCAATATAAAAAAGTATCTTGGAGTGTGGTAAATGCCGTGGAAGAAAATAGGGAATGCTATTGAAGAGATTGCAAGGTTAAATGGAACAGTCAGGGTAGGATTCATTGGGAAGGTGATATTTGAGCAAAGACTCAAAGGAAGAAAGGGAGTTATCCCTGTTCGTATCTGGAGGCAGAGCATTCCAGACCGAACCCTAAGGAAATCTCAATCTCAGTTATGAGGAATATGACACCCTGAGCCGGGAATGTGGCCATTAGTCTAGGGGAGAGAGAAGCCATCTGGATGCCTTGGAGGAGCCAGACCCTGGAGTCCAGATATGTGTTTCCTGAGCTAATGTGAGCCTTCTGGGAGTGGATTTAATTAAATGGAAGTTTCATCTATTTCAGCTGGGTGTGAGTAGGGACAGCTCATACGGAGAAAGTGCTCTGGGAAAGCTCCTGTCTGCTGCCACAATGTGGTGCTTTATAGTCACCATGTGGGTGAGAGCGTGGGGACTCTTAACACTCAGTCTAATTTCATAAGGGAGTGCATGTGAAGACACAAAGAGATGAAAACCAAACAGCTTAATCCCCAGAGCCTAGTGAAGACCAGGCCCAGCTGTGAAAGGTGTGTAGACATGGGGCAGTCTAAGTACACCTGGAGGTGAGTTTACTAATTCCCAAGTTCCCCTGGCTACAAGGGGAAAGCATTTAATGAGCTCCTACTATGTGCCCAGTGCCATACTAGGTACTTTCTGTTACCTGTTCTCTACAACAGTCACTTAGATGAATCTCATCCAGTATCATGGCTTTAAATGTCATCTATATGCTGATGACTCCTAAATTTTTATCATGCCCAGTCCTTTCCCCACACTCCAGACTCATCTATCCAATTGCCTCCTTCACTTGGATGTGTATTAGGCATCTTACACTTAACATGCCCAGAACCTAACTCCAGATTCATACCCTCCACCTCCCAGAATCTTCCCTGCTCCAGTAAATGGCAACTCCAACCTTCCAGTTGCTCAGGTCAAATACCTTAGCATCATTTCTCTGACATTAAAATCTAATCATCAGCAAACCCTATTGACTTTCCCTTAAACATCTTCAGATCCAACAACCACTTCTCACTACCTCCAGACCAGGGGTGGGGAACCTGCAGCCTTAAGGCCACATCTGTTGCCTTCTAGGTCCTTAAGTGGGCCTTTTGACTGAATCCAAATTTTACAGAACAAATCCTTTTATTAATACATTTTTGTTCATCTTTTATATTTTTATTTTATTTTTAACATGAACATATTTAAAATACCCAAGAATAAAATAAGTTGCAATGCAGTAATGCTCCCAGATTGACCAGCAGCACAATTAGAACATCAGTAAGCCATTAAGGGCTAAATCGACAGCTGCTACACTCGTAAAGTTCTAAGGTGCCACCTGACTGGCACCACTACTGCACGAGGCTGGTTGGCAAGAGTTTATGAGGGTCGAGTACGCCGGTGTGTTACCAGCTTTTGACAACGGTGCACTCTGTTTCTGTTTGAATGGAATTTGTGAATAGTTGCACAGCTCAACAGCATTTTTTAATTCTGTCTGCTTAATAGCTATCATGTGAAAGAAGACTGAGAGAACCGTTGAATTAAACAGGTTTTTTAATAAGGATTGGGAATGGCAATATTATCTTATTTCTGCTGAAGATAAGATGATTTGCTTACTTTGTGATTCTGCAGTATCAACATTAAAGAAATTCAATGCTCATCAGCATAACACTCATAAGGACCACAAATATTTTAAATTAGAGGGAGAGGCACCAAAGCTTGTACTGCAGAAATTAAAAGATGAAAACCAAATGCAAAGACAATTCTTTCAAGTGGCAAAAAATCCAAGCATTTCCAAAAATGCTATCTTTTCAAAACACTTTTTCGAAAGGAAATTTGGGATGAACATTTTCCCCAGTTAGCAAAGGTCACTGATGGGCAGTATGATATATACAAATCATTTGAAGAATATGCAGCTGTTAAGACCTATTAATTGGAGAATACAATGAAAGGTTCACTGACTTTGAGAACCATGACATCACACTCAAATTAGCATTTCAGCCTCATCTGGTTGATATCACCAAGGCATCTAAATAACTACAGATGGAATTGATTGAGCTCTCAGTAGATGACATTTTAAAGTCATTATTTGATGCTAAGAAAGATCCAATTGGAATATGGAAAAATGCAGTAGAATACCCACACCTTCAACAACACACCGGAAAAATGTTTTCTTGCTTTTCAACCACTTACTGCTGCGACTCTACATTCTCCTACCCAACCCAAATCAAGATGCCGTTAAGGTCACAAATGACTGATATCCATCTAGAGGATCAGCTGAAACTGCAGACCTCCCTGCTGCAACCAAATATTCAAATACTTTCCAACAAAAAGCAAACAGAATAAAGTCATTAAAAAGTTAGTTAACTTTAAAATTAACAAATAGCTTTCATTTTTTGAAATTATTAAATACATAGTGGTTAGATTTTTGCAAAATAATGTACATTTTTAAGTATATCGAATTGAAGTTTCTTGAATGTGGCCTTATTTGATTACAGCTAAATTAATGAGGTCTTCCAACATGAAAAGGTTCCCACCCCTGCTCCAGACCATCACCCTGTCCTAACAACCATCATATCCCATCTCATTTTTGCACTCCTAACTCATCTCCCTTCTTTCATGCTTGCTGCCCCATGGTCTGCTTCCACACTGAAGCCAAAATGATCCCATTAAAAAGTAAGATCTTGTTACGCCTGTGATCAGAACCTTCCAGTGGCTTCCCGTTTCTCTTAGAATGAGAGTCAGAGTCTTTACAGTGCTCCCCAACGCCCTGCACGGTCTATGCCCTGGTTTTCTTGCTACTCCCCTTCTTGTTTATTATTTCATAGCGGGCTTCTTGCTGTGACCCCAGTACTGCAGGCCCACTCCTGCCTCACACTCTTGGCATTTTCTCATTCCTTTCTCTAGGACACTCTTCCCCAGATACCTGCAGAGATTGTTCACTCCCTCACCCTTTCTTAGTGCAGTGTTCCCTGCCTATCCCATTTAATATTGCAACCTCATTCCCCATTAGCATTCCCCTCCCCCTTTACTATGTCATCTTCTCCAGGGTTTATCACTGTCAGAAACTCCATATATTATTTTACTTGTTTATTGTCTGTCTCCACCCACTAGTGGGTTTTTATCAATTAATACTTTGTTCATTACTATTTCCTATCACCCAAAACAGTGCCCTACTGTATTTCTTAGCGATTGCTCAATAAATATTAGTTGCACAGATGAATGACTTGGTGGACAACTCTGTGAAGTGGATAGTATTTAAATGCATTTTAACAAATGAAAAAGTGACCATAGAAGGGATCAGTAATTTACTTGTATTCTTAAAACTCCATGTGATCAAGCCAGTATTTGAACCCTTCTCTGCCTGGCTCTAAACTTTCTACTTGTCCCACTATTCAAGATAGTTTTCTATTTTTTCCAAACCCTTGCTGTCAGTTTGATCCTAAGTTTGATCCTAAGTTTGAGCAACTCTACGGAACCTTTGTAAGGGCGAGAACTATGAACGTCCTGCTCACAGACGTATTCACAGTGCCTACTACAGTGTTTGTGGTGCATAGCAAATATTTGATAAATATTTGTTAAATCAATTAAGGACAGAATGAAGGGAGTATAAGCGAGAGAGAACAGTGTCACTTTTAATAACAAAACCCAGATCTTCCAAGTATCAACATGGGAAGAGTTTTAGAGAGCAGGGAGTGCAGTGGTAAGGGCTGTCAGATGGCCTTTTGTGTTTTTTATTGTCAAATGCATAATTCCTGGCAACTTTCCTATCTCCTACCACACACAAAAACTGGTAGTGCTGGTATTACTCACAATGTCATAGCTTTTTGGAACCTGTTTTATAGAAACAATATAGATCTTCTTGTCTTTTCAATTCTCCAGTACCGGTCATTTCATGCTGGTTACATCACAACTCATGCTGATGCCCATGACTGCTGGCTTCCAGTGACTCTCCCACAGGTGTGACTGCTTTGTTGATCATGGCCACAAATGCAAGTGTTACGCAGAGTATGCAGGGGAAATGTGAATCGTAATTAGTTTTCTGGTTGTGTTAAATTGATCCTGTGAAATTTTAACACAGAATATAGGACAGCACATCTTCCAACCATGTCTTCTCCTGGACTCTTTCAACAGTATGAGCCTGGGTCTAAGGGCAGTACTGCTTTAGAGGATTACTGTAAAGCTAAATTAGATAATTAGATCCACTGTCTGGCACATGGTTTACGCTCAGTAAATGTTAGTTCTCTTGTTCTTTTCACTACCATCCAGAAAGATGATGTGTTTTCATTTTTAAAGAAATGCAATATGGAAACAAAATTGAATTGGAGCAGTCACAGCAGATCCCTGGTAGAGAGCCTCTGTGAAAAGCGCCTGTACTGCTCAGACTAAAGCAGTTGGAGAGCTTACTGGAGAGCATCCTCCCAGCCAAGATGAAGTAAATTACAAGGCCTTGGAGACAAAGATAACCTGCAGTAATGTCAGCTCCAGAATCACTGATCAAACAGGAAAGTGCCTGGTTTGATAGAAAGGTATTGCAGCACCCAGTAGCAAGAGCAGAAAGGCAGGGATACCACAAATTCCAGATGGCTCACATCAAGCAGTGCCTCTTCTCTTAAAGTGATAGAAGAAGATTTTTGACAGTGATGGCTGTATGTGTGGCAAAAGCTGTAGAGAAACCCAAGTCTACTTTGGAGGTTGCAAAGAGCAAAGAGTGGGTCGGTGATGCCAAGGGTGGGATGGATTAGCACTCCCCAGATGTGGGTGGATGAAGAGACCTATGCTAATGCAAGAAGGGCCAGCAGACCTGTAGTAATGGGCTGGAGGGATGGCAGTCAGAGGAGACAGAAATTGTCCTTAAGGAGAGAAGTTTCAAGTTTCCATCTTGGAGCTAGAGAGAATCTATGGCAGTATTAAGTACTTTTCTTACATAAAGGCTGTTTAGAAAAAAATTAAAATAAAAATGTTTAGTGAGAGAATAGGCTTACTAAAGCTAACCAGAGCTGCTTCTGCCATTATCCAAGTCATGCCATTGTTCCAGACACAGCTGTCTAGTAGCTAGAGAAATGCCTCCTCATCAGAAAGGTAGAGGATGGAATTGGAGAGGCGGTGGTGGAGCGAGCTCTGTGCCACAGGGTCTTGTCTGTATGTCATGCAAGTCCCCCAGCATGGGAATATTGACTAGCTTTGATTAAGGTGCTGTGTTACTTGTCATGCTGTGTGCTAGGTGTTATGTACGTGGTCTTCTTTTCTCATAACGAGTGCCTTGAACTCTACATCACTAAATTAGCACATGGAATGAGGGAGGGGCATAGTAGAGAGCTGATCTGAACTCAGTCCTCTCTGAGATGGTTCTAGAAATTAGACTGTTGGCTACAAGATGTCCGTCCCTAATCTGCAGTGTCTTCAGGGATAGGCTTCAAAGTCCTTTCCCTAGTTTCCCAGCCATCACCACCTCCCTCTCCCACTTCCTGTTGATTAACCTTGCAAGGCAGGGCAACCAATTGAGTGCAGTCCAACATTTTGTTGGGTGCTCTGTGCTATGCATGCTGTCCTAAATTATCATGGTCTAGGAGAGAAAGATATTTAAGTAGACAGTTACTCTTCAGTGTAATGAATGCTGGGCCATAAATATGTCATCATCGTATCCCTGATCCCAGGCCCATTACACTTAGCATGTATTGAGTGATAACTAGGTGCCAGGCATTTTACTAGGTGCCAGCACATTATTCTCAGAGTAATCCTTGCAACAGTTTTATGGAGTAAATACTAAAGTTGTGTAAAGATGTGGAAATTCAAGGCACAGAACAGTTAAATAACACACCCCATTGGAAATCATGCAGTGGGGAAGGGGGAATAGGGAAGGGGCAAAAACCTACCTAACAGGTATGATGAGCACTGTTTGAGTAATGGGCACACTTATAGCCCTGACTCAAGCATTACAAAAACCATGTAACAAAAACATTTGTACCCCCTTAATATTTTGAAATAATAATAATAAAAAAAAAAACGGGCTGGGTGCAGTGGCTCACACCTGTAATCCTAGCACTCTGGGAGGCCAAGGCAAGAGGATCACTTGAGGTCAGGAGTTTGAGACCAGCCTGAACAAAAGCCAGACCCCATTTCTACTAAAAATAGAAAATATTACCTGGGCGTGGTGGCGCATGCCTGTAGCCCCAGCGACTTGGGAGGCTGAGGCAGGAGGATCTTTTGAGCCCAGGAGTTGGAGGTTGCAGTGAGCTATGATGACACCATTGTACTGTAGCCTGGGCAATAGAGCAAGACTTTGCCTCAAAAAAAAAAAAGCCCCCAAATCACACAGCTAGTAAAGGATAGAACTAGGATAAAAATCCAAGCAGAGTGATTCCATTGCCTCTAAATATTTGTTGCATGAATGAATGAGAGGAAGGAAGGGAAGGAGGTAAGAAAGAAGGAGAGGAGAGTGGAAGTGAACAAGCTAAAGGGAAAGTTTGCTCTAGGAAGCTCGGGGTCCACAGGCGGGATGGGATGGTTCTACTTGGGAGGGGAAGCATGAAGGGAAGTCCCGAAAGGAAGGGGTGCTTAAACTGAACAGGTGTTCCCTGGCCAGGGTGGGGTGAGGGAGCAGACCTAAGGCCAGCCCTTCCCGTTTTCTGCTAGATCCTCCCCTCCCCAACCTTCTCAAGGACAATTCTCTCTATAGCTGTCCCGTCTCTGCTGCATCCTGAGTTTTTCTTTTATCCTAACCAGCTTATAAACATGCTAAAATATTTCCTAACATCAAAAACACTGTCTTTACCTGCTTCCTCCCTCCAGCTATTACCCCATTTCTCTGTCTCCCTTTAGAGAAAACTCCTAACAATAATCTATATGCCATGACTACAGGTCCTCTCCTCCAGTTTTCTCTTAACCTGAGTGAAACTAGAGCCCCTCCACCTTCCAGTGAAACAGCTCTTGTCAAGGTCAGCAGCGACCTCCATGTTGCCAGATCCAGCACCCGGTCCTGTGGCCACACCTTCCTAGGCCTACTACAGTGTTCCACGCGGTGGGCCCCACATCCTTCCTGAGACACTTCCTTCCCTTGGCAACTGGGGCACTCTTTCGATTATTTTTGTCTCACTGACTGACTGCTCCTCCCAACCTCCTGCAGTTCTACTCCTCATCTCCCAAATATTGATCCTTCGAATAAATGCACACGCCAGTCAGGGCAGCGTCCACTGGAAGTCACGTGGCAGCTCTTTCTGGTGGGCGAGTCCAGACTTGAGCCAAGTGCTCAAGTCCTCCACATCCCGGCTGCCTGCCTCTGCCACCTCCCCTTCCACATAGCATTTGTATGGAGCTATCCTATCCAAACGTGCTTTCTCACCACATCCTCACAAGATCCTGGGAATTACGTGGTTTTCATTGAGCATGCGGAAGCTGAGAATCAGATTTTCCATCATTTGCCCAAGGTCACACAGCTTGCAGTGTCCTCTGTGAGAGTTTCTGATTCCAGAACTGATGTTCTTTCTGTTTACATTGCTTGGCCGGATTCCTTAAATGTGGCCCTGCTTAGTGAAGCAGGGAAGTGGAAGTCTGGTTTCTTCTTTTGGGTTCCTGTCTATCCATCTGGATGTCCTCTTGAGAGTGCAGTGGTCACACTCTTCACCCCAGGGCCTGGTAGTCATGTTTGCAGGACAATGGGTGCTCTTACTGTTTGAAAGGCCAGCTGCAGAGTAGGAGAAGAACAAGGGCTGAATGATTTGATCAGACTTCTGTGGGGCCTCCTGGCATTTGGAGTGTGAGTGCCTTAGAGAGACTAACTAACTATTCTGGCCTCAGGGAGTTGGCGTCCGTTAATCTTGGTGGTTTTGACCGCCAGCTGCCCCAGAGGTCCCAGCCTGCTGCATGACTCAGAGTCCCCAACACTCCCCCTATTCTTCTCGCACTGGGATAGTCAGGAGGCCATTTCTAAGGCATTTTAATTTGGTAATAACTTGACATGGCCCACTGTAACTGGAGTTGTACGTTTTAGAAGTTATGGTGCATTTTCTAAATGAGGGTTGATTTAGAGCTTATCATCCTTGATATCTGACTGCCTTGCACTGCCGTGGAGAGAGTAGTACCTCCTGCCATCCCTGCTGGGTTCTGGTCCCCTCTTCTCCATTACAGATGGCCTGAGCCATGGACCCTGGATTGCTCTACAGCCCTTATTCTTCAAGCACCTCGTCAAAAGTTGACAGGGTGAACTAGAGAGAGCAAGGGTGTGGCCAGGGGATTGTCTGTTGTTGCACCTTTATTTCTGTAACATATTGCGTGAAGAAGGGCAACTGCTGTCCATCTGTCAACTTGTTTGTGAAACTGTCTGGAATTCAGAGAGACCACAGGAACTCATAGTACAAGGTGGGAAAGCTGGTTGCCTGGGGAGGTTGGGGACAGGGCAGGAAGGGACTCAGAATGCTTCACCACTGTGTATATCCTTCCAAAGAGCTGTGTGAGGCCTTCTTGAGCCTGTCCTCTACCCCATCTCCAACTCCCTTGACCACTCCTGTGCTGTCGCTAGACTCTGCACCTTCCTCTGTGATCCTGTTGGTGGCAGTGTCATGTTAGGAGCTCCTGCATTGGTGTTGGAGAGAAGTGAGTTCAAATCCGATGTCTGCCACTTGCCAGCTGTATGATCCTGGCTAAGTCTCTTCATCTTTCTGAGCCTCATGTATAAATTAATAATTCATTGCACCTGCTCACAGCATTGTTGAAAACATCTAGAATGTTTTCATCACTGTGCCTAGTCCAAAAGCTTCTAGTAAGTTCAATAATTGCACTGAAGTTTATATTTCATTTCTGAAATACAGTTGTTTACATAAGAAAATATTTTTCTTTTGTTAAAACCTTTGGCTTTCTTTTGCCTACCAAATAAAGTCCCAACTCCTTGGCTTGTCACTCAGCATCTGGATTTGCATTTTAGGCTTTGAATTTCATTGGTAGGGAAGGCTTAAAAATGTATATTCCTAAAAGAAATTGCACGTAGACACAGATGAGTTTGTCTATATTCAATGAGCAGTTACTCTGTGTAAGGTCCTGGATTAGGCCCGCAGGGGTCCAGGGGTGAATCAGACATGACACACATTAGGCAGTGGTATCATTGCTCTGGCAACACTACCCCATATCCACCCCACCCAATCCCTGCAGAAGGCAGCCCCGAGGGCAGACTTGCCACAGGGCCCCAGCCCAGTAGAGCAGCTGGGCACTAGCATGTTGGCAGCAGGCCCAAGGTGGGGGTGGACAATGTTGGGACTTAGAACTGGCAGCCAGCCAGGGCTCACTCAGGTGCCCCGGCATGCAGGTCCTCCAGCCCCAGCAGTCACTGGGCCCATTCACTGAATATATCCTGTTCTCCTGCTGTGATTTTTTTCTAGACTGCCTAGGGCAGAGCTTTTGGTGGCAGGGCAGTGACTTCAGCCCACGTTGAACACTTAAGAACACTGAAACCCAAAGATGTGAGGTGGCATGATTATAGTCATACAGCAACAAAGTTTGGGTTAGAGCACAAGTCTTCTGAAAAATATCTGGCAGTCTCTCTTTGTGGGTTCCTGAGATTACCTTGGCTGCAGTGAGACTGTCAAGGTCATTTCCTCCTTTCAGAAAGTTACAGGGATCTTCTGTGTGCCCATCTCTGTGAGGGTACGGGGAGGGGGAAGGTGGGCAGGCTTAAGTCAGATTCTGACCTCAGGAATTTGCAGTGTAATGAGGGAGACACACTGGCAACAATTCTAATCCAGAATGGCGAGTGCTGATGGGGTAAACATGTGACATGGGTGGCAGGGGGAGGCACAGCAGAGAGGAGTGTACAAGCACAGAGAGGCACTTAGCTCAATCTGGGGGTCAGGGAATCACTCCCAATGAAGTTGACATCTGAGCTGAGTTGTGAAGGACCAGGAGGCATGGCCAGGTGAAGAGGGACAGGAAGAACATCCTAGGCAGAGATAGCGGGGAACATCCTAGGCAGAGATAGCGGGGAACATCCTCACCTAAAATAGCCCCGGTAACACACTTATATTGTGTCTATCTTCAGTCCCTGCAAGTGGCTCCCACTGGGTGGGTCATGGTTCATGTGGCGAGAATAAGAGCGGAGAAGACCGGACGCGTGTGCGTGTACAGGGAAGGGAAAGGCCGCGCCTCTGACTCTGTCGGCCCTGAGCAGCCCTACCGAGTGCCACTCCCGAGTCTCGGAGCCGGGATCGAGCTCCTAACTTCCCTGGTGTCAGGCATGCTGCGAAGAATCTGTGTGAAATCGAGGGGCCTGACTTACTTATCTACCTATTCTTTTAGGGTTTGGGTGTTTGTTTTTTTTTTTAAGCCCTGAAGCCTTGGTGTGGAAAAAGGCCTGAAGTGCTGATTGTAGGGAATGAAGCTTTGCTTAAGGTTTAAACACCTACAGTTTTTCATGAATTATAACCCACTGACTGCTCAGTGCCTGGCAAGCTGTGACTTTCCCTCTCTTCCCCTAGGCCTGCTGAGTTAGCCACCAAGTACGCAAACTTTTCAGAGGGAGCCTGCAAGCCTGGCTATGCCTCAGCCCTGATGACGGCCATCTTCCCCCGGTAAGTGCTCCTGCCTCCTCCCACTGCCTGGACTGCCTGGCGGGTGGCCCGGGAGTCAGGAACCTGCCCCTCGTGGCGAGTAATGTTCTCCTGGGGAAGCAAGATCCTGCTGTAACTTCCCTTCTGGGTCCTGGAATCTACGGATGCCTGGAAAGGACTTTGTTGCTAGTTGGCTCCTGCCCCAGTCCCTCTCGATGCCCTTGCTGCACTTCAGCCCCATCCTACCTCTTGGAGCTTATGCCTGGAGGCACAACTTGTTTCTGCAGAGGGATAACCTACACGGTTGCCCTGAGGAAGCCAGGTATCCAGAGGTGGCCAGACAAGGCTGCAAGCACAGAAGCTTGTAGTCCTAATATCAATGACCAAACAAGCTTTTTTGGAAGCTGGGACCAACTAGCTGGTTTCAGGGAGGCTTTAGCAGGGAACAAGGAGTTTTTGAGGCGGTCAGAGTTTTAGCACCATCGCTGTTTGTCCATTTGCTCTCTGGAGGCCCTGACTTCCTTGGTATCAGACTTGCTGAAAGAATGTCTGCCTAACCCAGGAGTTCCTTTTACCACATGCTGCTAAGGGGCCTTTCTTATCTACCTTCTCCTTTTGGGTTTTCTTTCCCGAAGTCTTGGTGGGGAAAAGGGGCTGAAGTGCTGAGATTGTCTTGGAGTGCAGTGAGCTCGTCAGGGTCATGGTATTCCTTCAGGAAGTGAGAGGAGCTTCTGACTCAGAGGGGCTGGAGGAAAGGCTGCTCAGGAGCCTCCGGGCATCAGGGCATAGCACTGGGACCACCAGAGGAGGCCTAGGGGTGGCCTATGGGCTTGGGCTCTGCTATCTGGGGGTAGGACTAGCCTCCCATCCCTTAGAAGGCTGAGGTTCGGGCACACGATGTGCTTGCAAATGAGTGCTGAGAAACAGCTGGCCTCGAAGTAAATCCAGGATGTTTGGTTTTATGCTCCTTTTCTCTTCTAACATGAGCAATCCCAGTTTAGCAGGGGCTATGCTGGCTTGGTATCTGGTGCTCAGATAGAGATCTCTTTGTCCTTCTGAATTGAGTCCAAATATTTTGCTTCCTCCAGCTATTTATTGAGTGCCTCTGTCTGTGTCTGGCTGTGTGTCCTGTGTTCTTAAGGCATGTTTTCTCAAGCCTACATGACTCAGTCTCCTGGCCCAGACACCTGTGAGTTTTCCTTGACCTGTATATAGGCTTCTTTTACTTTTTCTAATTTAAAGTAATGCAAACATGTGGTTTAAAAAAAAAGCAAAAAACCTCAAGTAGTATAAAAGTGTACATACTGCCACCCAAGACCCCTTCCCCCGAGACAACCAGTATTACCATAAATGGGAACATACTATATTTATTGTTCTGTACTTTGCTTTTTACTGCTAATAATTTGTGTTAGAGATTATCCTGTTATCAGCATATATGGATCCATCTCATTTTTCAAGTGATTGTGTAATATACTATGGCTGTATCATTTTATTAAAAGTGAGGGTTAATGAAGTTTGATTTACAGATACTGAAGTTTACCTTTTGAGTAGTTTTATGAGTTTTGAGAAATGCATGCTTTTTGCACCACAACAATCAATAGTACATTTCTATCATCCTCGGAAAGTTCCTTTATGCTCCTTTGTAGTTAACCCCTCCCCCAAACCCCAGCCCCTGGCAACCACTGACTGTTTTCTATCCTTGTCGTGTTTCCAGAATGTCGTGTAAGTGGAATCATATGGTAGGTAGCATTTTGAGTCTGCTTCTTTCAGTGCATTTGCGATTGATATACGTGTTATATGTATCAGCTGTTTGTTCCTTTTGATTGCTGAGTAATATTCCATTGAATGGATGTAACACAATCTGATTATCCACTCAAAGACTGAAAGATATATGGGTTAATTCCAGTTTCGGACAATTATAAATAGAACCACTATGAATATAGGTTTATATGTGAACATATATGTTTATTTTTCTTGAGTAAATACCTAGGAGTGGAATGGCTGGGTCCTAACGTAAATGTATGTTTAACTTTATAAGAAACCGGGGCCCGAGGTCGGGGCAGCCGCAGCCTCCGCCCCACCCCACCCCCGCTCCTGCCCCCCATCGCTTCCGCCGCCGCCCCCCCCTCCTTCCGCCGCTGCCCCCCCCCCGCTTCCGCCCCCCCCCCCCGCTTCCGCTGCCGCCCCCCTGCTTCCGGCCCTCTCCCCCACTGCGCATGCTCTGCCCGCCTCAAGCCTCGCCCTCCGCCATGATGAGCAAGTGAGCGCCAGAGAGCGAGGGCGTGAAATTTCAATTCCCCTCAGGGGAGAAAGTGCTGTGCTTCAGCCTGACCCCACCAAGGCGCGAGTGCTGTACGATGCCAAGATTGTCGATGTTATTGTTGGGAAAGACAAGGCAGAAAGATCCCACGATATCTGATCCATTTTAATGGTTGGGACAGAAGCTGGGATAGATGGGCAGCCGAAGATCGTGTGCTTCGCGACACTGACGAAAATCGTAGATGACAGCGTAAGTTGGCCAGAAAAGCTGTAGCTCGCCTGAGAAGCACAGGAAGAAAGAAGAAGCGCTGTAGGTTGCCTGGTGTTGACTCTATCTTAAAAAGCCTCCCTGTTGAAGAAAAAGATGTAAATGATGAAAACTCAATAAGCAGTTCTTCTGGTAGTAATAATGAAGAAATAAGTGAAGAAAGTGATACTGAAGAAAAGATTGAAGTGAAAGAAGAACCGGAGCTGCAAACAAAAAGGGCAATGGAGAAAAGAACAATAACTATAGAAATCCCTGAAGTTCTGAAGAAGCAGCTTGAGGATGATTGTTGCTATATTAACAGGAGGAAACGGTTAGTCAAACTTCCGTGCCAGACCAACATCATAACAATTTTGGAATCCTACGTGAAGCACTTTGCTATCAGTGCAGCCTTTTCAGCCAAAGAGAGGCCTCGTCACCACCACGCTGTGCCACACGCAAACATGAATGTGCATTATATCCCAGCAGAAAAGAACGTTGACCTTTGTAAGGAGATGGTGGATGGACTAAGAATAACCTTTGATTACGCTCTCCCATTGGTTTTGCTCTATCCATATGAACAAACTCAGTATAAAAAGGTGACTTCGTGTAAATTTTTTCTTCCAATTAAGGAAAGTGCCACAAACGCTAATAGGAGCCAGGAGGAGCTTTCTCCTAGCCCACCTTTCTTGAATCAGTCCACTCCGCAGTCCACAGAGCATCAGCAGACCACAGGTGAACCAGCCACCCCCAAAAGGCGCAAAGCTGAGCCGAAAGCATTGCAGTCTCTGAGGCGGTCCACGCGCCACACGGCCAACTGTGACAGGCTGTCTGAGGGCAGCACCTCGCTTCAGCCAGAGCGCCGGCAGCAGGACAGGTCCGCCAGCATGCCCAAGCTGTTACTGCACCTGGAAAAGAAGACACCATTGCATAGCGCATCATCTTCACCTATTCCTCTGACTCCCAGCAAGGAAGGGAGTGCTGTGTTTGCTGGCTTCGAAGGGAGAAGAACTAATGAAATAAATGAGGTCCTCTCCTGGAAGCTCGTGCCTGACAATTACTCCTCAGGTGACCAGCCGCCCCTTCCCTCTTACATTTATGGGGCACAGCATTTGCTGCGGTTGTTTGTAAAACTTCCAGAAATCCTTGGAAAGATGTCCTTCTCTGAGAAGAATCTGAAGGCTTTACTGAAGCACTTTGATCTCTTTCTGAGGTTTTTAGCAGAGTACCGTGATGACTTCTTCCCAGAGTCAGCTTATGTCACTGCCTGTGAGGCGCATTACAGCACCAAGAACCCTCGGGCAATTTATTAAAGTTTTGATGGTTCTGTAAGACCAGTTGCTCCATTTAGCTTTGTGTTCCGGGTTCCAGCTGAAAAACTAACAGAATGGTGAGTCTTCCTTACAGAGAGAACAAATACAACGCTCATCCTGGGAGAGGTGGGCCCTGTTGTTTTAGTTGCCCACATACTGTAGTTATTCTGTTAATAATTACTTCTGAGGTGCCTATAAGGGCTCTGCTACACTACGCACAGCCCATCTGTGATGGCAGGTAAAAAAAGAGCAACTATGTTCACAATGAATTGTTCATGAAAGTGTACATAGGTTAGGCCATTGGGGTAGATGTTTCAGTTAGTAAGAATAACATTGTTTTGTTATTTGTTAGCATTAAATTAAATTTTTTTGGCAGACTGTTTTTATTCTTGTGATGAGGCTGAGCAACTCTGTCCAACAAATTTTAGTTTGTACTTGGAAGTTGCAGAGTAGTCTCAAAGTATTTTAGAGGGAATTGGTATTGATGGCAAAAGAAAATTTGCAGCTATACATTTGCTTATAACAGTTTCCTCTCTGTGAAACATTATTTTTGGTGATCTAAATAAAGCATTGCCTATTTTGTTTGAAAAAAAAAAAAAAAACCCTTAAACTACCAAACTGTTTTCCAAAGTGATTGTACTGTTTTGCCTTCCCACCAGCAATGTGTGAGAGCTCCAGTTGCTGTACATCTTTGCCTTAAGTCTTTTGATTTTAGCCATTCTAGTAGGTTTATAGTGATATTGCACTGTGGTTTTAATTTGTGTTTTACTAATGACTGACAATCTTAAGTACCTTTTGATGTGCTTATTTGCCATTCTTTTATCTTTACAGAACTGTTCCAATCTGTTGACATTTTTTAATTGACTGTCTTCTTACTGAATTAAAGGAGTTTTCAACATTTCTGATAGCAGCTTTTTGTCAGATAAGTGATTTACAAATATTTTGTTGTCTTTCTCATCATTCTCTTAACAATGTCTTTCACAGAGCAGAAGTTTTTAATCGTGATAAAGTCCAGTTTATCAATTTTTTTTCTTTTGTGGATTGTGCTTTTGGTATTGTATCTAAGAAATCTTTCCCCAATCCAAGGTCAAAAAGTTTCTTCTTGTTTTCCCCTGGAATTTTTATAGGTTTAGCTCTGACACATAGGTCTGTGACCCATTTTGAGCTAATTTTTATATATAGTAAAAGGTGAGGGTTGAGGTTCACTTTTTGCATATGGGTGTTCTGTTGTTCCAGAACCATTTGTCCTCTCCCCATTGCATTACCTTAGCATGTCTGCTGAAAATCAGTTGAACATGTATGTGTGGGTCTACTTCTAGACTCCCTGTTCTATTCTGTTGATCTAGGACTATCATTGTATCAATATCATACATATATAGACAGTCATGTCTTCTGCTGTTACTAAAGAGTTTTATTTCTTCCTTTTTGACCTGGATGCCTCCAACTCCTTTTTATTGCCTTCCTGCACTGGCTACACTCTTCATACAGTATTGGACAGATGAGACGAGAGTGAACCCAGTCTTAGGAGGAAAGCATTTAGTCTTTCACCATTATGGTGTTAGCTGTAGGTTTTTCATAGATACATTTTTTCCCCAGATAGAGGAAGTTCTCTTCTATTCCTGGTTCACTCAGAGTTTTTGTTATGCGTAGATGTTGAATTTTGTCAAATGCTTTTTCTGTATCTTTTGAGATTATCATATGGCTTTTCTTTGTTAGTCTGTTAATATGGCAAACTACATTTATTCATTTTTGTTTTTGCCATTAATTTTTGAATGTTATACCAGCCATTCACTTGTAGGATAAACTTCATTTGGTCTTGATGTATTATTGTTTTTATACGTTGCTGGATTTAGTTTGCTAATATTAAGGATTTTTGTGTCTCTGGTTATTAAAGATATTGGTCTGTAGTTTTCTTGTGATGTCTTTAGTTTTGGTATTATGGTAATGCTGGCCTCATAGAATAATTGGGAAAATATTCCTTCATCTTTCTATAAACTTGTATAGAATTGGTAATATTTTTCCATAAATGTTTGATAGAATTGCTCAGCAAAATCTAGGCCTGTCTGAAGAAAAACAAAATTTTTCTCTCTACTGACCCATACCACCGAACACACTTCTGACACCAGATGGTGGCAGTTTTTCCCACACACCAAGCAAGTTTTCAGCAGATATCCACTGGGTGTCCTATAATTCAGTTCAGTTCTTACACTATCACCTGGGGATAGCATTAGATCCATCCCACAGGTTGAAGGCTCACTTCAACAAGACTGCCGCTACTTCAGATGCCAATCACAAGTAATAGGTTGTCATCTATACTTCTGACCAACCAGCTATAAATTGAGGGCTCCCCAAGACCCCCTCCTTGGGTTTGATTAATTTGCTAGAGTGGCTTACGAAACCCAGGGAAATACTTTACTTATTTTACCCATTTATTATAAAGGATATCACAAAGGATACAGATGAACAGCCACATGGAATAGATGCATAGGATATGGCCTGTGGGAGGGGATGCACCACTCTTCAGGCACCTCCATGCAGCCAGCAATTCGGGAACTCTCCAAATGCTGTCCTTTTGGGTTTTTATGGAGGCTTCTATAAATCCTATGGAGGATTATGTAGGCGTGATTGATTACAATATTGACCATTGGTGATCAACTTAACCTTCAGCCCTTCTCCCCATCCCCAGGGTCAGGGGGTGGTACTGAAAATTCAAAGAGAACAGAAGACACTCCTGTCACCCAGGAAATTTAAAGGTATTTAGGAGCTCTGTGTCAGATGCTTCTATCACTCAGGAAATTACAAAGGTCTTAGGAGCTCTGGGTCAGGAACTGGGACCAAAGACCAAATATTAGAACAAAAGTTTTCTCCTAATGCCCCTATCTACAAGGATTTTATTAGCTCTATGTCAGGAATGAGGAGCAGACACCAATATATATTTTTATATATGTATTAATAACAAATATTATTAAGAAATAAGAAATAATTTCTTAATAAGAAATAGCCTGTAGTTATCTTTGTGGGAAGGATTTTTATTAAGAATTAAATTTCTTTAATAGATCTAGGGTTATTTAGTTTTCCTATTTCTTCTTTGGTAGTGTGTCTTTCAGGGAAGTTTTGCATTTTATCTAAGTTGTGAATTTGCATAAAGTTGTTCATAATATTCCCTTATTATTCTTTTAAGGCCTAGGATCTCTATAGAGGTCCTCTTTTTCATGCCTGTTATTGGTAATCTTTTCTATCTTTTCCGTAATCCATCTGGTTAGAGGTTTATCATTTTTATTGATCCTTCAAAGAACTAGCTTTTGGTTTCATTAGTTCTTGTCAATTAATATTTTTTTCCACTATGACATTGACTTCTGTTCTTAACTCCATTTTTTTCTCTTACTAGAAGTTTAATTCATTCTTTTTTTTGTTTGTTTCTTAGGGTAGAAGTTTAGATCATTGATTTTATTCCTTTCTAATATAGAATTTATAGCATTATAATACTATATATGTCCCTCTATTTACTGCATTGGCTGCATTCTACAAATTTTGATGTGTTGTGTTTTTATTTTCTACCTTTACTTGTGATCTCTACTTTGACTCATTGGTTCTTTTGAAGTATTTTGCTTAATTTCCAA
This sequence comes from Lemur catta, assembly GCF_020740605.2. Classification (NCBI taxonomy): domain Eukaryota; kingdom Metazoa; phylum Chordata; class Mammalia; order Primates; family Lemuridae; genus Lemur; species Lemur catta. Next base: position 94,180,041 of record NC_059130.1, on the reverse strand, counting down.
ATATTTTGAGGTATTCCAGATATCTTTATGTTATAGATTTCTGGTTTATTTTTATTGTGATCAGAATATGTTTTGTATGATTTTAATATTTTTAAATTGATTGAGACCTGAGTTAATGGGTCAAAATTTGATTTATCTAAGTGAATGTTCTGTGTGTGCTTGAAAAGAAAATACTTCTGTTGTTATTGGTTATTCTATAAATGGCAATTAGATTAGGTTGATTCATAGTGTTTTTCTGGTCTCTTGTATCCTTACTGGTTTTCTGTCCACTTATTCTAACAGTTACTGACAGAGGGTAATGAAGTCTTTGTTTATCAGTTTTTGCCTCATGTATTTTGAAGCTCAGTCCTTTGGTACATATACATTTAGGATTATCATATCCCATTTCTGATAGATTCTTTCATTATTTTAAAATAATCCCTTTTTCTCTGATAATGATCCTTTTTCTGAAATCTTCCTTGTCTGATATTAATATAACCACTCTACCCTTTTTAAAACTAGCTTTATTGTTATATACGTTTTTCCATCCTTTTACTCTTTTTTGGTGGCCTTCAGTTATCTCAGGGCTGGTTGGGAAGCAGTCTGTCCTTTTAGTTTTACCCTATCTGTGTCTTTATATTTAAAGCAGATTTCTTGTAGACAGCACATAGTTGAGTCTTGCTTTTGTATCCAATCTGATAATGTCTGCCTTTTATTTGCATGTTTATAACATTTATATATCATTTATATTTAATATAATCATTGATATGGTTGGTTTTAAATCTACTAAGTTGCTATTAGTTTCCTGTTTGTTACTTTTTTTCTTTCTTTTCCTGCCTCCTTTTGGGTTAATTTGTTATGTTTTATGATTTCATTTTATCTCCATTATTGGCTTAGTAGCTATACCTCTTTGTTCTTTGGTTTTCATGGTTTTTCTAGAGTTTACAATATATATCTTTAATTAATAATCTATTTCAAATAATATTATATACTTAGAGTATAACAACCTTACAGCAGTATACGTTTGTTTCCCTTTTTTAACCTTTGTGCTATTTCCTCATATATTTTACATCTATGTATATTATAAATCTACACAGCTTTGTTTTATTAATATTTATTAATAAATTATTTAAAAGGAGAGGGCAAGTCATCCTACAGAATGAGAAAAAATATTTGCAAATCACATATGTGATAAGGAATAAATATCCAGACTATATAGAGAATTCCCAAAATGCAATAATAAAAACAAACATTTTGAAAGGGGCAAAGGACTTAGACACAAAGAAGATACACAAATGGCCAAAAATCACATGAAAAGATACTCAACATCACTAATCATTAGGGAACTGCAGATCAAAACTACAGTGAGATACCACCTTATACCCATTAAGATGACTACTATTTGAAAAACAGAAAATAACTAGTGTGTTGGCAAGGATGTAGAGAAATTACAACTCTTGTACACTGTTGGTGGGAATGTAAAATGGTGTAGCCACAGTGGAAAACAATATGGCAGTTCCTAAAAAGTTTGAAAATATCATATGATAATCTAGCAATTCCACTTCTGGGTATATACCCAAAATAATTGAAAGCAGGGTGTCAAAGAGATGTTTGTACAGCCAAGTTCATAGCAGCATTATTTATAATTGCCAAAAGGTAGAAGCAACCCAAGTGTTCATTGACAGATGAAGGGATAAACAAAATATAGTACATATATACAGTGGAATATTAATTCAGCCTAGGAAAGGAAGGAAATTATAACACGTTACAACATGAACCTTGAGGACATTATGCCAAGTGAAATAAGCCAATCACAAAAAGGCAAACATTGTGTGATTCCATTTACATGAGGTGCTTAGAATAGTCAAATTCATAGAGACAGAAAGTAGAATGGTGATTGCCATGTGCTGGGGGAAGGGAGGAGTGGAGAGTTACTGTTTAATGGCTGTAGAATTTCAGTTTTGCAGGATGAAAACCAGTTTTGGATATTGGTTGAATAACAGTGTGAATTGTACTTAATACTACTGAACTGTACACTTAAAAATGGTTAAGATGATAAATTTCATGTTATGTGTATTTTGCCAAAATTAAAAATTTTTAAAAAGTATTTTTAATGAGGGGAAAATGTGTTTTATATTTACCCACAAATTTTCTTTACTGTTGGTCTTTCTTTCTTTGTATAAATACCAATTTCCACATGGTATCCTTTTTCTTTTGCCTGAAGAACTTCTTTTAACATTTCTTGTGAAGCAGGTCAGATAGCTGTGAAGTCTTTCAGCTTTGGTTTGTCTGAACAAATCTTTACTTTACCTTCAGTTTTGGAAGTTTTTTGTTGGGGGAGGGCAAGGTACACAATTCTAGATTGACTGTTTCCCTCTTACTCCTTTAAAGATGTAACTCCATTTTCTTTCGGCTTGCACAGTTTAGGACAAAAAGTCTCTGTCATTCTTATCTTCATTCATATGTAGTATTTCCATTTTCTTCTGGATCCTTTTTGAGATTTTCTTTTATGACTGGTTTCTGACAATTTATTTATAATGCACTTTGTTGCGGTTTTATTTATATTTATTTGGCTTCAGGTTTGTTTAGCTCCTTGGATCTTTGGGTTCATAGTTACTGTTTTGGGGGTTGTTTTTTTTTTAAAAATCAAGTTTGGGCCCTTTTCCCAGATTTTTTTTCTTTTTCTTTTCTTTTTTTTTTTTTTGAGACAGAGTCGCACTCTGTTGCCTGGGCTAGAGTGCTGTGGCATCAGCCTAGCTCACAGCAACCTCAAACTCCTGGGCTTAAGCAATCCTCCTGCCTTAGCCTCCCGAGTAGCTGGGACTATAGGCATGCGCCACCATGCCCAGCTGATTTTTTTCTATATAATTTTAGTTGTCCAGCTAATTTCTTTCTATTTTTAGTAGAGACTGGGTCTCGCTCTTGCTCAGGCTGTTCTCGAACTCCTGAGCTCAAATGATCCACCCACCTCGGCCTCCCAGAGTGCTAGGATTACAGGTATGAGCCACCATGCCCGGCCCCAGATTTTTTGAAATATTTTTTTCTGCTCCACCTCCTTTCCCAGGATTCCATTTATATGTATGTTGTATCATTTGTCCCACAGTTCACTGACGCTCTGGTTATTTTTTTTTTAATCTTTTTCTCTCTCTACCTCATCTTGAATAATTGATATTGCTAGGTCTTCACATCCAGTGATTTTCCTTTGTAGTGTCTAATCATCTGTTAATCTCATTTGGTGTATTTTAATTTCACATATTGTGTTTTTAACCTCTGTAAGCTCCATTTAGGTCTTTTTAAATCTTCCATTTTATTTCTTATTATGTTTGTGTGTTCTTCTGCCTTCTTGAACATATGGAGCATATTTATAATAGCTGTCTTAACATCCTTGTTTGCTAATTCCATCATCTCTTGTCATTTCTAGGATGCTTTCTATTGATTGATTTTTCTCCTGGTAATGGCCTATGTTTTTCTGATTCTATGGATGCCCGGTGATTTTTCAATGGATTCCAAACAACGTGAATTTTACATTGTTCTCTGCTAGATTTGTTGGACAGGCATACCTTGGAGCTAGCACAGGTTCAGTTCCAGACCACTGTGATAAAGCAAATGTCTTATTAAAGCAAGTCACGCAAATTTTTTGGTTTCCCAGTGCATATAAAAATTGTATGTTTATACTATACTATAGTCTATTAAGTTGTAATAGCATTATGTCTTAAGAAAAAAAAAACAACGTATTTACCTTAATTTTAAAATACTTTATCGCTAAAAATGCTGCCACAAAGACACTAAGTGAGCACATGCTGTTGGAAGAATGGCACCGAAAGACTTGCCAGGGACAAGGTTGCCACAAACCTTCAATCTGTAATCCACACACCACCCCCACGCAATATCCATAAAGTGAAGCATGATAAAACCAGGTATGCCTGTATTCCTTTAAATAGTGCTAGATTTTGCTCAGGCATGTAGTTAAGTTACTTGGAATCAGTTGTATTCCTTTGAGGCTTGCTTTAAACATTGTTAGGGCAGGTCTTGAGTAGACTTTTATCCAGGGCTAATTTATCCCCATTACTAATGCAGTACCCTCTGAGAACTCTACTCAATACCTCTTATCTCATGAGGTATTCCCACTCTGGCCAATCCATTTCCACTCTGGTCTGTGTGAATATAACAATTCCTAGCCCTGTGTGAATACCAAGGATTTTTTGTTCTACTCCTTGCTGGTGGTTCTTTCCTCAGCTTCAGAGTTTCCTCTCATGCATGCACAGATCAGTACTTAGCCAAAGATTTTAGGGGAGCCCTTTGCACATCTCTGGAGCTTTCTGTATAGCTCTCTCCTCTGCAGTAGTCTTCTCTACAGTTCTATCGTCCTTGCCTCCCCAGACTTTGATCTGTTTCCTTAACTCAGAAAGACCACTGAGCTCTATTTAGGTCCCCCATCGCTGCACTGCAGGTTGGACACTGTCACCAGGCGGTAAGCTAGGCAATTGTGGGGCTCACTTCATTTATTTCCCTTTTCTCAGAGATCAGTCCTGTGCTACCTATTGTCCAAAGTCTGAAAATTGTTGTTTCATAAATTTTTACTAGTTTTCTAGTTTAAGGTAGGAGGACAGATCCTGTCCCTGTTCTTCCATCATGGCTAGAAGAATTCCTCTCATTTTTTACATAGCATTCCACATCTAGATGTACCAATGTTTAGTTAATAAGTTCCCTATTGATGGACATTTAGGCAATTTCCAAACTTTACTATTAGAAATATTACTTCAGTGAATAACCTTTTTTTGTACATCATTTCCCACACAGTCTGAGTTTATCTAGAATAAAGTGATATTTCTGGATCAAAAGTTACAGACATTTGTAATTTTGAGAGTTATCGGCAAATCTCCCTCATAGCAGTTTTTGGATTTACATACACAGTAGTTTATGATGGTGCCATCCTTTTGTTTTTTTTCCTATTTTACAGTTTTATTATTTACATTTAAATTATTAATCCATCTGTTCTTTGTGTTTGTTTTTTGGTATTAGGAGTGAGGTAGGGATCTAGGTGTCTTTCCTTTTTTTTCATGTGGGTAGCTATTACTTCTTGATATTTTGACCATAAAACACTTAAGTAAATTCAAGATTTTGATTTCTGTAGCATCAGTATTTTGATGGAAAAGGACTTGATGCAACTCTTTTTAAAAAATATATTCAGTATTGAGATGCAACTCTTTTTTTTTTTTTTTTTTTCCTGAGACAGAGTCTCACTCTGTTGCCCAGGCTAGAGTGCCGTGGCGTCAGCCTAGCTCACAGCAACCTCAAACTCCTGGGCTCAAGCGATCCTCTTGCATCAGCCTTCCGAATAGCTGAGACTACAGGCATGCGCCACCATGCCTGGCTAATTTTTTCTGTATATTTTTAATTGTCCAGCTAATTTCTTTCTATTTTTAGTAGAGACGGGGTCTCACTCTTGCTCAGGCTGGTCTCAAACTCCTGACCTCAAAGGATCCACCTACCTTGGCTTCCCAGAGTGCTAGGATTACAGGCATGAGCCATCATGCCCAGCCAAGAGATGCAACTCTTTTGATGTGTTAATTTTGACATGATCTACAAACACAAACCATTAAATTTTTACCTTTTTTTTTTTTATTACTGAGCCCTGAGTGAAGCACACATTCTCTTTTCATCAGCTTCGCTCTCCCTGTGCCCACCCACTCAGTGACCCCCGTTCCTGGGCACAGGTCGGGGACAGACAATGTAAAGGAAGGGTGCTGCTATGCCACACTGTCCAGGCTACAGAGTCCTGCTTCCCTGGGAAGCTAGACTGTTCTGCCTCACACCTTTGTGCTGTCTGCTGGAAAATCATCCTTTCCTCCCTGAGCCTTGCTGCCTGGGTATGTCTTCCTCTGGTGAGAGAGATGGGGAGAGGGCGGCAGAGGTCCCGTGGGATTCAAGTTTATTGTACACCTGCTCTGCTCTAAACTTTGGAGCAGGGCTTTTCATCTGTTTGGTCTCATGGAATGCAAAGTCTTCCCCTACTTCCAAGTACACCCAGATACTACAGACCTCACACAAAGCTCTGTTGTTGCACTTGCAATTATTTATTGCTATTCTTCTCCCACAGGAGGCTGTGGACTTTTTAGCATAGAGACATGGTCTTGTTCATGGCTGCCAACATGTAGTAGGGCCATTAGCACATTGTGGACACCTAATATTTGTTTTGTGAGTGGATATTAATTTCTGCCCTCTGAGATTGAGAGTCTGAGGACATGACAAATGTTGACAAGACACTCTCCTAGTGGGGAGAGTTACTGAAGAAAAATAATATTATGGCATATTCTAATACATGGTAGATTAGAAAGATGAGATTTGGAAACTGGAAGTTCTCACAGCTTTCTCACTTAACAGGCTGTATGATCTTGGAAAAGTGTGAGCATTACTTAACTCATTAGTCAAGAGAATGAAATGAGATGATATATCTTGAAGCTATGAATGTTAGATCATTCCAGCAAAAGTTAATGTTAGGCCTTTATTAAGTGAATTCTACTTTCTCAGTGATTTTTATTATAATTAGTTAAGTTTTTCAGGAAGAAATAAAGATCCCAGAGTAGGTCACAGTAAACATTTTAAATGTTGATTTAAAGGAAAAAATATAACTCGTAAAACCCTGATTGACACATAACTGACATACCTCATTTTCCTGGTAGTACTTTGCTTCTTACATTTGAGAGGCTTTTTATGCTTTGGTGAAAGACATGATTAAGTATCACACCTTTTAGTTGGGACCACTCAGCACTGGTAGAAATTGAGGCATCTGCAGGCTAAGCCTGTGGCCAGCAGCTTGAGCAGAACGCAGAGCCCTAATCCATGCCTGGGCCATGCTACAGAGCAGTAATAGCAGCAGGGAAAATGACAGCTAGCATCTATTGAGTGTTTACTTTCTGTCAAGTCCTGTGCTAAGACTTTTTCCTATGTTTTTGTTTTAATTCTCCTAACAATCATATGAGATAGGTATTGTTTTTAGTCTAGTTTTAAATATGAGGAAATGCAGGCATAGAGAAGTCAAGCAGTTTGCCTGAGGTCACACAGATAGGCAGTGATGAAACTGAGTTTTGAATCCATACATTCTGACCGCAGAACCCACAGGCTTAACTACTGCATTCTACTTTCTCTCACAGCTGTTGTTTCATGGGCTGGCTAATGGCCCAAAACAGAGGTCTACCAGATGTCTGGTGGTAGCTAATGAGGTACTGATGTAGAAATTGTCCCCTTGCCCAGCTGTACAGAAGAAAACCACACTTCTCTTGAGACGCACTTTGCTTTAGGAAGATTGAGAGTGTGCGGTGTATGTCTGTGACTGTATAATGTCTGTGATTCTCATACTGCTAAGGAACCATTGCCATGGTCCAAGCTGGCAGAGTTCCCCAGAGTGCAAGGATGGCTCTTGAAACCTTGCAGAGCTCTCTGAGGCAGGAAGTCTAGAGTGATAACACAGTCCCAGCTGCCTGTTTTGGGACCTTTGCATGAGAAAGTACCAGAGACCTGTTGCACTGCCATGGGGGCTTTGAAAGCTTGTGGGCTCCTGGCCAGGGTAGATAGGTATCTGGTATCCCCACATTCCATAGCCCTTCCCTCCCTGCCTTTCCAGAGAAGGATCCTGGGATTTTTATCATTGCAACACCAGGAAGGAGTGGTAAGATAGAGAGGCATCCTTGCTAAGCTTTGTCCCATGCCATAAATTACAGAGGAGAATAGAGCACTGGCCACTTCTTCTCCACTTCTGTAGAATCTTTGTCCTTCCAGACTGGGAGTAAGTTGGGTACCCCCAACCCCCCCACCCCCCGCCAGGAGGGTGCAAGATTTGCTACAATTGCTTTCTGCACTTCCTCATGTCCCTCTAACTCTCAATCTGTGTAATCTAGCTTTCATTTCCACCCCTCCTCTCCTCTTGTTCTGATCACCAAAAAGCACTGACAAATCCAATGGATGGATAGACTTTATTTATGATGTCTTTGAAGCACTTGGCAGTATTGATCTCTTCCTCCATTTTGAAACTCTCTTCTCATTAATTCTTTGTCCAAACTCCCTCCCAGTTCTCCTACCTCTCTGATTGTTCCTTCTCAGTCCCTATTGCAAGTAACTTCCTTTTCCTGTGCCCATCCTTAAATGTTGATGTTTGCCAGGGTTCAGTCATGGCTCTCCTCTCTTATCATTGCACTGCGTCAACTGACACTTATATTCTGAAAACTGTCAGACCTGTTTGCATCCCCAATCTCTGCTGATTTCTAGACTCAAATACCCAACTGCCTGCTGGACATCTCCACTTGGATGACTCAAAAGCATCTCAAACTCATTGTATCCAACTCACCAAAGTTCTAATAAACCTAATCAGTCCAGTTTGCCTGTTTCAGTAAATGAAACCACTGTCTACTCTCACCCAAACCAGAAATCTGAGAGTTATTCTTTCTCCTTCCGTTTTCAACCAAATACCCAGTTATTCATTGAACACTTCCAAATGTTGAAATCCCAAAAGATCAAAATCCAAAAAATATAGTTCTAGAAACAATCAAAAATTCTTTAAAAGATATTTACATTTTTTAAAGGGGATTTATTTGAAAAACATATAAAAATACAATAGAACACTTCATAGCCTACTTTATGCAATAAAATATACAATAATGACATATATATTAATATTTTTGCAAGCATAAATATTCAGGTAGGCTGAGCATGGTGGCTCACACCTATAATGCAGCACTTTGGGAGGCTGAGATGGGAGGATAGCTTGAGGCCAGGAGTTCAAGACTAGCCTGGGCAACATAGCAATATCCTGTCTCTACAAAAAAAAATTTTTAAAATTGGATGGATGTGGTGGTGCAAGCCTGTGGTCCTAGCTTCTGGGGAGACCACAGGGGGAGTATTGCTCGAGCCTGGGAATTGGAGGTTGCAGTGAACTGTGATCATGCCACTGTACTTCAGCCTGGGCAACAGAGCAAGACCCTATCTCTAAAAAAAAACACCTCAGGTATAATAACAACAGTCACACAGGTATAACAGTTACGAGCAGATGAACCATATTCATAAAGAAATAGGTCAAAAAGGGAAATGTATAAAGTGCATATCACTACGGTTAGTAACTGAGTGCACCCAGCTTTATAACCATGGTCATCTGAAGCACCATGATGAACAACCTAAGTCTTTTGATGAGATCAATCAAAAACTGTCTAGTCATCTGGGAAAGAGACTTTTCCAAAGAAAATACAACTCTGGCCATCTCTTATAGCCCCAACTATGAGGGCTGAAATCAGAACAAAGAGGAAAGAGACAGGGTATATAGATACAGGAGACTTGGGGGCTGAGTTCCTTGAATAATGGAGGAGGCAGAGAGGGTAAGCTAAGATGTGGAATTAATTTCAAAGCTGAACATGGATGATTCCCAGAGGAGATCAGAACACCTGATACTAAGGAATATATGAAAAAAAATTGACGGCAGAGAAACCAAGAGGACACAGATGGCAACTCCTCCAGCTTTGAGCTGGAGACTACGGCAAGGACAGGCATGTGGTTTGTCTAGCCCATGTGGGCTACTCTTGCACACTCTGCAGAGAAGCTTTAGCTACTGAGCACTCTGCTCCTCCCGAAAAGGCCCAGCACCAAAGGATTTCACTGCAGGGGTTAGCTGCCAAAAATATTTAAAACATTGTCCAAACAAAAGAAATCTGCATTTCCTTGTAGGGCCATGATTCAGGACACAGGGTAGGGTTGGTGGGTTTGATTCCTGGCTTTGTGCTACTGTGACCTTGGTCACCATACAGCTTTTTCTTCTATAAAATGGGCATATCAACACTTATTTCACAGGGTTGCTATAAAGGATTTTTGCAAATCTGACTCCATGAAAGTGCATTATCCCAACACTGACTCTGTGTGTAAGCATTGTGCATATATGTAAAAACATTGAAACTTCCTCAATAAATGAAGAGATGTCCTTTTTGTACATGTGCCTTTGTGAAAGATAAAATTTCTCAACATCTCAGCTCTTTGGGCAACTGCATATGCAGTGATGATCCCCCTCTACCACCACCCCACACACACGTGTACCCATTTTTCAAAAAAATTTATTTCTTTTAAAGACAGGATCTTGCTCTGTTGCCTAGGCTAGAGTGCAGTGGTGTCATCATAGCTCACTGCAACCTCAAACTCCCGGGCTCAGCCAATCCTCCTGCCTCAGCCTCCTGAATATCTGGGACTACGGGTGCCTGCCACCACAACCAGCTGATTTTTCTATTTTTTATAAAGACAGGGTCTCACTATGTTGCTCAGGCTAGTCTTGAACTCCTGACCCCAAGTGATCTTCCCGCTTTGGCTTCCCAAAGTGCTAGGATTACAGGTGTGAGCCACTGTGCCTGGTCAGGGCTTATATTTTATCTTGTGTGTTTTATTTAATTTTTCTAGTGATTTATTTTTATTATATTTTATAAAATTATCATTCTGTGACAATTGAAATTTAAAAAGCAAAGCCTTCAGACAAGATTTGAGACGCGTTAGGCTACAGTGGAGAGAGCACAGGCCTTGGAACTGAATGGAACTGGGTTGGCTTAACCTCTCAGGGTTAAGGGAGATAGTACATGGAGACAAACACATATCCAGGTACGTGTGCTCTCAAGAGGTGAGGACAGAGGGTTGTGGGAACCCGGAGGAGGCCCTTAGGCTGGAGGAGCGATGAGAGATTGACTGGGGAGACTTCCTGGTAAAGGTGATGCCTGAGCTACGGAAGGGTGGGGCTTTGGTAGCAAGACCAGACACACTGGTGGGGGCAGCTTCTTCCTTGCAGACCCAGTCACAGCCTCCAGCCTGAGAGCAGGAACCCTCGAGGTACTTAGAAGTGCAGTCCCTGGTGAGGGCAGGCAGGCAAACAGGCTGCATTCCTGTGGTGTTAGAGGATTGATCTTGTCAGATTAGCAGCTTTGCTTTTCTTGGGTCAGGTACAAGATCCCCACGTGGGGAGCTCTGCTGCTTGTGAAGAGCAAAAGCTGGTGAAAGCACAGAACGTGATCCTGGCTCCTTGCCCAGGCTGCATGCGGCTCCAGGCCAGGACCAGCGCTGTGCTGCTCCTCAATGAGAGGGAGGGCCTACGTCTGCGCTCCACCCACACAGGTCCCAGCGGGTGGCAGAAGCTTGGCAGAGAGCAAGACGCAGCACCTCCAGGGCTTTGTTCTGCTTTCCCTGCTCTGTCCACATCTGGGGCGGTAGATCACTGTCTGACTGGCCTCCCCAGATAAACAGCCAGAGCTAGAGGGGAGAAGCGGGGCTAAAGCCTCTCCTCCCCAGGTGGAGGTGAGATACCCGCCCCTGCCCACCTCCTGTCATGAGAGCTCTCTGCAGAGTCCAGACCCAGGCAAACGAAGCAGCCAGAGGGAAGCCACAGCCTCATCCCAGGAAGCCTGAGTTCAGTGCATCTCTCAGGAGAGAGGTCTGGGCTAGAGGAAAACAGCTGAGGTATTCCGTCCACAGCCCCAGAGCGTGCCGAGCGTCCAGGGGTGATGTGGAGAGTACTAGGCCGCGTGGCCTCTGCTCTTGGGAGCCCCTGGTCGGGGCAAAGCATGCCTGACTGGTGGTAGCATCATGAAAGTAGGCCTGTTGACAGCTGGCCCTGTGACATCTCTGTGGCTCTTGTATTGGGATAAACCTATTCTCTCTCCCTGGGTTCCAAGGGCTGAGTGTGAGGAAGTTTCCTGCAGCAGGACAACCTGAGAACATAGTATGAAAACAGATGATTGGAAAAAACAAGATGACACTTTTCACTCTGCTGCTTAGCCCCAGAAGCAATGACTTTTTTTTTTTTAACATAGCAACTGCCTCTGATGTAGCCAGTTCTGCTTATAGCCTAGAATGAAGAAAAGTGCACGAGGCAGCAGGGCAGAGGGGAGCAAACCATGCCCAGCGCTCAAGGCTGTGGGAAGACTGCTCATCCAGACCCAGCCCTGTCTCCAGTGGGCTCCTTCTGACAGCGCCACTCACCCTCCTGGAGAGGCATTCCTTTGCTGCCACTCGGATTACTGGGAGGAAATATACCATTCAGGGCTTCAGTCTGGCCAAGGAGAGCCGTCATTATAGGTACAGCTGCAGACAGGGTGCAGATTTAGGAGGGAAGGGTGAGCTGGGCTCCATCTGTCTCTGTTCCAGTCCTCACTCAGGGACTCGCCCTTTTCTGCTGTGCATCTGGATCCCAGGGCTAACCTCTGTGAGCAGCAGGTCTCATCCTTATCCAGCCATGAGCCCCTCTCTGGGCGGGGCTTCAGAGCTGGGTATAGAAAGGTAGTGTGGGGACATGGGCCACGTGGTTACAGCCATTGTGTCCCTCAATTGGAGGTTGCTCATTTTTTTCCCAGGCCATAATTGGGCCTAATTACTGGCTACATTTCAAACCTTTTCTGAGGGTGGGCCTGGATTTCAGGAAGGAGCTTTATAGATGGGGCAGAAGTGGCCTGACCATGTTCAGACTGTCATCTCTTGGCACTGTGAGGAAGCTGGAGGAGAGGGGGCTGGCACGTCTTTGACATCTGACCTCACCATGGGTCTCTGATCCCTGTGGGATCACAGCGTCTCCTTTGTGCTATCTCAGCAAAGACCAAGTGCCGCTGGGAGCTCCCCTGCCTCACACTGGGCAAGTGAAAAGAGCTTAAGTTTTGGAGTCAGGCAAACCTGGATTTGAACCCCAGCTTTGCCACTTAGCTAGCTTCGTAACCCTGGACACGTTCCTTAGTCATGTTGAGCTTCAGCCTCCTTACCTGCAAAATAGGAATGACAGTCTATATCTCGCCAACAGTTAGGGCAGTTACAGGAGATGATGTCCGTGGGGCATGTGGCCTGGTGCCTGGTCTGCGGCACAGCGCTCCCTCAGGGGTGGTGAGTGTTGCTGCTGCTCTGTCCCTGCACCCTGACTGTCTCAACTCCCACGGAGACCTTCCGGTAACATGTCTCGGCTGGGAGCTGTCAGGACTCGCACAGACTGTGCATACAAACCCAGGTGATTGGCATGTGTTGATACAGGAGTACCTCTATATATCGGGAAGTGTGCCTTTTGTCAACTGCAGCCACACGGAATGATACTGATAACTTGTAATTCGGTAAAAAAAAAAAAAAAAAAAAAAACTTCTGACCACCTGACAGCTGTCAGAGCACCAGGGAACTGGTGCCCCTAACACCTGGGTGGCACTGTCCTGTCAATCCATGGCCTTCTGCAGCTTTGTGCTGTGCATGCTGTTCCCCAAACCTGGAACGCTCCCCATGCTCTTTGCCTTAAGTGCCACTACTTTTACTTCAACGCGCAGCTTGAATGTCGCCTGGCACCAAGCACAGCAGTGTCTGCTCAGAGAACTGCTTGTGGCAGACTTCTTCCCTCAGAAGGGGCCTGGACAAGACAGGCGCTCAGCTGGGTGGGCTGTCCACATGCAGGTGCTGTCTGGAGTGTCCCTCCTCACCCTCTGCCCCTTTAAAACTCCAACTCAGGTGCCACCTCCCCTGTGAAGTTTGCCAACACCTTGGGGCCCCCATAGCCCTTCGTGCATCTTCATCTGTAACAATTCTGTGTACCCTGCATCGCAGTTCTCTCCTGAATCCTCCACTGATCCTTGTCTAATTTTAACCTTTAATTTAGCCTCTGTCACCACTTGGTGCCTGAGTGAACTGGAGACAGCTCCCATTTCCCTTGCCTCTATCTGTCCTAGCAACACACTCTGCACGGACAGCTTGGGCTCAGGAAGTGACCAAGGGACCTGTGGCCTGCTTGTGTGTTCTGCTGTGTCCAGGCCCACTGTGCTGTTGGGCCCAGCACCCTGGGCTTCCTTCCCAGCAGCAATACCACCGGCATCAACAGTAACTCTAAGGATATAGTAAATTCTAGGTATTTTTCCCTCAGAACATTGAGTTTGATAGCCTCCCTCAACTGGGTATTGTGTGTCTGTTCACTCATGTAATACATTTTTATTGAGGGCCAGGCACTGTGCTGCACCTTGGGGAAGTGGTTTTGAAACTCCAGGCACGATCCCAGCTTACCGTCTGGGGGAGGTGGATCGAAGGTGTACTCCAGGATTCCAGTGACATTCAGGTCAGGTTGAAGGGTGAGAGACTGGGCTGAGGGCATCGCAGCCCCTGGCCCTGGTCTGGCCACAGCACACACTGTTGCCAAGTACACGGGGATGTGGCGAGGCCGGAAGCCTGCCTGGGCTAGAGGCTGTAGCACAGAAGCTCTGGGCTGTGGCAGGAATGAGAGATGGCGGCTTTGGAGCCTCAGAAAAACTGGCTTGTGGCTGACTTTGCATGGACCAGGGTTATAGACAAACAGAAATGACATCTGAAAACACTCCTCTGAGCAAATCTTCTGGCACATTCACCCAAGTCAAGCCCAAACAAAAGGCTGTTGATGACATTTCTTCCACACAAGTCACGAAAGCTTCAGACTGAGGGTGTGCAATTTTTTGTGTCTGCAATTCAGAGGCCATAAAGAATGAAGAATGGCTTGGGGAAAGCACGGCTCCATCATTACACCAGCATCCACCTCCTGGAATTGGGCATGTCTGCACAGCATGTAGGCTTAATCCTGGGAGCCCCCTGCAGAGACTCCGGGGAGGCAGACAATGCCCTCGGTGTGGGAGAAAACCTCCTCCACATCCTCCTCCTCTGTGGGCCTCCAGCCAGATCAGCAGCTCGCAGGTCACCATCTGGACCCTGCCCGTGGGGACTGTGTGCTCTACTCCTGTGCCCCAGGGACCCTAGGTAGGTTCTGCCCCTTCCCCAGCCCCTAAGCACCCACTGTCTGCCAAGCCTTGTGCAGAGGTCTAGGGGACAGTGACAAATAAGAAACATTTGCTGCCTCCAAGGAGCTCAGTGAGTGGGCAGTGTGTTGAGTGCAGGGACAGAGCAAGCACAGGGAGCCGCGCGTTAGAACCCGGTCGGCAAAGTGCCTGGGAAAGGTTAGGGTTCACGCCGAGGCAAGGAGACACACTGGACAGTCATTTGGCCTGTTTGGAGTACAAGTCTGAGGGTGGCAAGAGGCATTGAACATCATGCTCAGAAGTGTGCACTTTATTATGATGTCAGCCAAGGCCAAAGCAGGGAGGGAAGGACAGCATCAGATTGGTGCTTTAGAAAGGTCATTGTCTGAGATGGGGCGACAGGCGGCGTACAGGAGGTGAGACTGAGGAAGGAGCCGCTGGGGAGGCAGTGATAAGGGTGAGGATGGGTCTGTGAGATGTTAGGGGAGGAGAAATGACAGCGTTAGGTGCCTGGCATCGAGATGAGTGAAAACAGACCCGCAGTTTCTGTGTCAAGCAGCTGGTGAGATAGTGGCATCGTTTTCTGACATAGGAAACACAGGGATAACTGCGTGCCTGAGGGGCAGCTGTTGAGTTCATTTGGGGGGACGCTGAGCTTGAAGCTCCTGTGGAGATGTGAGCACCCACATCCTTTTAGGGGGTTTGCCCCCAATTTCTTTCTATCGTACACAGCATTGCTATGGACAACATTCCTACAAATAAGTCTTTATGTAGTTCCTTGACCGTTTCCTCATGTCTCTGACATAGTGAAAGTAATTTTTTCTTAACATCACACTAGTTTGTTCTATCTGTCCCTTTTTATCACCAAACTTCTCATCTTCAAACTTGTTTACCTAAACTTCCTTCCCTCCACTTCCCCATTACACTGGGCACCACGCTGGGTGCTAAGGATGGAAAGTGATACATGATCCCTACCCTGGAACTTCAGTCCTGAGGGGACATCAGACGTGAAAACAAAAATCATGCAGAGTGTTGACAGGCACCGGATGCCATGGATACACAGGAAGCAGCGGCCTAATTAAATTGAGGGATCAGAAAAGGCTTTTGTCCTAAGGAGGGTTTCTGGGCTCACTCCCTTCTGCCACTATTGTTCATAGGACCTCTTGACCTTCCTTCTGATCATCCGCTTCTAGCATTAGAAGGCCAAAGAAGAGCCTTTCGTGGTTCATTGGTGATTGGTAGTTCACCATCATTCAGTTGAAAACCTTTCTCTTTTTTTTTTTTGGAGACAGAGTCTTGCTCTTTTGCCCCGGCTAGAGTGCCATGGCATCAGCCTAGCTCACAGCAACCTCACACTCCTGAGCTTAAGCAATCCTCCTGCCTCAGCCTCCCGAGTAGCTGGGACTACAGGCATGTGCCACCATGCCTGGCTAATTTTTTATATACATTTTTAGTTGTCCAGATAATTTCTTTCTATTTTTTAGTAGAGACGGGGTCTCGCTCTTGCTCAGGCTGGTCTTGAACTCCTGACCTCGAGCGATCCTCCCACCTCGGCCTCCCAGAGTGCTAAGATTACAGACATGAGCCACCGCGCCGGCCTCTTTTTGTTTTTGTTTTGGATTTGGCAGGGGTGGGTGCTGTATGTATCAATGGGTCAGATACATCATGTCAGTAGCTCCTCAGAATATGGTCTGTGGACCTGAAGTATTCATGGGCCCCTCAAGGCTTTATGCAGCCAGAGCCAAGGGGCTGTGCCTTTTCCTGGTCTCCTGACCTCCTCTGGAGTCATCATTGTCTGCCCAACACGCCCATATTTTCTCAACACTACCTGTCTCAAAGACATCCAGGTAAGGACATATCATGGCCCCCTTCAACAGCCTGGGGAAAGGGCCTTGGAAGTTTCTTTGCCCCCCAACCCCCACGCCCGCTATAATCCTGCAGCACTGGGAGGGTTTGTAACAGAGAAGACCTGGAAGAAGCCAGCTTTCAGGGGGAAAGTGGTCAGAGAAGGATTTTTGAAGGAGGTGATGTTTTATTCAAGTCTTAAAGCTTACATAGGAATTAGGCAGTTGAAAAATGATAGGGCAGGTGTTCTAGACAGAAGAAATGCACAAACTAAGAACATGAGGCACCCATGGACATTCAGAGAACTGCAGGTGGTTTGGCATGTTTTGGACACAGCGTTATGTCCTAGAGGCTGGAAGACAAGGCTAGAAAAGTCATCCAGAGCCAGATTGTGGGAGACCTTAAAAGTCACTCCAGAAGGATTTTAGATTCTACCCAGAAAGACCTGGGGAATTACTGACATGTTTTAGGCAAGAGATGATAACGGCATGGTCAGGTTTGCTGTTTCGAAAGGTTGCTCTAACCCATGTGGAAGACAGACTGGAGAAGGGAGCTTGGAAACATGGAGACGGGCTGGGAGACTGCTGCGGTCACTGGTGAAGGCAGCCCGTGAGGACAGAGATAGAGACTATTTGAGGAACTCTGAGGAAATAGAATCAAAGCGCCTCTTCTCTCCTCCCAGAACATCTCGTGAGACATTGTCCTACCACCACCACGAATCCTGATGACATCGTTATCTGTCTCCCCCTCAGGACACGGACCGCGTGTTATTCCTCTTTGTGGCCAGACCTAGCACCTAACAGTACCTGGCACTGATTAGGTGCTCAGTGAGGACTTATGATGTCTACAGGATTGATTTGATGATTAACTGACTGTGGAAGGCCAGGGGGAGGGAAGAATCTGGAAAGACTCCCAGGTTTCTAGCTTCAAAGATAGGAAAATTGGGGTGCCATTCATTGAGACAGGGACCCCAAGAAGAAGGGCAGTGGTTTCTAGTTTTAGATTTCTGGCTTTTGGCAGAAGGAGAAAAGGGCAGAGGTCATGAATTTGGTGGTGGGCATGATGAGTTTGAGACGCCTATGGGACACTGAAGGAGAGGTGTAGATGGTCGTTTGCATATGCGGGTCTGGAGTTGAGGAGGAGAGGTCAGAGCTGGAAATGATGCAGTGGGAGTCATCAGCATACGGATGAAGTTTTGGCAGTGGATGTGGTTGGGCAGGGAAAGTGTTGTAGACGGGGCCCCAGACTGGCAGCTTACAGGCCACATATACCTGCAGACGTGCTTTACGTGGCTGGCACCGCACTTTCCCATAGTGTGAATGCTTTTAGGCAGTGTGGAACTCTAGCTTGCCATAACCCTGCTCCTTCTTAGCATCTTACATCTGGCCCAATTCACATGTCTCCAGTACCTTCTTGGCACTTTTAGGCATTTGAGTTTATAATTTTTGGAAGAAGAACAAGAACAAGAAGGAGAAGAAGAAAACAAAACTCTGGGGAATACCCAGCATATAAGGGATGAATAAGAGGAAGAAATAATGGACGAGAATGGGAAAGAACGGCCAGAGAGATTAGAGGAAATCAGGACAGAACAGAATTTTATTCTTCCCAAAATTATGGGAGGTAATATAGGCAGTGTATAATAAAGCATGAAATGTGGATTCCATTTGATCCAACAATCCCACTTCTAACTATTTTACATAAGGAAATAATCCTAACTGCATGCATTATTGTGATATGCTTGTTGCAGCATGCTTACGATAATAGCAAAAAATTTGAAACAGCCTAAGTGTCTTGCAGCCAAGAATGATTAATACAGTATGTCCATGTGATGAAATAGCATGTAGTCAGGAAAAATGATATCAGACAGTATTTACTGACATGACCCCATAATTTATTATTAAATTTTTTAAAAAGCAAGTTATGGAACAGTATATATAAGATAATTCCATTTATGTTAAGTGTCTATTTATGGAAGGAAAAATCTAGAAGCCTTCACATACAAATCACAAGAACCTCCCAATAGCTAAATCTAGTAGACCTTTCTCTGGCCTCTGTGCCTTTGACCTTTCTCCGGCCTCTGTGCCTTATTAATTTCTTGGCTTTCTGCTCCTTGTCTTTTTTTCTCTGACTTTAATCCCACAGGCTGGCATTCAGGGCTGAAAAATGGCAGACTCAATCCTGGGAGAACCCTTCAAAACTAGCAGCTTGTTTACATCCTGGGTACACCCAGAGCAGGGCATTTACTGGGCAGTTCTTCCTGGAAAGGAGCAGTTAGAGACAGCATTTCCCTGGCCCTTAGTCCCTTTGAGCCTACACATCTCTTCTGGAATAGACCGTTCCCCAGGTCTCTGGGTACAAGTTTCCTCTCCTTGCCCACCTCTCCCACCCTCCAGCAAAGTTGCCTGGCTAGCCCCTCTCTCCCACGCCTTCTGTTCAATCAAGGGGTTATTTTTAACAGTGTTGTGTATACCATGCTTAAATCCTGGCAAAACACCAGAGCTTTGGAAAAGACACTCGAGATGGAAATAGTCTCCCACAACCTCCCCCCTTTCCAGAGCTTTTCCTTTTAAAGAAAGAAAACAACTTATCTAAACTGTAGACAGCCCGACCAAGGAAGTCCCTAGACACTAGCACTGAGTGGCTGAACTTGCAGCCTTGGCCGTGAGGTTAGACTGGAGGCTGGACCTGCTACCACTGTGGGCCTGTCTTCAGCCAGGGTGAGCCCAGGGAGAGGATGGTTCTTGCCACCTTCCTGGGCTTGGTGGGTCTAGAACTTCTGTGTCTCGGAATCATGGCCCATCCCCCATTCCCAGTAGCTAGAGGTCCTTCACCTACAGACACAGCCCATCCAATTCAAGATGCTCAGTGACTGGAGAGTTTTAACTAGGAACAATCAAAGTCTGCCTTTTTTCTGCAACTTCCCGCTGGGGTCCTGGTTCTGCCTACCAGAGCCACACAAAACAAATCCAGTCCTTCCTCTCCATCAGTTGTTCAGAGGTTTGAAGCTGGTGATTGTGTGACCTCAAGTCTCTTGCCAGACATCTCTGCCTCCATGAGATATCATAAGAGGCCCCTCCCTATCACGGTGGTTCTCCTCTCTGGGTCAGCTCTATTTTATGACTATCCCCTTCAGGAGGCACCCAGAGTAGAGCTCTGCTTGCTCCAGGGCTGGCCTGGCAGGCTAGAAGGGGAAGCATCTCCCCATTGTCGATGCTCCTCATAATGACTAACATCCAAGAGATACTACTTTTTCAGTGGTCATGTCACACTGACCATAAGCCTGTTCTTGACATGCCACTGCCAAGCCCCATCCCCTTGCTACTGAGCATGTGTGATGGAACGTGTGGGCCCAACGAAGCCTGGCTAGGAGGCTGCCACTCTGGAGCTTTTTGGATCCTCCGTGGGCCCCCAACATAAGCTATTCCTTTCCTTTCTCTTTGTTTTCCATTGATTTGATGATTAGGCCATTCTGTCCTCGTCTGAGCAGTACACATGGAAACAGTGACTGAGGTACCCCTAACATAGAAGCCTGCCAGCGACCCTGCAGGCAGTGAGCAGGACTGTTCACCAGCTTCTGTCTCTCAAACCATGCAGCTGTCCATCTCACACCTGGCCAAGTCCGCCTGAACGGGCAGTTGCCACATGCTCTCCTGGCACCGTGTCACAGTCTGTGTGTGGTAGCTGAGAGCTCCATGCAAGGACTCATCCTTTAAAGAAGAACTGCAGAGTTCTAGAAGGAGCACCCACTCTGGAATCAGAAATCCCAAGTTTCAGACCTGGCTCAGCACCTTCTGACTTGGAATAAATCACCCCAACTCCTTGAACCTCAGTTTCTTCATCTGTAAGTTAGGGGAAATGCCCACTCCGTTTACTTCAAAAGGATTTTGTGAGGCTAAAATGATATAGTATAGTGAAAAACAATAGGTTAGTGTTAGGTGATAATTATTTTATAAACATGTATTTAAAACCTACCAGTTTAGCTCTGTGAGTGACACAAGGAGGAACCCCAAGCGCCCTGTTGCATTTTGATCCAACAGGAGGTTTGGTTATGCCGCCAGGCCATCGCAGTCACAGGCTGTGCTGGGAGCAAGGGAGCCCAGGACAGGCCAGAGCAAGGGCTTCCAGGGTCTGAAACTGGTCTGGTTTGGTGTCAGGATGCGTGTTGAGAATAAGAGGCTTAAAGCCAGAGGGAGGCAAGGCAGGAACGAGACCTCAGGGCTGGAACTGGAGGCGGAGACCCCCCGGGAGAGCTGTGTCTAGGGGGTGTCAGGGGTGGGCTGGCTGACATGGAGCTGAATGTGAGGTGAGGGCCTGCGGCCCGTGCATGTGGACCGTTCCCCGGAGAGCCTGTGGAGCCAGGAGGGGATGGGCTTGAAGCCGGGGAGGGCGTGTCTGTGGGGGTGGAGGGGGCACCCACAGAGTGGCAAAGTGAAAATACAGATGAGCATGATGGCACAATTGATACAGTAAGGCCCTAAGGACAATGAGGGTGGGAATTGTCCTCATCTCAGGAGTGATGAGACTTGTGTTCTATAGCAGAGGAGAGTGACAACATACAGTAGGCTCGTAAGTGCAGAATAAGAAGGGTCGAGGGATTCCCTTCTTGGGTAGTAGGATTAGAAGTCCGAGAGGAGTGGAGAATGTTTGTCAGGGCCACTATGGAGAACGGAAGAGGTTGCTAACCAGGACAACCCAAAGACTGTGAAGCAGCAGGGCAGGCCAAGGGAGACCCTGGGTCTGTGGTGGCACCAGTCTGTGTGCTGTGGGGCTCTCCCCGGCAGGCTTACTCGTCCAAGTATAGGGGCGAGGATTCTAAAAGAAGTAACGCCCAAGCTAAAAGTCTTGGCCCAGATTGTGGTGGTGCTTTCTAGAGGGTTCGTGGTAGGAAACAGGCTGTGTTCCTAAAGTGAGGGGAAAAGTGCTGGGGTTGGGGCAGGGGCAGGACTCAGGCCATTCCAGAAACGTGCAGCCGTGGCCAGAACGGGCTGTGCCAGGTGAGCCTGAGCAGCTAGCCGAGGACAGTTAGCTCCCCAGACCTTCCTGCATGTGTGGGTGGCAGCAGTCTCTGGTGGATGGAGCACTCCAGCCTCCCTGGGGGGGCGAAAGTATCATTACGTGGCAGGCCATGTAGTGTAAGCTGGAGGGGCCAGAGCTGGTAGAGGACTCTGAAGAAGCGGCTGGGGACCCAGCCAGGCAATGTTGCCACAGAACCTTTGAGACTGAGACATTAGCCTGAGGGTGAGGGCTGTGGGGCTGTATTGATGGGGTGTGAGGCACCATAGTCCCGGGCCTTTGATACAAGGATCCGATGTGAGGGCAGGACTTCTGAAAGCCCCCCTCAGTCTATTCTGGAGCCTTCGGCTTCCAGAGTTAGAGCAAAGTGGCTCACATCTAACCCGGGACATTAGTGCCTGGGAGCAGGGCAGAGCCTGTCTCAGGGCTGAGGGAGTGCTGCTGAGGTGCCGGTGAGGCAATAGCTGCCATCACCCCTGCTCTGACAGCCACTCCCTGAGGGAGAAGGAAGGCGTGGCTGAGACCAGTTACTGAGCAACTGGTGTGCCAAGAACATGGCATGCTTATCGCATTTCATCTTCACAACAGTCCTTGAGGTGGTAGGTATTATTAGCTCCATTTTACATTCATTCATTCAACACGTATCTAGTGAGTACCTGCTAAGTGCCAAGTACTCTTCTTGGTGCTGGAGGCAGAGCAGTGAGCAAAACTGACAAACATCCCTGCCTCCATGGAGCGCATGTTTTAGTGGAGAAGCAGGCAAAGAAACAAGACACGTGAATGAACTGTACAGTACATCAGATAGTGGCAAATGCTAGAGAAAATAGAGTGGGAATGGGGAGTAGAAGGTAGGGAGGGGTGCCACTTTAGGTAGGGTAATTGGGAAAGGCCTTCCTCGAGGTGACATTTACATAAAAACCTGAAGAAAGTTAAGGAGAGCTGTGCTGATATCTAGGGGAAGAGCAGGGTTTCCAGGCAGAGGAAACAGCCAGTGCAAAAGCTCTGAGGCAGGATCTAAAAACAGGAAAGAGGCCTATGTTGAAGGAGTGGGAAATGATGAGATGAAATCAGAACATGAAGAGACGTCTGGATCATGGGGACGCTGTAGGTCCCACAAGAACAGAGGATTTTGAGTAGAGGAGTAGAGGTTTTAAAGGATCACTCTGGCTGCCTTTGATGAAAATATACTGTTTGTTGCAAGGCAGGGAGTCTAATCGGGAGGGTATCGTAGATGATGGCGACTTGGACCACCGTGGAAGCATTGGAGGGGGTAAAAAATCGTCACGATCCGGACATGTTCTGAAGGTAGAGCTGACAGGTTTGCTGCCAGCACAGACATGGATATGAGAGAAAGAAAGGCACCTGGGGTGACTTCAGGATTTGTCCTGAGCATCTGGAAGAATGAAGGTGCCGCTTACTAAGATGGAGAAATGACTGCAAGAAGAGAGGGGTTAAGGGGGAGTATTAGGAGCTCTAGTTTAAACATACATAAAGTTTGAGGTCCCTCTTGGACATCCAAGTGCAGATATCCAGAAGGCAGGGGAACATGCAAGTGTGGAGTTCAGGGGAGAGGTCCAGGCTATGAAAATGGGTGAGATCACAGCAGTGCCTGTAGATGGAGAAGGGAAACCAGGACTGAGCCCCCAGGACATAGCCATGTTTAGTGGTGCGGGAGATGAGGAAGAAACTGCAAAGGAGAGTGAGAAAGGGGACTGCCCAGTACGATAGTAGGAAAACCAGGAAAATGTGATATCTAGAAAGCAAAGAAAGTATTTCAAGAGGAGTAATTAACTGTGTAATACGTTGCTGGTAGGCAGGGTGATCATATAAGTTATTATACAAACTAGGACACTTCTGAGAGTGAAAGTGGACAATATTAATCATTCTAGAAGAATACACATAAAACACAAGATTGTCCTGGCAAATCAGAATGTAAGGTCACTCTATTGATAGGTGGCTAAGTAAGAATTGACCATTGGAGGTTTAGCAACGTGAAAGTAATGGGTGACCTTGAAGGATCATTAGAATGAGTTCAAGAGAAATGAGAGGAGAGAGATTGGCAATGGCAAGTGTAGGTAACTCAGGGAGTGTTTCTGTGAATGTTTCTGTAAATAGAAGGAGATAAATGAATCTAGGTTCTTTTAACTTTTCTGTATATTTGAATTTTTTTATAATATAAAGTTAGAAGAATACAAGTTTTAAAACCTTGAAAAAGACGAGAGGAAGAGCTTAATATGGGAGAAACAATGCATGTCTGCCTATGGTAATGAACCAGAAATGTGATATAGGAGTGACAACTTCCTGGAGCAGTGTCCTTTAGAAAGTGGAAAGACATAAGGTCTAGAGAGCATAGAAGTTGGCCTTAGTTATAAGTATGGATATTCAAACAGAAAAGAAATTAGAGAGCATGTGCACAAATGCAGCAAGTAGTGGTGTGGAGCTTGTAGACATTCTATTCTGATTGTTTTAGGTATTTCAGTGCAACGTTAAACAAGGTCATCTGTTGGCAATAAGAATGAGGGAGAAAGTGTTGGAAGTGTGACGAGAAAACAGAAAGTATGAATAGCCATCTAGGAGCATGGGAGAAGGGGCTAGTAACATATAATATGATTGCCAGGCAGCATAAGAGCCTCACTTGAAGTTTGAGTGAGACCAAGCCGTGCTTGCTTTTCTCCAGCCAGCCATGTTCACCCATGCAGGTATGTGCCCAGAGTAGGTAGGAAGTTGAATTTAACCGAAGTTGTGTTTTCGCCAAGCAAGAGAGGAGCAAGGAAGCCAAGGATCAATGCAAGGGAGTGATTAGAATGATTGATTTGGAATTTCAGCTGGGTGAGAATTGCAGTAAGAACATCAGAAGGAGAAGGACGGTGAGAAGATGGCAGAACCAATGGCTTGATGACCCCCGTGTGTTGAGAGTTGTTGGAGTTTAGCTACAAGAGCAGTGAGCTATAGACACATAGATAGGTGGAGGCGGTCAGGGAGTCAGAGCTTGAGATTGAGATTGGGGAGGGCTTTAGTTATGAGTAATGAGCTTTGCACAGTGGCAGTATCATAGCCAATGAGGTTTATCCATGGTACGATTATTGCTAATAGTTATTAGTAATGACCTGGTCCAGGGTATAGTTTAGGAGTAAATAGCTGAGATAGAGAGGAGAGGATAAGATCACTGGAGGAGGGGAGGTCAAGGCAGGCCTGCCTTGGAGTTCACCACTTTCTAGGTTTAGAAGGAAGTTCATCTCTCCTGTTTCCTGCTTTTTGAGGAGGGAATACACTATAAGTATTGAGACTGATGATAATTGCTTTAGAGTTTCTCTTCTTCACTTTATTTTTGACTGGGGCTACAGTTGAGGGGAGAGAGACCCGTCGGGGAAGGGGGTGCTGGACTTGCCAAACACAGGGATCGTGATTGGTTTGTAGCCATGGAAAGTCACGGCTGGCAGAAAGGCAGCTGAGGTCATAGGGCAGAACCTCAGGGGAGAGAACCAGCAAAGCACCAGAATTGAGGGTCTTGGCTGTCAGACGTAAGAGACTGAGTCATAGAGGCCGTCATAAGATACTACAGCCGGAAAGACGGGAGATTTAAGCCTGAGTCGGTAATGTGGAGTTTCTGGAGACGTCCCAAGGAGGAGACAACATAGACTGGGACTCGCTTATCTCCCTTTCCTCTACTATGCATTGGCAGTGCCATGTCTTGGCAGGTGTCATGTGCCCAGAATGACCTACAGCAAGTCTCTGTC
Organism: Lemur catta; assembly: GCF_020740605.2. Taxonomy (NCBI): domain Eukaryota; kingdom Metazoa; phylum Chordata; class Mammalia; order Primates; family Lemuridae; genus Lemur; species Lemur catta. The sequence continues at coordinate 94,154,717 of NC_059130.1, read as the reverse complement.
CTCCTTCCTGGTGGTTGGCTGGATGGCCATGGGTTACTGACTGTGGTGGGGGTACGAGAGCTCCAGATGGACGGATGTGAAAGCAGAAATTAAATGCTGCAGCCTAGTAGTTTATGGCTGTGACAGGCCCCTGTCCCATGTGCAGGGCCCATTGTTGTGGCTGGTCATTCATTTGTTCATTAGTTACCTATAATATGCTAAGTGCTATTTTAGGTAAGAGGCATACAGTGGGTTTTTTTTTTCTTTTTTTAACAAAGAAACAAATAAGGCATATGGTGTTAAAGATAATATGCTGGAAAAAAGAAGAAAAAAAAAGTTTTTTGGGAAAAAAAAGGATAAGGTACAGTGATAAGACTATCAGTCTCTCAGAGCCTCTCGGGTTTGCAGGGGCCAGGACCAGGACGTGTGCAGAGGTGAGAAATGGCACAAGTAGTGGGAGTGTTTTATGGGAGCTGAATTCTTATTGCAGGACAGTTCTCCCTTTGCATCTTGACAATAGGTCTGTGACAGGTGAGGTTTCCATCTATCACTAGCTTAACCCATCCTGTTTGGCAGTTGATCTGGTGTTTGGGGAGAGAGAATTCTGCCCCTGCAGCCTCACCCAAGATCTCCAAAGTCATGAACAATACTGGGACCCCTGGACTAGAGAAGGCAGCAAGAGTATTTTCCTATAGGAACAGAGTCCCCAGGTAGGGCCAAGGGGGACCAGCAGGGGAAATTCCAAGAGTAGTGTGCATTAATGCATTGCCCACCTGGGGCAGTGACAAGGGGTGTGATGTAATGGAACCACATGAGTGTGGGGGCTTCAGACTTCCCTGGCCAGCACAGTTGGCCACCCATCCCACTTCCCTGCAGAGAGACACAAGCCAGGCCCCAGAGGCAGCAAGCAGCCAGATGGGTTGCCCCTTAGTCTGTAACTTAGATGCTCTTCACTGAAAAAGAAGAGAGGAAAAATAGGTTTAGGGGAAGATAATGGGCTCCTTTTCTTGATATGTTGAGCCTAGGTCTAGTAGGATATCTTGGGCAAGATGCTCCAGATGCAGCTGGACATGTAAGTCTTGAGCTCAGGATATAGATCTAAGTTTGAGATGGGAATTAGTAGCCACCAGCTGGGTATGGGCGTCTGAGTGTCCGGAACCTGAACCCTCCTGTAACAGTCACACTTTCTAGCCTTTTCTTTCCAAAACCTTCCTGGGGCTGTCAGCAGTGAAGAGATGCAGAGCAGGTGTGGTCGACAGTGACCCCTGTGCCCCTCCCCTGAAGGTAGAGGCTTCATCTGACAGGACAGTGTCTGCTCATTTACTGTTGTGTTGTCTCATTCCTGAGCAGAGAAAAAAAATGACTGACAACTTCCCTTCTAGGAATCCTATGTATCTGTGGGGTTCAGAAAGTAACACACCTGTGTAGATTTCCTGTGGCTGCCGTAACAGATTATTCTCTTACAGTTTTGGAGGCCAGAAGTTCAAAATCAGTGTTCTTGGGCCGAAATCAAGGTGTCAGAAGTGCCATGCTGTCTCCAGATGCCCTAGGGCAGCGGTCCCCAACCTTTTTGGCAGCAGGGACTGGTTTCATGGAAGACAATTTTTCCTCTGACCAGGGGGCGAGGGGAGGGGCGGAGGCTGAGCTCAGGTGGTGATGCAGATGATGGGGAGCACCCACCCCCGCACCCCTAAATCTCATGGAAGATGATTTTTCCACTGAAGGCGTGTGGGGAGGGGGGTCAGCAGAGCTCTGCCAGAGGAGCCTGGGGTTGGGAACCGCAGCTCTAGGGGATTATCCGTTCTGGTGGCTGCCAGCATTCCTTGTCTTGTGGCAGCATGTCACTCCAGTCCCACACTGCGTCTTCTTCTGTGTGTGGTAAAATCTCCGCCTGCCTCTCTCTTCTGAGGACACTCGTGAATGCAGTTAGGGCTCACCCAGGTAACTCAGGATAATCTCCTCATCTCAGAATCTTACTTCACTAGCCAGGTGTGTGGCGTACACCCGTAATTCCAGCTATTTGGGAGGCCAAGGCAGGAGGACTGCTTGAGCCCAGGAATTCGAGGCCAGCCTGGGCAACCTAGAGAGACCCTGTCTTCACAAAAAATAAGAAAAAATAGCCAGGCATGGTGACATGCACCTGTAGTCCCAGCTACTCAGGAAGCTGAAGTAGGAGGATCACTTGAGCCCAGGAGTTCGAGGCTGCAGTGAGCTATGATTGTGCCACTGCACTCCAGCCTGGGCAACAGAATAAGACCAGTCTTTTAAAAAAAAGAAAAGAAAAGTCTTACTTTATGAAGTTTCTATTCTACAAGAAAAACATAGGCAGTAAACAGCAAATAAGTAAATTAGAACAAGATAATTTTCATGGGAAAAAAGAAGAAGTATGGCAAGGTGACAGGAGCAGTTTGTAGTATTAAATAGGATGGTCAGGGTTGGCCCCATGGGGAAGGTGAGCTTGAACAGAGACTGGAGGGAGGTGAGGAGGTGAGCCAAATGGCTGTCTGGAGGGAGACCATTCTGGACAGAGGACAGAGCTCGAATAAAAGCCCTAAGGCACCAAAGAGTATGGCTGTGGGACCATGAGCAGGAGGGTAGTTGGAGATGAGATCAGAGAGGGAATTGGAAACCATGCACAGCCTTGTATGCCATTGTAAGGGCTTCAGCCTTTTCTCTGAATGAGATGGGAAGACATTGCCCATGTGGAAAGATGCATCTTTGAGGAAGAATGAACGTTTGCTCAGTTTTATCAAGAAGGAAGGAAGAGGAAGTAGAACAGGTATGGTGGCTTTATAGATTTGGTGGGAGGCAGATCTCTGATCTCACTTAGCAAATATTTATTTAGCACCTATTATGCCAGGCATAATTCTGAGTGCTGGGGGCCACACCAGGAACAGAATGGGCAGCTCCCTATTCACAGAGCTTGCATTCCTTCTCCGTGTAATGCAAATGAGTGCACGTGGGAAGGGGAAGAAACGCACAAATAGTGATAAATGCTTACGGAGAAAATAAAATGAGGTGATGTGATAGAGAGTAACTGGAGGAGGAACCCACTCTGGACAGAGGAGTCAGAGAAGGCCTCTCTGAGGAGGTAACATTTGGACAGAGATCCAAATGGAAACAAAGAGCCAGCCTTGGGAAGATCCAGAGCTGTTCTGGAAAGGTCCAGACACAGAAAAAGGCTTGTTGCATTCAAGGACTAGACAGAAGGCCGCATACTGTAGCGGGGTGAGTAAGGCAGAGGACCTGAGATGAGGTGAGAGCAGGAGAGGCCCCATGACCCACGGTTTGGCTTTATTCAGAGGCAGTGGGGAGGTTCGGTACGATATGGTTGGTGATTGAGGAGTGTCACGCCGGCCTCCCTGAGAGAAGGGCAAGAGTGGAAGCTGCTCACTGACCATCATCGTGGTCCAGAAGTGATTTGGACCTGGATGGTAGTGGTGGAGACAGGTAAGTGGGTGGACTTAGAATATGTTCAGAGATTATGTTAGCAGAACTTGCTGATGCATTGGATGAGGGGCAGCCGAGGAAAAGAGACAAGTCAAGAATGACTCTAGGGAACACCACCCAATTGGCAAGAGAGACGTTTGTTTGTAAAACAGGTGTTTCTCTTTGTAGAATGTGAGGATCTGGGCAAATGGGACTAAAAGAGGAAAAAGAAGGACTCCTAGGTTTGGGCTTGATCAGCTGCATGAGCTTGGCCCTTGCCTTCCTCACCCTCAAAGCCAGAGCCCCATCCCGCCCCATGGGCTGGGTATCACTGGTATTCGCACCACCTCTTTGAGTTCCATCCCTCTCCTGTCCTCCCATCGGACCTGCTACAGCAGTGTTGGATCCATCCAGCCACATTCTCTGCTTCTGCTTCTGGGCTGCTAGACACCATTGCCTTGGTGACACACAAACACAGCCATGGCACCACTGCAGCTTCAGGGTCTCCACCCTCTGCAAACGGCTCAGCAATCCTTGTTCCTGGTTGACTGACCATAGTGACTCTTCCAGACTTTTATCATTTGTAAGTCACTGTGGTCCACACCCTCACACCCACAACCCCAAAATCCCATCCCCAGAGATTTTTCAGAGAAAAAAAGTCTATCTGGTGAACATTCTCTCAGGTTTTCCCTACCTCTAAACTCACCTGTCAGAGTAGCCATGTTCATATCCCCCCCCCCTTTTCCAGGGCAAAGGTATTCCGCCTTCTGTGTTCCTCCCTTGTACTCTGGATCCGTCCCCTCCCCTCCTCTGGGGCTTCCGTCTCCTTCCTGTCCAAATACAAACATGCCCAGTTCTTTCCCACCCCACTTCACTCTCCAGCTTCATCCCATTTCCATCCTCTCCTTCACCACCAGGCTTCTTTAGAAATTGTCTGATCTCTCTTGAACACTTTCTCACTCCTCTCCCTCCTCGACCCTGCAGCCTGGTTCTGTCCTCTCCCCATCCCCAGTTGTGTGTATCCCTAAGGGGCCAGTGACTTTCATGAATTCCCAAAAGCAATGCAGTAAATAGGAATGTGGATATAAATAGAGCTGATCCATGAGGTCATTATGAGGATTAAATAAGATAATGCACAGGGAGCACTTAGAACAGTGCCGGGAATGCAGTAAGAGCTCAGTAACCATTCTCTGCTGCTATTACTGTTGCTATTGTGGCATCGGCATATATTTCACAGCTGCTTCTCTGCTTGCCTGAATCACCCATTATCCACAAAGGCAGGGACTCTGAGTTCTTTATTGTCATATTCCCAAGGACTAGCACAATGCCTGAGATAAGCTAGGGCTTAGCACACATCGGAAAGAGGGATGGTGGTCGCTGGGGACCGATGGGACCGTGCCTTAGGGCTCTGGGTTATGTGGCTTCTGCAGACAGTCTGGCCATTGTCCAGGCTCTCTCCGGGGGAGGAGCGCCTGCCTCTAACTTTCTCTCCCCCACCTCCCCACACTCCCCTCCATCCTTCCTCCTCTCGAGGCACAGGCTGTCAGCAGAGGCAGTAGGAGCCTGTCAGCAGGGACCCAGGCACTGTCCCCTTGAGGGCCTCTGGCTCAGCCTCTCCTCTCCTCCTTCAGCACAGGCCTCCCTGCCTGTCATACGTGTCAGGCATGTGGCTCCAGTCTGTCTGGACACAGAAGTGGCCACAGTCCCTAAGCAGGCGGAGGGGCAGGAGCTGGCAGTGGTTCAGAAGGGGGCTGGGGGGCACTGGCTGTGAATGGTGGAGACGTCACCCAAAGTCTGGCACTTTGGAGCGGGGAGGTCAGAGTGTCCGTGAGCAGCCACACAAAAGCAGCCCCCGGCCCTCCACAGGTGAGCAGGCATTTGGCCTGGATTGGCCCTAGAAGATCCACACAGTGGAAGCTGTCACCCCAAGCTGCTCCTCCCTCTTGCAGCCCGCAGGCATTTATTGAGCACCTGCTGTGTGCTTGGCTGTGTGTTAGGGGTGCCATACAGTCTGGTGGGGAGCAAGGCAATGACATTAGCACATGGTAAGTGCTAAGAGGTCGGTATGCACAAACAACAGTGGTGACCCAGAGGAGGGCTTGCTCAGCCCTCTGTGACTCAGGGAAGACTTCAGAGGTGTAGAGACGCTGGAGTCGAGTCTTGAAGAATGAGCAGAAGTTGAGCATGTGAATGAGAAGGGGAGGAGAATACTAAGCAAAGGGAACAGTGGCGGGTACGGAGGTGTTAAAGAGCCTGACAGATTCTAGAAATGATAAGTAATTGGATTGGGCTAGAACTTAGAGAAAGGTAGGAGAAGGAAGGGGTTTCTAAGGCTGGAGAGGCAGACAGGTGCCTTGTAAACCAGACTAAAGAGTTTAAATTTGATCCTCTGGGTAGCAGTTGCAGTTGGTAGAAACCAGTATCAAGCAAAAAGGAAATTTATTAGTTTACATAACTGTAAGGTCAGGGCCTGAAATATTTTCAGGCCCACCTGAATCTAGGACTCAAATAGTGTCTTTCTCCTTGAATCTTGGCTCTACTAGCCTCTGGGTATGGCTGTTTTGGGACAGTTTTCTCCATGTAGCCACAGATGTTTCCAGCACTTCTAGGCCCAGGGTTGGCAAATGTTTGTCTTAAAGGGCTGGATAGGTATTTTTGGCTTTGTGGCCCATACAGCCTCTGTCACAACTACTCAACTCAGCTTTGGTAGGACAAAAGCAGCCATGTATCATGTCAATGAATGGGTATGGTTGTGTTCCAAAAAAACTTTATTTCTAGAAACAGGCAGCTATTCTATAAGGTGTGCCTCACCTTCTTCTAGACTTACATGGTTTTTATAGCTTACTGTCTTAGAGAAAAAGAGAGACTCCCATAGTTCCCAGTGTCCAAATAGGAAATCTCAGAAAAAGCCTTGATGTATCCCACTTAGGTCAGGTGCCCATTCCTGAGCCACGGACTGAGGGGAGAAGTCTCCTATCAGTCAGTTTGCACCACTGGTGCAGGTCAGCTCAAGCAGGACCATGTGGCTTGGAAACCGGGATGCTCTTACAGAAGAAAGGGAAAGAGATGCAGTATCCACTGCAGGCTCCCAACAAGAAAGAGCATGAACTGGTGCCCAAAGTTCCCAGTGATGATCCAGCTTGAAATTGGCCCTGACACGGCCTCAGGCGCCAGGCCAGCCCTGCAGTGCTGATGCACGCCCTTCTCGGCCTTTCCCTGCTGTGCAGCATTGCACCCCAGCTGCTCCACTTACCCCATCAGGGTGCGCTTGCCCACTCCTGCCGCACACACTGCTCCCCCTGCCTGGGTGGGACTCGAGGGCAGAGTCACTGGGGGAGGGTGCCCGGCTGAAGCTCCCCTGCCCACGGTGAGCACCACTTCCCTTTCTCAGCAGTATCTCTCCTTATCTGGAAGGGACGGTGCTTACAGCTTACGTCTCCCCTCTCTCCATGCCTCTGGCTGCACTGCCCTTCCCAGCATTCTCCACCAGGCTCACATTTATCTGTCTTTCAAGGCTTAGCTCAGTTTTGTCATCATCTCGTTCAAGAAGTCTTTCCTGTACCCCCAAGTTGGTCTATGACATTTGTACCCCTTGCTTTTCCAAAATATAGGATGTGGAGACATGTTTTCTTATGATTTTTTTTTTTATTTACCTGTCTCTACCATTAGCTTCTTGAGGAAAGTGTGGGGCTAATTTACGTTTAGGTTCCCAGCTAGTACTTGGCACAGGGCCTGGCACAGAGTAGGCAAGCAGTTGTTGGGCAGAGCTGCGTTTTCCAGCTCCATCTAGGCCCACGTAGGATATGGAGGCAGGAGCTTCCTGCACCTGCTTGGAATAGTACTTGTTGGTCGGCACCTGCTGTTTGTCTCTTTACCTCTGGGCTGCCCCTCTCAGGACTGATGACTTACCATCCTTTCTCCTTCGACTCCCATGGGATCCATTAGGTGATCAGCAAGAGAAATACAGCAAGACGTAAGCTTGACAAGGCATTTAGAAAGTGTTTGCCTTGCTTGGGCATATACCAAGATCCTACCGTGGAAGACTCTTCATGGTGGGGCCACAGCAGCTAGATCCCAAGCAAGAGCAAATAGATTCCAGAAATCCTATCTCCCTCTGTAATGTCCATCCTACCACCTCCCAGAGCAGGTTCTAGGAAGGTGGATCTGTGGGGTTTGGCTTTTACCCCATTGGATGACATTCTCAGTTTAGAGGGGCCAAGGCCTATGGCTGAATCTACCACACTGATGTGCTGTGGTCCTTGGTCTAAGAACTCCCGGCCGTGTCTGCGTTCTCTGTGTCTCCGAGCTGCTTGCACTCTCTACAGTTGCCGAGAGAAGTGGCTAGAAGGCTGGCCACCCAACCAAACAGGCACAGATGTAGAGCTGCCTGGTGCCCTAATCCAGCAACCGTCATCTGGAGGCACCTTTTTCGGTTGGGTTGGTGGGAACTGGGGGAAGCCCCTACCCTGGATCTGCTGGGGCCCACACACAGCTACTCCCCTCTCCTTAATAAGACCTGGTCGACTTTCCTGCCAGTCTCTGGGTACAGGCTTGATGTTCTGGGCTGTAGAAAATGGTTTAGGTCAATGAGCCAGGGTTGGGGACATTCACCTTCTACACTGCACCTTGGCCACATTCTTGAACATTAAATGAGCTGGAGGATCCCTGAGGAGGGCCCAAGGTTGCCTTCACTGGCTGGTCAGACTGACTCCTCTGCCTAGTCATGGCCCTCGCTTAATCTGTAGGTCCTTGAGCAAGGTAGCCTCAAGGCTCTTGGGGTTCCAGCTTTGCTGTCAGAGGCACAGGTGTCAGATCTCCCCTCATCACATGCTCTCCTAGGGCCCCACGTCCCCAAACTACTAGGCTTTTTTGGGGAAAAAAGATGGGCAGGTCCCAGTGAAACTTTCGTCTCCTCCTTATCCTGTTCCTTCTCACGCACTCATACACACCCTGTTGAAACCTGATCCTGAGGCCACCTCTCTTGCTGGGGCTCTGGCAGGGCTGGCAGGCTGGGGCCTGTCTGCCGGAGCCTGCCCCACCCTGCCCTTCTACCCCCTAGGCCAGGGCAAGCAGGTCAGGCATCCCATACCCCCCCTAGTCTGACTAGTCCTCCACCCTGGCCGGGCCCACATACTGGCCCACTGGTCTGGACAGAAGCCCCTGGATTCTGTTCCAGGTGTGGTATGAAGCTCTGCCCAGGCCACCTGCAGAATTAACACAAACACACACACACCACCTCTACCATCACCCCACCCCCACATTTCCTGTTTATGGCCCCCAGCTCAGCTTCCAAGGCCTCTGCAGGCACCAAGCCGAGCCGCTGCACAGGGGCGGAACACAGTGCAGGGGGAACACCGGAGGAAGAATGCAGGTCTGCCTGGGGCAGTCAGGGAGACTTTCCAGAGGAAATAGATTTAAACTGAAATGAATAAAAATGAATTTTTCCAGGCAAATAGGGAGGGAAGGGATTGGGAAATAGGGCAGGGGTGCCCATTTCAGGCAGAAAGACTACATGTGTCAATGGGTGAAGAACAATGTATTCAGGGAGCTACAGACAGTATGTGACTGGGAGCATATAACTGTAGTCTCAGGGAGTGAAATCCAGATTGCATTAGACTGGAGTGTGATAGGAGATGGGAAAGTGGAGAGAGAATATCCACTGCACTTTCTAGAAGTTTTACCATGACAGGATAGAAAGAGAGGCTGGTAACTAACTGGGGTACAGGGCCAGGAAGCTTTGTTGAGTTTGTTTGTTTGTTTTTCTTTTCATATGGGAGAAACCTGAGCCTGATTGTGTGCTTAGAGAGAAAGAAACAGCAATGGGATCCAGGGTATGATGGAAAGATCAGCTTTGGTGCCATAGGGATGGAGTAAGGAGGCCCAATTGAAGGACAGGTAAAGGGGCTGAGAGATTCATGGGGAAAGAAGCAAGAAGCTGAGCGAGTTCCTATCTGATGATCTTGGTTTTCTCTGTGAAGTGAGAGAAGCGGTATCTGCTTAGGGAGAGCTGGGAAAAGATAGAGTTTATGGAGAGTAAAGAATGTTTGGAATAGCTGCTGAGCAAAGTTGAGGGCCCAGCTTTTCATGAATTTGTGGTGGTATCAGTCCATGTTAGTGCATATGTATGTGTGTTCTGTGTGTGTGTGTGTGTGTGTGTGTGTGTGTGTGTGTGTGTTCACACACGCCTTTGCAGCACCTCGAACATAAAAGGTACAAAAGTGTAGGATTAGATTAATCTCTGGCTGGGTTTTGCCTAACGAGTGGGACAAAAAGACAAGGGAGCCAGGGTCCTGGCAAGAGAGAGATTGAAGAGTTGGATGAGATCCAGCAAGTCCTAGAGAGAGCAGACTAGAAGTGTGACTAGAAATCAAGGGGGTTAGGAGTGAAGAAAGCAAAGGAGAGAAAGTCAAACGTTAAGAAGTTGTATTTAGAGAGTATAGGAGATTAATGTTTTAAAAGTGATGAAAAGTTCCAGAAAGTGGCTGTGGAACTGAGCAGCTGACACAGAATAGAGATGAAGTAAATCATCTGAGAGGCCAGAGTTTAGGACGTGGAAGTTTCTGGAAATAATGAGCAAGAATTGGGTTTGCATGGAATATAAGACAGATGCTGAAATCTTCAGTGAATGTGCCAGTTGTGTTGAAAGCTTGGAGAAGGTTGACAGTAAAGGTGTGGTGCTGGGGGAGTGACTGAGATGAGGTGGTGACTTGGGAAGTTGTGGAGCTGGCTGTGAGGGTTATAACTTCCAGGATCCACCACGGCCCTTTCTGGGAGTTCTAGGGTAACTGGAGAATGTGGAGTGTACCAGGGCCTTGTTCTCATCCTGAAACCTGATCCCCAACACCATGAAAGCACGCATGTGGCCAAGGGGAGGAGGAGGAGGGTAGAGCTCAGCACAAGTTATAATGAGGGAACAATAGAGAGTTTCCTCGAATCCATGCAGCTACAAGCAGTGATCAAGGAGGGAAAACTAGGAAAAAGTAAACATGCAAATCTCCTAAGAAAATTGAAGAAAAGCCACAGAATAGTCCTAAAACAGATAAAAGAGACTTTGTTCATCATATGGAAACAGAAAAAATTGGACCCAATCTTTATACTAACCAAAATGGATTAGAGATCTAAATATAAAAAATGAAAACACACAAGTAATAGAAAAAAGTATGGATAATTTCTCTATAACCTGGGAATAAGGAAAACTATCCTAAAACTCAAAATCCAGAAGCAATAAGGGAAAAGATTGATAAATTTGACTATATTTAATAAAAACTATTACAAAATGGAAAAAGGAAAAAAAGGAAGAGAAGAAAACATCATAACTCAAGTAAATAAATAAACTGGGGGAAGTATTTCTAATTGTATTTCAGAGGATTTATATATTTAATATATAAAGAACTTCAAAAGAAGAGAAGATAAAGACCAATATCCTATAGAAAAATGGACAAGAGATATGAATAAGGTTTACAGAAAAAGAACTGCAAATGGCCCTTCCATATATGAAACAATGCTTAATTCTCATAATAAAAGAAATGCAAATTTAAATGACATAAGATACTATTTTTTTCCTATGGACTGGCAAAATTGAAATGTTTGACAATGTACTCTCCTGGGGAGGCTGTCTGGGAAACAGCACTTTCATACATTGCTGGTCGGTGTTGCAAAATCGTACAATCCCTTTGGAGGAGAATTTGGCAATATGGAACAAAACTGCAGATACACATTCTCCCTTTGGTCCAGCAAACCCACTTCTAGAAATCTATTCCGAAGATACATTGGCAAATAGAAAAGACACATGCCTGATGTTATTCACTGTAACCACTATTGGTGGAGCCTCCTTTACAAAAGGCTGTAAACAACCCATGAGACTGACTGAATAAAATATGGTACCTAATCATAATGGAGTATTATCAAGTATGTAACTATAATGGAATGATCACCAGGATATATTGTTTAGTGAAAAAAAATCAATAGGCAAAAGAGTATGTATGTCCATTACATTTTTAGTGAATAAAGAGAGGAATAGGAATATATATGTACACACATATGTATTTGCTTATATCAAAAAAAATAAAAGAAGGATAAAATAAAAACTAATAAAAATGAATGCTGTGTGGGAATAGAAGTAATAAGAGGCAGATACAGAAATGAAAGCTAGACTTTTGTGAATATATTTTTGTTTTGTGAATCTAATTGTGTAACTATGCAAAGCTTTATATCATCATAAAACAAAATTAAATTTAAATGAAGTAAAAGCACTCCCTAAAGAGCAAAAGCAAAATAAAACAAATGAACCTGTGTATCATTGATGAATTAAACTGAGCAGAATTATTTCAAGTGGCAAAAGCAAAATAATTTGTCTGTATTTCTAGTTGGGTACACACTAAGGCAAAAAGAACTGCAAAGAAACCTTAAATTGTTTTTAGTAATGACTGTGTTAGTAATAATACTGATATTGTTATTCTGAAACTATTATGTATATTTTCTATATGTATATATTAGTATAAAGCAAATATTAATAAGTAATTATGTTAATGTCACTAGAAATAAGATGTCAGCTTAAGAGAAAGAGATACAAATATAAAATCAAAGTAGGTAAGTAAACAGATGGATTTTCTGCTATGTGAATTCTGTATCAATAAAGCTATTTAAAAAAGAAAAAGAAGATAATTTCAAATCTTGCAATCTTAAATTTGAATCGGAATACCAATATAAATGCATGATATGTTTTTTTCTTTAAAAAATTATTACCTGCCAGCCCAGTGGCTCACACCTGTAATCCTAACACTCTGGGAGGTCAAGGTGGGAGGATCACTTGAATTCAAGAGTTTGAGACCAGCCTGAGCAAAAGCAAGACCCCATCTCTACTAAAAATAGAAAAATTAGCCAGGTGTGGTCGTGCACACCTGTAGTCCCAGCTACTTGGAAGGCTGAGGCAGGAGGATCGCTTGCGGCCAAGGTTTAAGGTTGCTGTGAGCCATGATGATGCCACTGCACTCTCTACCTGGAGCAACAGAGCAAGACTCTTGTCTCAAAAAAAAAAAAAAAACAACTTCCTAGTATTGTCCACCTGAAAAGGCCTGGAAACGATGACTAACCCATAGCAACATAAGCATTCCTAGCCACCCAGATGGTGGTCTCTGAATACCATTTCCAATTAAAAGGAAGAAGGGCGCCTTGGGGAAATAACCAGGTGGGACCAAGAAATGTACAAGATAGAGCCAGGTTCGGTGGCTCACACCTGTAGTCCCAGCTACTTGGGAGGCTGAGGCGGGAGAATCACTTGAGCCCAGGAATTCCAGGCTACAGTGAGCTATGATTGCACCACTCCACTCCATCCTAGGGGACAGAGTAAGACCTCATCTCTTTAAAAAAATGGGGGATGGGGGAAGAAATGTGCAAGATAAGCCTTGGAACATCTTTTCATACAAGAAAACCAAAACATTATCAAAGACTAATAGGGTTTGTCCAAAGGATTCAGGAGCCAGGTTGAAAAGGCTCCACTGGCCAAAGAGGGGATAATTTGTGCATCAGAAAGAACAGTGGTTACAATAGATTGACATGCATCAAATATGTTAAAAATGTATGAATTCCTAATGATTAGAAAGGAAGAAAAGCTTCATTAATCACCTTTGTAGGGTGGTAAGGAATCAGCTCATTATTCTGAAAATTACTGGTAAATACAGGGAGAAAATCAAGCATTTATCTCATCTTTTCTATATGACCAGTGCCTGAGGATAATCAAAGAGTTGATGACAGAAAGTTTATAGAAGTATTCTAGCATCTCCTAAAGAAGAATGGGTCTAGGCAGTGATCCTTAACGGCTGCTGCAAGCATTCTGTGCAAAGCTGCTGGGAACTTTGTTAAGTTCCAGCCCAGAGTGCTTGAACCCAATGTTCAATCTTAACATCACAGGGAAGTTCCCATGCGTATTTACCTCCAAGGGCACCCTGGAAGACTGTTACTAAGTCTTCTTGCCCAAAGAGTAAACCAGATCTGACCACCAGTTTACAGAGTGCAGGAGACAGAGAAACATACTGAACAATATCTGAATGCAATCAGGAAAAGATGGAATGTGGGGCACTCTACAGGACAAATAGCCCATTTTCTTTAGCAACAAATTATAAGAGGAGAAAGGAGGAAACCTATGGATTTAAAAGAGACATAGCAGTCAGCCAAATACACTGTGTGGACCATGCTTCCATTCTCACCTAAACAAACCAACTATTAGAATAAATAACAACAAGAATAACAGACATTAACAGTAGGAGAGATCTGAAAGCTGATTGGATGTTTGTTGCTATTGAGAAATTATAGTTTATTTGTTTAGGCATGATAATGTTTTTAAGAAGACTTGTTTGGGTGTGGTTATGTTTTTAAAGTGTCCTTATCTTTTAAAAATTAATGCTGAAGTATGGATGAAATGGCATAATTTCTGGGATTTTTAAAAATATTAAATACAGAAAGTGGATGGGGCATAAAGGAAGCAAAATTGACCATAATTGAAAATTGCTGAATCTCAGGTGATAATCTTTGAGGAGAGGGGTTCACTATACTTTTTCTACTTTTATATAGGTGAAATTTCCTATAATAAAAAGTATAAAAATATGTATACTTGGCCGGGCACGGTGGCTCACGCCTGTAATTCTAGCCCTCTGGGAGGCCGAGGCAGGTGGATCGCTCGAGGTCAGGAGTTCGAGACCAGCCTGAGCGAGACCCCGTCTCTACTAAAAATAGAAATAAAAATTATCCGGACAACTAAAAATATATATAGAAAAAATTAGCCAGGCATGGTGGTGCATGCCTGTAGTCCCAGCTACTCGGGAGGCTGAGGCAGTAGGATCGCTTAAGCCCAGGAGTTTGAGGTTGCTGTGAGCTAGGCTGATGCCACGGCACTCACTCTAGCCCGGGCAACAAAGTGAGACTCTGTCTCAAAAAAATAAAATAAAATAAAATAAAATAAAATAAAATAAAATAAAAAATATGTATACTTTATGTATATATATATAGAAAGGGCTCTTTGGAAAGAGGTACACTCAACTAGCAGAAAGAAATGTTAGAGAAAAGCTGGCTTGATCTTTTAGGGGATAGAAAGAGAAGCTACAGAAAGAGCATCCAAAACATGAAGGCCTCATAAAATAAAAAGATGAAGTGAGAAGTGTTTGAAAACAGATCATAAAAGCAAGAAATGAATAGGTTACACACTAGAGGCAAAGATTTTTAAGAAACTCTTATCAGGCCCATTGAATACTTTTTGCCATGATGTGTCCCAAGAACTTTTTTTGGCCATTAATAATATAGCAACTCCTGCTTTTTTGGTCATATTTTTATTGTAAAAAGACATTTCACTTTTTTGAATAATTCATGTTGCATAGTCATGTTGTTTGACCCAGTGTCTGTATATTAGGAGAAAAGGAGTCTACACACAGCAGTCTACAAAATAATAAGGGAAAAGGAAAATCAGTTGGATATGTACCTTAAGGTTGTTTCTGTATTGTTGGATTATGAATTTTTTTTTTTTTTTTTTTTTTTGAGACATGGTCACACCCTGCCACCTAGGCTGGAGTACAGTGGTGCAGTCCTGGATCACTATAACCTTGAACTCCTGGGCTCAAGCGTGATTATGGATATTTTTATTTTGTGTGTGCTTATCTGTATTTTTTCTAAAATTAACACATATTATAGGCTACACAAAAAAAAAAAACAAGGTGTTTTTAAAAGTAAAACTTACTATAATGAACTGTCTAACCATCTGAAAAAAAGGGGGAAAGGAAAGGAAAAAATATGTTGAGATTATTTGGGTAGATCTTAGGAGATTTTATTAGCATATGACATCCAGTACAATTGGGAAACAGATAAAATCCTGTCTGAGCTTGACTCTGAGAAACTTCACAAAAATTTTATAAGCTCAGTGGTGACACAGAAGGAGAGGTTCTTGATGCAGGTTTAGCCAGGGACCTTGTCCCCTTTGATATATCATGTAGACCATGGCCAGGATCCTCAGTGCCTCTAATAAAACATCAAATATATTAATTTACTTAGATTTTTATGTACTAGGCACACAAAATATGCATTACCCTTTTATACAGAGAGTAAGTGTGCTGCCTCAGTTGCCGGGACCCAGAAGTCCAAAGGGAGGCCGCTAGGCAGGAATGGCCTTTCAGTGCTCCCAAGTGTTGACATCTTCTTCCTAGCAAGAATGATGGGGGAGGGAGCAGGATTGAAAGTTTTCTGCTTCTTTCAAGTTCATGTCAAAATCTCTAATACTGTTAGGCCTCCGAGTGATTACTGATGTTATTCCTCCTGGGAATGGTGGTAATAATGGTGTTGGTGGTGATGGGAATGAGAGATGGATACAATTCCAGCTTCTGGGCTTGGAAGGCCTCTCCTGCCACCTCCAGTTGTTCTGAGGGCTGACTGGGGTTGAGTTAGAAATACAGAGACAGAGTCACTGAGGCCTAGGCCTCCATACATGCATTCTTGGCCAGAGAGATCCTAAGCAGGCGCCTGCAGAACTCTCTGCACACAGGAAGCACTGGCCATCTTTTGAGCTGCCAGGTGCCCTGAAAATGGTCCCCAAGCCAGCATGCCAGGTTCCATGTGAAGTTGTGTTCTTCGAGCATCTCTGAAGAGCTTAAATCCCCCTGTCATTTTCCCTCTGTGCCTCACTTCCCTTTGCATCCCTTCCTCCCCAAGTGCTCCTCCTGCCCTGCCCCAAAAGAGTGAGACTCGCCTTTTTCCTTCTCCCCAACTCAGCATCACTTCACCCCCCTTCTCGCCCCTTTTCCCTACCATCTCTCCTCCAGGCTAAACTTAAACCTTCCCCTTCAACATTGGATCCCTCTCCCACCCCCACAGGAACTTAGCTTTCCCTCTCTCCTTGTCTCCACCAACAAAGGCACTCACATCCCACTGCTCTGAAACCTCCCTTCTCAGCTCTGCCTCTTAGCACTCTGCTTTTTCTTTCTCTTCTCTACGAAACTTCTGTCTCCTGTAGCTTGTAACCTGTCTTGCCCTCTCACTGTGAACTCTCCTTCCTCTCCCTGGGTGGTCCACCTCCCAGAATTCTTTCCAAAATTATCTCCCTGCACTGGCTGTATTTTTGGATATTTTTCTACTCAACTGGACAGTGTCTCATCTCCGTGTTCCCAGATTGCAGGAACAGTGTGGGCAGCAGTAACTATTTGATGGATTCCTGAATAAACTTCCAGAGAGCTTCCAGCTCTGAGTGTTGATCCTTGCTGAGCAAATCTCCTCTCTCCACTCCTACAGCTGGCCACATAAAGACTGACCAGGCCTGCTCCCTCAGGCTCAGGCTCCACTGAACAAGATCTGTGAAACTCCTCAGCAGCCGCCCAGTGAACAGGCTGGGTCGGGTACAGGGGATATGCTGGAACGTCAGCGGTTCCAGCAGGTCCATAGCCAGGACTGATGCACAGAAGAGCCAACCAGGACTCCAGCGTGTTGCGTTCTGTGATACTCAACAGCGTTTGTATTCCAGGTTCTCCAAGCCAGCACCCATGTTCCTGGATGACTCCTTTCGCAAGTGGGCTAGGATCCGGGAATTTGTGCCACCATTTGGGATCAAAGGTCAAGGTATGTTGGGAACCCTGACCGACATTAACATCACATCCCCCACACTGTCCCTGTCCTTCAGGACAGGGCTATGTGCTCAGAAGTCCCCATGCTGGGGATCCACCCATCCTCCACTCTCAACAATTCCTTCTCTCCCTCTTTCCCTTCCTTCCTTTTTTCTTACTTCTTTAATAGAATATTTACTCAGAGCACACCACTTGGCCAGGGGTAGGTATACAGCAGTGAAGTAGACAGATTTGGCTCCAGTCTAGTGGAGACACAGATACTTAGGGTGTAGGACAGTAGGACTCTGGTGAGGGTAGTACCAGAGCTGTGCGATCACAGAGGGCTGCCGGAGTCACTAACACTAGAGCACTAGGCACGATGAGGCCATCCCCCAGGAATGCCCCCAGCTTCTCCCACAGCACCTCCTGAGGTTTCTCACCTGAATCTGGTCTCCCCTCAATCCTTTCTTATTGTGGCCAAGGCTAACTTTTCCCCCACTCTCTCAGAAACTCTCCCATTCCAATGCCTTAGGGACCCACCCACACAGCTCCCTTCTCACCGAAGACTTTCCCATCCCTAATAGTTTAACAGTTGTGCCTCTTTGTCAAGTTTCTGCACTATTTCAGGGCACGACAGAAAAGAATTTGGGCTTTAGGGTCAGACATAGAGGGATCCGATTCCCATACTGCCTCTTTACTAGCTGTGACCTCATTTCACCTACCTGTGCTTTAGTTTCTTCATCAGTTAAATGGAGAGAGGCCAGGCGCCATGGGTCACACCTGTAATCCTAGCACTCTAAGAGGCCAAGGTGGGAGGATCGCTTGAGGTCAGGATTCGAGACCAGCCTGAGCAAGAGCAAGACCCTATCTCTACTAGAAATAGAAAAAAATAGGTGGCGTGGTAGTGCACGCCTATAGTCTCAGCTACTTGGGAGGCTGAGGCAGGAGGATCACTTGAGCCCAGGAGTTAGAGTTGCACTGAGCTATGATGATGCCTCTGCACTCTACCAAGGGCAATAGAGCAAGACTCTGTCTCAAAAAAAAAAAAAAAGGCGAGAGTAATACTATTGTGTAAGGTTGTAGTCAGAATTAAATAAAATGACTATTTAAGGGGTGATGTTATTTGGCCAGGAGACTCAAGAAAACCTGAACCCTTTGGTCAGTCTGCCCACCTCTCCCTGTAAAGAAGGCAGTGGCCAGCAAAAGCACTGTGAAACGGAGCTTTGACCTCAAACCTCCAAGGACAAATCTAATGGGTTGGGTTGAACCACATGAAGAACCCCTTTTCCCTGGGTGCAGGTAGCCAAGCAGCCCACTCTTTTCTCTGATCCGCTCTGGAGACTCTGATCATACAGCTACCAGGGCCAGCAAAGTCCAATGTGGAGCCCATCGACCAGCAGGAAGAGAGCACCTGGTAGCGTGTGCCCTTTCTGCTGAGGTTCTCCTCCTGGAAAACAAAGCCCCATTCATTTCCTTGACCTTGGCCAATTAGTAGCAGTATGCTTTTCCTTAGAGGTGAAATTGGAGGTGGGTTAAGGAGGGAATCTGTGGCCTTCCCTGAAGCCCACCATAAGGTGTATCTGAAGGCACTTAAAGGTTTGTTTTCTTCCCCATTCTCAGCCACCTTCTGGAAAGGTTAGCTGTGCCTGCTGCCTCATCTTTCTCACCGTTCACTCCTATAGAACATCTCAACTCCCCAGCCCCAATCCAGTGACACTGGTCAGTGCCCCCGTGAAGTCCAAAGGATACTTTGCAGTCCTTAACTTGACCTCTCGGCTGCATCTGACAGTGTCTCTGCCCCTCCTTTTAAAAAATGTGTTTGTTTTTAATTTTGAAGGCATCTTTTTTTTACATGAAATATTTCAGGCATACAAAACAGTATAAAGAATAATATAATTAGCACTCATGTACCTTCCACCCAGCGTAAGAAATAAAACAGGAGATACAATTAAAGCCTCTGCGTAGCCCTTCCCACTCCATCCTCCTTCCCCAGGAGGCCCTTATCCTGGTTCTGCTGTCAGCATTCCTTGTTTATATGTTTTTGCTACATATTTATATATCCCTTAAGAATATGGTATTGCTTTGCATGTTCTTAAATTTTATAGATATTATCATTGTATGTACATATGTGTGTAGCTGATTTTTTTTTTTGCTTATGATTTTGAGATTTATCTGTATTGGTACATATAGCTCTATATAGATCACTGATTTTTTTAACTGCTGTGTAGTATTCTGTGTACCACCACTTATCTGTTTTCCTTTGGTAGACATTTAGGTTGCCTCCAACGTTTTGCCATTACAAACAATTCTGCAGTGAACATTCTTGTACAAGTCTCCTTGAACAACTGTGTGAGTGTTTCAATGCTATACCCTTAGGAGTATAGTTGTAGGCTCTTAGTGTGTGCATTTCTACATTATTATTTGATATTATTAAGATGTTCTTCATTGTGGTGGTACCAATTTACTTTATCATTAGGTCTCTATGTACATTATCTTTTATCTTCCTAACAACTCTGGAAAGTAGGGATTACCATCTTTGTTTTAGGGATGAGGAAACTAATGCTCAAAGAGGGTGATTTATATAAGGTCACAGGATTTGACTCCAAAGCCAATTCCCCTATTATACATGATATAGTATAATATATTATAGTGCTCTTATTATGCCAGAGTTTGAAAGGAGGACGGTCATTATTGCCAAAGCAGAGAGAGCCCAAGAAGATGAAGTCTGAATAGGGCACAAGATCTGAGAGCACAGAGGTGACGGGCGTCCTTGCTGAGAGCAGCCTGGGTGCAGTGCAGGTGGGCAGACGCTGGCAAGAGCAGCGTTAGAGATCAGCGATGTAAGAGGCGGAAGTGAGGGGGAGGCAGTAGCGGCAAATGAGATGACGGGTGGTCTGCCAGGGTGAGCTCTTCAGGCATTGGGTGTTTCCTCGTTTGTTTCCTGGTGTCTGCTTGGTGGGGACACAGGTAAGCACCACATGGCCTCTAGCTCTGATTAGGGACTCCTGTTCCAGGGGAGACATGCGCTTCAGCTTCCAGGCAAGGCTGTGGCCTGGGGCTGCATGTCCTGGGGCCTGACTGCAGCGCCTCAGAAAACCAGATGGGCATCCCAGGGAAGGTGAAGCAGCCCTGGGAAAGAACCTGCATCCCAGCACGAGGGCCTGGCTCCCGGCAGAGAAGCCTGCCTGTTTTCCTGCCTTCATCTCCTTTCTCAGGGAGATAGTTAGGGCAGTGGCCCAGCCTGACCTTGTGTCCAGAGCTCCCTCTCCCCACTTCCACCTTCACTCTAGCCCCAAGAACTTGTGCCTTCAAGTAGGATTATCAGCAAACATTTTTATGGAAACTTAAGTGACCTTCTAACAGGAACTCCCTCCTCTGTCCACAGACAATCTGATCAAAGCCATCTTGTCAGTCACCAAAGAGTACCGCCTGACCCCTGCCTTGGACAGGTGAGCCACTCACTGCCCAGCCTCTTGCCCCCGGCTGCCTGACATGTGCGGAAGTGTCGAGGCCAACTGGCCATTCCCTGATATGGGCAGGTTCTCCAACATGTCCACACATGCGCATACGGTACCCATCTTGGGTGGGTGGAGCGGATAAGTGGGACCACTCCACTGACTTGCATCCCTATGGGCTGTCAGCATTTGGCAGGACATCCCAGTCCTCAGACGTCAGGGCTTTGAGGGTGAGAACTGAAGACACTGGGTCTGAGATCAGCCCAGCAATGGGACTGAGGTCTGGGTGGTGGGGGATGGTGATGGGGGCAGGGCTCATGTCCAGGAGGTCAGGCCAGGAGAAGCAAAGTGTGTAAGGCCCCTGCTGACTGCTGAGAGCCTAGGGGCTTCTGAGTTGAGAATAAGCCAAGCTTTGAGTCCTGGAGCCTCCATTTCCGTTGCCCTGTTCTTGCTTTCCTGGCTTAGCCTCAAACTCAGACCACTGCCTAAACCCCACTAAGCCCTGGGGAACCTTCACCCTAGAATGCTGTGTTACCAGAGCCCCCTCCTCACCACTCAGGGCCAGGACCCAAGCCTTTCCACACCCCTGTTTTCCTGGGAAAATATCAGGGACTAGGGATGCCAGAGAGTCCCAGGGCCCAGCTACCCACAGTGTGTTCTGGCCTCCTCTCAGAAATGCTGCCAGAAGCCCATGGGTCTTCTTCCTGTCTCCCAGCCTGGTCCTGGCCAAGGGCATGGGGTCAGGGGCCAAAGGGGCAGGGGAAGGGACCGGCGGGCAGCCCCCCACAGAATCTCTGTCTCTCTCCCCTCAGCCTCCGCTGCCGCCGCTGCATCATCGTGGGCAATGGAGGTGTCCTCGCCAACAAGTCTCTGGGGTCACGAATTGACGACTACGACATTGTGGTCAGGTGAGCTCCCCAAAGCAGCACCTTGGGCACCTGAGTGTCCTGGCCCAAACCTGATCCTGAGCCCACTGAGGACTGTCTGTCCATTTGGCAAGTTGGGCTGGAGGTCAAGAGAAGCCTCAAGAACCCTGGGTTGGAGGGCTTTGGGACAGACAACTAGGTGGCACCAGGTGACCTGGACTCCCCATTCTCTGCACTTGGGGTATTCTGGGATCTCGGTTCCTCCCCAGACACAGGCCCCAGGCAGGCTCTGACTGGGCCTGCTCTCTGCAGACTGAACTCAGCACCAGTGAAAGGCTTTGAGAAAGACGTGGGCAGCAAAACAACACTGCGCATCACCTACCCCGAGGGCGCCATGCAGCGGCCTGAGCAATACGAGCGAGACTCTCTCTTTGTCCTTGCTGGCTTCAAGTGGCAGGACTTCAAGTGGTTGAAGTACATCGTCTACAAGGAGAGAGTGGTGAGCTCCCCGGCACCAACTCCTTCCCTTCCTGTGCTGGCCTTCTCTAACTCCCAGGCAGTCTCTCCCTGTTAACCCAGCAAAAAACAAGTAGGAACCTTCAAAAGAAGCATTAATGACCCAACGCTGAAAGGCACTAAACACAACCAAGGGGCAGAGAGGCCAGGAGATGCCAAGGTCACTGGCCAGTCTCCTGGAGCTAATATGCCTGGTGTCTGCCACCTGCCTCCGGGCACCCAGATGCAGGTCCTTTCTCGGCCTTCTTACCAGACCCAACAGTCCTTCCCTGGGCCAGGGGCCCTTCGCTGGCCTTAGATCCTCCGGGGAAGGAAAGCTGTCTCTAAGGCCAGGCTCAGTGTCACTCCTGATCTTCAAACTCTCCAGCCCTAACCTTGCAGCTGCCTCTCTGACCCCCTCTTATCCCCCGTGGGGTCTCTCTGACTCCGGTCTTATGGGTCCTGGCCTTTCTCAGCTGGGGTAGGAAGGCCTAATTGGGGCCCTGGAACCAGCCATTCTGCAGGAGCAGCAGATTCCTCAACTTGAGAGTGCCAGCTCCCCAGTTCGTAAGTCCTGGCCTCTCTCCACTTTCTACTTTTACCACTGACCTGTAGCTGGGTCCCCAACCTGCCATTGAGTCTGGTTCTACTCTTTAGGAATGATCAGATTCTCTACTTATTGTTCTATGCAGGCAAAGGTCTGGGTCCATTTCTTTAAGGAGCTTACTTGGCAGAGTAGGGTGAGACTGCTCTTTAGTAGACCACCCACTGAGTCCCCTCCCGAGACCTCTATTTCCAGCGCTGGGCCTACAGGAACACCCGCCAACTTGTCCAGGTCCATCCCCGCCTCTCTCCTCAACTAGCTGTCACCAGCAACCCCAGGGGAAAGGTACTGCCGAGCTCAGGCCATTCATCTTCCCATACGCAAGCCTCTTACCAGAGGAGGAGGATGACAGATGGCCCTCCGCCTATAGTAAGGAGCTAGGTCTTTCTGGAGACTGAGGGAGGAGTTGGGGGCTGGAACAGGTTACTATGGGGGTCTCAGTGCAATTTGGTTTAACTCCACAGCTCTTTACCAAGCAAGGCCAAGTGCAGGCAGTGTCAAGTAGGTAGCAAGCAAGAGAGAAGACAGAAGTCAGGTCCAGAAATTCAGGTAGGTGGGCCAGTGGGGAAGGGGAGCCCGTCTCAGAACCAGGTGAATGAGGCAGCTGGGCTCCGCTGGGTCCAGTCCTGCTCTCCAAAGGGAAGGAAAGGGCCAGGCAGCAAAGTGAGCATTTGGCCTCAGCCAGCCCCAGCGTCAAGCAGGCCCACTGCCCATGTAGACCAGGCAGAGAATGGGGCTGGGGGAGCACCCCACTGTTTTCAGAACCCTGGGGTCTGAGACACTAGTGTCCTCAGAGCCCTTCTCTTTGCCTTGAGGGCAATAGAATTAGGGTCACAGGCATTTTAAGGGAGAAATGGGAGGAAATTGGGTCTGCCTTGGTGAACCCCAGCAAGCTTGAGGGCTGCTTGGTGACTATGGCCTTCTGCCCATCTGCCCACCTCCTCCTGCCACATCCTTCCCTCTGCCCATGGACACCTGTCAAAGCCTCCCTCAGAGCAGGAACTCCCATGGGTAGGGCCTGATCCCACTGGTTTTTACTCTTGAGTGCCCAGTCCCCATAAATGATCTGGAATTGGCTCAAACACCAGCTTCTGCTTCCCACTGGGCAGACTGGGAAAAGCCAGGCCATCCAAATAAGGCCAGGCCATGGGGTGGGTCAGAGCCAGCCAGGTGGGTATTATCCCATGTTCCTTCCAAGAACACCAAGGTCAGTTAATTTAAGGCTCTTACTATTCATCCAAGGGAGTAAGAAAAGAAAGAAGAAAAGAAAGGAAGCCAGCTAGAGTCAGAGGACTCACTATACTGAGGCCACTCAGGAAGCAGACAGCAGGGCCTCTCTTTTCCCAGGATGACGACCAAGGAGCTCTCTGCCTGGCCCGGCCTTGGCGGCAGGCAGGTCTGAGGTACCAGAGCAGCGGGCTGAGGAAGTGTGGGGTGTGCACAGGCACACACTCACCTTGCTGATGTTCGTGTGCATCCTGGCCCTAGGCAGGGATCCAGGGCCAGCCTTGTGTTGGTGAGGACTCCTTCCCAGTATGGGTGGGGGCCAGGGGAGAGAGGAGACAGAGAGGAGTCCTCTGAAGTGCTGTAGGCCTTCCCTGGCTCCAAAGTCAAAGTCAAAAGCCTTTGGAGTGAGCTGCCAGAGGGATGCCAGTGATGCCCTTGGCCTCACTTCCCCCAGCACCCAGGCCCTATGGCTGCCTCGGGGCCTCTTCTTTAGTGCCCAAGGCCAATGTACTCACAGCACCTCTCCCATGCTGTCCTTCACTCCTGGGCGTCTGAGACCCAGGTAAGTGAGCGAGGCTGCTTCTCCAGGTCCTGCTGCAGGCATGTCCTGCTCCTGCAATGGTGTTTCTAAACATGCAGCCTCTGGGCTGCTGGAGAGCTACCTCCACCTGTGTGGAGCCTCACCTGCAGAATGCTGGCAGGAGGCAACTCTGTGTTCTGGAGCCAAGCCCTGGCCAGGCAGGGCTGGAACGGGCATTAGGCCGAAGTCACGGCTGCTGCCTGCCGCTTGCTATGTGAGCAGTCACAGCGTGTCACTTTCTGGTAGCCAGGAGTCCTGATGGGACATGGGAAGCAGGAATATGTGGGAAAGGAAAACCAAACAACCTGTGCCAGGGCTGGCCGTACTTTCTTCCTCCACCTGGGACCTGTCCTCTTCACCACTTGTGGCCATTTGGTTCCCTGATTCACTGGACAGTAGCATCGATAACTCCAAACAAGTTACAAAAAGGCCCTTTATCTCCCAGATCTGAAGAGACTTAACCAAGCCAGCAAGCCAAGGTAGGAGCACCCAGCAGGCTGTGTGCACTCAGGGCAGCTCAGAAGAGCGCCAGTGGATGGGCGGGAGGAGCATCGAGGCGGGGAGGGAGGGTGGAGCCAGGGCCGTGGGGTGCAGCTGTATGTAGACGTTGGTAGGAGGAGGCAGCCTCCGGCTTACACGCCAGTCCTCCGAGAGGGGCCTCTGCAGTGGTGCCTGCACTTGCTCGTGTGCCAGGCATTAGTGAGATTCCTCTGTGCGGGCGCTGTGCTGGCCCCTGGGAATACAAAGAGGAATGAAGCTCTGTTCTGGACCTGAGGTAGCTCAGTCTAGTGGGAGAGACAGTCCCAAAACTTGAGTGCAGTGTGGTAGGAGCTATGGTGGGGAGAGGCCTAAAGCGGCCCTGGGGACAAGAGAAGGCCTCCTGGAGGAATCTCTCCTGAGCTGGAGTGAGTCAGGGGGACAGTGTTACAAGCAAAGGGAGAAGCACGTGCAGAGGCCAAGAGACCACACTGCCTTCTGTGTGGACAGAGCATGGCACGTGAAAGTGATGTCTCAGGGCGTGCTGCCTGATGTCTCAGACGCTGCGGCCTGTGCATTCTCCTCCTAGTGTTGGATGAAGGATGGAGACACCTCATCCTCCTGCCCCCTCCTCCTCACTTCCGAGCCTGGAAAGCTGGCCTCGTTGCTGAGCAGCCTCTGACAGGACACAGGTTCAGCAGGCGGCCAGGGCCCAGCAGGGGAAGGGGAGAGCAGAGGGGTAGGGGAGGGAGCGGTTGGCCTGTGGGCAATCTTGACCTTCTAGCTATAGTTCAGTCAGTCCCTGGGGAGGGAAGGAGGAAGGGCAGAATCTAAGAGGCCGGCCAGGGCCCCACATTCATGCACAGGGGGACCAGGTCCCTGAATTGGGGAATGACAACACAGTTTAAGAGGGGAAAATGGCTTAGGCCTTGGAGTTACACAGACTTGAGTTTAAATTCAGACTCGTATCATTATTGGCTGGGTTATCTCAGGCAAATTACCTAGCCCCCTTAGACTGAATCTCATCTGTACAGTGGATGAGTAGTACTATGCATTTTCAGCATTGTTCTAACAAGTAAGAAGAAATGTAGAAGCACCTAGCACAGTAAATTTAAGTTCTCAGTCTATGGCAATTATTAATGTTTTTTGTTGTTTTTTTATTGGTGGGGGTGCTGATTTCAGAGAAGCCCAGTTGCACTGGGGAGTGAAGCATTTTTCTGTCTAGGCTGTAGGGCTTGGCCTAGGAGGTGACCCGGAAGCAGATGTCAGAGGCCAGGCCTAGAGGAGGGAGAGACAAGGAGGTTCCCGGTGAAAGGCAGCAGGTAGGCTAATAGCTGGGAAGTCCACAGGGCAAACAGGGCCACCAGGTCCCCAAATAAGAGGCCACATTGGACCAGGCCCAAGATGGGGATTGAATGTCCGTCTGCACCTAAACGCTATACTCTGTCCAGGCCTGAGAGGGATGCAGAGCCTTTGGATGAACTCTGCCCAGAAGGAGCCCGGCCAGGCAGCAGCTCACCTCTGGGGAGACTCAGTGCAGGCCTCCTGCTGCTGAGCCAGCAGTCTCGGTCCCCACCACGCAGTCTCCTCGCCATGCCCGAGACCAGCTCTCCTAGGATCCCGTTTCCTTTGCAGCCGTCGCCAGCAGACAGAGCTCCTTCTCCCCGTGAGGGCCAGGAAGACCTTGTGCTCACCCCGCGTTACTGCATCCTAGCCTAACTCTCATCACTGTCCTTTGTGACCTCTTGGTTACTCTGCCTCATAATTACTTACCATCATTGCCATTCTCCTCTTCCTGTTCCTCTTCTTGCTTCTTTTCCTCCTCTTCTTCCTTTGCCTTCCATCATCACCATCAGCATCATCATCATTGCAGCTGCCACTTATTAAGCTCTTCAGTTTACCAGCTTTCCTGGAAGTTCTTCATTCAGTTGTCATAATGACCTGGCTAGATAGGAACTACTGTTGTCCCCATTTTAGTTAGGGATTAAGAGAGGATGAGTTACTTGCTTAAGGTCACACAACTAGTTAAGTGGTAGAGCTGAATTCAGACCCAGATCTGACTGCCCCAGGGATCTTCCTAAGAAATGATTCTGACCACATACCTTCCTGCTTAGAATCCTCCCCTGACCAGCTCCTGCCGGCCGCGGCCTATGGAATGAGAAGAGCTGCTGTTTACTGAGCTCCTCTCCATGCCAGGCCCCGGGCTCCATAATTACTTGCCTTATCTCCACCTGCCATCCCAGCAGCAGGAGTAAGTAGTAGAGCCACATTTTGGACCAAAGGTGTCTCACTTTAACCATCATACCATGATACCTCTCATTCATTCATTCATTCATTCATTCAGCAAATCCAAATCAATCACAAAAATCGCATGGAGTCCTGTGCTTCAAACACTGTCTCACTCCCTTGACAACTCCCTCTCCCGGTGCCTTTCTCCCTTTCTCTGCATCCAGCCAGTCCAGTACCAGGGGCTGCATATTACCCACGGGGAGAGAAATTACAGCTGAAGCTGTAATACCTGGTGGTGGTACCTTACTAGCATGTTGGTGCTGCTTCCCATTCCCGTGTCCTGTCCCTGGTCATTGATCTCAGAACCCTACCCTCACCATCCTCAGTTCTGCTGTACCTCCATCCCTGTTCCAAGCAGAAATCTCATGTCCAGCTACACAGGGACGATAAAGGTCATCATCACTGAAGAGCTCAGCTTCCCAGCCACCAGTCACAAATGTAGCTGCATCTGCAACTGTCCCTCCTATGTCTCTCCTCTTCAGGGTCACTTCTCTCCTGTGCTCTGGATGCTGTCTCCTCTCACCTTCTCAGGAGCTGCCTTCATTTGTTTGTCTCCCTTCTCACCTCTTCACTGGATCCTTCTCTCACATCTATATATTTGTTTGGGTTTCTCTCACCTTAAAAATAAAAGCCCTTGGCTGGGGATAGTGGCTCACACCTGTAATCCCAACACTCTGGGAGGCTGAGGCAGGAGAATCGCTTGAGCTCAGGAGTTCCAAACCAGCCTGAGCAAGAGCGAGACCTCGTCTCTACCAAAAATAGAAAAAATTAGCCAGGTGTGGTGGTGCGCACCTGTAGTCCCGGCTACTTGGGAGGCTAAGGCAGGAGGATCTCTTAAGCCCAGGAGTTTGAGATTGCAGTGAGCTGTGATGATGCCACTGCATTCCAGCCTGGGTGACAGGGAGAGACTTTGTCTCAAAAATGAATAAATAAAGGCTCTTACTTTAGCTCATGTTCACCCTCTCCTTCCCTTCTCTTTCAAGTTTCTGGGAAGAGTCACCACCTGTCCTAGCATCTCCATGTTTCCCCTTCTGTTTCTCAGCTTTTCCAGCCTGGCTTCCAAACCCATCCCTCTACTGGCAGTGACCTTCTATTTCTAAATTCAATGGACTCAACCTCTGCCCTCCCTTTAAAGGAGCAACTTGTCAGCAAATATCCAGTGAAATTTACTGTGTACCAGACCATGCTAGGTTCTAGGGATAGTCCCTGATTCTTAGAAGTTCATAGCTAAAAGTCTGGGAAGCACCCTTGGTTCCACCATCTCCGTTGCATTCCCTATTCAACCAGTCTTCAACTCCCTTCTAAAAATGTCTGCCTGGGCATTGTGGTGTGTGCCTGTAGTCCCAGCTACTCGGCAGGCTGAGGCATGAGAATTGCTTGAGTCCAGGAGTTCAAGGCTGCAGTGAGCTATGACCATGCCTGTGAATAACCACTGCACTCCATCTGGGACAACTCTAAAAAAAGAAAAATGTCTGGCGTGGGTCATTTCATCAGCTTCCTTCCCCCTTGCCTCCAGTCAGTCCTCCCTCCATCCATTCCCCACATCTGTATTCCAAGGAACCCTCCAGAAGTGTCTTCCTGGTTGCTTCATTGTCCTGCTTCATGGTTCCTCATTGCCTAGATCCAATAGTTGTCAAAATTCCTTCTCATACCAGCAGCATCAATATCACCTGGCAGCTTGTCCGAAACGCATTTGGTAGGGGAGGGGGCCTTAGATGTATGTTATGAATGAGAGGCTGCGGGGGTGGTCCCAGCAGTCTGTTTTAACAAGCCCCCCCCCCACCCCAGGTGATTCAGACACAGACTCAAGTGTGAGAACCACCGGCCTGCAGGATAAAATTCAAACTCCGTAGCACAGCACTCCACGATCTGGCCCCTTCCATGCCTCCCTTGTCCTTGCCACTCTTTCTTGCACCCAACATGTACTCTCCACTCTGGATGTACCAAAATTTGTGTCCTATTTCACACCTCCGTGTTCTGCCTACTCCCCTCCCCAAGGCTGTGGGAGATGCTCCTCTTCTTAAAAGCCCCGGAGGACAGGACCTGCCTTGTTTCTGTTCGTTAAGTCCACCACCTCCTGCAGCGTGTGAAGCATAGTTGGCGTACATAAACGAATAAATAAATGTGGAAACTGAGGCCCAGAGTAGGGCAATAACTTCTGGGAGAGTCCGGATGCCAGCCCCAAGTTTCTGACTCGCAGTCTGGGCTCTTTCCTCCCAACTAGGCCGCCTCTTTCTTTCATGGCCCTGGGAGGTCACCCTGTTAGATTCAGACCCTTGCATCCTTTTGCTCTCTTCCTGCCTCTCTGGGGCATGTCTTTCCTCATAGTCATGTTTGATCTTCTTTCTGCGGTGCCAAGATCATTCTCCTCGATAAAGAACCGAGAACTAAACAGTCCCTGTGCTCTGCCTCTCCGCTGTCTGTCGGCATCACACGGTCCGCCCCAGGCTGGCTCCTCTTTTGTTCATTGCTTTTTTTCCAAATATAGCTTTCAAAAAGGTTTTTGACCCTCTCCTCATAGAGTACATCAAAATAAATTCCAAATGGACTAAAAAGTAAAATATAAAAATACAACCAAAGGGAATTTTGAAGAAAGAATAGAAATCAAATCCCTGGAGGGAAAGAACTTTCAAGGCACCGAAGTGCTAGAAGAAATCAAATTTGACAACATATGAGAATTTAAACTAAGTTAAACAAACGAAAATACTGTACCACAAAACTTTGAAAAATATATTTAGAAAACATGACAAGGTGTTATTATTACGCAAGTTAACAAGAAAACCCATAGGATCCCAGCAGATAACGGGCAGGAGGCCGAACAGGTCACCCAGAAAGAAATATGACTAGTGAACAACACAAATATATTTACCCTTCCGAGCCGTCAGAGAAACCCATGTGAAGGCAACAGGATGCCATTTATCACGTTTTTAAAGAATGTGTTTAAGTGATAATATATGATGCTGGCAAGAGTGCAGTGGCAGGTGCTCTCAGAGGCTACTGGTCGGAGTGTAAATGGGGGACAAACTGGAAAGGAAATGACACTTGGTACAAAGAGCCACCCCTCAAAAGAAGGAAAAATCTGCACACAAAGATTTTTAATGCAGTGGTACTTACAACAGTCAAACCCAAACACAACCTAAGGGGTTTAGTATGTAAATTACAGTTCCGTACTTGATGGAGTGCAGAGCAGCAGTGCAGACCTCCGAGGGTGCCGCACCTGGGCCCGCCAGAACAGCCGCTGTCCCCCGGTTCCTTCACTGTTTAAGGCCGGTGGACCTCGGTGTTGGGAACTGAAACCAGTCTCTTCCTCTGCCACAGCCCATGTCTTTGAGTTTCATTTTCTTCTGTAAAGTGGGGATCATGAAAGCTTCTCTGCTACCTGTTACACTGCGGTAAGAACTGAATGGGACAGCGCACATGACAACACTGGACACTGTGCTCATCTGCAGACAGTCAGTCTCACGGAAGTGAGATTGAGAACAATAAGTGTCGCCTGCCTGCTGGGCAGAAGCCAACCATAGGATCAAGGAGAGCAACAGGGCCTGGGCACAAGGGCACAGATGCCACCTGGTCAAGAGGATCAGCCACCCTGTCTCTTGGCCTTCAGGATACTTACATAAGCCCTGGGGCCAAGCGCTTGTTCCAGCCTCTCCCTATAGAAGCTGGCCAGATGACGTGAGCATTTCAGGCACAGAGGGTAGCAGAGTGTGGTATATTTGGTGAGTTAAAAATTATTCAGTATAACTGGGGTATGGCCTGGGTGTGGTACTGTCCTTTGACCCGGGAAGAAGGAGTGTCTGCCCTGGACCCCACTCTGGCCCTCCTCTGGCCACACCCCTTGCCATGGAGTGAGGAGGAATATGCAAGGCCAAGAGGGATGTGCCCACCCCAGATGCGTCCGCCTCGCCAGGCCATTACCAGGTACTAGAGACCTCAGAATTTCTCGCCCTAATGGCGCCATGTCCACTTCCATCTTCTGAGGGCAGAGTACAACTCTCTGCAGTCCCCTAATCCCAAGGAGGGCTGTTTGCAGAGGCTGTGAGCGGAGCTTAGATGTGTGGGGTGAGGAGTCTACACACTGCGCAAGACTTCCTGTGGGGTGGGACTGGGATGGGCAGTGGCTGGAGCTGGGTCTCCCTGCACCGTCATAGTCCAGCCCAGATCTCCAGGGTAAGAATTCCAGATTCAACCCTGGCCTTCCAGGTCATTGTTCATGGAAGGATAGAATATATTTTATTTAACAGCTTGATAGCTTGGTTTATAACTTTAATTATTTAGAGTCTAAATTTTAGGCATGTGGACATCCATTTGTAATTTTGTGCCTGGTCCCACAGGTATTAGGGATGGGCCTGTGTGGATTGGGGGCAGTGGCTGGAGATGCGGCTGGGTGAGCAGGGGACAGGTGGTCAAGGTCTTGTAAGCCAAAGTCACATCAAGAGGCTTGAACTTTATCCTGAGGACTAATAAGAGCAGAAGCTACCATGACTTTATGCCAAACATATTATATGCATGACTTTTAATTGTCATAACATAAAAATACAGTGAAGTGGGAACTAGTGTTTTTGCCCTTATTTTACAGATAAGGATAATGAAACTTTGAAAGAGTAAAGGACTCACCCAGGGGCACGGAGTTATAGTAGTTGGGGTGTCAGGGTTCAAAATCAGACCTACACTCCTAACAGTCTCCGTGGGCAATGGAGAGCCCCTGGCAGTTTTAAGCCTGAGTATGCCATGACCATATCTGTGCAGGGAAGCGAGTGAACTAGAGGAAGGCAAGATGAGGGCAGAGACACGTGGTGGCTGTTAGAGTGACCCCATGAGAGTCGGTGGCCTGTCCTAAGGCAGTAGCAGTGGGAGCACAGGAGTGCACGGTCTGCCCTGCTCCTGCTGCAGAAAGCCAGCCACAGTGAACCTCTCTACTCCCAGCCCACCGAGCAGCCGAATCCCACAAATGTGCCAGGAAACATTATCGCAGGAGCCTGGCAGGGAAGGCGATTTCTTTCCAGATGTTTTCCCCATTGCTCCTGGCTGTTCTGACAGGAGCAGAACAGGTTGCATCAGCAGGAGACTGGCAGCTCCACACAGAGGAGCCGGGTCCAGACTTGACTGAGGCGAGACGTTCCCGGAGGAGGAGGGATTTGACAAGGAATGTAGCCCACAGCTGGCCCGGAGGGGAGGTTTGACCGTGCTCTGCCAGCGGCATTGGCTGGCTTTATAGGCTTCTGTGTTGTGTCCTGTGGGTCAGGGAAATGAGATGTGAGAGGCCTTGGGCCAGATTTGGACACATGCAGGCACAGGCCTGTGAGACAGGACTGTTGTGCTGGTGGCAGGCCTGGCAGTGTCACCCAGCAGCAGGGAGGTCTGCAGGGAACCGGAGGGAAAAGCTAGCTCCCCACTGGAGCCTGTGGCTGTGTGCAGGTGTGGCTGTGCACTCGCCTGTCCCAGGCTGCCCTTGCTGCCCACACCCCCTGCCCCATGCCCATAGCTCCTGTGGCACTCTTGACAGCTAAGATCCGTGGAGCTCTTGCTGTATACCAGGCACCGTGCATGGCACCTCATTTAAACTTTGCAGCTATCTGGGAAGCAGATCTTGTCATCCCTGTTTTATTCATGAGGAACTTGGAGCTTAAAGAGAGGACATGATGTGCCTTGGGTCATAGATGTGGCATCGGTTTTCTACACTCCAAAGCCTCTGCAATGGTATGCAAAACGTTATGTGTTTGTGCCTGTGTACGTTTTTATGAGAAGAGGAGCCATAGTTTCGGTTTTTTTTTTTTAGGAGATAGGCTGAGGTTTTGTTGGTACTTGATATTTTTATGGCTGGGAAAAACAGAAATGCCCAAATCATATTTTGGTCTTATTGTTTCTCGTTTCCCTGAAATTTCTGAGGAAACTCTACACCAGGACAATGACAGATGGGAAAGAATCAGGGCAGCACTGAATTGTTGATGTGTCAGGCTCCCAGTTCCCTGACTCGGGGCTCCCTGGGATGTGAGGCCTAAGCGTAGGACTCCCTTCCCCAGGGTCCGGGATCACTGCTGGCTGAGACACAACCTGAGGCAGTAAGAATTCCGGGGCACTAGGCACGCGGGGCAGAGGCAGGGAGATGACCTGCTCCCTCAGCCTCCCCGCTGCTGCATAGTTCCAAGAAGAGCTTCCTGCATGGGAAAGAGACTTCTCACCTCCCACCAGTACATGTGAGACACTTGGTATCCTCAAATCTAAGTAATCAAATTGGTCATTTCTCTTCCCGAGAAAAAATAAAGAAGAGAGGAGTAGCTTTCCACGCTGGGGCTTTCATCGGGGTCTCAAAAGGGTTTGAAGTTAATACGCCAGTTTCACATAGTGATTAAATATGGGTCTTTTAGCACATGGGACAGGCCAAGAAAGATTGTTTCAGAGAGGCCATCTCATGTCTTAGAACTGGGTTCTGAAGTCAAATCTAGCTCAGGTCCTCGCCAGCTGTGTGTGCAGCCTGGCAAGTCCCCTTACCTCTCCAGGCATCAGTCCCCTCTATAAAATGGGACGTGGGGCACCAGAGTGGCCCCTAACTTACCTTAGAGCTCGCAGAGGGCGGAGAGGAGGTCCCATTCAGCTCTGACCCCAAGCCTAGACTTCCCAAGGTGGGAACTGCAGTGATGATATGAATGGTGTGGCAGAAGGACACAGTCTTGGAGACAGGACGCTCAGATTGCAGTCTCGGCACAGCCACTTGCAGACTGTGTGACCTTGAACGTGTTGCTTCATCTTGGGATCCGTACCTGTGAAGTGGGTGAAAGTTGAAGAGATGTAAATAAAATAACATCTGTGAAAGCCAGCCCGGAGCCTCGCACACAGCCCCCGCTGTGCCCGGTCCTGGCTCTCCCTGCCCCTCCTGCTCAGCCCTGCGCTTCTCCCCCCTGTAGGTGTGGATGGGACAGGCACGGGCAGGAACCCCGGGTGGGAAACTGTTGGCACCTGCCAGACCCTGGAGAAGGACAGGGGCTCTGCTATGCTCGGCATAGGCTGGCATCTGCCATTCCTATCAGTCCACATCTGGCCCACCCAGGAGGGGCTTCTCCCCAGTTCTGCCCAAGGTCTTGGCCATTTCTCTGCCTTTCCCTTTCCTACTGTGTCCCACCATCTGTACCTTTACCTCCCATATACACATGCACAGCTCTCCTGGAGACAGAGGAGTAACTGGGGTCTGCTCACTGAGGCCGATGGGGGCCAAGGCTGAGAAGTTTACCCCAAGACCTGGTTTTTGGGCTGACCCTTGGAAGACAGGCAGAATTTGCCAGAGCAGAGATGTTGCCACAGAGGTGGGAGACACGAGGAGGGAGTGGTTGGAGCAGAGACAGTCCACTGAAGGGGCAGCAGAAGAGGCTGAAAAGCTACTGACCAGTGGGGAGCCTGGGGTGGATGTCACATCTCCTTTAGTAGCCACTCTGATGCCCCCTTGCTGCCCGCTGGCCTGGGCCTGGGCCACAGAAGTGAATCCTATGTGAGCCCCTGCCCTGTGGGACTAATGTGCACCCAACCTGAACCACCTCATTTAGTTCTCACAGCAGCCGGTAAGGTAAATACTAATAGTCTCCCTGGTTTATCCATAAGGAAATGGCTTGTTCCTTGCCCAGGGTCTGCACACAGTGAGTGACCACAGCTGAAGTTGAGTTCCAGGACCAAGGCACTTAACTGCATATTTTACCACCTCTCAAGGGTTAAAGGTCATTCTGCTGTGGGATGGAGGGGGTCGGGAAAGATGAGAGAGAGGCAAGTGCTGAGTCTTAGAAAACAAGCCAGGCAGGTCGTGTGGATGGAGGAGGGCAGGATGTTAGAGACAAGAGCAGCACCAGCAAACGCTCGCTCGGGGGGCTGGAATTAGCAAGGGGGGCTTCAGGTGGGCTGAAATTGAAACTGGCTAAGAAGCTCAGATCCTCTGTGGGCAGTGGTGATGTAATCTGATTTGTATATGGAAAGAGCATTCTAGCAGAATGAAAATGGTCTGGGAGGTGGAGGCAGCCCATTCTAGACACTCCTCACTTGCTTGTTGAATAAATGGATGGAATTCAGCAGTTATTTATTGTGTGGCGTTTATGTTCCAGTCACTCGACTGGGCTGCAGGTGCTTAGCAGGCAAGACAGACAGATGCTGTCAATGGCAGTCGCTGGGAAGGTCCAGACAAGAGATGATGAGACCCGGACTTGAGGGGTGGCCCTGGGTTCGGGAGCAAGGGATGGACCTGTGGGATTCCAGGAAGCCAGACTCGAAAGAACTGGATGACGGGTAAGACAGGATGGGTTGGAAAGTTGGAGGAGAATCCAAAATCGATTCCCAGGTTTCTGATTTGGAAGACTGAATGGTCAGCAGAGGACAGGGAACACAGGAGGAAGAACGAATCTGAGGAAACTAGAAACAAATCAGACGTCCAACAACAGAGGATCGGTTACAGAAATCATGATGCATCATGAGACAAAATTCTTTGAAAACAATTTTCATGGCTATGACGTTCTGTTACATAGATGTATCATGTGTCATTTAACCAAACCTCTGTTGCAAACTTCTAGATTGGTTTTCCTGGTTTTTCACTTTTATCAATAACACTGAATAAACAGATTTTTATAAAGATCTTCACCAGGCCGGGCGCGGTGGCTCACGCCTGTAATCCTAGCACTCTGGGAGGCCGAGGCGGGTGGATCACTCGAGGTCAGGAGTTCGAGACCAGCCTGAGCAAGAGCAAGACCCCGTCTCTACTAAAAATAGAAAGAAATTATCTGGCCAACTAAAATATATATAGAAAAAAATAGCCGGGCATGGTGGTGCATGCCTGTAGTCCCAGCTACTCAGGAGGCTGAGGCAGTAGGATCACTTAAGCCCAGGAGTTTGAGGTTGCTGTGAGCTAGGCTGACGCCACGGCACTCACTCTAGCCAGGGCAACAAAGCGACACTCTGTCTCAAAAAAAAAAAAAAAAAAAGATCTTCACCATTCTGATTACCTTTAGAAGGGAAATTTTGGGTCATAACATATAAACAGCTTTGAAGCCTTTGCTACATATTGTCAGATTGCTTTTTAGGAAGGCTGTACTGAATTTCACTCCTGTAGCAGTGTGAGAGACTTCTAGCTCAGCATGCTACCACAAGCACTAAAATATATATACACATACCACATACAGACATAGTGGGTAAAAAATAATATCTTGTTATTTTAATGTGTATTTCTTTGTCATTAGTGAATTGAATTTTTCTTCATTCTTAACCTTTTTTTAAATGTCCTTTACCTATTTGTATGGGGTCTCCTTGATTTTTCATGAGTTTTAAAATATGCATTTCTTATTATTTGTGATAAAATTTTGCCCACTCTTTTGTTTCCCTCTTAATTTTGTTTATTATGTTTTTGATGTACCAAAGCACTTTAAAATGTTTACAAAGTCAAAATCTGTTTATCTTTTAACTTCTTCCATTGCATTAATGTTTAGAAAGTTCAATGATAAAATATACATCTAAATTTTCTTTTACTTTCTTTGCATTTACTTATTTTGTGTATGGTGTGAGGAGAGAACATACATGGATCTTTTTCCCAAATGGGAAATTTTCAAATATCACTTGTT
Organism: Lemur catta; assembly: GCF_020740605.2. Classification (NCBI taxonomy): domain Eukaryota; kingdom Metazoa; phylum Chordata; class Mammalia; order Primates; family Lemuridae; genus Lemur; species Lemur catta. Next base: position 94,118,155 of record NC_059130.1, on the reverse strand, counting down.
CCTATTGATGGTGAAGTTTCCTTTATCATAACCTATACCTGTGTTGATCTACTTCTGGGCTATCCCGTTTCGCTGATCTTTGTGTTGAATCTTACATGTGAATCACTATTGTAATAGCTGCAAACCCATAATATACTCTATTTTTTTTATTTTTTATTTTTATTTTTTGAGACAGAGTCTCACTCTGTTGCCCTGGCTAGAGTGCCGTGGCATCAGTCAAGCTCACAGGAACCTCAAACTCCTGGGCTCAAGTGATCCTCCTGCCTCAGCCTCCCGAGTAGCTGGGACTACAGGCATGCGCCACCGTGCCCGGCTAATATTTTCTATGTATTTTTAGTTGTCTAGCTAATTTCTTTCTATTTTTAGTAGAGACAGGGTCTTGCTCTTGCTCAGGCTGGTCTCGAACTCTTGACCTCGAGTGAACCTCCTGCCTCGGCCTCCCAGAGTGCTAGGATTACAGGCGTGAGCCACTGCTCCCAGCCCCATAATATACTCTAATACTTAATTTTTAATTTGGAGGTTTTATTTTTACCTGTTAAATCTTTTGAATGGATATTTAGAATCCTTTTGATAAATTTCAAAAATCCTACTGGGTTTTTTCTTAATATTATGTTAAGCCTGTACATTAATCTGGAAGGAGTCATTGTATCTGATAGGTAAGTTTTTATGCCTCACCCTTCTCCCACCCTCCCCCATCTTGGTTTCCAATGTTCTTTACATCTGTGTGCCTGTGTGTGCCCATCATTTAGCTCCCACTTATTAGTGAGGACATGTGTTTGTTTTTCCATTCCTGAGATACTTCACTTAGGATAATGGTCTCCAGTTCCATCCAGGTGGCTGCAAACGGTATTACTTCATTCCCGTTTATGGCTGAGTAGTACTCCATGGTGTGTGGGGGGGATGTGTATCACACACACACACACACCACATTTTCTTTATCTACTCATGAATTGATGGGCACTTAGGTTGATTCCATATCTTTGCAATTGTGAACTGTGCTGCAATAAACATTTAAGTACAGCTGTCTTTTTTATAAAATGACTTCTTTTCCTTTGGGTACTCAGTAGTGGGATCACTGGATCGAATAATAGGTCTACTTTTATAATATTTCTTTAAGGAATTTCCATACTGGTTTCCATGGAGGTTGTACAGATTTGCAGTCCCACCAACATTATATAAGCATTCCTTTTTCTCTGCATCCACACCAGCATCTGTTGTTTTTTGACTTTTTAATAGTGGCTGATTCTTTTAGGTTATCTAAAATAAAATAGCAAACTCACTGAAAATACCAGGTTGGTGCCCATGGTTAGGTCACGCCTCCAGTCTGCAGGGTTGGTTTGTAACTTCCTCCAGCAGTGTTCAGGAGCCCGCTTGTAAGGCTAGAAAGGGGGGTGAATGGATCGCTCCCCAGCGTGGGGCTTCCCTAGGCTCGGGTAATAGAAGGACAAGGCAGAGTATTGGGGCAGCTCACGAGCGTGTAGTTCACATGATATGTTTCTGGGTCTGGATGACGAAGGGCTCAGGTGCTGAACAGAAAGTCAGGGCTGAGGGCTGGAGGCCTCCATGTGATTGGGCAGGGGGCAGGGGGAGAGTTGGAAGCAGAGGAAGTTGCGGCCCAGGAATGGACACCAGGATGTCAGGTTTCAGAGGCGACATACCTTTCCAGTACAGTGCCGAGATCTCTGAGAAAAGAATGATCCTGTTTTACAGTTAAAGAAACAGGCCTGGAGAGCTTGTTACCCAAAGTTACACAAATCTAGTCAGTGGCAGAGCCGGGATTTGAGGGTTGCTCTTGTGCCATGCCAGCTCACATCCCGTCTCCGTCCTCCAGGTCCATCTAGAACAGCTGACTGAGAGCCAGGGCGACAGCAGAGAGGGCAGGAGAGAGGGCGGGCTCACCCAGGCCCCTCATTGCCGCCACAGGGAGGTGGGACAGCTGGACCCTTGGGTCTTCCCATTGGCTCAAGAGTCCCCTCAGGCACGCCCTGTGCCCTGCCTCCACTACATGCTGTGGCCCCACCGCAGGCTCTTCCCCATCAGTTGCCCTTGTCCCTGTCACACACCCATGTCCCCCCACCTCACTTCTCATTTACCTGTCCACACTTGGGGTCCCTGCCACTCCCGCAGTCCCATCCTTACTGTACCCAGCTCATTCTGTCTTTTGCTGTGTCCACAGAGTGCATCGGATGGCTTCTGGAAATCTGTGGCCACTCGAGTGCCCAAGGAGCCCCCTGAGATTCGCATCCTCAACCCGTATTTCATCCAGGAGGCTGCCTTCACCCTCATCGGCCTGCCCTTCAACAATGGCCTCATGGGCCGGGGGGTGAGATACCTGGGTCAGAGGTGCCTTGGCACAGACGGAGCAGGTGGCAGGGTGGTGGCAGTGCTCTTGCAAGACAGTTTTCTGGGGAAGAGGGCTCAGTCGCTGGGATTGGGGATTAGCTCTAGGAAGCTTGGCTGAGTTCTCAGCCAACTCAACCCTCCAGCTAAACCCTACATGTCTCCTCTCCTCCCCTCTTCCAGAACATCCCGACCCTTGGCAGCGTTGCAGTGACCATGGCACTACACGGCTGTGATGAGGTGGCAGTCGCAGGCTTTGGCTACGACATGAGCACACCCAATGCACCCCTGCACTACTATGAGACTGTGCGCATGGCAGCCATCAAAGAGGTTCGGGGCTGGGCCTGGGGTGAGGGCCGAGGGAGGAGGTGCTTCCAGCACAAAGGACAGGCTCTGACTGCATGTGCTCAGATGAACAGTAAAGGGGTGAGCCAGCAGCTGGTCTGGGCACTCAGAGTTCCCTAGAAGGTCCTGCCCCACCCTCAGCTAAGTGGAGTCACTGAAGGTCTGTCCCTGCATACTGGTCTCTGACCACCAAGCATCTTACCTGCCCCTTTCCCTAGCCCCCCACGGAACCCAGCACCTTCTCCCTCAGTGCTCTCCCTGAGGAACGTTCCCCCGCGGGCCCTCCCTGCCCTTGTCCTGCACCTCCCTTCTCCTTGCTGCATTCTCCAGCCATCAGACACCAGCCTTGGCACCAGCTCAGAGTCATCCTCTCTGCTGCAACTCCTGCCTTCTCCCAGAGGGCCTCCCTGCCCCCCAGACAACACACAAGTAAACATAGGTGCTGCCTCAGGACACCCTGTCCCCTCACCGTTCCCCATGACCACACATTGAAGCTTTTTATCATCCAAAATTGCTTCCCAGGTGACCCATGTGTACAAGTGTGTTAAAGTTCTCCCACCCTGTCCGTTGGCCTCCCCTGGTATCTCTCCTTCACAGCCCAGATCCTGTGTGGAAAATCTGAAGCCCTCTTCCCACACGTCACTTCCAGCCACTGGCCTTCCACTGAGCCCAGCCTGAAACCTGGAAATCTCAGGCCAGTGCTTGGAACAGCTTCTCTGCTGCTACATCGGAGTGACTGGGGGTTGTTGGAGGGAATCTCCCATCCTCGAAGATTCATATTTCTGTAAATCCAGGGACTCTGGTCCCAGCTAGCCCTCATTCCTGCCATCAGTCTCTTCACCTGTCCTTCTGCACTGTTTCACTCTCCACGGCTGCCCACGCTCCCTCCCCTCCCCCAATGAGAAAATGGAAGCGTGCCTGTCTGCTCCTCACTCCCACTTGGCCCTTCACCCCTCACAGCTGGCTCCCCCCGGCCTGACCTGACTCTCACTAAGGTCACCAGTGACCTACCTCAAGGCTGCCAAATCCAGTGGACACGTATCATCTTTCCTGATCTCTCAGAAACACTTGGTGTTGACCACTCCTTCCTCTTTGAAACTCTGTTCTGCTTAAACTTCTGAGCCAATAATTTCTAGTGTTGCTCTTATTTCACTTGCCATTCTCTCTCATTCTCTTTCTCAGTGTCATCGATTCTGACCTACCCTTTAAGAAACCAGCATTAGCTAAGGCTCCATCCCAGACAGTCTTCTCACTCTACATGTTTCTCTGGAGATACATCTCCCTCCAGGGCATCAGTTACCGCCTATATATTGTATTGGCTTTTTTGGTTGTGTCTTCATCCATCCGGGCGGCTGTCACAGGACACCACAGACTGGCTCTTAAACAATAGAAATTTATTTCTCACAGTCCTAGAGGCTGGGAAGTCCAAGATCAAGGCATAGGAAGATTCGGTTTCTGGTGAGGACCACTTCTTGGGTCCTAGATGGCCACCTTCTCCTTACATGATGGAAGGGGTGAGGGAGTGCCCCTGAGTCTCTCTTATGTGGGCACTAATCCCATTCGTGAGAGCTCTGCCCCCATGACCTCATCACCGCCCTGAGGCCCCACCTCCAGATACCATCACATTGAGGATTGGGTTTCAATATGTGAATTGCGGGGGGGGAGGCAAGCATTCAATCTATAGCAGGTTCATTCAGGCTACCTCAGATAGTTGAGAGTTATTTCATGGATACAGAAGGGACTTGGGGATCTCACGGAAAACTAGGAAAAGCCTTCCAGCTGGGCCCCCTGTCACCTGGAAGGGGTTAGGGAGTGAGAAGTTCATTCTGGGTCCAAGACAGTTATGGGACTGTCCTGTCCCCCTCAGCGGTGGCGCCAGCCCTGCCTCATCATTACCATGCCCCTGTCCATCTTCCATCTCTGCCTCTCCTCACACATCTCCTTGCTGCTTTGTCCCTGGCTGGCACCACTCCAGACTGTTCACACAGCTTTTACCTGCCCCCTCGCTTCTGTTTACTTGTATCTTTGATCTCTCACATATTCTTTTTCCATAAACTTTATGTAAGTTTAAGCAGAGGGTGAGAGCCTTAGACCTAGGCAGTAGCCAGATCACAATGAGCTTTCTATGCCATGGTAAGGAGTTTGGATTTTATTTTGAAGGCAGTGGGGAGCCATGGGAGAGTCCTAGGCTGTAGATTAGCAAGTAGTCGGGTCACTGTGGCTGCAGTGTGAAGTAGAGGGAGCAAGGCAGGAACACAAGCTATGTGGGAGGCGTTGCCGGAGTCCAGGCAAGAGATGATGACTCCTGAACCAGATCTTTGGCCATGGCGATGACAGGACAGAGGCAAGAGACAGGAATTTAAATCAGTAGGGCCTGGGGATTGCCTCAGTGCAGGAGTGAGGTAGAAGGACCCACCTTCCCTGACACCCTCTCTGGCGGAAGCTGTTGGTTTTCTTCCACCTGCCATTTGTCTGTTTTCAGGCCATTACCCCTCCCTCACCGTGTAAAATCTCTCTGGCTCTTGAGGCTCGTGGCATCTGCTGTACCACCCTCCATGCAGAGTGCTTAAGAGTGTATGTTCCCCAATCAAAGGAGCTGGGTCCAGGACCTAGGTTCAGAGCCTGCTCTAGACCTCAGTTCCTTATCTAGAGAAGGGATCACAATAGCACCTACCTCCTAGGGCTTGGAAGAGATCAGATGTGGTAATGTGTGAAAAAGGCCTGCCACAAAGGCCTGCCTTCATACATGCTAGCCACCATTACTAATATTTTACCCCTACTTATCACCGTTACTTGCCAACTCCCTGGATGGGGATTCATTGAAAATGCCGGTGCCTGGGTTTAAGACCCCTCTGTCACCTGGGGTGTCTTCAGTAGCCACGTGGACCATTCCGCACCCTGGCTTTACCTGCACTCGATCAGCTCATTCATGAGGCCCAGTGGGAGTGTGTGGGCTGTGAAGACATGTAGAGCAAGGATTGAATGCTGGGGGTGTGTAAGGATGCCAAAGGAATTTGTAAAGGAGACAGAGTAGAGAAGAATCAAGAAGGCGCAGCATCATGGAGACCAAAGGAGCAGCATTTCCAGAACAGCGTGTCTCCAGTGTCAGGTGCTGCAGAGAAGCCCAGTAGGACAAGTACTGAGAAAGGGCCATTGGATGTGCCAGTTGGGGGCCACTGCTGCCTGTGGTGAGAACAGTTCCAAGAGTAGCGGAGTAGGAGCTAGATTGCAGTAGTGAACAGTGAGTAGAGAAGGCAATAGGGACCACAGGTGTTGCTCATGGTAAGGGCCCTCTCAGGACACTTGGATGACAGGGAAGGAGGGAGCCTGGGCAGTAGCTAAGGATGCAGTGGGGTGGTACAAAGTCTGCCACACAGCAGAGAAATCAGGCCAGAAATGGAGATCTGCAAGTGGTGAGCACACCCACTTGTCCAGATATACAAAGGGCAGGATGAAATTTCCCAGGGAGAGGACAAAGAATAAGAAGTACAGACTGTCAGGACAGACCCCTAGGAACACCAATATTTAATGGTTGGGTGAGGGAAGAAGAACCAAAGATAAGGACTGAAAAACAGCTGTCACAGGGCAATCCTTCTGAGAGCGTGGGGTGGTGTGGGAGGGTGTCCACATCCAAATCAAGGGTCCTTGCAAGGCTGGGGGCCCAGGACAACCAGAATCCTACACCAGCCATAGCCGGTGCAGAGCTCTGGAAAACGCACAAGTTGTCTGTGTGGAAGGAGGAATTAGGAAAAAAGCACCAGAGGGGTGGCATTGCCTGTCCAAGAGACCTATACCCCAGGGCAGACTTGTTTGTTTACTTTTGTATGATGGAAGTTGTCCAACATATTCATACGTGTAGAGGATGATCTCATGAACTCCCACGTACCTGTCCCCACCTTCCCCGGTTATCAACACATGACCAATGTTGTTTCATCTGTTCTTCCTCTCATGCTCCCACCCCTCTGATTATTTGGAAACAGGGTTAGGTACATCATTCCTGCCATAAATACTTCATTACATTTCTCTAAAAGATAAGACTATTTTATCACACCTAAATAAGTTAACAATAATTTCTTAATATCAAATATCCAGTCCTTTGCTGACCTTTAACCCTCAGTGGCTCCTACAGGGTGCTCTTGACCCTGACCTATCAGACTGGTTACTTCTGCCCCAGGGAGTGGTGAGGGTGCCAGGGTATGGAATGAGGCTTCGAGTGTCTACACTGCCTTGCCTCCTGGCCCTGCATTCCTCCAAGCCTCTCTTTTCTTATCTATAAAATCTAATTTCATTGAACAAATATTTACTGAGCAGCTACTCTGTGCCTAACAGTCCCTGCCCTCAAAGAGAGCCCATGAGCCAGATGCATGAATCTTCACAGAATGGGGGTGAGTCACCCAGGGGTCTGAAAGAAGGAGGGCAATTTGCCGATGGCAGAGTATAATGACAGGAGCCTGGGGGGTGGGGCTTTCTAGGGAGTTTGGAAGGACAGCTGGGTGTGAGGAAGACCCTGCCCACCTTCAGGTGCTGTGGAGTGTGGGGGAAGAAACAGCCACCACTGGAGAGGAGTCTGGGGGTGCTGTCTTTAGGGCATCTGGGCTTATGGTTGGCACAAGAAGTTGAAGGCAGTGTTCAGAGAAGAGGACTATAGGGAATTCTGCTGATGACTGCCTGAGTTTCAAGTGGAAAAGGTGTGGAAGGTTGGAGAGGGTTGACTGGATCAGAATAAGGGCTGGACAGAGCCCTAAGTTCCTTAGCCCCAGTGAGCAGTAGCTGTAAATGTAGTTATGGTGAGGTTCAATGCGGACCAACGCAGCAGAGGTCAGCCGGGTACAAATTATTAATATGATGAGGTTATTGGCATTCACTCCTTCATGTATTCAATCAAGCCTTTTTCATCAAAGCTTCCTGGTAAGAGTACTGGGGCTAGGAAAGAACCTATCCTGAGTGCAGTCTTCCCCCAGGAAAGCCCTAGAAAGCAGCATCTTCCTTGCAATTTCCACATTAACAATAAGATTATCCTCTTCTAGCAATTTTGAAAAATATAAGACATTTTTAATGATAGTCAAATGTTCTCACCACAAAAAATTGAGAAGTATGTGAGGTAATTGATATGTTAGCTTGATTTAACTATTCCATAATGTGTCCACATATCAAAACATCACATTGTACTCCATAAATATATATAATTATTATTTGTCAATTAAAAATTTAAAAAATTTTGTTTTAAAAAGCTTAGCCTCTTCTCCTCAGGTCGCCTGGCTCCTCTGGGAGGCAGGATTTCATCAGCTGCCCCAGGCCTGAGTGGATTGCGTCAGGCCAGAGAATGACTCAGCCGCCCCTTGCTGTGGGACTTAGGTGACTCACGTTGCCTGCCCTCAGGGTGTCCAGAAGCTAGCGGCTGCCTGACAAGAAGTGGGGTGAAGGCTGTGGGAACAAGGCCCTTCCACCAGCAGTAAGGAGGGTGGTTGGGAAGATTATACCTCCCAAGACTGGGAAGAAGTCAAGAGGCGTAGTTCTTCTGGGGCATGGAAAGGGGCACAAAGGCTGTTTTTTCCAAGTCTTGGGAAGGGAGACGGATGAGTGTTGCACGCCTAGAGCAGAGTCATCGTTATCTTGTAGGCACAACTGGTTATAAGTATCTGCCTTCAGATTTGCACAGTCACAGAGCATCAGAGGGTGGTGACTGGGAGAGGGCATCGAGCCTGGGAAGGGGCACTAAGGGCAGGGCTGTGTCCCAGCAGCCATCTGTGCTGCCCACCTGATCACTTCTCCATCTCTTTCCTTCCAGTCCTGGACACACAATATCCAGCGAGAGAAGGAGTTTCTGCGGAAGCTGGTGAAAGCACGTGTCATCACTGACCTAAGCAGTGGCATCTGAGTGGGCCCAGCACATGGCCATAGCGGCCCAGGCACCACCAGGAGCAAACAACAACCACCACCGCCTGCGCAGGAGTCTTCAGACCCAGAGAAGGACAGTGCCAAGGGGCCCCAGGGGCAGCGAGGCCTTGGCGGAGCAGCCAGAGCTGTGCCTGCCCAGAGGCCGGCTTCAGAGACCAGTGCTCAGCCGCACTCAGCCTGGGTCCGCCAAGCCAGAGGCCAGCAGGCCAAGGCTGTGCCCAGCAGGCCCAGCATGCAGGAGGTGGGACACTAGACAGCAAGGCTGCTGCCGGAATCATTTCTCCAATCAGTGTTTGGTGTATTATCATTTTGTGAATTTGGGTAGGGGGGAGGGTAGGGATAATTTATTTTTACATAAGGTTGGAGATGTCAAATTTGGTCCACTTGCTGTGCAGAAAGGGGCCCACTAGAGGGCCCATCAGGCAGTGGTACCAGTAAGCTCCCTGCAGGGCGAGAGTGCCATGGCCAGCCTGTACCCTGTTCCAGGGCTACAGTGGGCTGGGCAGGATCTCATGCCAGCCCCCTCAGCTCATGACACTGTTTGGCCTTTCTTGGGGAGAAGATGGGGTATTCCCACTCACCAGTCCCTAGCTGTCCCACAGGGAAACTCCAGAGCCATCCCTTCCGAGCCAAGAAGACAGCCCCCGGGCTAGAGCAGAGAGAACTTTAAAGCTCAAGAGGTGTGGCCCGGCTCAGCCTGATGGGAATGGCTCCCCTCCCCCCAGCTGCAACTGATCCAGACGATAGTGCCCAGGCATGGACTGACCAACTTGTCAGATGTTCTGGGTTTCAGCAGTGAGACTGCCAGGTCTTTGGGTTCTGCCTTTAGCCTGGACCAGAGAGAAGTGAGGCCCAAGGACCTTACCCAGGCTGTGGCCGCCATCCCAGGCAGCCCTCATGGAAGCAATAAAGCTCTTCCCTGAGTCCAGCCTCCTTTTGCTTTCTGTGACTTTCCTGGAAAAAACAGGAACCCGGGCCTTAGCAACTGTGCGAAACCCAAGGGCCTTCTCCCCACCCCACAGATTCCTAAGTCCCTTTCACTTCTCATGTCACCTGTGGGCCCTGGGTAGCCACTTAAGGCTCTGGAGCATCTCCTGTCCACATGGTTCTGTATCCTCTTTGCCTTGAGGAGGCAGACCAGTGGTTTCAGGGCCTGCCCCAGAGTCAGCCCTGGGGTCTCTCCTAGAGGAGCCAGGAGGCAGGGGATCGGAGCCCACAGCCCCAAGACAGTGCCTCTGGGTCGCCACAGCTCTAGCTCTGCAGTGACAGAGGTTTCTGCGAGCACAGGAAAGATACTCTGCTGAACCCCTGGCATGCAGAGGCCCGAAGACCTTCCCTACTCCTGACACCCCGGCTGTGCTCTGGGAAGGACGCGGCCCACCCGCACGCTCAGCACAGAGGCACCCCCTCTCCCCTCAGCCTGCCTCTTCCCACACAGACAGGAAGGCGCACAGCCCAGTTCTAGGCATCCTCTGTCGCACTTTAGAAGGGATATCCCCCCACCACCGTACCCCCTTAGAGCCCTAGAATCTGATCCCTCCCTTCCCCCACATTTCCAGGCCTGAGAATGGGCAAACTGACACCTGCACTTGAGGCCTTGGAGTGTGCTTCCTGCCACACATTGCCACTGTGGCAGTAAGTGGGGCATCTGGCGCTACACCTCTCTCCTGCCCAGCCCAGTCCAAGAGTCCAGGCAGCCCTAGGCCCTCTCGCTGGTGCGCCCTAAGGACAGAGGGTCCTGGCCATCCCAAGGACCACCAATGTCCCACATCTCCCCCACCCCCTGCTTCCTGCAGTCTGTCCTCAGGCAGAAGCTTCCTTGGCTGAGGGGAGCAAGGCCCTGGCTGAGAGACAGGCAAACCCAGAAATGCCTTCTCTACTCTGCTGGAAGCAGGGCCTCTATGATGCACAACCCCAATGTATGTACGCACTCCTGCCTGCACAGCACCCCTGGAGTTGTACAGGCGTAGGCCGTATGCCTGTAAGTGGTGACCCTGGCTAAAAAAGCCCATTGAAGGTACCCCAATGAGCAGCCAGTTGTGGGAGGCAACAGAGCAAGCTGGTCGCCTGCTTGGCCTCCTGTGGAGCCTGCAGACAGCCCCCTACCAGCAGCAGGTGTCTGCAGCCTGACTGCTAGTCCCCAGCACTGCAGGAAACTACTCCGGCAAAAGCTGTGGTTCTGAGCCCTGGGCATCACCACAGTCACCTGTACGAATTTGACAACTGCACATGCCTACCCTGAAATTCTGATTCAGGTCTGGGGTGAAGGCCTGGATGTGGGTAGTTTTTAAAGGTCCCCAGTGGTTCTGACGCATAGCCAGGGTACAGCCAGGGACCACACACATTCCCTGAGTAATCTCCTCCCCACCTGCAGCTTCCAGTTGTCATCTGGTCCACAGTCCGTAATTGCCAGCCCTGCTCTCTCCACTGGGCTCCAGGCTACAGATCCAGCTGCTTCAGAACATTCCACCAGGAACCTTTCCACCCGCAGGCCCTTCCAACTCACAGTGTCCAACACTGATCTCAGGAGCCCCTGTGCCTCCTCTGGGAAGCCCCAGGTCCCAGAAGGCACCCCCTCCACCTAGGCACCCGGGCCAAAGGCACACCTTTGCCAGGCCTACCTCCTCACCCCGTCCTATCAGGCACCACCTGAATTTCAAAAGCGCATGTTCCGGATTGGGCCTGACGACCACACTGCTCCCCTCACACCCCGCATCAGACCTCACCCTCTCCCCCAGCAGCTTCCTGACTGTACCGCCACCTCTCGTCTGTCTTGCCTGTCTCCAGCCAGTCATCCACTATCGATACATCTGGCCACACCTTTCTGCTCAAAACCCTTCTGGTGTCCCCAGTGTCATAGGGATAAGGGCCAGACCCCTTAGAAGGACCTTTCCATCCATGTTACTCACCGACTCCCATCCCACCTGCCAAACTGCCATAGTTAGGCATCTCAAATGCTACCCCGCAGCTCCTATTTGAAGCCTCAGCTCAAATGTTCCTCTTCTGTGACCGTCCCCTTCTACTGCTGCCCTTGCACCCCCTTCTACCAACACTGCCTTCACTGTGCCACAGTGACAGCCGTGTTTGCAAGTGTGTCCCCACTCCAAGCCCCAGGAGTGGCGACTGAACCAGAATCAGAGCTAGAACGCCCGCCCCGGGGTGGGGACGGGGTGGGGGAGGGGTTGTCTGCCGACCCACCGAGGTAGACGAACCCTCGGTGGAGAGAATAAACTAGCGTCGGAGCAGAGACCAGCACCCCGCCCCCCGCCGGGTCTGCACGCACCAGTGGGCGGCGGCCCAAGGCAGGGACTAGCCTGTCCCCCACCCTCCCCGCCCTCCTTCTCTCTCTCCCGCCCTCGCCGGGTCTCCCCGCTCCCTACTTCGCATGTCTACAAACTCCGAACTAGTTTCCGTGCCTCTCCGCTGCCCGAATTCTCCACTCTCTGCATCCAGGGGTCCCCTCCCAGCGTCTACCCCCGGCCTCAGGGGTACCTAGTCGAGCCAGGGGGCAGCGGATCCCGCGAGTGGAGAGGCCAGGTGAGCCCTGAAAGGTGGGGCGGGGCAGGGGCGCTCCAGGCCCCACCCCAGGATCCGGTGACGCCGGGGCTGGAATTTGACACCGGACGGTGGCGGGCAGGAGGCTGCTGAGGGATGGAGTTGGGCCCGGCCCCCAGACACGGCCCACGGGCTCTGCCAGCAGCAGGTCCCTCGGGCCCCCGCCCTCGCTGTGACCCGAGCCGGAGCCCCACACCCGAGGTAAACCAGCCCGCCTGCCCATCCCTGGTCCCAGCCCTGGATGGACGCTCCTGGGGCTAGAGGGAGCGGGCAGGACCATCCCCCTCCACTCCTTCCTCGCATCCTCCCTCTCCTGGGCCCGCAGCGCAGCTCTCTGCCCCTCCCAGCCCCTTCAGTCCCTCTTGTCGCTTGTTGGACTGTGCTGGCCCAGCCCGCCTGCTGTAATGTGAGGCTCCCGCTGCCACTACAGGGCTCAGACTGGCTGCCAAGGCCACACTTTTGGCTAAAAGAGGTGCTGCCAGGTGCACAGCCCTGGGCATGAGCCATTTGAGCTGCAGGGGAAAGCCCACCACTGGTCCCAGGAAAAGTGCCTAGAAGAATACGGTGCAGGACCCCCGTGGTGAGTAGCGGGCTCCTGGATGGGGAGAGGAGGGCTGGAGGACCAAGTGGCACCAGACTGCAGGGAGGGAGAGGTAGGGCCTGAGCTGCCATCAAGGGACATGCTCCTGGGCTCCCCCTAGTGCAGAGGGTCCTTAGGGTTGCCTTGCCTGGCTTTCCCTCCATCAGTGAGAATAGTCACCGGCCTGGCCTGGAGGGCCCCGAACCCACTCAGCTGACAGGCGCATACCTGGCCTTGGAGGACCACCCCAGGAAGGTCTGGGGAGGTCTGTCCCACAGGTGTGCAGGCATTCTGTGTGCTAGGGGATGGGGATGAGGGTGACAGCTGGCACCCAAGGGAAGGACAGATAATGAGGGCTCCTGAAGGCTTTGGGGCCCCAAAGGGGTGTTTGGGTGTGCCAGCCAGTGGGAGCTCAGGAAGGCTGGCTGGGATCAGGAAGGATGGTTCACAGGACAGACTTCTAGGAACAAGGCTAGGCTGCTAGATCCACAGAAGGCTGGAAGAGGGGCAGACCTAGATAAGCTCCCAAAGTGGCTCAGCTCTAAGAGACCAAGCTCCTGTGGAAGCCTGGCTGGCCCTCCCGGGAGTGCCTCAGGCGACTCCCGCTGAGAATATGGGAAAGCCCACCGCTCCTTTGGGTCTGCAGGCTTGGCAGACTCTGCCCTCTGGTGGCCATAGCAGGCTATGGCCAGGCCCCATGTTTTCAGAGGGCCCAACAACCCTCACCATCTGCTGGCTCTGGAGGGACATCTGTGGTGCTAAGAGAGAACTCAGGCAGCTCTGGGTCCAGAACAGAGATCACACAGGAACAAGGCACAGCAGCTCTGGGTGGGCAGCAGAGGCTGAGACCTGGGCCTCACTGTCGTCAGATAACTCAGAGTGACCATCAAGTTCCCTAATTCTTCTCCAGGCCTCCTTTTCCTCCCCCACAGCATGGGGTGAAGGCTTTCTGTAGGGCCAAATGTGTCCAGCTCCTACCTTCTCCAGCCAATCCTGGCAGCTCCAGCCCTACAGCACAGACAGGAAGGTTCTGGGAAAAGAGGACCTTCCCTCCCCCCTGGCTATGTGGGCCCAGCCTTGCGACCTTAGACAATCACTGAGCTTCTCTGAGCTTTGTTCATCTGGAAAAGGGAGATCAAGTCATTTGCCTCCTGGAGTTTTGAAAGAGGGAATAGCTGCAAAGCACCTACCACATAGTAAGGTTCTCAACGCAGCTGCTTCTCCTGGGTTGAGTCCAGCTGTTCAAGCCCCCGTTCCTTACCTGGAGAAACTGAGGCGGAAGGATGACCCCTCAAAAGATAACTCATCTCTCAATTTACAAGGTGTCTCAAGAGGAGGGTAGGGGAACAGGTCAACAAAGGCTGATGGGAGCTCCTGGTGTTGGCAGAGATGGAACTTGGACTTGGAGGCCTTTCCGCACTGTCCCACCGTCCCTGGCCTAGGCGGCAGGTAAGTGGTTCTCCCAGTGACTCCCACTTGGTGTTAAGGAAAGATACCTTGTTTGGGGAGGCAGCACAGGAGGTGGCTTGGGCAGGGGTCAGATGGGAGAGGGGAAATGGGGAGGCGTCAGGCATACGGGAGGAGCAGGACTTCCCAGGATGGTCAGTGCCCTCAGGGGATTCCTTCCCTGGGCTCCTAGAGGCAGCAAACTCATGCTTGAACCTAAGCCCTCCCTGAGCTCCCCTGCATCCAGCTAGAGCCGGTCCCCTGTCTGATCTCAGCCTGAAGACAGCCCTTCCCTGAGTTCCTCCTTCCCGACCCACCAGGGTGTCCTTTCTCCCTGAGGTTCCACTTTGTGTCTCTGCGCAGCCTGCCCTGTGGCCGACCCTGGCTGCTCTGGCTCTGCTGAGCAGCGTCGCAGAGGCCTCCCCGGGCCCTGCGCCCCGCAGCCCCGCCACCCGCGAAGGCCCAGCGCCAGTCCTGGCGCCCCCCGCCGGCCACCTGCCGGGTAGGTGAGCGGGCGAAGGGGCGGGGCGGGGCGGGGCTGGCCTGGGACACCACGCTTGACTTGGTCTCGTTCCAGGGGGACGCACGGCCAGTTTGTGCGGCGGAAGAGCCCGGCGGCCGCCGCCCCCGCAGCACCCGCGCCCGGCACCCGCGCCGCCCGCGCCCCCGTCTGCTCTTCCCCGCGGGGGCCGCGCGGCGCGTGCCGGGGGCCGGGGCAGCCGCGCGGGGGCGCGGGGCTGCCGCCTGCGCTCGCAGCTGGTGCCGGTGCGCGCGCTCGGCCTGGGCCACAGCTCTGATGAGCTGGTGCGTTTCCGCTTCTGCAGCGGCTCCTGCCGCCGCGCGCGCTCCCCGCACGACCTCAGCCTGGCCAGCCTGCTGGGCGCCGGGGCCCTGCGGCCGCCCCCGGGCTCCCGGCCCGTCAGCCATCCCTGCTGCCGACCCACACGCTACGAGGCAGTCTCCTTCATGGACGTCAACAGCACCTGGAGGACCGTGGACCGCCTGTCAGCCACCGCCTGCGGCTGCCTGGGCTGAGGGCTCTTTCCAGGGGTGTCCATATGGGACCCTTGGCCGTGAATCTTCCTCCTGGGACCCGCAGGGCCTCACTGGCCTCAGTCCTCAGCCGCGTGAGTGAGGGACATCAGGCCTGGAGAGATGGAGGGTGACCGACCAGCAGCCGCAGCACCCTCACCCTGCAGATCCCAGCCCTACAGACACCAGAGACCTCAGCTGTGGAGACCCTAGGACCCACTTCTCACCGACTCTGGCACTGGCCAGGCCTCGGGACCCCTCTGGAGAACCCAGCCCTAACTGACGGCCCAGGCCCCAGCCCCTGCCCAGGCCCTGGGGGGTGGGGGGGCAGAATTTGGAGGAGACACATTGCAGTTCCATGGCTGAAAGTGCCTGTGCTGGAGCTGGCCTTGTACTCACTCGTGGGAACTGGACCCTTATTTATTATTTCTAAGTTATTTATTTATTTCTGTGCTTTGTCAGATCTTTTCCTGGGCAGTGGGGGCATGGGGAGAAGAGGCTGGATGGAGATCACGTCCTGATCATCCCGCTCACACACTTCAGGCTGACTCAGCAATCACCCACCTGGCCTGGATCTCTTGCCCCGCCCAGGAGCTCTGGGATGGGAGGCATGGAACACAGGCAGGTGGGTGACAAAGGCGCATTCACTAGTCCCAGCAAGCCTGCTCACAACCCCCTGCACAGTCCCAGCACTTGGGGCCTGAGATTACCTATGGGTCCATGAAGCAGCCCAGGGCATGGGAGCCTCCAAAGAAAGACTGAGGGTGGGGAGAGGGTGTGGTGGGATGCTCGTTCAGGGGAATGAAGCACAGAGCTCCACTGGAATAAAAAGGCAGGGAAGGACCGAGGGCCCCAGACGGACCTGCATCTTGGGTGATGAACAAGGATATTCATTTATTCATTCAACAAATATTTTATTAAGCACCTATTATATGTCAGGTATTGGGTAGACACCAAGGATACAGAAGTGAAAGGGACATGATCCCTGCCCTTGAGAAGCTTAAACCAAGAGAGACAGGCAATAAATAAGCAATTACATTAATACTTATTTAAATTCAATTTGGCAAATGGTATGAGAAAGGACAGGAAGCTAAGAGGTACACACCTTCATCTGGAAGGACGGAGAGGTTAATGCTGAACCTGGCCTCTCACACTGTCCCCAAGTCGTCTCTAGAAGGTCAATGCAATCCCCTGAGCTTTTCTGCATGCCCTTTAAAACCTTATTTCCTAGGTACTATGCATTTGTATTGGGGAGAACTGTATGATTTTCCTTCTTTGGAAATAAGATAAGGACATATATTTGGAAAGGATGCCAAGTCTGTGGAACTGTGGGACACCCAAAGGCGTTGTCAGGGTGCTGTGGGATGTGCTGATGTAGGGCGGTGGAGGGAGGTCGGGCTGGGTGGACTTGAGAGCCGCCAGCACTGAGGCTGCAGCTGCAGCCAGGGGTGGCTGAGAGCACTGTGAGTGCGAGACCGGGTTGAGGGTGGGACCTCTCAGGCATTTAACACTGTTGACAGAAATTCCTTCCAATCTGCTCATGTGCCTGCCTGCTGCAGCACAGGTGCCCCCTTCAGCCAGGCTGGAGTGCGGAGCTGGCAAGAGCTGAAGACTGTGCCCATTCTTGGTCAAGAAAGAGAAACATGTCTATGCTCCACTCGTCTGTGTTCACTGCCCCAGTTCTAGGTGCTCTTAAAACTTTGGTGCTTTTGCTGCCTTCAGACACTCCTCAGCCCCTCTCTCTGCCTCCAAGCTGCTTCAGAATCCTCAGTTCCACCCTCCTTCCCCCAAAGTAAACAGTGCCAGTGCCATACAGTTTACAGAGGGCTGGTTGCAGGTGGCAGGGACATTTTATCAATTCTGAGGTCACTGGGGCCAGGTAGCCCCTTGCTGGTGGTTAGACTTTGAAGCCTAGCCTGGTCCCCAAACCCTCTAGGCCCTGCCACTTAATAGACATCATTACTCTCAGAGTCACTTAAAGGATCCCAGCTGAAGCCAACTCCGATTCTGCTCACAGTGAGAGGGCCTAAGCCAAAGGTGCTGGCTCCTGACACTCCCCAATTTGCCAGTTCTTGAGGGAGTAGGGTCCACGCACAACTGGAGGCTGCATTCTGGGTCCTGAAGAGCTTGTGCCCAGCATCTCACAAAGTCCCAGATGAAACAGCAACTGCTCCAAGTAGAACACATTCCCACGAGAACTAGCCTCAGTTTGCAACTCAGAACAATCCAAATCTCTCTTCAGAAATAAATAAATAAATAGATCAAGCTGTTTTCCCCAAAGGAAATAGGCTGCAGAGCTGCTCCTCTCTACCAGATGGAGGCTGTAACCTGGCGTGAAACCGCACTAGGCAGCACACTGTAGCTCCTGGAGCCTTGAGTGGCTCTGGTATCTCCATTTCTGACTCTAGTCTTTGCTTCATTTTGCAAAACTACATATCCCATTGAGCAGTCTTCCCAGAACTAAGGCGTGGTCTCCTCCAAAGGGGTATCAAGTCATTGCCTCTTGCAAGACAGCGTTGAAATCACAGTTTTTCCAGCTCCGGGGAGCACCTGAAATTTCCCTTAGTTTCATTTCAGCCAGGAATTATGGTTCCAGGTCCCACGTACTTCTGCTGCCCGCAGCCTCCTGGTCCAGCAGATGCCCTTGCCAATGACTTTTCTCCTTTTTTTGTCCAGGGATTGTCACCTTTTCCCTGACTAGAGATCCCTGTGTCCCTGTGTATGGACTGGCTGAGGTTTCTCCCTGAAAAGGAAGGGCTGAGTAGAAAGCCAAGAGATCAGAGAAAAGACTTAGGAGAGTTTGTGCCATGTGATTATGCTTTTCTTGTTCACAGGAGTGGTTCTCAACCTATTCTGGAGTTATGGAGTCCTTCAAGAATCTGATGAAAGCTATGGACCCTCTCCCCACAAAAAGTGCTTAAAAAGTCACTAATATGCAAATCTGGTAAACAATTTTAGGAGGGTCCACAGACTTTCTGAAGCTCATTATTAATGTCCTCTTGTAGCCAGATTAATTCCTCCATCTGTACTCGGGATCCCATATCAGGGCTCTCTGTCTCAATTATTTATAACCCTTCCTATCTTCCCATTATTCAACATTTTTCTACCTAGTATCTTTTTTCCCCTCTATATTTATAGTTGCTCAAATATATACCATCATAAAAAATTAACACTGTGATTAGTGTGTGGTATGTGTGTGTATATATATTAATTTATACACATGTATATGTATATCTGCTTCCACCTCTCCTTCACCAAAAGAGCTCTTGCTAAGGTCACCAGTGGCCTTGTCATTTCTAAACCCAAAGGCCATTTCTCACCTTTTAGTCCTTTGAACTCTCATAAACATTCAATTTCATCAATCCTCCTTGAAAACCAGTTGTGATATTGTGAAATATATATTTGGGCTTCATCCCCATTACCTAGTATACAACTCCTAAAATCCTTGGGATCTCCAAAGTGATGTCTTTTTGCATACTAATGATTGACCGTTAGCTTCAGGATAGGGGCTAGTCACCAGAAAGACCAAGGCAGGATTAGAGGGTCTGGGACTTTCTGGTGCTGAAGGTCAAGTTGATCACCAGTGGCCAATAGTTTAATCACTAATACCTATGTAATGAAGTCTCCGTAAAAGGCCCAAAAGGACAGGGTTAGGAGAGCTTCTCGACAGCTGAACACACGGAAGTTACTGGAGGGTGGTGCACCCAGGGAGGGCATGGAAGCTCCATGCTCCCTTCCCCAGACTTTGCCCTACACATCTCTTCATCTGTATCCTTTGTAATATCCTTTCTAATAAACTGGTAAACGTGTTTCCCCTGAGTTCTGTGAGCTGCTCCAGCAAATTACTTGAACCCAAATGGGGTTGTGGGAACCCCAACTTGAAGCCAGTTGCTCAGAAGTTCTGGAGGCCCAGGCTTGCAACTGGTATCTGAAAAGGGGGACAGTTTTGGGGACTGAGCCCTTACCCTGTGGGATCTGACACTATCTACCTGGAGATAGCATCAGAATTGAATTGAATTAGAGGACACCCAGCTGATGTTTGCTGCTTGACATTTGGGAAAATCCCTCCCTTCTGTGACACTTGGTCACAGAAGTCTTCTGTGCTGATTGTTGTGTCGGTGTGAGAGCAGAGGAAAAATAGTTTGTGTTTTTCCTGAACATCTGTCTTCCCTTGACTCTCTTGATCCCACACTGCCCTGGTTTCCCTCCCACTCCCCCAGCTGCTGTTCTCAGACTACTTTTGCGTTCCTCTTCCTCTTGCTGTCTTTCGCCTGTTCCTCAGGGCTCCGATATTGGCTCTCTCTTCTTCCCATTCTACTCTCTCCCTGAGCAACATTATATACCCCCATGGTTCTAGTGACCACGGCCATGCTGACTATGCTCATATTTTATCTTCTGAGCCCAAGTCTGTAATTGTAATACTTCCACCTGCATATCCATGCAGACTTCCAGCTTAACATACCTGTCCTGGGTGTCGTCAGTTCACTCCTTCTGATCGGCTGTCCACCCTTCTCCACCCTGCCCTACACCTTACGTCAATGAGCTTCCCTGCTCACCAGCTTCCAAACCACTTTAAGTGTTCCCTCCTCAGTGAATGCACCGGTCTCCACCCAGTGATACAAGCCAGAAACTTGGGCAACATCCTAGACTCCGTGGGCTCTGTCATGGCCCTTACCGGTCACCAAATCCTCAGATCTTACAGATCCATCCTCTTTTCTCTATCCCCAATGCCATTCCGTTGAAGCCTTCATAATTTTTTAGATGGTTTAGTGCTTATCTTCCTAACTGGTCTCTTTGTCTCCAGTCTCATCTCCCTCCAGTCACTCCCAACCCGCAGCCAGAGAAGGCACCATTCTCTTAACATTACGTGAGCACCGACTTTCATGCACTGGGCCAGCTGCAGAGATTCTGGAGATCAGTGAGAGACACGTTTTGCCATCAAGAAAACTATAGTTGGAGGTGGAAGTAGGGGGAGGGTTGCCAGATTTAGCAAATGAAAATACAGGACATGCCATTAAATTTGAATTTCAGATAAACAAAAATTACCTCTTTTTAAAGTATGTCGCATGCAATAATTGGAACACACTTATACAAAAAACAGTATTGTTGTTTATCTGATGTTTAAATTTAACTGGCTGTTCTAAATATTTCTGGCAACCCTAGGTAGAGGTAAACAAGTAAACAAAAAGGCAACCAACCACTGCAAGTTCCCCAGGAGAAGTATGCCTGGGTGTAGGTATGTGTGTCAAGGAGGGGGAAGATTCTACAGTCACAGAGGAAGAGGAATGAGTTCTACCTGGACAGAAAGGGAAAAGGGGCCAGGAAAGTCTTTGTGGAGGAGATGACATTTGAACTGAACCTTGAAAAATTAATATGTTAGAGCTATGTAAATACTTGTTAAAGGGGAACAAAGAAAAATGAATATGTTTGCACAAGGTAGATGAGAGGCCTTGGACCTGTACTGGTTGTTGTTTATTGCCTCTTAGTTCTAAATTCACCCTTTTCACCGTGGCCATGTCCTCTCCAGCATGGCATGGATCCCAGCCCCAGATGTGGTAGAGAGGCGAAAGCCTCTTTCTTGGGCTCTAGATAGATCTCAGCCCCAAAGACTGTGCTCCCCTTATATTCTTTACAGTTCTCTTTACTTCTTGCTAACCAGTCCCTCATTGCTTCGTTCCCCTGTTACAGTTCAAAATTCTTATATTAAACGTTCTCTGTGTGTTTACTGTATGGTCTCTCCCTCCTGATTGGACCCAGACTGAGAAAGAGCCTCCTTGACAGAGGCAGTAGCATAAACGAAGTCAGGGAAGTGTGAAACAGCCAGGTGTGTTCCCAGGATTGCCAGCAATTTCATGTAGAGTTGGGGGAGGTTCCTCATCCAGACATAAGGCTGGAGAGATCATAAAGGGTCTGAATGTTATGCGGAGGAGCTTGACCTTTGCTCTGCAGGGAGCCCCTGAAGGGTTCTAAGTGGTATTGGTTAGAGACGTGTTTCAGATGGATCACTGGCCACTGTGTCCAGTATGGATGGAAGGGGCAAGGCAGGAGCCAGCTAGAGCTGCAGCAGTTAGAGCCGTTCAGGCAATAAGCACAGGCACCTTGATTTAGGGCAGAAGTGGTGTGCAAGGACAGAAGAGATGTGAGGTACAATAAACAGGACTTGGTGACAAACTGGTTGTGAGGGCTTGATGAAAGAGATGGTTTCCAGGTCTCTGTCTTGGGTGACTGGTAAGGAACACAGGGGATGCAGTAATTTTAGCCTGTGATAGGGGTAACATGTAGGGGAAATCATGAGTTTGGTTCAACTTAAGGTGCCTATGACACCTTCAGAGGGCCAGGAGGCTGGAGGCAGCTGAATACGTGGGTCTGGAAGCCAGGACAGTCTGGGCCACAGAGATTGGGAGTCCCAGCTTGGAAGCCAACGGAGTGGTGAGCCAAAGAGGAATAAGAGGGGAAGCAGAGGCTAAGGAGAACCAGCATTTAAGGAATGGGTTGAGGAAGAGGGAAGGGTAGGCCAGGGGAGGTGGCTCATGCCTGTAATCCTAGCACTCTGGGAGGCTGAGGCGGGAAGATTGCTCGAGGTCAGGAGTTCGACACCAGCCTGAGCAAGAGTGAGTCCCCGTCTCTACTAAAAAATAGAAAGAAATAATTTGGACAGCTAAAAATATATAGAGAAAAGAATTAGCCGGGCATGGTGGCACATGTCTGTAGTCCCAGCTACTCGGGAGGCTGAGGCAGGAGGATCACTTGAGCCCAGGAGTTTGAGGTTGCTGTGAGCTGGGCTGACGCCACGGCACTCTGGCCAGGGCAACAGAGCGAGACTCTGTCTTAAAAAAAAGGTGGGGGGGGGTAAGGGACAAGACAGTGAAGGAAACCAAAAGGGAGTGGTCAGAGTGGCAGGAAAAGAAACAAAACAAAACTAATAGGGGGAGAGAATGGTCAACAGGACCAACTGCAGCAGAAAAATCAAGTCACGTAAGGACTAAAAACTGCCTGTTGGGTTTTCTTGAAACATGGTGGCCTAGGGACTTAGACTAAACTTCCTGCTGAAAACAATTTAAAATACTAGACCAAAAAATACATATTTAAAAAAATTAAATGCATCCATAAGCTGGCAAAAACATAAGAAACATTGAGGCCAAAAAAAAAAAAAGTGAAAGAATGCTATAAAAGTAAGCAAAGCCCTATAGTTGGTCTTTACCCTGAGGGCAGTTGCCATACCCAGTGACCAGAGCATTGGTTTGTGAAGGGTCCCTGAATATATGAGAAAAAAGACAAAGCCCAGGGCCCACTCACCATGGGGAGTCTATTTAGAAATTTCTCCATAAGGCCAGGACCCCAAAGGGCTATGCCTACACTATAAGGGTGAATTAGAAATAGACATGCCCCTCTCCTACCTAACCTCTCTCCCTCACACCAGAGGACTATAAAGAAAATTGCCTGCATCCAACCTAGGTGCTAAGTGGAAGGGGAAAAAAATCTCCCCTGAGAATTCATAACTACAAGCAGGCCCTTGTCTGCTTCTGCAGACCAAATTCACACAATTTTGGTAGGCTGAAAAACTTCAAATTGATCATTTATTTGACAGGGACATGGATTGGTAGTGGTTCCAGGTGACCAAAAAAAGCTCCCTCTTCCCTCTCTTGGGCTTTGGGATGTTTTCTCCTGAATCTACAGACCCCTCCAGGGTTATCACAGGTTCTGGCCCCTATATGTCCTACTCTTACCCGTAATAAAAGAACCCTTCTGTAACTGGCTCCCAAAGATTCATCCCCTACTTGGCTCCAGGCTATCCTGGACTTCCGTCCACATCCCCTGGACATCCCCTTTAATCTGGCCTCTAGAAATGCCCCCAGACTTCTCCAAAGCCTACTTGAGTCCATCTGTCTTAAGTAGCATGTTGAGGAGCCATTGCTAATGAGACTTGGCTTCTTTCTGCCAGTGGAACCCCTAGGGGTGAGGAAAAGGAGCCCTGGATTGGAAGTAGGAAGAAAATACATACTGACCAAGTTGTGGCCTCTGGGCTGAGCCCTATTCATGTATAATCTCAATTTGTCCTACACTGGAGGAATTACTGTTCTCTCGCTCTCTCTTTAAAGTGAGTTTCAGAAGCAGCCAAGGCATCATGGCTAGAAAGAGCCATAAACAGGTTTTAAACCCAAGCCTAACTCTAGAATGTGCACTCTTAACACATCCTTCCCAAAGTTTCCACCAGTGAAACCTCTAATCAACCCTAGGCCCAGGGTACTTCACACTCTAAGCACAGGTCTGAAATCAGTTACTTTATTTTGGTTTCCTATTTCCTCCTTCCAAATGTCCCCTGCTTCTACTCTTTCCTCCATATTGCAGACAGATTTTTCTAAAATGTAAATGCAATCATCATTGCCCACCTGAAACCCCATCATGGTTTTATATTGCACTTAGGATAACATCCAATCTCCTAAAAACTCCCAATTTGTTTTTTCCAACCTCATCTCTGTTACTCATACACTCCCCCTTCCTCACCCCACATATACCCCCATAAACTGAACACAAATTACTAGCTGTTCTTCAAACACTTTCTTGATAAAGATTTATTGAATGACTAGAGTCCCACTGGACTTTGCTTACCAGCTAAGTGAGCCCCTTCCCTCCAGGGCTATCTCCATTCTTCAAGCTCAGATCAAGTTTCCCCTCCTCAGGGAAGCCTTCATCAACCTTCTCAGGCCTCAGCAGCTACTGCCAATGCCAGTTTCCTCCACGTGAACACAACTACAGAGCTCTTTCCACTTTCAATTTTGTTTTCTTCCCTGCTAGGGTAGCTGGCAGGAGATAATAAAAGGACAACTGGAGGGGTGAGAGGCAGGGACTACCAGGACATGTGGCAGACTAGATCTATAGCTAGGCTCTGCCACCCCAGCTGTGTATCCGGGGGCAAGATAAGCTTAACTTGCCCCAACTTCTGTTTCCTCATCTCATCTGAAAATGCTGAATAAAAACAGCCACCTCAGAGTCGTTAAGAGAATTGAACCTAAGGTATGCAAAGCACTGTTCCTAGTACTTAAGTGTGAGCTACCCTTATTCTAATTGCACATAAAGAGAAGTTGCTTCCAAAACCTTATGAAATTGCCCGAGCACTGTCCACGGTATGTGGTTTCCTTGTTGCTTATTGGGTGGTCCAGAGAGCCTTCCTGTTTTAATTCCTGAGGCGTGCCAAGCCCAGCCCCCTCTCCTCTTCCTTGGGTGGTGCTGACACCTTCCCACATTGCCCCTCGGACCGAGGATGCCCCCGCAGCGGAGCACCAGAGTGACCTGGGCTCCCCACGTTCCCCGA
Source organism: Lemur catta (assembly GCF_020740605.2). Lineage (NCBI taxonomy): Eukaryota > Metazoa > Chordata > Mammalia > Primates > Lemuridae > Lemur > Lemur catta. Next base: position 94,093,646 of record NC_059130.1, on the reverse strand, counting down.
TCCTCTAGCCCGGGCTCCCTCCTCCATCCACAGGTCCCTTGAGTCACATCCTCCAAGGGAGTTGCGCCGCAGCGCCTCCCACCGGTCTGATCCGGAGTGCCTGTCGGCCACTGTAGGCCTAGGACAGGCAGTGCCGGGCTGTCCCCAACCCACGTGCTCCCGGCCTCCTCTGCAAAGCGCCGCCTTCCAGCCTGGCGCAATGCGGACTACATTTCCCAGGGTGCACAGCGGCGGGGCCTAGACTCGGCGGGGGCCTGGGGCAGTGCATTACTCCGTCGCCTACTCGGGGGCGCGCGGGCTGGCGTAAGGACAGGGCCAAGGACCCGGAATGAGTTTCCGCGCAGTTCCGCTGGGCCGTGCCGGGCCGTGCCGGGGCAGGACAGGCGGGGGTGGGGGCCTGAGTTGACAGTGCCGGGGACAGGCGCTCGGGGCAGCCTGCGCCTTGCGGAGGTCCCCGGCCCGTCCCGGCTGGGCTGGCGTGTCTGTCAGTCACTGGGGCGGAGGCAGCGGCCGGAGCCGGGCAGGAGCCGGGCGGAGAGCAGAGCGCGGGCCAGGCCGAGCGGAGGGGACCTGCCACAGCCCCTCAACACCACGGACTCTTCGCCTCTGACTCGCGAAGCTGCACCTCTGCGCTTCATTGGACGCCTCCATAACCCGCGAAGGGCTCTCTCCCCCGTGACCCCCCAGCCCCTTGACCTCCTCATAGCACCAGAGAGCTCCCCCAGACGAGGGTGTTGTGGGTACAGGCCATCGACCCTGTGACCCCTCACGGGCCAGGGGCTCGGTTTACCCCACAGGCCTCCCTCTCCTATGACTCCCTCCTCACAGATTCTGGGGCCAGAGCCGTGACCTACCACTAGGACCTCCGCCTGCGAGCTCCTCACTGACGGTTCCCTCCTTGGAGTCCCCCTCAGTGGGTCTCCTAAGAGCACCCCTTTTGGTCTCTGGCAAGCCCCCCACCCCCAAACGAGGTGGGGAGGCCTCGGCAGCCATGCCCGCCCTGGGCCCCCCCTCACCCCGCCACTCCCTGGGCACCCAAGCCGGGGTCTAGCAGGGGGCCAGCAGCCAAGGGGCTGGAGCAGGACACAGATCAGGGTCCACCTCCCTGCTAGGCAGGGAGCAAAGATGGAGCGGCGGGAGGAGCAGCCGGGGGCTGCAGGGGCTGGAGCAGCACCAGCCTTGGACTTCACTGTGGAGAACGTGGAGAAGGTATGATGGCTCTGGGGTGGGCACTCCAGTGACAGAGCAGAAGTTCTAGGGACTGTCACTAATGCCAGAGCTCAGGCCTGGGCTGGATGCCTGCTGGGATGGTGCCCCCAAAGCACCTGGCATTTGCTGTCTCTGGGCAGGGAGGACAGCAGTGTTGCAGTGCCCTAATAGGCTATTTTTGGCTTTCCTTAGAGGTGGGTTGCTGTGGGCAGTACTCTAGGTTCTTGGGATGGTCCCTTCAGGGTGCTGATGGCTTAGACTTCCAGCCAGACTGGCCATTCTCCAGCTCCATGGGAACTGCATGAGCAGTGCAGTAGGAAACCTGCAGCTCAGTCCCAGGGAACCATACTGATGCTGAACCATCCTGGACCTGACTTTGTTGAGCCAAGGGCTCAGAAAATAACTTGGAATACAAACAATCTGGGTTATGTTTTCACTCTGCTTTGGAGAAGGGTCCTTCCGTTATTGGATGAAAGCCAGACCAGTCTGGGGCAGGCAGGAATGGGGCTGGCTCCCTTTGTTTTGTGCTGTGTCCAAGGGTCCTGGCCCTGCTGGCAACCTTACAGGGCTCTTTCCGACTCATCTGCCCACATAGCTCCCCGCCATGGCCCTCCCAGGCACCCCCACTGCCCAGTCTATCTTCTCTGTACTGCTTCTCTGGTTCTTTTCTGCATCTGCTCCCTGCAGCCTGGAATGCAGGAATGCATGGACCCTAGGATGAATGGGAAGATGGGGCTACCTTGCTGGAAAGCAAGGGATGGTTGCAGATGTTCACTTGTTATTCTTGACCCCTGTTTGCCTTAACAAATGGTGAGGATGCATCCCTTCTGCTTCGGTTTTCTGCCTGCTTTGGCATCCCTGAGGGGCCAACAAGGAACAGTGATCATAACTGGCTGTCAGGGGTACAAATAGAGCTAAGCCTACTTGGATGGAGCCTGCTTAGGAGTCAGGGTCCTGGATTCACTCTCCCTCCCCTTGGGGATGGGCAGTGTTGGCATGGTGGCGCACTGTTCCATGTGCTACCAGGGAGATAAATCAATGTTTTCTTACTTCATGAAGTCCCATTGGAATTGGGACTCTGGGGGGATTCTGCTAGTTGAGAGCTCCCAGCTAGGCATTTGCCAGGGCTGCAGCTATGGCCAAGGCTTCTCTGGATCAGCTTGTTGGACCTTCACATATGCTCTCTGAGGGATGATCTCCCCCTCCCCCTCCAGTATGTCTCAGCCCCAGGGCTGCCTGGCAAAAATCTTAGTCCTGCTCAAATTTCACACTGGCTTTGGTGCCAGCATCTGGAGTGACTTAGGGATGATCCTGGGGGAGCTGAAAGGAGCTGTTGGAGTTGATGGGAACAGCTGTGCCTGGGAGGGTCAGGACCCCTCAGACTTTTCCATGCTCTTCTCAGGCTTAGCTTCATCCCTGTGGAGCCATTCCTTTTACCTGGGCCTTGCCCTCAAGTGCCTCCCCTTTGGGAAGCTCAATCTCCTCTTTTTCTGCTTTCCTGTGGAGATTCCCTGTCTGAACCTATAACTTTTTGCTATAAGAAGAAGAGGATATGGTAGAGCATGGGCAAGGTTCAGGCTCTCAAGATGTCAGCAGGACCTCAGGCTCAGGAAACATTGCAGAGCCCTGAGCTCTCCTTGCTCAGCCCCCCAGTCAGGGAGAGAGAGCAGTCTTGCAGGACCAAGTCACACCTCTGTTCTGGGCTCTGGCAGGATCCAGAGTGGCCAGCACCTGTTCAGTCCTGTGCTGTCCTGCAGGCGCTGCACCAGCTCTACTACGACCCTAACATTGAGAACAAGAACCTGGCTCAGAAGTGGCTGATGCAGGCCCAGGTCTCCCCACAGGCCTGGCACTTCAGCTGGCAGCTGCTGCAGCCTGACAAGGTACCTGAGATCCAGTACTTTGGGGCCAGTGCTCTGCATATCAAGATCTCTCGCTACTGGAGTGACATTCCCACTGACCAGTATGAAAGCCTAAAGGCACAGCTCTTCACCCAGATCACCCGCTTTGCCAGTGGCTCCAAGATTGTGCTGACTCGGCTGTGCGTGGCACTGGCCTCACTGGCTCTCAGCATGATGCCTGACGCTTGGCCATGTGCTGTGGCAGATATGGTACGACTCTTCCAGGCTGAGGACTCACCAGTGGATGGCCAGGGCCGCTGCCTCGCCCTGCTAGAACTGTTGACAGTGCTGCCTGAGGAGTTCCAGACCAGCCGCCTTCCCCAATACCGCAAAGGCCTGGTACGGGCCAGCCTGGCAGTGGAGTGTGGGGCTGTCTTCCCATTGCTGGAGCAGCTGCTACAGCAGCCCAGCTCACCCAGCTGTGTGCGTCAGAAGGTGCTCAAGTGTTTCTCCAGCTGGGTGCAGCTGGAGGTGCCACTGCAGGACTGTGAGGCACTCATTCAGGCTGCCTTCGCTGCTCTGCAGGACTCGGAGCTCTTCGACAGCAGTGTGGAGGCCATTGTCAATGCCATCTCACAGCCTGATTCCCAGAGGTGAGCTGGTCCCCACCTGCCCAGAGAGGGAGAGCCTCTTGGTCAGCTACCCATCCATCCATCTGGTCAATAAACATTAATTGAGTGCCTACTGCATGCCTGGTTCTATGCTAGAGATAGCAAGGAACCAAACAAGACATGGTCCCTATCCTCATGGTTCATAGAGGAGGACAGACATTAAACAACTTATCATCCAATGAATTATTGCATTAAAATATTTGGCTCTTTTCTTTCTCTCAACCAGCCACCAAGTCTTAGCTGTTCTCTCCTGACCATATTGCAAATCTATTTTTTTCCATTTCCATTACTACCACCCTAGTCCAAGCTGTCATCATCTCTCTCCCCAGATTACTGCAGAGCTTTCTCACCAGTTCCCTGGTTTTCACTCTTGTACCCTTCATTGTCCCAGCAGCCAGAGTGATCTTTTGAAAATGAGGATCTGATCTTTCCTTTTTTATCAGAACCCTTCAGTGGCTTCTCACTGCTTTTAGGATAAAGTTCAGAATCTCCAATATCACTCATAAAGGTGTTGCCCAATATGGCATCATCAACCTTATCTCATGCTACTCTCCTTGCTTTCTATGGTCTCACATGGTCTTTTCAGTTCCTCAGTGTCCCATGCTCCTTCTAGCCTCCGAACCACCACATGTACTTGACACATTACTTCTGCCTCATCTTAAACTTCACTTGCATAGGCAAGTCCTCAATGATTTTTAAGACTAAGTTTGGTATTCTCTGTATCTCTAAGCTTGCAATATTTTTCCTTCTTAGCCTACAACATGATTTCATTATAAATTAATGTATGTCTCCCCATTAGTCTCTCAACTCAGTGAGGATAGGGACTTTGTCATTTTACTTTGTCACATTGTGCCTGTGACAATGATACATGGTAGCATTCAATATTTTTTGAATGATGAAGGTAGGAGTTGCCTGAGTGGGGAGGGGTGGGGGTGGAAGAGACTGGGGGAGAGGAGGGGAATGTTCAGGCTTCAGGAACCACAGCAAGTACAAAGACCTGTGGTAAGCAGTATCACGGCACATTCAAGGGCTCAAAAGAAACTGTAGCGAACTGGCAAAAGTTCTTTGTGCACCTGCTGTGTCAGGCCCTGTGCTGAGCACTGAAAGCACATAGATGAATGCTTTAACTTCTGTGTGTCAGGAGCTCACAATCTAGGGGACACACAAATGGGCAAAGACAGTCAACGTGACAAATGCTGTCCTGGAGAAAGCAAGGGGCTCTAAGAGCCCAGAGGAGGCTTTAACCCAGTCTAAGGCTTGTGAAAGCCTTCCCGGAGGAAGTGACAACCAGCTGTGCCTGGAAGGCTGTGTAAGAGTTAGCCAGATGGAGGTGATGGATGGAGAGGACATTGCAGACAGACGAAAGAGTCTGAGCAAGGGAAGGGTGTGAAAGAGCCTGGGGAGTCTGGTGATTTGTAGATCGTTGGGTGTGATTAGACAGCAGGGTTTAAGGGCCAGAGTTGTAAGAGATCTGGGCCTAGATCATGCAGGACCTTGTCGGCCAAGCTGAAGATGTCGGTCATCATCCTGAAGATGATGTAAAGATATTAAAGGATTTTAAGCAGAGAAAATGGTCTGCTGAGATGTTTGGTATAAGTTGGATTGGAAAGGGCAAGACTGGAGGCCTAACGCTGACATTTCAGAGATAGGGCTTTGGGAACACTTGGCAGAGTTGGAGGGGAAAGCCACTGAAAGAGACTGCATGGAGGAGTGGTTAATGGCTCTAGCCTTGGCCTTAGTCACGTCTGAGTGTGAATCCCAGATAGTTCACTTACTAGATCTGAGACCGTGGGTAAGCCACTTCTAAGCCTCAGTTTCCTCATCAGTAGAATGGGGTGATCTTATCAACCTGACAGTTGTTGTAATGGTTTAAATAGGATAATATGCACAGGGTCTGCCCTTGGTATCAATAAAGAATATTTTGACTCCCTGAGTAATGGGAGTTTTTTTGTGGCCACTGGTGGGGTGGGGGAGTCAGCAGCACCCATTTGTACATGTAGGTCACTCATATATCACATGTTTTAAATTGGGGACTGTTTGTGTGATTGTGTGTTCTACCTTTCTAACATATAAAGAAGTAGAAAGTGATTCATGTAACAGACCGTGTGCCTAGTAGATTAGTGGCTAAAACTGAAAAAGGGTTGGTACCTTTTATATATATGTATGTATGCATATGCATATGTATATGTACAAGCATAGATAATGTGCTTCACCATTGCCTTTTAAAGCTTTAAAACATTGGGGTTGATTAAAAAAAATGAAAGATCATTTTGGTATGAGGATTAAATAAGAGAATGTCTGCAAAGGGTTTAGCATGGTTCCTGTGTACGCCATAAGTGGCATTTGCTAGTATTTGGTATCATTATTGTATTGGCAGTTATTATGATACCAGTCCCCTAGCTTCCCAGGTTTTCCAGCTTAAGGTGAATACCAAGTCCCAGGACAAGGCCTCTCTTGGCAGCCTGGAGCTCAAGTGCTGGATGGGCTCAGACAGTTGGTGACTAAGGGAACTGATCAGGGGAAGTGTGTGGGTGATGTGGGGTGTCCTTGGATACACCCGAGTTTACCCGCCAGCCAGTCTCAAGGGCTTTGGCAGGTAATTGATGCCCCTTCTCCTCTGAACGAATGAGAGAGCAAGGAGCCAGTGAGGTAACCCACAGCCTCCTGGGCTCCCATTGGCTGCAGCCCCTTGGTTGCTTAGCAACTCTCCCCATTTTCTCAGCTCTGCTCCTGGAGCTCTAATTGCAGGTCTGGGCTGAGCTCAGTGTGAGCAACAGCCGAGGAGTCCCAGCAGCCCTGCCCGGCTGCTCATGTTGACCAACTGGAGCCAGGCATCTTGAACCCAGCCTCAGCTATGATCCTAAAGACATCCTCCCTGTCTCCCTCATCTAAACCTAGAAACCTCTGGGGCCTCAGACTTGTTCTTCTGTACACTCACAGGTCTCAGACACAGGTGCTCAGGTGGTAGGAAATCTATCTCCATGGGTGAGCTTCACCCAGCCCACAGTCAGATCTTGGACCTTACTCTATCCAGACTAGTTTCCTAGCTTGGGCTTGGGAAAGTCACCTGCAGTGGCTTTGATTCCTGGGTCATCCAGGTACTGCCTTCTCCAGATGTCCTGACGTTTGCCCTCCCCTGGCTGAGCTTGCACTCAAGTCACCCTTTTTGTGCTCCTCCATGGCTGCTGCTGCTTCTTGGCTCTCTCCTTTGAAATATACTTTTTTCCCCCTGAAATATGTTTTTAATCCTGGAAAAGCTTTTCACTGGGGGTTGGGGGAGGAAAGAAAGTGAATTAGACTGTTGGGGGTTCCCATCAGTTATGACTGGAGATATGGACTGAGATCTGCATAGATCCTTTGAGGAAATTCTGGTTGGGCCCCAAAAGAGAGCAGACCTCTAGCAGTTTAAGGGGCCATTTCAACCAGGAATCTGCCTCTAAGTTGCTGAATGACCTTGAGTAATACTCAGCCCTTCTAGGCTACATTGTCCTTGACTTGTCCTATTATGAGGCTTAGATAAGACAAATCAAGAACGTTCACTGAGTCCCTGCTGTCTGTGTGAACTTTCGCAGCCTTGGAATACAGTGGGCATGCTATGGGGGTAGGGCACTACCTCCTGCCCCCATCTCAGCTGCTGGGGAGCTTGTGTGCCACAGACTTGGCCCTGCCCCTGCTTTTTGTGCCAGAGTCTGGCCTGAAAATGTCCATTGTCTGGTGGTGCAGCCCGTGTCAGGGTCATGAGACTGAAGCTATCCCAGCTGTCTCCAGGCGGCACCCTCTGGGGCTATCTCTGGGCTGGGGGTAGGCTGGTATGGATGAGTTTTCCTACAAGAATGTGGAAATGGGAATGTGGAGGAGGCCAGTGTCCCTGGGCTGGTTGCCTCTTTTTGTCCTCCTCATCCTCCCACTAAGGTTATGAGGCTACTGCCTAGGGACCTGCTTAGGGCAAGTCCAGATAGAACTCCTTCTAGACTCTCAGTCCCCTCTCCCTACATAGATTGCTGTGCTAATAGTATGATTGACAGCAGAGGGGCCCCAAGCATCTGATCCCCCCTGAGAGTATGGCTTCCTCTGCTTAGTCTGATCTCCACAGAGCAGGCTGCTAGGGAGGGGTCCAGTGGGATGGAGCTAGCCATCTCTCTGTCTCCTTTGTATACTGGGCTTCCTCTGCTCCTCCTTTAGGGATCATTGTGCTTTAGGGCTCTGACCTAGGCCTTCTTTTCTCTCATTCAACATTTTCTCCCTGGGCAAGTCTCATCTATTCCCATAGCTTCAACTACCAGCTGTTAGCTGATGACTCCCAGGTCTATGTCTTTTGCTCTAACCTCTCTGCTGGGCTTCAGGGTTTTTTATCCGGCTCTTTCTGGATCCTTCTACCTGCATATCCTACCAGGTGCCTCTGAGTCAACATGCCTAATATGGAACCTATCACCTTCCCACCTCCCATCAAAGGTGTTACTGTTTTCCTCTACTCACCCCTCTAGGTCTCAGTAAATAGCTTCGCCATCTACTTAGTTGTTTAGCCAGTAACCTGAGAATTGTCTTTGACTCTTACCCATCCTTATATCTAATCAATCATCAAGTCTTGTCCATTTTGCCTCTTAGCTCTCTCTGAGTTCATCATCTACTTCTCTCCTTTACTGCTGCCACCAGATGACACAGCAGTTGGGATTTGGTGGTAGAGAGTGGAGTGGCTGGTGGGGATTGATGCTCTCATGAGCTGTTGCTGCTTTCTCAAGTCTTCTTTAACAGGGCTCCTGAGTCTGTGTTAACTCTTCTGTCTCCCACCCTTGTTCATTTTCCCCTAACACTATATTAGTTTCCTAGGGCTACTGTGACAAAGTGCCACAAACTGGGTGGCTTTAAACAATAGAAATTTATTGTCTCACAATTATGGAGGTTAGAAGTCTGAAACCAAGGTGTTGCCAGGGCCATGTTCCCTCTGAGACCTGTAAGAGAATCTTTCCTTGCTTCCTCCTAGCTTCTGGCTTCTTTAGCTGGCAATCTTTAGCATTCTTTGGCTTCCAGCTGCATTACTGCAGTCTGTACCTTCGTCCTCATGTGGCATTCTCCCTATGTCTCTGTTTTCACATGGATATCTTCTTATAAGGACACCAGTTATTGGATTAGGGGCCCACCCTACTTCAGTATGACCTCATCTGCAGTGACTCTGTTTCTAAATAAGGTCATATTTTGAGGTACTGGGGGTAAGACTTATCAAAAAACATATCTTTGGGGGGGACAATTCAACCCATAATAGTCTGCCCTCTGGACCCTCAAACTTCATGTCATTACCACATGCAAAATACATTCACTGCATCCCAACCTCCCTAAAGGTCATAACCCATTGTAACATCAACTCTCAGTCCAATTAGAGGACACAGTTCAACCCATAACACTGACCTTCTCGTGTTTCCTTTCCAGGGTTCTCCCGGAGGTCCCTGACCTAAGGTTCTTCCCAAAATGGGCAGCATCAAAGCTGCCATGTAGGCTGTGACCTTTTTTTGCTTAGGATTTGATATGGGGAGGAGGGCTTTGATAAAAGACAGGGAGATTGTACCTTTCTCTCGGAACTGCTGGGGGGTGGGCAGACAGTTCTGATGGATTTTCTCACCTCATGCCTCCAGGTATGTGAACACACTCCTGAAACTCATCCCACTGGTGCTGGGACTGCAGGAACAACTGCGACAGGCAGTGCAGAATGGGGACATGGAGACCTCCCATGGCATCTGTCGCATTGCTGTTGCTCTGGGCGAGAACCACTCCCGGTGAGGAGTGGGTTAGCTGAGGGTGGGATAGCAGGGCCCTCTAAGAGTGGGGTTATGGAACCCCCTTGAGGGAGATAGAATGACCTTACTATGTCTCTTCCTTCCCAGGGCCTTGCTGGACCAAGTAGAGCACTGGCAGAGCTTCCTGGCACTTGTCAACATGATTATGTTCTGCACGGGCATCCCTGGCCACTATCCTGTCAATGAGACTACCAGTTCCCTAACCCTCACCTTCTGGTACACACTGCAGGTGTGTCTATGTGACCTCCAGTAGGACTGGGCGGTGATGGAAGAAGGTGGATTATGGGGGCTTCTGTGGCTGCTGGTGAGGTGGCTGATTCTCTTCCCTGGCTCCCTCAGGATGATATTCTGTCCTTTGAGGCAGAGAAGCAGGCTGTGTACCAGCAGGTATACCGGCCAGTCTACTTCCAGCTGGTGGATGTGCTCCTGCACAAGGCCCAGTTCCCTTCTGATGAGGAATATGGATTCTGGTCCTCAGATGAGAAGGAGCAGTTCCGAATTTACAGGTGATGGTAGCAGACCAACCCTAGCTCTAAATGGAGTCCTGCAATAATGAAGGCAATGAGGGAAGGAGCCCAAGGCCAGGCTTCCTGAGGCTCCTTTCTCTATTCTCTAGGCATTTTTGCAGGGTTGTGAGGGTACTGGGGTAGGCTCCTGGGCTTGTGGTCAGGATCCAGGCAGTATAAAAGGCCTTCGTCTGCTTCTCAGGGTGGACATCTCAGACACACTCATGTATGTCTATGAGATGCTGGGGGCCGAGCTGCTCAGCAACCTCTATGACAAGCTGGGTCGTTTGCTCACCAGCTCAGAGGAGCCCTACTCCTGGCAGGTACCTCCCAAGCCTGATTCCCTCAGCCCTCCCAGACCTGTCACACCCTGCTCTTCAGCCAAGCCAGTGGCACCTTCTTTCCCCAGCACACAGAGGCCCTGCTCTATGGCTTCCAATCCATCGCAGAGACCATTGACGTCAACTATTCTGATGTGGTGCCTGGGCTTATTGGACTCATCCCACGGATCAGCATCAGCAATGTGCAGCTGGCAGATACTGTCATGTTCACCATTGGTGAGACCTGGCACATTCCCGTGACCATATTCCCAGAGCCACAGCACCCATCCCCAGTCACAGCCAGCATGCTGGGTCCTATCTAAAATGGGAGAGACACATGCCCACATGTGCGATCAGTGTTGCAGCCAACTGACTGTCCTGGCAGGTCTAGGCGTCCTTCCTACAGTGCACTGAGCTGCAGTTCAGTGAGGCTAGTTCACTGTCAATGGAACAGCAGTGCTGGGCCTCTGCTGAGTAACCCTTTCCTGCTTCTCAGCTGTAAGGCTCATGTTTGGACATGCACATACATATTTGTCCATTCAGTTATCTGAATGAGCAGTGATCTGTGCTGGGACTGCAATTTGACCCTGCCAGGAGCTCTGTCTGCCTTGGGGACATGTTACAAAGCCAGCCCAGCCTGGCTCAGAGATCCTCCTTTCTTCCTTCTTCCTCCAGGAGCTCTGTCTGAATGGCTAGCTGACCACCCTGTCATGATCAACAGTGTACTGCCCCTTGTACTGCATGCCCTGGGCAATCCTGAGCTCTCTGTCTCTTCTGTTTCCACCCTCAAGAAGATCTGCCGAGAGTGCAAGTATGACCTGCCGCCCTATGCTGCCAATATCGTGGCTGTCTCCCAGGTATGCAGGGGCCCTGGGTGGTGCTGGGCCTCAGGGCACATTCTACACTGTGCTGATACTACCTTCCTTCTTTTTATCTCCAGGATGTGCTGATGAAACAAATCCACAAGGTGCGGCTCAAGAGTTTCTAGGGATCTCCTTGTGGGTCTTATGGGACTCTCTTATCCCAGAAATCCTATCTTTTGCCTTCCCCTACCTCCTTGTCCCTTATTCTTTGTTTTTGGAACCTTCTCCAAGAGGTTCATTCTCCTTTCCACCTACAACCAGATGTGGCCAGGACTGACCATCCATGTTCTGCCCCACAGACGAGCCAGTGCATGTGGCTGATGCAGGCACTGGGCTTCCTGCTGTCAGCTCTGCAGGTGGAGGAGATCCTTAAGAACCTGCACTCACTCATCTCGCCCTATATCCAGCAGCTGGAGAAGCTGGCAGAAGAGATAGTGAGTGAGCTCTGGGGCCCAGGAAGCAGCACTGGGACTCTGGGGCTTCCCCTTGTGTGGGCTGTGGCTGATAAGGGGTGGGGCTGGAAGTGGCATTCAGAGCTGGAGCTGAGTGATCTGGGGACCAAGCTGTGGCTTGGAAATCTGGAGCTTGGTTTGCTTTTCTCCATAGCCCAATCCCTCCAACAAGCTGGCGATTGTGCACATCTTGGGGCTTCTCTCCAACCTCTTCACCACACTGGATGTCAGTCATCATGAGGATGATCATGAAGGCCCTGAGCTTCGGAAGCTGCCAGTGCCACAGGGACCCAACCCCGTGGGTGACATTGTCTTTGCCGTCCCCCCTCCCAAACCGTGGGAATGTCATGGCCGCTCCCCAACTCTGTGGCTAATGTCATGACCCCTGGCCCCATTGGGGGTGATGTATTTGGTCCTGTGGCCCTGTGAATGACCTTATCATCCACCCCACTTTGTAGCTAGCGATGGTATTGTCTCATTCAATCCTGTAGGTGATATTGCCTAGCCCAATTCCTGAGTTCCATGAGGGACACTGACATTATATCTTTCAACCCTCAAGTAATGTTATCATGGACTGCTGTTCAACCTCCAACTCTGTGGAATCTTCTACTTCAGCATTTAGTGTCCCTTGTTGGCACTGAGGATGCTTATTACATCCTCTGCATGTAATAGTTCTTGCCTCCAAGTTGCATCCAATCTAGAGGAAATGCATGTAAACAGATTGTCACAAAGCAGTGTGAAAGGTGCTGTGATAAGCTTAGGCACAGGGGGCTTGGGGCCTCCAGGCTGTTTGATCTGGGCAAGCCTCAGCTTCCCATTCAAAGCTATAAACATGGGAATGTCTGGTTTGCTCATCACACAGAACTGTGATGGATAGCAGTTATGGTCTTGAGTAAAAGTAGTTTGCATATTGTAAAGTTCTTTACAAATATGAGGGACTGCTGTGGTCATTGTTCCAAGAACATCCTCCAGGGTTTCTCATGAAGAAAAGGAAGCGATAAGTATCCTCGTTTCTCTGCTCAACTCCCCACCCTAGTTTCAGTTACCCTTTTAGCTTCAGAGCATGTCTGGGCCACCGTGGTCCCATGGAGCCCCTTCTCCTTTGTGGTAGTCATCATCCTGCCTTCCCTCACCTATTAGGACCTCAGTGTGCTCTCACCTCCTCCATAAGCTGCCTGCATCAACACATCCCTTGGGGCTCCCTACACCAAGCCTATTTGGGTGAAACAGCATCTCCGCTTTTTCAAGGGGAAGCCCATAGCCTTGGTTTTACTGAGTAGAGATAGATAGGGAGTGGTGTTTTTTGTTTGTTTTTAGAGACAAGGTCTCTGTCACCCAGTCTGGAGTGCAGTGGCATCATCACAGCTCACTGTAGCCTCAAACTCTTGAGCTCACGCAATCCTTCTGCCTCAGCCTCCTAAGTTGGTAGGACTACAGGCACATGCCACCATGCCCAGCCAATTAAAGATGTTTTTTTGGTAGAGGCAAGATCTCGATATGTTGTCCAGGCTGGTCTCAAACTCATGGCTTCAAGCAATCCTCCCACCTTGGGCTCCCAAAGTGCTAAGATCACAGGCATGAGCCACCATGTTTGGTTGATTTTTTTTGTTTTAAGTTTACAAAGTTTTCATAATCTTACAAAGCACTTGTGATATATTTGCTTTGCAGTTTGAGGCTTCCTTTGAGGTGATTTCTAGAATTCAGGATATCCTCCTCTTTCATTCATAGGGGAGTTCAGCAAACCACTTATTTCCCCAGGGGTCCCATGCATTGAGTCCTCAATATGTAGTCTGGGGTAATAGTTTTAAACTCCTTCCCTACTCCCTTCTACCAAGTGCTTCTCAGGTGGGTCATAGTGACGGCAGGGGCACCTCACTTCTCCCTGTGTCTTCAGGTGGTGGTGGTGCTGCAGCAGGTCTTCCAGCTTATCCAGAAGGTGCTGAGCAAATGGTTGAATGATGCCCAGGTGGTGGAGGTGAGCCCTCACCCTTGTCCTCTGCTCCCATGGTGAGTTTGCTCAGAGATGGAGCAGGAGTAAGGTGTTGCTGTCCCCACTTCAGCTTGTGATGGTATGGAGAAAACAGGAGAGGCGAATCTTGCCCCATGGACACAGGGAATCTTTTGGGAACTCCCCAGTATCAGAAGAAGTGCTTGACAAGAGGACTATGATGTTAGGGTTGAGTGACAGTCAAGCATCTGGTTTAGCATCAGAGACCTGCCTTTGGTCCCTTTTCAATTCAGGTTTTTATTGCTGTTGCTGTTCCCTGAGAGGAAATGGTGGAGATGTAAGTAGCAAGAGTTAAGTTACAAAGTTACATCCTGTGCCCCTCCGTGAAGGGCCTTATTGTCCTCTGCCTTTCAGGGTGAGGGTCAGACCTGCTTACCTTCCTTGGTTTGCAGGGCCAGGCAAGGCTTATAGGTAAGGGCCCTTTCTTAGGCCTCCTGTGCAGGGTTAGGGTTAGGGTTAGGGTTAGGATTCCAGCCAATTGTGGTCTGCTGAATGGGGCCCCTTTGCTTTCTTCCCAAGGCGGTATGCGCTATCTTTGAGAAGTCTGTTAAGACGCTGCTGGATGACTTTGCCCCCATGGTGCCACAGCTGTGTGAGATGCTGGGTCGGATGTACAGCACTATCCCCCAGGCCTCTGCTCTTGACCTCACTCGACAGGTGGGCCTTCTGGTTAGGGCAGCCAGTGTTCTGGAATTTCATCCTAGTCAAAGATCCTGACCCTGGGTGGGGGTGGGTCAGATGTCTGTCATGGCTGGGTCCTCACCTACATTCCAGGGGTGTTGACTTGTCCTCGTGAGACTGGGCCTCAACTGACCAGAATTCCCTGCTTTGTTGTAGCTGGTCCACATCTTTGCTCACGAGCCTGCCCACTTTCCTCCAATTGAGGCCCTCTTCCTGCTTGTCACCTCCGTCACACTCACTCTCTTCCAGCAAGGTAGGTCCTGACCGGGGTCTCTGCTGCTGCCGCCACTGCCACTGCCTCTGCTTCCCCAATTGGGGAGCCAAAGCTGCCCACTCTGTTCTTCTCTGTCCCCTGAGTTGCACGTGGGACTTGATGGGAAACTTGTGGGATCAAGCACAGCACAATTGTCACCTTACACATAGTTGAAACCTTAGGTTGAAGTGGATAAGAGGGCGAATGATGTCTTTTCCTGGCCTGATGTTTTCTACTGGGCCGAGGGCCAGTCTGGATATGGAGAAAGGTGGGGGCAGAGGCTCTGAGGGACTTGGGGCACTAGGCTGGCTCCTTTCCTTTGGGACATAATGAAAAGTGGAAAGAGCATGGGCTTTGAAGTCAGATAGACCTAGATGCTAAGCTCATCACCACCAACTAGTTGTGTGTCCTTGGGCAAGTCACTTACCTTTGCTGAGCCTTCATTTCCATATCAGTGAAATGGAAATACCTTATACCTGATGATTGTTTTAGGTATTAAAGTTGTACCTTCTGGGCCCCTGGCTTGGGGTTTTTGTACATGAAATACTCAGAAAGTGTGATTCCTTTCCCAGCATCAAGGCTTAGTCCTTTCTAGGCCAGAAGTCAAGTACCTTTGGCTGTGCTCCCAGCCCCCAACTCACTGTGGCCCTCTGCCCGAGAGAGTTGGGAGCAGGAGCTCTAGGCTTCCTGTGCTGTCTAACCCATGCTTCCAGCTTGGAAAAGGAACACCGCTGCTCTGGCGGTCTTGTGAGTCTTGCCTAGCTTCGTGGTCCCAGGTTTGAGGCTCACCAGGGGGTCACAGCTGGAGCCCAGAATGTTCTCTGCTCATATCTTCAGTGTCTGGGCCCATGATCCTGGCCTCTGTTTCTGTGGGCCATGGGCTAGCTCCAAACTGGGGAGAAACCTGAGCCAGAAACCCAGGTGTGGTGGTCCTCTCAGTTCCACCTATCCCACTCCTCGTACCTTATCTGGGACAAGTGCTGGCTCCTGATTATCCCTCAGCTGGCCCCCTTGTACCCACCATCCATGGCTACTGCCTCAGTTTAGGGTCTCATTGGGATTACCTCAACAACCTGCTACCTGGTGTCCTTGACATCTACCCTTCTCTCCAGTCTATTCTGCAACTACAGATATAATGTTCTTTATAAAAACATCAATCTGAGCATTTTTCCTCCCTCGCTCAAAACCCTTTCATTTCTCCCATTGCCCTGAGATTATTATCCCCTCCCCACCCACGTGACAAAGCTCTGACATACCTCTAATGTCCTCTCCTGCCAATGTCCTCATGACTCCAACATTCCCGCCACACTCACCATGGGACTTACCATGTCCCATTTGATCTTGTGCTTGCTTCTCTGTCTGGAATGCCCTATGCCCTTTACTGGATGAACTCTCACTCCTTCATGCCTTGGAAAGGGGGAAGACCATATCAGTCCTTAGAGAAACTTCTCTGAGACAGAATTGGGTGCTTTTAACTCTGCTGAAATGGCATCATGTACACACTGCTGATACAGCACCAATCACACACAATAATCAGCCTTCATGTCTGTCCCTCTTCCTAGACTAAGCTCCTCAAAGGCAAGGTTGAGTCTCTTCTCTCCACATTCCTAGTGCCCAGAATGAGGCCAGAATAGAGGAGGTCTCAGATACTGTTAAATAAAGGAGGGTGAGGGATTCCTGCCCTGGGAACCTTTCTTCCTCACTGCCTGGCCCATCTCTAGCCGGGTGGTTGCTGTACATCGAACTTGCTCTTCTGTAGTGGGACCCAGGCATGGGGCACGTTGGGCTTCACTTGCCAGGATTTAAGTACCTCAGGGTTCAGATATGAAAGGGACAGGTTTTATTTATTAGTGGCTCCTCATAGCCCAGAGAAGGAAGTAAGGCAGAGATTATTTACTTTACAGATGGGAAAACTGAGCATTTGTGGCTTGCACAAGATCACACAGCTACTTAGCGGTGTCTTAGGCAGATGGTTTTGCACCACATCCTCCTGAGAGTGGAGCAGCCTGGGTAGGAGCTCCAGGTGCATGCTTTATTCTTGCCTCAGGAATCATCAGAACTGGAGGCAGAAGTGTCCAACATATTTGTTGGGCTTGTTGGTTGTCTTGCTATAAAGGATGGCCCCCATACCTGTTAGGCTGTCCCAGGCTTAGCCATGCCTTCCTTAGGCTCTGCCTTCCCAGTGGACTATGGGATGACATGTTAACTGGTTTCCCTCTTTCTTGGCCTGTCTAGATGATGGGAGCTGGTCCTCAGCCCTGAGCTTGGCTCTCTGCTGAGTCCATGACCATGTGGAGAAGCTTTGCTGGGGTGGGGCTATTGTTTTTGACCTTATGATGCTGTTTCCTCCCCTGGGCCCTACCAGTGCCTTGCCCAGCCATCCACGTGGCACACCGCTGCCCTACCCAGGATGGGAGTACTCTGGTTTAAGTGGACCCAATAGATTCCTTTCCTTAGCCAGAGCAAGAGCCCTAAGGCCATCATAATGAGGGGACAGTTGCTCAGATACTGATGCCCTGGCCTTTCCAGGGCCTGCAGCCAAGCCTCAAAGGAGATACCAAGGACTGACCCGCCACCAGCCCTGCTCTCCTCTTGGATGGCTGGTGATGGGGAGGTATGTGCTAGGAAGCAGTGTAGGGCTACCCCAGCCTGCCAGAGGCTACAGAAAGAGTATGGGGGCTGTTTCTTCAACTCTATAGAGTCCAGAATTGCTTGAGCACCAAGGGATCACTGGGGGACTGACCTGAGGAGGAGTGGGGAGTAGGCAGAAGGCCCCTTGGGGGAAGCTGGGGCAGGCCCGTCCTTCACTTTGCCGTCTCTTTCTGTTGGGCTTCTCCCAGTTCATGGTTTTTGTATGTTTTGTTTCTTTATCTTGCTTCCTGCTGCTCATGTGCCCCCACGCTGTCTCCCTGCAGGCTCTCAGTCCCACATAACTATATGAGGTTGAGTTGCTGTTTGTATAATTTTTTCTTAAGTTCCATCTTTATTATATTTTAGGGCCCAGGGATCATCCTGATATTGTTGATTCATTTATGCAACTCCTGGCACAGGTGTGTTTTAGTTTTATTCATTCACGTTCTGTTCTCTCTCTTTCTCTTTCTCTTATGTTGAAATTCAATTTAAGCCTATTTTTAGCTTTCTGTTGACAAATTTTTTTTCTGTTCAGTTGAATAGAGTTTCTTCATCTGTTTCCGTGGAAGTTGACAACCCAACATCCTCCCTTAGTGCCCCTTTGCCTCAACTAGCTCAGTCTTCAACAAAGACCAGGGAGAGGCTGATCCCGAAGGGAGGGAGCTGGGCTGGTCTGGGGGTGGGGGAGTGGGGTGAGGAGGAAGTGGTGACTGTGCCCAGCAGCTCCTGTGTGGCTGGTTTGCCCAGGAAGTTCAGGGGTAGTGTTGGAGTTGAAGGGCCTGGGGTTCACTGTCCCCGTGCTCCTGCCGGGAACTGGCTGCCTCAGTGCCCCTAGCCTGCTCCTGAGAGGTAGGCTGGGAGCAGCTCCCAAGGGAGGGAGTGAAGATGAATGTGCCCGGTGGAGCCTAGAGTTGGGCTGTTGGAGAGGTTGTGCTGCTGCTGGGAGGTGGGGTGCAGGCTCCATTGTGAGAACGCATTAGGATGTGTTTGTGTTTCGTGTGTGTTTAAGTGTGTTGGACCTTATTTTGTATGTTTTGAATTTGGTTTGGGAAGGGAACAGAAATCACCTGCTGCTGTAAGTGGTATGGGTATTGTGTTGGGTGCTGGGATAAATGTGTAGCTGAAGCACAGGCATGTGCACTGATGCATGTTGTACATGGATGTTTTGTGTTGTTTGTTGGTGTGCTGGGCATTGATGGATTTTGAGCGTGGATACGTGTTGGAGGTGTGCGTCTGTTGGGCTGTGGGAGTGCGTATTATGGAGGACAGGACTGTGTGTTGTGGGGTTGGTGTGTCTGTGTTGGAGTGTGGTTTGGAAGATATACATGTTGGGCTGTGGGAGTGTGGAGTTAGTGTGATGGGGGTTCTGTGTGTTAGGGGGTTGGGGTAAATAAAGTGTTTCTTTGCTCAATCATTCCACAGATATTTACTGAACGTGTAATACCTGTGTGGTACTTTGCTAGGTGCTGAGGATGTAATGGTGGGCAAAAGCAGGCACAGTTCTTACTCTCCGGAACTTTAGTCCAGTTGATGGGGTAGGAGGGGGTAAGGCATGAGGGGGAGTATTCTGGGCCTAGATGGATATGTGTGGGTACCTGTGAAGGCATATCTGTGATGGCAAGGGCGTTTGGGTATGTATTTGTGGATGGATGTGTTGGGAGAGTGTACAGGAAGACTGTGGGTAGGTTGGTGGTGTAGGTGTGTGGACATGGCTTAGGGATGTGGGGGTGTTTGGGTGCGTTGCAGGTGTGGGAGAGTGTATGTGTGTAAAGGTGTGATACAGGTGTATAAGCAGGGCATTTTAAGTCAGGGTGCATGTGGGGGTGTTTGCACATGAGTAAACATGGAGGGTAGAGAGTATGTGAGGGCTTGGAGGGTAGGGGTCTATGTGGTACATGCTGGGGGCATTCATTGCTGGGGAGCAGCAGTGTTTGAGGATGGCTGGAGCTGTGCAGAGCATCTCCTGTGACCTGAGGATATGCCAGTCATGTCCTGGTACCACTTGGGTTGGGCCATGTGCTCCCGTCACTCCATCTGTTCCCCCACTATGGCAGCACTGGCTCCTGGGGTGGGTATGGCTGAGAAGGGCCTGGACACAGGGTATCCTGAGTGAAAGGTGGTGCCGAGGCTCCAAGGCTCCTGCCCTACTTTTCCTCTCCTTGAGCAGGAGCTGGAGGGTGCCTGACGAATGCAGGTGGGACATGGGAGGTGGCTCTTGGGCTGGGGGCTCCATGTCTGGCTGCCGTCTCTCCTTCCTGGCGCCCTGTTCACAAACCCAGGGGGCCTCCTCTCCCTCTGTGAATCAGAGTGAAGTCACTGCTGGCTACCTGGAGCCTGCAGGATATCTGGCCCTGATGGAGGAGAGAGGGGAAGGTGTTTGCAACCCAAACTTTCTACATCATGGTCCCACCCCCAACCTTTCTCACATACTCCTGTGCGTTCATGCACACATACATGTACACAGCATCCCTTGGGCTATCCTCGCCTGACCTATTGAACTCCGAGGAGGTGTGAGTCCCCCAGCGATGGCTGGGTGGCTGGTTTCATCAGCCTCTACCTGTGATGTGTGAAGTTGGGGGCTGGGGTGGCAGGTGAGTGGGGGGATGGTCCTTGGAGCTGGCTAGGGCTGGGCTTACCAGCTCCACCTCCTGCAGGCTCTGAAGCGGAAACCAGATTTGTTCCTATGTGAACGGCTGGATGTCAAAGCTGTATTCCAGTGTGGTAAGTGGCGTCAAGTGGACAGGTGGGCCTGGGGCTCCCAGGGGATCCTTAGGCCCAATCTGATCTGCCTCTGCCTCTCCCACAGCTGTGCTGGCCCTCAAGTTCCCTGAGGCACCTACTGTCAAGGCCTCCTGTGGCTTCTTTGTGAGTCCCACACTGACCTCTGACCCCTGCCACCCCAATGTCCTGCCCTGCCCAGGACTCCAGAGGGTAGGGGTGTGGTGTGCAGGTCTTGTCCTCAGGGAGAGGGGGGAAGGAGCTGGGGCTGATGGGCCTCTCCATCCTCTGCAGACAGAGCTGCTGCCTCGGTGTGGGGAAGTAGAATCTGTAGGAAAGGTGGTCCAGGAGGATGGTCGTATGCTGCTCATAGCAGTGCTGGAGGTGAGGTGGAGCAAGTGGGGATTTGATGGGGTGGGGGAAGGCTCACTGCTGAAGCAGTTGGCTTGCTGGGAGGCTTGAGCCTTTGGTTCCCTAAGTTCTCAGATTCTATTTCTCCCTCAATTATATGGCTGCTGGGTGTGGTAGCATGTGCCTGTAGTCTCAGTTACTCGAGAGGCTAAGGCAGGAGGATCACTTGAGTCTACGACTTTGAGGCTGCAGTGAGCTATGATCATATCACTGCACTCCAGCCTGGATAACAGAGCAAGAACTCCATTCCTAAAAAGAATAAAATTTTTCTTAAATGGCTGAAAGTTGTTAGGGTTGCTGTGAGGATCAGCTGGCTCTCAAAAAGCATCACTCACTGTGATGTGCAGTTTGGCTTAGGAACTGTCCCAGAGGTCCTGGGGCATGGTCAGGCATCCTTGCTGCAGAAGGGGCAAGACCCTGATGTGCTGAGAACTCCTCTCCCTCAGGCCATCGGGGGCCAGGCCTCCCGCAGCCTCATGGACTGCTTTGCTGACATCCTGTTCGCACTGAACAAACACTGCTTCAGTCTTCTGAGCATGTGGATCAAGGAAGCACTGCAGCCACCTGGTTTTCCCTCTGCCCGCCTCAGCCCTGAACAGAAGGACACCTTCAGCCAACAGATCCTTCGGTGAGCAGAGCTGTGGTGGGCCTGTTGGGCAGGGAGGAGGAGTCGGTGGTAGTGGATGGCGCTAACCTGCTCTCCTGTTTCTCCTTCAGTGAGCGAGTGAACAAGAGGCGGGTGAAGGAGATGGTGAAGGAGTTCACACTGCTGTGCCGGGGGCTACATGGCACAGATTACACAGCTGACTACTGAGGGGCGCCCCCGTCCCACCCACCCCTTCGCATCCCTCCCTGTCCCCAAAGAGTAAACCTGGACCCTCATTGCTGCCTCTGCTTCCTTTCTGCTGCCACCACCGCCTAACTGAAAGCCTGGGTCCAGAGGCCTGGGGGAAGGATGGGAGGCTCCTTGGGCCCAGGCCTTGGGAGAGAATGGTGGGAACACCCTCTAGCTCCTAGGGTGGAAGAGGTACTGCCAGAGCCAAGCCACCTAGGCTGGAGCCATTCAGAATACTGCCATTTCCTTTGGGGTGGGGTGGGGGCTGCAGTAGTGTCATCAACCCTCCATCCCCATTAAATTAGTCCCAACATGCATGCATGTATACATTTATGTTATCAACAGTTCTGAGTTGTCAACAACCTCCTGCCTTGTTCTGCCCTGAACAAAGGTTGAACTAGTCATAGCAACCATAAGCTGGGAGAATGGTAAGGGAAGTCTGCTTTGAGGAAGTTTCTGATGGGAATAGGAGGCTTCCTCAGTACAGGACTTGGGGCCTTGGGCTGCAAATGGGGTAGGGCTGGGTCCAGTTGGGAGAGAAGTGGAGTGGGGCTTTGAGCTCCAGGATGGGTTTCTGGTGTGGGGTTACAGAGCCCCAAACTTGCACATAGTTGAGGAGGGCTATAGAAAGGGGCCGAGGGGTGGGGGTAGGAGTTGGAGGGTGGGGGAGAGAAGGTATCACAGCCCCTAGAGGAGGAGCAAGGCGGGACCTAGTGTTGTCTGTGTACCCGTAGCTCCCAGCTTTTATGGGATGGTCAGGGATTGGTCAGGACCAGGGACAGTTCCTGGCCTGCTCTTGATTTCTTTCCTTAGCAGGGTTGCCTTCCTTTGTCTCCTCAGCCATAGTTTCACCTGGGCTGCCTCTCAGGTATCCCAGCCTTCTTTTCAATAAGATCTGAAGAGCAGGACTGACTTCCCCCACTCTCATCCATGAGCTTTGAGTCTCCTTGGAGGTGAGGGGGGAATTACTCCCACATTCATCCCACTTTTCCCCTGTTCTTTCCTCAACCTTTGCACAAGTTCTGTGTTCTCCATTCTTCCTCACTCAATGTCTTCCCACACCAGGCAGCATCAGCCCCCCTCTGCCATCTGCTGTCCCCTGAAACCACTCTGTTTTTCCCTCCCTCTCCCCAGTCCCATTCTCACCTTCCTCTTGAGTTCGTACTTCTCGTGTGTGTTTTGTATACCTTTAGTCCTGTTTCCTACTACATGGTATCCAGGTGTCTTCTTCCACCTTCCCCCATCCCCATGAGCAAATGTGGCATATATAAGGTAGGAGAATGGTCTAAGGCCCAACTGTAAAAATCAATAGACCTGGACTTGATGCTGGTTGTGCCACTGACTTGCTACATCTTACTACACAAGTAGTTAGTCCTTCCAAACCTCAGTTTCCTCATCTGTAAAATGGGATAATTCTTACTCCAAAGACTGTAAACTAAGAATGTGGTGCCTGATGAACAGTAAGTGCTCAATATTTGGCTGGTTGACAGACTGCTCTGAGGATAAGTAGCAAATGCTTTCACTGCAAGTGCTATGCCAAGGACTACTATGTAAAGTTTTGTATGTAAATTAATCTGCCGGTCACAACAATTCTATTAAGAGGTATTCTGCAGATAAGGAAACGCATAGAGACATTCCTATGATACTTAGGAGCGAGTGGCCAAGCACAATGTTCAAACCCAGGCGGTTTGACACTGAGTTAAAAATTATGCGATGCTACCTCCCAAAGGGTAAATTGCACATGAAATGCTTAACAGTGACCGGCGGAGAGGAGCTGCTCAAATTGGGGTAGCCATTTTCAGGGAGTCGGTGTTGCCGAGCGCGGGCGGCAGGCGGACCGCAAGCCTCCCCGCGCCCGAGGGGGAGCGCAGGGGAACTACAACACCCGTGAGGCTCCGCGCCGCCCTCTGAGGCACTTCCGGCAGGCCTCGGACCGGGACGGGTGGCCGGTTCTCTGCGGCTGGAGCTGGTTTAGGATTGGTAAGATTGCTGCTAGCCACGCCTCTGAAACCCGGAAGTAATCTCGCGGCAGGCCCATGTGTGGTGGAGACACGGGAGTTTGGACGGCTGGAGGGGTTATCCACCGGCTGTAGCCAAACTGTGATTCTCCCTCCACTCACCGAGCGACCCTGACCCTTTGAGAGCTGTTCTTGAGGACGCGGGCCCGAAAGCTGACCCAGGGAAGTCCCTGCTGCATCCCGCCACCCAAGCGGTGTCTCATGGAGTCTACGTTCAGCAGCCCCGCGGAGGCGGCGTTGCAGCGGGAGGCGGGGGTCCCGGGACTGCCCACTCCTCTCGCGGACCTCGACCGAGTGTACGAGCTGGAGCGAATCGTTGGATTTGTCCGTGACCTGAGGTGTCAACGGGTGAGGGCAGGCTTAGGGAGGGATGGCTCGCCTCTATGGGGATGGGTCGCCCAGAGGATGGGGATCTTGGGGGATTTCATGAGGATAAGGGGAGGAGAGAATCAGGGTCTGTCGCGGCGCGTTGACCATCCCTCCACCTACTCCGTGGGACGGAGTGCCCCTTTGGGACCAGGGACTTTGAAGGTTGAGTGGGGGCCCCTCCTTTGAAGAGGCCCTCAGTGGGGGAGATGCTGTCTCTGACTCCATAGTTTATGCTTACAGGTGGCCTTGCAGTTCCCTGACCAGCTACTGGGAGATGCTGGGGCCGTGGCTGCACGACTGGAGGAGACCACGGGGTCAAAGATGTTCATTCTGGGGGACACAGCCTATGGCAGGTGTGAACTTGGCCGTAAGTGGGCTGGGCCTGGGGACCCAGGGCTCATGGAGTCCCATGTCTATGATGGTGTCTGCCTTCAGTGGCCGTGGTTTTTCTTGATGATGATGGTGATGGCTCCCCTCCTGATGTCCCCTTCGATGACAGTCTTCCTTTCATGAAATCATTTTCTTCACTGACTGCATTTCCCGTGGTGACAGATTGAGAACCCGTCTCACAGATGGTATCTTTTCTGCAGCTGCTGTGTGGATGTGCTGGGTGCTGAGCAAGCTGGAGCTCAGGCTCTTGTACATTTTGGCCCTGCCTGCTTAAGCTCCCCGGCCCGCCCGTTGCCAGTCGCCTTCGTCCTTGGTCAACGTCCTGTGTCCTTGGAGCTCTGTGCTAAGGCCTTTGAGGCCCAGAACCCAGACCCCAAAGCACCTCTGGTTTTGCTGAGTGAGCCAGCCTGTGCCCACGCCCTGGGTGAGAGGTTATGCCTGTATATGTAGGAAGGGTGGGCCGACTGGTTTATGCCTTAATTTCCCCACTTCAGTACACTCCCATGGAGCTCCTGATATGGTTTTTGCCCCAGCCTTTTGGGTCACATTTAGTCTCTTGGAGATGAGGGAGCTCTTGCTTTGCCAGGCTCCAACTCTGACACCACCTCCTTCTCTTCCAGAGGCCTTGGCCACTCTCCTGCGCCCACGGTACCTGGACCTGCTAGTCTCCAGCCCAGCTTTTCCTCTGCCAGTGGGGTCCCTCAGTCCAGAGCCTAAGCCCCTGGAGCGTTTTGGGCGCCGCTTCCCCCTGGCCCCAGGGAGATGTCTAGAAGAGTATGGTGCCTTCTATGTGGGGGGCTCTGAGGCCAGCCCTGACCCTGACCTTGACCCAGACCTGAGCCGGCTGCTCTTGGGGTGGGCCCCGGGGCAGCCCTTCTCCTCCTGTTGCCCAGATACAGGGCATACGCAGGATGAGGGAGTCCGGGCTGAGAAGCTAAGGGCACGAAGACGATATCTGGTAGAGAGGGCCAGAGATGCCCGAGTGGTGGGGCTGCTGGCGGGCACATTGGGTGTGGCCCAACACCGTGAGGCACTGGCACATTTGCGGAATCTGACTCAGGCTGCTGGCAAGCGTAGTTATGTGTTGGCCCTGGGGCGGCCCACCCCTGCCAAGCTTGCCAACTTCCCTGAAGTGGATGTTTTTGTGCTGTTAGCCTGTCCTCTGGGCACCCTAGCCCCCCACCCTTCTGGTAGCTTCTTCCGGCCTGTATTGGCACCCTGTGAGCTGGAGGCTGCCTGCAACCCTGCCTGGCCACCTCCAGGCCTGGCTCCCCACCTCACACATTATGCGGACTTGTTGCCTGGTGAGTGGTGGGGTACTGCCTGAGCTGGAAACTTGGGACATGGAGTTAGGGGGCCAGTATGGATTTTCTTTCTCCCTCCTTCCCAGGTTCTCCCTTCCATGTGCCCCTTCCACCACCTGAGTCAGAGCTGTGGGACACCCCAGATGTGTCACTCATTACCGGGGATCTCCGACCACCACCTGCCTGGAAGTTGCCAGGTGATCCTGGGTGCTCAGCCCTGACCCCACGGCCCCAGCTGGAGCTGGTTGAGAGCAGTCCTGCAGGTAAGTGTGCAAGTCTCCACCCTTAGCTAAACTCTTTCTCCCAATTCAGCGCACTCAGCCTGAGCCCCCTCCCTTTACAGCCTTATTCCTTAGTTCCCGGAGTTGGCAGGGGCTGGAGCCCCGCCTGGGTCAGACACCAGTGACAGAAGCTGTGAGTGGAAGACGAGGGATTGCCATCGCCTACGAGGATGAGGGAAGCAGCTGATACCATGTGGGGTCAGAGACATTGGTGGCTCTATGAATCACTGCTAGGACCTTTAGTGCTACCTGCACCAACCTCCCATGCACCTGCCAGGATCCTTGAAGGAGCCTGGATGAAGGGAGGGCAAGCAGCCCCTCACTGGGGATAGGATCCATCTCCAGCACAAGGCTCAGCACATATTGGCTTAATTAATGCCTGTTGTTCAGCTGATGGGGGAGGGGGCTGGGGCTTCCCTGAGGCCTTCTGGACCCATCTGTCCTCCCAGGAGCAGCCCAGGACCTTTGGGCAATCCCAGTTCATGGGCAGTCCCAGTTGAGGGTCTGTCCTTGTCAAAGGGCTCGTGCTAGATGCTTTACACCAGGGTTTCTCAACTGTGGCACTATTGATATTTGGGGCCAGATAACTGTTGTGGGGCTGTCCTGTGTTTGGTAGGGTGCTTAGCATCCCCAGCCTGTGCCCATTAGACATCAGAAGCACCCCACCCCCACAACTGTGACAATCAAAAATGTCTCTAAACATTGGCATATGTCCCCTGTGGGGGCAAAATTGCCCCCTCTTGAGAAGTACTGGTGTAGACCTGCACTGTCCAGTACAGTAGCCACTAGATATATGTGACTAAAATTAATATTAAAAGCCATTTCTCAGTCACACAAAGCACATGAGAGGACAGTGCAACTACAGGATATTTCCATAATTGCAGAAAGTTCTGTTTGTTGGACAGTGCTAATTTATACTGACTCAGATTTGTTTCTCAAGAAGATCACAGAAACCTGAATAAACCAGACACTTTTTCTTTCTGTTTCTTTTTATTCATCAAACACTGCAGGTCCTACACAGGTCCTGTGGATGGAGATATGAATTATATTTAACCAGATTCCTGTCCCCACAGTGCAGTGTAGTTGGGAAGAGAGACAGTTAAATATGTAGTCACCATACAGTGAAACAGTACTATCCAGGAGGAGGAAAGCCCCAGGGGCAGCTGGATCCCAAAGGAGGTACCTGACAAGGACTCAAAGGAGGCTTCACAGAGCGGGTGATGCCTAAGCTGGATCCTGTGGAGGAAAAAAATAATTGTCATGGCTGGGTGCAGTGGCTTACACCTATAATCCCAGCACTTTGGGAGGCCAAGGTGGGAAGATCACTTAAGGCCAGGAGTTTGTGACTAGCCTGGCCAACATAGCAAAATCCTGTCTCTACAAAAAAATAAAATGGAAAAAAAAAAACAAATAGGCATGGTGGGGCGTGCCGGTAGTCCTAGCTACTGTAGTCCTAGCTACTGGGGCGGCTGAGGAGGGAGGATCATTTGAGCCTAGGAGTTCAAGGTCACAGTCAGCTATGATTGCACCACTGCACTCCAGCCTGGGTGACAGAGTGAGACCCTGTCTCTTAAAAAAAATTGTCAGGAGAAAAGGACATTTGGGCTTAAACACAGGCATGAACCAACATGGTGGGTGCTTTAAGCAAAAGAGAGCTGCTGGACCCCACAGGTTGAGAGGTATGAAGTGCAAAGACTAACCTCTTCATTCCCCACATTTGCTGAGAATCTTGTCATAGTGGCATTGTCCAAAGTGTTGAAGATGGAGTGGAAAAAAGGAGATGTGGTCCCTGCTCCCAGGGAATGCCCAGATTAGTGGTAAAGGCAGACTGTCAACTGACTACGCTAACCTGGACAAAGAGGGCACCAATCATGTATTCTACAAATAGGTACTGAAGACCCATTCTGTGGACCCAGGCACTGGAAATACAGCAGTGAGCATAACAAAAATCATGGTGCTTACACTCTTCTGGGGGGAGATGGACAAATAAAATAGTATGCCAAATAATAAGTATGTACCATGGAGAAATATTAATATAAAGCCAGGAAGGAGATAAGGAGTTTTGGGGGGTAGGAGATTGCAATATTAAACAGAATGGTCAGGGAAGGCCTTTTGAAGACGGGGAGCAAAGACTGAAAGGAAGTTACAGAATGAGCCACATGCATAATTAGGAGAACCAGAGAGAACAAGTGCAAGGGCAGTGAGGTGGGGTATGGCTGGCATATTCAAGGAATAGCAAGGAGGGCAATGCAGCCAGAGGAGAATTAGTGGGGGAGTTAAAAAGATTAAGTCAGGTAAGGGGCATGGGGAGCTGCATAGATTGAGGCCTAGTAGGCCATTGTAAAGACTTTGGCTTTTTATTCTGAATGGAATGGGAGCCAGTGGGGCATTCAAACGGGAGTGTCACGATCTTACTGAAGTTTTATAAGGGTCACCAGGGCATCGTGAGAACCCAGAGCAGGCCCTGCCACTGGGCTAGGGAAGGCTTCCTGGAAGAATGACTTCTGAGGATCAGTAGATAGCAGCAAGGCAACAGATCGATCAAGCTCGAAGAGATGGGCTTCAGGCAAAGGAAACAGCTAGAGCAGGGTATGGAAGAGAGCACGCACAGCACCCGCCCAGAACTGGGTAGAACATGAGGAGGCTGGAGGCAGTAGCAGTGATTCGAAGCTAAAGCAGGCAGGCCCGCGAGCAAGCTCGGGAATGAAGCTGGGCTGGCAGGGTGGGATGGAGAGACTGGAGAAGGACTGGCTAGAAGTCGAGGTACTTAGTAAGGGAGGAGCCCGAGCCTCCGCCCGGACGGGCAACTACAACTACCGCAATCCTCAGCGCCTGCAGTTCCGGGGTCGCCATGTTTAATCTACACGAACGGCTGCGCTGCGCGGGGCCCGGCGTGGGTCACGCGGGGCCGGCGCGGGTCACGCGGGGCCGGCGCATCACGTGGGCGAGTCAGGTGACACTGCGGGGCGGGTCGACAGACTGCGGGGCGGACGGTGGACCCAGGGAGGCTGTTTTAGTTTTGGCCCCGCCGCTCCGACCCCCGCCGTCTGTGCCGCCATGACGGGGCTAGCGCTGCTGTACTCCGGGGTCTTCGTGGCCTTCTGGGCTTGCATGGTCGTCGTGGGTGAGGCAGGGCCCTGGCGGGCGGGGCACAGCATGGGGCCCACCTGGCCCGGCTGGAGCCCAGCGGGGGAAGCGGGGTGCTGGGAATTCTGAGCCCCAGCACGGGCTCTGTACCCCGGGCTTCGAGACTTGCCACACGCCTGCTGGGGCCTCTGACTCCCGACGGACGGGACCCAGGCCTCCAGCTGCTTGAGGAGGGTCGCGGGCGGCGGTGGTTGGGGGCCATGGGGGCAGCACCAGCCCCTTTCTGTCACTGCCGCCATCTCCTTTCCTCGCTGCTGTCGTCCCTTTCTTGCTGCTGACCGCCCTGCTTGGGTCACAAGCCGGCTGCTCCAGTTCCTCTTTTCCCGGTGGTTTTGCCCTCCCCCACCCACGGCGTGTTGGGTAAACAGCGGCCCGGGCTGGGCCGGCGGGATCTGGTGGGGCCAGGCTAGAGCGTTTGCTCTTTCCCTTCCTCCACGTATCGAGGCCTGCCGGTGGTGGCGTGCCTGTGGAGGATCTTGGTCTGGGAGGTGGTGTCACTGAGAGAGATACGTTACTGAGGGAGTGGCCGAAAATGGAGACCTGAGCAAAGGAATCTGTATGGACAGCTGTACTTTCACCTGGGCTTTAGCTACTCCCTTGCCTCGGATGTACGCAGACCTTTGGGGAGGTGGCCCTTCACCTGGGCAGCTACTTCTTCTCTAGGTTGGGGAGCTTCTCTCTAGAGAGCAGCACCTAATCCCTTTTTTTCTCATTGCTGCAGGAATCTGCTACACCATTTTTGACTTGGGTTTCCGCTTTGATGTGGCATGGTAAGGGAGGGGAAGGAAGAATTCCCCCAGGAGCTGCTTCTCTGCAGCCTTCCCTCTTCTCTGATCCGAGCCCCTCCCCTACACCACTCCCAGCTACCTAAGACATGGACCTTTGGGAGATACGAAGTTTATTGTTGCAGCACCCAGGACTGGTGGGGTTAGAGGGTAGTCGGGAGGCTAAAAATTTTGTGTCCCTTTTCCCTACCCAGGCTGAGTTGCTTTCTTTCCTGTCTCCACATTAGGTTCCTGACTGAGACTTCACCCTTCATGTGGTCGAACCTGGGCATTGGCCTAGCTATCTCTCTGTCTGTGGTTGGGGCAGCCTGGTGAGTGTTGGTGTGGTGGGACTTGGGGGAGGGGCTGAGTCATGGCAGGTGGTGTCACTGGGTTCTTAGTCACCCTGGGGGCAGTGACAGCTTGGGCTCTGCTCATCATCAGTTTCTTACCCTTCCACCAGGGGCATCTATATTACTGGCTCCTCCATCATTGGGGGAGGGGTGAAGGCCCCCAGGATCAAGACCAAGAACCTGGTCAGGTAGGCGTAAGGGTCCTTGGAAGGTTGTCAGAACCAACTATGTTGGGAGCTGCTTGTGTGTTTGACATGACGTACTGCTTCTGCCAAGCTTCGTGGTGGGGCGGGATGTTAGTGGGGGAAAGGTTGGTTTCTCTCTCATCTCTTTTCTCCTCTCCACCCCCTGCTCCTGCCTCTACTACTACCAGCATTATCTTCTGTGAAGCTGTGGCCATCTACGGCATCATCATGGCAATTGTCATTAGCAACATGGCTGAGGTATGGAAGACCAGGGTTGGGGAGGCCATCCATTCTAGTGTGTTCTACACATTGCTTTAGAGGTGCATAAGGGATCATTTCTAATTACTTTTCTGCTTCTCTCAGCCTTTCAGTGCCACTGACCCCCAGGCCATTGGCCATCGGAACTACCATGCAGGTAGGTGGGTGAGTATGTGTGAAGGTGAAAAGCCTTCCTGCCTCCCAGCTTGGATTCTGCATTTTGATGTGCTTTCACATACTTTGGCCTGCTTTGTAGAGTTGGGGTGGATGTTGGCCCCGTTAGCCCACATTGGGCCTTGTCTTCATCTGCCCCTGTGCCTAGCTGGGCCTCAGGGCACCCCTTCTCTGTCCTCCCAGGCTACTCCATGTTTGGGGCTGGCCTCACAGTGGGCCTCTCCAACCTCTTCTGTGGAGTCTGCGTGGGCATCGTGGGCAGCGGGGCCGCCCTGGCCGATGCCCAGAACCCCAGCCTCTTCGTAAAGATTCTCATCGTGGAGATCTTCGGCAGCGCCATTGGCCTTTTTGGGGTCATCGTCGCAATCCTTCAGGTGCCAAAACCCGCTCCGGGGCCGCTGTATCCTTGTCCCCAACCTAGCCTTACCCTCTTTCTGGAGAAGCTGAAGTGCTCCTCGTCTCTACCTATAACTGTAGAATCCCCTAAACAGCTTCCATCTTCTCATTTCCTCCTTTTGAGGCTTTCAATTTGTTTTTGTCTCTGAGCTGGTGTCACTGACAACAGTCTTGTTCTTTTGTCTAATGCCTTGTATCTGTATAGTTCTCATTTAGTCTCTTCTGTCATTTTGTTTATCTGTCATCCTCTTCCTGTCTCTGTATTTATTTGTGGTCTAGACCATGTTGCCATTTTGTGTGTGTCTGCTTCAGTCTGTCTCAGTGTGTTTAACCATTGTCTGTCAGAGCCTGTGTGTATCTCTATCTGTGATGGTCCTGCTAGTAGGAAAGGATATCTGAAATGTGTGTCTCGTGTCTGTCTTACAGTATGTGGGTTTGTGACTAAGGATCAGCCTGAAGTCTGAGCGTGACTCTTGGTGAATGGCTCTGTCCAGATGCCACTTCTCTCCATTTGTCCCACAGCCTAACTCTGTGGTTGTCTGACTGTCCCTGTTCATCTGTGTGTATCCGTCACAATGTGTCCATCCTAGTCAGTCATCCATCTGTTGTGGTCTGTCCATCCACCTATGGGTTTGCTAGGTCTGATCTCTTGTCATTTGTCACTATCTTATCCATTCCTTTGCTCCTGCCTGATTTCTCCTGTTCTTTTTTTTTGCAGACCTCCAGAGTGAAGATGGGTGACTAGATGGTCTGTGTGGGTGAGGCCGTGCCTCACTCTTATTTATTGCTGGTTTTCCTGGGACAGCTGGAGCTGTGCCCCTTAGCCTTTCAGGGGCTTGGTGTTCAGGGCCCTTCCTGTACTCACCACTCGCTGCCTGCCGACTTGGAGGCACTGCAGTCCAGGTTGAATCCTCAGTGTGGGGAGAGGGCTGCTGGTGGCGACTATGTGTGCAACTGTGCACGTGTCCCCCACCTCCACCCCCAACCCATCTCCCCAGTGTTTGTGAAATAAACGTGGTATTTGTCCAGGTCATCGCATCTTGTTGCCTGCTTGCGCCACCTTTCACAGAGGAAGGGTAATTGAGCCTGTGCTCCTCAACTTCATGCTAATCTCTTGCTAATTTTCTGACTCTGTATATACCTTCTCTGCTCTGGACAGAGCTGGCTGTTGGGTGGGGAGGTAAGGGTGCTGGGGAGGGCTCTGCAGCCCCCAAACCTCTTCGTTGAAGAGTGGACAAGGCAGTCCAAGGATATGGGCCCCTGGGTATGTCTGTGCCTGGGGTCCTTCTAGCCCCCGTCTTCAGCACTCTGCCCACTAGGCCCGAATTGTCAGACCACATCTACTTACCTGGCTCTACCCTCAGGCGTCATCACCCGGCATCTCTGTGAGGCTCAGCAGCCTATTTCCCCGGCCTCTGCCTCTCTAGTGATAATACTGTCCCCCTAGCAACCATCCCCTCCCCGCAACCTCTACTCTGATCCTTGTTCCCAGGGCCCTGTCCAGCTCCTCCTACTCTTGTCCAATCTCTAATTTTTTCCTCTTACCCAACTTCTTGTTACGCTGGAAACCCTGGCCACCTCTGGTCCACGTATTTAAGGGTCCTGTCCAACCGGCAGCCCCCTCTCTGCAGGCCAGCCTTAATCACGCCCCCATTAGAGAGCTGACAAATTGCTAGACCCCTGCAATTTGTGGGCCCAACCTCCAGGTCCGCTTTCTGGGCTGAGTTCACGCTCCAACCCAGTCCCCTCCCCTCTGTGCCAACCCGCTGGATGGGCCTGGCCGATTTCCTACGCCCCTGCCGGGTTCAGAGCCTCCTCTGTCTCCCGGCTCGGCCGCCGGCCAGGGCGGACGTCGGAGCGGCGCGCGGCGGGTGCGGGCGCGCTGGAGGCGGGGGCCGCGGGGGCGCGCGCACGGGCGCGCCGGCCGGGCCTGCCCCTCCGAGGCGCCGTAGCGCGGGAGGGAGGCGGCGGTGCTGTGGTCCGTCGGTCCGCCGGTCCGTGGGTCTGCCCGGCCGCCCGGCCCCGCCCTGCCCCCCGGGGCGGCTCGGCTCCATGGCCCGCGGCGGCGGCGGCGGCGGGAGGCGGCCCGGGGGCCGCGGGGGCCGCTGACCGGGCGGCGGGAGGCGGCGGGGCCGGGCCATGGGGGACGGAGCTGTCCGCAGCCGCCGGAGCCGGGAACCCTGCCCGAGCCGGAGCGGCGTCCCCTGCTGAGCCCGAGCGCCGGGTGAGAGGAGGGCGCGCGCGGCCCCCCACCCAGGGCCCCGAGATTCCAGACCCGGCCCCGCGAGGGGCACCCCGAGCGCGGCCCCGAGACCCCAACCCAGGACCCGGTGAGAGAGACACTGGCGGCCAGACCCCGGCCTGGCTTCCGCCACCCCACCCTCATCCATTCCCCAGCTCCTCTCCTGGGCTCCTCCGCCGCCCCCAGCCGGCCTCGCTCATTGTCCTCGCTCGCCCCGGCCTCGTGGTGCGGGAGGCGCTCCATTCACGGTTCCCCTTCGCCTCGGCCCCCGCCCTACATCCACTCCCCGCAATCCACACCCCTCACCCCCAGGCTCCACACCCACCGGTTTCTGCTGCCTCCCCCGTCCCGGGGTGCCACGTGTTCAGCCTCCCAGCCCCGCCCAAACGCACCCCTTAGCCTGGCCGCCAGCCTGACCCAGAACCCCTGCCCCGGAGGGAGGGGTGGGAATGTTTGCACGTGGGTCTGGGTGTGAGCTGCCTGGGAGTCCGGATGGATGGCTGTATACGACCAGGAGCAGCCGCTTTGTTTGTGAGTGTGTGACTCCTTGTGTTACTGTCACCCGGGTGTGTCTGTGACTCTGTATGTAGTTGTCTGTGTGTGTGGATGTGGGTGACCATAGCTGGGACCAGGATGTCCGTGTGGTTCTGCGTGTCTGTGAGCGAGACTCACCCTGCTCCCTGAAGCACTGCCAGAAGTAGTTGCTGCTCTGTTGGAACCATAGCTGGAGGCATCACCCAGGCAAGACCCCTTCTTACCATGCCCTGTGCTGTGCCCCTGTCTCCAGGGCCCAAGCATCCCTGTTCTGGGAATTAGAACCAGCTGTGCCAGGCAGGCCCCAGAGCCTTTGTCCCAGTCTCAAGGGGGCTCTAGCCTTGAAGTCTTAGGTGAGGGGTGTCCTCTGCCCCACCCTGTATTTTGGCCTTGTGCTCCAGTGGGAAGGGATCCATATTTGGGTCCTCTGGATGCTGAGGGCCCCTTCCCAGCCTGGTCCCAGTTGACCCAGCCTGCTTGCTGCTGGGACCTGAATGACCAAACCACTTCCCACCATGGCTCCTGGAAGGACTAAATGAAGTCTTGAGTATAAAGTGCTTCTGCATGGTGGGTACTCAGTACTCATAAGTGGTCTCCCTTCCCCCTTCCCCAAGCCATGAGTCGTGCTGAGGATGCTGCCCTGTGGGATATCTGTTTTCTGGGGCACAGGTACACATGTGGGTCTATAGGTAAACATGTTTCCATGCTTAGGTATCAACCAGCATGATAAGAGTTCACATGTCTGTGTTCTTGGGAATATATGGGTATGTGTGTAGAGTTGAGCAGTAAGGGTTTATACCTGAGTGTGTGTGTTGGTGAAGTCGAGGAAGGTAAGTATGTGGCTTAGTGGGGTGTGCCTGAGGATGTTCGAGTACTGAGTTGCCAGGGACTGTGTCTGGGTGTCTGTTTGCAGGTAGAATGTGAGTCCGTGAGTGTCAAAGGGTGTGAGCAAGTAGGTGTGATGTGTGGGTCCGTGACTGTGAGCAGCTGGGCAGGAGGAGGGTGGGCAGCCTTGCTCGCCCTGCCCTGACCTGCTGGGTCTGTTTTCCCTCACGCTCTGCTCAGGCCGGCAGCCGGATGTCCGGGCCCACTGGACGGGCCGGTGGCCACCTACGGGATGAGCAGACTGCTGGGGGGGACGCTGGAGCGCGTCTGCAAGGCCGTGCTCCTTCTCTGTCTGCTGCACTTTCTCGTGGCCGTCATCCTCTACTTTGACGTCTATGCCCAGCACCTGGCCTTCTTCACCCGCTTCAGTGTCCGTGGCCCTGCCCGTGCCCTCCTCCCGGCTGCCAGCAGCAACAGCAATTGCTCTCGGCCCAACACCACTGCCCCCAGCTCCGGGCTCCCTGAGGTCCCCAGTGCCCGGCCTGGCCCCACGGCTCCCGTGCTGCTGCCCTGTCCTGACTCCCCGCCTGGTCTGGGTAAGCCTAGAGGGTAGGGTCTGCCTGGAGGTGGGGAAAAGGGTCTTAGAGTTTGATTGGGGAAACGGAGTCTGGACCCATAGGGGTGCCAAGGGTCCAGATCTGCTGTAAGAGGGCTCTTCTTGGGGTTCCCTTGCCCACGCCCAGGCTGGGTGTGGGAGGGGGCTGATGTCCCTGGATTCTGGCCAAGGCCCTGATTCCTGACACTGTCCTGCATGCAGTGGGCCGACTGCTGATCGAGTTCACCTCCCCCATGCCACTGGAGCGGGTGCAGAGGGAGAACCCAGGCGTGCTTCTGGGCGGCCGCTATACACCGCCTGACTGCACCCCAGCCCAGACAGTGGCGGTCATCATCCCCTTTAGACACCGAGAGCACCACCTTCGCTACTGGCTCCACTATCTGCACCCCATCTTGAGGCGGCAACGGCTGCGCTATGGCGTCTATGTCATCAACCAGGTGCGCTATCTGTGGTCCCTGGCTGGACACTAGCTACCAAGGAACCCACGTGCACCTGTAGGTGTGCCTGCCCACGGGGGTGTGGAGCCCACGTGCATGTTGGTGCGTATGTGGATGGGGGGCATTTGTGGTCCTCGTCTGCCTGCGGTAGTGTGGATATTGGAACGTGCATGGGCATGGATGCGTACGTGTTTGTCAGTGTACACAGGAAGATTTGGGTGTGTGTGAAGGCTTCTGTGTGCATGTGAATGTTGGCATGCACACCACGAGAGTGTGCATAGCCTCGGAAGGGGGAGAGCCCTGCCCCGTGGTGGTGGAGGACTAGGGTATGCTGATGAGGAGGAGGTGTCTCGGGCCCCGAGGAAAGGGAAAGTTAGACCCCGGGAACTCAGCTAAGTGCCGCAGCCCTTTGGTGGGCCTGGTAGGGCTGGCCACTTGGGCCCAGAGAGGATCTGCCACAGGCCTTCCCTGCCCACAGAGACCTCCCAGACTTGGGTTCCCGCAGACTGCGGGTGGTTGGTATGTGAGTGGAGTTGGGCTGTGGGAGCACAGAGGGGCCTGGTCCAGCCTGGCATTGGGAAGCAGTTGCTGAGACAGGTCCCGAGGGATGAACAGTGTCAGGGACTGGAGGAGGCCAGCATCCTAGGCAGAAGGACCTGGAGGACACAGGGCCCAACCAGAGAGCTGGTCTCATGTGTTTGGGAACTATGGGCCGAAGGATGGAGTCCAACATGTAGGCTGAGTGGCAAAGATGAGGCTGGAGGGGTTAGTGGAGACCAAACCAAAAAGGGTCTTGGGAGGCACGTTAAGTGGTTGGATTCTAGCCTAAAGGTGGTGGGGCACCATTGTGAGGTTGTAAAGAGGGAGTGTCATGTATGTTTGCTTTTTAAAAAGATTGCTCTGGTTGCATGTGGCAAGTGAGTGGAAGGGGGAGACCAGAGGCAGGGTGACCACTTAGGAAGAGAGAACAGTGCCTGTGAGGAGGGCAGTAGTTGCGGGGATGAAAGGGGAGATGTTATGGAGAGTGAGGAGAGAGTGATGTCAAGACAGTGCGAGGGTTTCTGTCTTGGCTGTTTGCTGTGGGGGTGGCCATGCCTGTGAGTGAGACAGGGACACAGGAGCTGGGCCAGGTCTGGGGAAGTGTGACTCTGAATTCTTCTTGCATGTGATGAGTTTGAGTGCCTGTGGGACGTATAGGAGGAATGTGTAGCAGGCAGGTAGACAAATGAGTCTGGACCAAGGAGGGAGGTCTGCCATGGGGAGAGGGATCTGGGAGCACTGGTGCGTGGATGGTCCCTAAACCAGCAATGTCTGAGCTGCTCAGGGAGCAAGGGATGTGGGAGGAGAAAGGCAGCACTTAAGGGATGGGTGGAGAAAAAGAGGCTGCTCCAGAGGCTGAGAGGATCGGCCAGACGGGCCGGCGGAGCCCAGGAGAGTGCGGTGTCCCGGAAGCCCGGCAGTCACTGTCAGGAAGGAAGCGTGGCAGCTGCGTGAGCGCTGTGGGGGAGTGAGGAGGGACGTGGACAAGAAGCGTCCAGTGGATTTAGCAACAAGGTGGGCCCAGTGAGAGCCATTTCAGGGGCATGGTGGGGGCGGAAGCAGATTGCAGTGGGTTGAAGAAGGAATTGGATTTGACGAAATGGAGATAACCAATTGGAGACAACTCTTTCTAAAAAATCTCTGCTGAGAAGGGAGGCAAAAGGTAGGGTGGTAGCTGGAGGGAGGTTTGTGTTTTTCTAGATGGGAGAGAATTGAGCATGTTTATGAGCCGAGTGGGGGAAACCTAGGGCTCCTGGCTGGTGAGGGAGGTCAGAGGGAGTGCTGATGGGCCGAGAGGATGCGGACTGCCCCTCCGGGGCTGGTGGAAGAGAAGGTGCAGGAGAGGGAAGGCAGGGAGCAGGGGGATGGGCAGTCCAGGGGAGCAGCTTCCTCCCCACCAGGCCCAGGTCAGACCTCCTCTCCAGGCCTGGAGGTCGTGGGTTGGGGCGGGGGCTCAGGGGTCAGTCCCTCCCATTGAATGCTCCCTGCTTTGCCCGGAATTTGGTGCTTAAGCCTCCGTGGCCTGGATCCCTGCAGCCCCATTCTTAGTGGACCTCAGGCTCACTAGGCTGTGACTGCCTGTAGGCCCTCTCCTTGTCATTTCATTGGGGGGACAAGTGCATTTAGCTCAGTCCTGTCCTGGTCTCAGAGGCTGCCCAGGGAGTTAGATGCAGATCCAAATGAGCCAGCGGGGGGCAGGTGCCTGAGGCTCGATGGCTCAGTCCCGGTGGACTGACACGGGCATTCATTGTTCATCTCACTTCATGACTGTATGCTCAGCAGGGATAGGGACCAGGGCCACTCATCTCTAGAATCTCCCCTGGCACCAAGGCCACAGGGTGTCTTTGAGTGATCGAATGGGATGAGAGCTCTACATAACCATAACTGGTTAAGCGGACGTTGGTATAAACGAAGCGCAGAGGGAAGGAGGAAGCATACTGGGAAGGGAGGTTTGATCAGAGGAGACTTTCCAGACGTGAGTTTGAAAGTGAAGGAGAGCATTCCGGGTCGGGACGCTGCCGACCCCAAGGCCTGGAGGGAGGCCAGGCTGGGAGTTCTGGGGCTGGCGAGGAGTGCGGTGTGGCGGGGCCTTAGGATCTGAGGGTAGCAGCCAGGGAAGAGACCGGAGCCAGATCTGGAATAGAAGCTGGACTTGATCCTGAGAGTCTGGAGGAGGCATGGCGGGGAGTAGGTCCCCAGCGTCTGCTCTGGAGAGTGGTAAAGTGGCAGGTGCTGCTAGTCACAGGCTCAGAGCTGACCTGTCCCCCTCCCACCCCAGCATGGTGAGGACACCTTCAACCGGGCCAAGCTGCTCAACGTGGGCTTCCTAGAAGCATTGAAGGAGGACGCCACCTATGACTGCTTCATCTTCAGCGACGTGGACCTGGTCCCCATGGATGACCGCAACCTGTACCGCTGCGGCGACCAGCCCCGCCACTTTGCCATCGCCATGGACAAGTTCGGCTTCCGGTGAGGGCTGTCTTCTCAGCTGCACCCAGACCGCCCTGCCCCCGCACTCCCAGGCCCAGTGCCATGCTTGTTCCTGGCCCCTGGCCCTGGCCCAGACCCCTCTGGCTGGGCTGGATCCTCCCTGGCCCCAGCTGCACATTCCTGCCACTCCCTCTCTGTCCTTCATCTTGAATCCCCTTGGGACCCTTACTGACACCTGCCACCCCGTGCCGTAGGCTGCCCTATGCTGGCTACTTTGGAGGTGTGTCAGGCCTGAGTAAGGCCCAGTTTCTGAGAATCAATGGCTTCCCCAACGAGTACTGGGGCTGGGGCGGTGAGGATGACGACATCTTCAACCGGTGAGTAGGGATGGGATGGGGAGTAGACTGGCTGGGTGAGGGTGTGAGCTGCAGGCTGGGTGGGGCTCCTTGCCCTTCCCAGGGCCTGCTCCAGTCAGTCTGTCCCCATCCTCAGGATCTCCCTGACTGGGATGAAGATCTCACGCCCAGACATCCGGATAGGCCGTTACCGCATGATCAAGCATGACCGGGACAAGCATAACGAGCCCAACCCTCAAAGGTGACCCCCTCCAGCACCCCTGACCCCAAGTGCCCCCAATCCCTGACACCCTTGAGGTGGCCTCCAAGTATCCTTGATCCCTGAGAGGTGACTCCCAGTGCCACTGATCCTCAGAGGTGATCTCAAGGTCCTATACCCCTGACTCCTAGAGGTGACAGCTGGCACCCTGATCCTTGTCCCCCACCCCCAGCTCAGCTTCAGCCCCAGATATCGCCCACCCCTGGGCTGATGCCTAGAGGTGACTAGAAATGAAAGTCAGGGCTCATTGAGTAGATTGTGTTCCTGTTGGTGCCCTCGCAGTCCTCACTTGTGTACCTTCCACGACCTCTGCTTATACTGGCCCTGCCAGAGCAGATAGGATGAAAGATAGCAGGCACTGGGCACAGCTCCTGCGGACCTGACAAAGGTGGCCCGAGCAGTGTGGGACAGGCCATGGAAGGATAGTGCCAACACCCCTGAGGTTGGAGGAGGCCGCATTTGGTGCCTGGGGCTGGCAGGGAGAAGGGCCTAAAGGGTGTGTGAACATAGACAAGGGCTTTCTGGGCTTCTTCATGCCGCTCTGTGACTGTCTGGTACCAAACCTTACGGGGACAGGGGACCCAGAGCAGTCATCCCCAATCCCTGCGCTCCCTCACAAAGTTCATTCTAGGCAGGGAGACAAAAAGTTACAGCACAAGGAGATCAGGGCAAAGTACTGTCCTGGCAGAAGGGGGATTGATGTGGGAGACTTCCTGGAGGAGGTGACGGCAAACTGGAATTTGAAAAGAGTTATTCATTCAGCAGATGTTTGTCTCGTGCCTATCTTGGGCACAGTGCTATATTCACCAGGCTGATGGAGGAGCTCCATGTGGATAAAGGGAATCATATTGGCAAGAGTTTGGAATGTGAACATGCACGGTATATACTGAGAGTCTGAGACTGTTTGGCTGTAAGATCTCTGAAGGCTGGTAGTGACAGGAGGGAGGTCAGTGCTGGGTATTAGGGGTCTCGAATACCAACAGGTTGGGAGTTTAACTTTTGTCCCAGAGGGATTGGGGAGTCATGGAAGGGAGCAGGGAGAGGCAGGATCGTTTGGGTGGCATACTCTTTTGAGTCTGAGGAAGGTGAAGGGCTGGCCTGGCTGCTGAGTACAGCAGGAGAGGAAGTGGACTGGGCCACAAGAATCACTGGGGCCCGAAGGGGCATGCTGGGGTAAGGACCGGGGTCGGGGGTGTGCTGTGCCCCCAGCTTGAACAGTAGGGTTTTCTGCTCTGAACCCAGGGTGTAGGAACGGGGGAGGTGGGTTGTAGCACTGATGCAGAGTTGATGTTTGGCAGAAGCCTGAGGCACCGGGGGGTCGGGGAGCTGATGAAAAAGTGGCTCAGATAAAAACCATGGGCCGCAGGGAAGGGAAGACAGCCTGGGAGAAGAGGGCCTTCAGGGCAGCTGAGGGAGCATGCTCAATACTGGGTGGCTCAGGAGAGGGATCCGAACTGAGCTCAGGACTAGGAGGATCAAAACACTTGAGATGAGGGTGGGAGTGGAGCTCTACAAGTACATGTGAGGAGCCTTGGTCCTGTTTCGGGAATAGCTTGTCTGAGTGCTATCATCAATTAGTGATGTCTGCCTTGGGTGTGGAAATGGAAAGACAGCCAGAAACTGCTGGCTTAAAGAACTCTGTAGATGGTGGTTCTGTCTACCTAGTTGCCTTTGCCTCAAATCCAGGAGTTCTCCTGGATTCTTCTTTTTGTCACTCTATGTATCCAAACCATCAGCAAGTCCTAACACCAGTGAGCCCACCCACCTTCCCGCTTTACTACTTCTTTCTTTCCTTCCTTTTTCCCCCCCAGGGTCTTGCTCTGTCGCCCAGTCTGAAGTGCAGTGGCGTCATCACAGCTTACTGCAACCTCCAACTCCTGGGCTCAAGTGATCCTCCTGCCTCAGCCTCTCTAGTAGCTGGGACTACAGGCACGCACCACCACACCCGGCTAGTTTTTTAATTTTTGTTGTAGAGGCAGGGTCTTGCCATTATTCAGGCTGGTCTCAAACTCCTGGCCTCAAGCAATCCTCCCACCTCGGC
This sequence comes from Lemur catta, assembly GCF_020740605.2. Lineage (NCBI taxonomy): Eukaryota > Metazoa > Chordata > Mammalia > Primates > Lemuridae > Lemur > Lemur catta. The sequence goes on along the minus strand of NC_059130.1, from coordinate 94,052,539 downwards.
CTCCCAGAGCGTTAGGATTACAGGCGTGAGCCACCGTGCCCGGTCCCCCTCTACTACCTTAACCCTAGTCCAACCTCTGATCTTGCTTGGGCCACCACGATGGCCTCTAACTGGTTTCCCTGCTTCCCCCTTGTCCCTCTGTAGTTCATGGCCTGCCCCACAAACTGTTAAAACCCCTCAGTGCCCTCTCACTCACAGAATAAAATATGAACTGCTTACTCTGACTTACAGAGCCCTACCCATGTGCAGTATACTCCAATCCAAGCTGGTATTATTCTGTTTTTCCAGGCCCATTAAGGTTTAGCCACTCAGCTGTGCAAAATCTTACTCCCAGTTTAGGGTCAGCATGTGCTCTGACCTCTGCCTGGCACGTTCTTCCCCCACCCTCAGCTCAGTGTCACATACTCACCCCTTCCAAGGCAGCCCTCTTACCTCCCTTGGCACTCTGACCTCTTCGTTGACTGTTATCTCACTACCCTAGAGAAGCAGACATGCCTGAGGAAGGACCTGTCTGTCCTGGCTTTGACTGTAGCCCTGGTGCTAGAGCACAGCCTGGCACATGGGGCAGCTCAATAAGTAGCTGGTGAAGGGGTGACTAAAGGGTGAGGAACAGAAGATGGCACAGGCTTGGGAGTAAAAATGACACATCTGACGTAGAACACATTGCATTTGAGGTGCCCGTGGGATGCCTCATGTCTGGGTCTCAGGCTTAGAAGGAAGGTCTGAGCTGAGAGGTGTGTGAGGGTGTCACAATTCTGTTTTATGACCTAAGGGGGTGAGATCTGTTTTGAGGGCAGATGCAAGAACAGAAGGGCTCCTGCCCAGTCAGCGCTGGAAGGAACCAGGATGTCGTAAGCCTTTGACCCAGAGATCCCTTGTTGGATTTGGTGTTTAGTCCTGATCAAGAGCATTTCGTCCTGTTTAGGTTTACCAAGATTCAAAACACGAAGCTGACCATGAAGCGAGATGGCATCGGGTCAGTGCGGTACCAGGTCTTGGAGGTGTCTCGGCAACCGCTCTTCACCAACATCACAGTGGACATTGGGCGGCCCCCATCATGGCCCCCTCGGGGCTGATGCTAATGGACACAGGCTCTCAGTGCCGAGGATTGCCTGCCAGAGGACTGACTTACAGCCTGGCTGGTGGCTGCTCTGGGGGGGACCCCCAGGACTGAGACTGGGCTCTGTTTTCTGAGGGTCTTCACTAGGCCTCTCCCCTCAGCTGCACCTGGAAGTTTCAGAACCCACTTTGGGGGGCTTCCTGCCTGGGCAGGCCCCTCAATTGTGGCCCTCTCCAGGGTCAACCCTCCTTCCTGCCCCACTCCCCCCAGCCCAGCCCAGGTCACTGTCAGGGTCGGGCCAGCCCCTGCACTGCCTCGCGGAGTGGCCTGGGCTAGGTCACTCCACCTCTCTGTGCCTCAGTTTCCCCCCCTTGAGTCCCCTAGGGCCTGGAAGGGTGGGAGTTGTGACTAGAGGGCAGTGTCTCTTCCAGGGGGAATTCTCAAATCTGAGGAACCCCTTACTCCAGGGGAGGGGAAACCTTTTTCATTCAACTGGTAGGGGGCAAGCTTTGGTGTGCCGCCTGCTGAGGAGCAGCCCCAGGAGGGGACCAGAGAGGGTGCTGTGTCGCTGCCTGGGGTCTTGGGGTTGGTTGGCCTTTGCATGGGGGCGGGTGGGGCTTGGATCAGTCAGTCTGGTTCCCGCCTCCCTGTCTCAAGAAAGGAGGCAGTAGCCCCAGGGCCGGCTCGTGTTTGTACATTGCACAGAAACTTGTGTGGGTGCTTTAGTAAAAAACGTGAATGGAGCAGACCCCCTGTCTGTGTGGGGATGGGGATCCGGGTCCCTGACCTAGTTTCCCGAATGTGTTGCGGCGGAAAGACACCTGGTCCGGGGCTGTCCTGATTGTCCGACGGCCCTAGGGGGAAAAGTTCACGCTGCCGCTGCCTCCGGGCCAGTCAAGACAACGAAGTAATAAACCGAGTGGGCTCAAGTTTCTCGGTTCTTACACCTTCCCCGAGGCCGGAGGTGCTCGGGGATGAGCCCGAAGTGCTTGGGGTCAGGGCTCTGGGTGGCTCCCACACGCCCCAGCACCTCTCCCTCCAAGTTGGAACTCGCAGCCGGCTCGCCGCGCGCCCGGCCTGGCAGGGGCGGGGCCGGCGCCTCCGAGGGGCGGGGCCTGGAGTCGCGGCGCGGTTTCCCGGGTGACGGCCGCGCGGAAGAGGCGGGGTAGGACCCGGGTTCCCACTTGTCGGCTCCGGGGCGCCGTGGCCTGGAACCGCGGCCCCCGAGAGTCTGCCAGAGAGGGGCAGAAGAGACAGCGCCAGGGACTGGCGGCTCTGGACGCGGTAATTCCTGCGGCGGGGGCCGGCGGCGGGACTTGGGTGGGGCCTGGGGGCGGGGCCTGGAGTCGGGCGGGGCTCAGGTGGGCGGGGCCCGGGCGACCAGCGGGCTCGCAGTGAGAGCCGCGCTCGGAACCGCCCCGCAGGTGTCAGCAGGGCACTGTGGCGCTGGCGGGCCATGCCCCGGGACTCCCCGTCGCTGTGGGAGCTGGTGGAGGAGCACGTTCCGCTCCCGGAGCGGCCCGAAGTGAAGAGAATTCTGGGGGAGGCGGCGGTGGACCTGAGCCTGGAGCTGTGGGCGGAGGTGGGGAGTGGGAAGGGGGCCACGCCCCTGGCCTGCCCCAACACTCAGCCGATTTCCCTCCTCCTCCGGTCCCTGGCCCTGCCTGGTAACTCCCCAGGTCTTGTCAGATCTTACTGTCCGCCCTACCCCTCACTCCCCCAGCCCCCCACCCCACTCTCGTCACCTCCCTCCCCAGTTGCAAGGCGTTCCAGCTCTGCTTGCAGGTGGCGACGTTACGGGCACTGCTCCAAGAGGCTCGATCCTCCCAAGCCCCCAGTTCTCGCCCCATCTCTGACCCCTCCTCTCTTCTGGCACCGCCGCCCCACCTAAGGGACCTCATGCGCCAGGAACTCCGGCAGCTGCTCCAGGGTCTCCGCCACAAGGCCATCTGCGAGGGCAGGTGGGAGCCTCAGACCTGGGCCCCTTCCCCAGACGGCTGGTGGGCTGGCCCTGCCCCTGACAAGGAGCCAGGGTCGTCTTTCCTGTGGTTTCCTGAAAGAAGCCCCTCAGCTTCCTTCATGTGCACCTTCTGCAGAGACCAGGCCCAGGCTTGGGTCCAGTATAGCCCCAGGGTCCTGTGCTTTGCCTTGGAGGAGCCCAGGTGTGATTTGCCAGAACCAGAGATATTCCAGATGAGAGCTGGTGAATCCAGGTAAAGTGCTGGTAGGAGAGATGGGATCTGTCCCCACTTGGCAGTGGGCCCCAGCCAGCTAGTGGGTTCCACCTGCCTCCATGGAGGAGCTGGACGCTTTTACGGCCACTTGTGATAGAGATCAGCACATGAGGGCTTTGGAAACCCAGAGGTTTCCTAATCTAACACCTAACCAGCTTGGGCACGGGGGCAAGGCTTCCCGGAGAAAACGACTGGTTTGATCTGGGTGTTGTAGTATGAAAAGCAGTTTTCTAGCAGATGAAAGAGAGAAGAGCTTTGCAGGAAAAGGGAGGAAAGGAGGCCATGTCCAGTGGGCAGTTGTCCTTCAGGCCTAGAGAACAGCATCGAGGGCGGGGCTAGAGTGGTAGGGACAGCTGAGGGGGAGGTATTTACAGCTGGGACTGAATGAGATACGTGCTCATAAGAAGTGAATGGTAACAGTTTCTTATTCTAATCCTCACACAGCCCTAGGAGGTGGGCAGCATCCCCATTTTACACCCGAGGAAACTAAAGTTCAGAAAGAATAAGTGATTTGCCTGAGGTTGCACACAGTGAAGGTTGGCAGTTGCAAACTCAGGCTCCCAAACTCTTACCATTGCACTGTACTACATTGCCTTTGCGAGAAAACACACAGAATTGTCTAGGAGAAGTGGTATTTGTGTCCTGAAGTCCTGGGGTGGGCAATATGGGGAAAGTGATGTTGATTTCATCTGCCAGCAGCAGTCACAGGGACCTCAGCGTTTTCAAGGACCAACTGAACGTGTCCAACATTGATCAGGTTGCCAGACACCTGAGGTGAGGCCCAGGGGCACCTGAGTGTGTGTAGGTGGGGGTGGAGACAGGACAGGAGACAGGGACAGGTCCTGAGGTGCTGGGGCAGCTACCTTGTGTCAGGCTGAGTAGAAGGACAGCCAGTTGCTGCAGAGCTAATGAGGTTGTTACCAGGAGGTAGCCAAGGACAGATGTCAGAGGGGCCAGGGCCCTAGGAATTTTATCCTGACACGGGGTAGGGGTGGAGGGTAGCCATGAAAGGCGAAAGGGTTTTAAGCAGGGGAAGGGCTGTGATGGAGGCAAGAAGAGTCACAAGCCAGGGCAATAGTGCAGAAGAGAGAGGATGGTGGCTTCCAGGGTGGGAACTGTGAGGTGGGCAAGGAGGAGACACAGCCTCTCCAGAAGGAGCCTGATGGGGGCTGGAAGTTTATGCTGGGGCAGCTGCCAGGCAGCAGAGAGCAACAGGGGCTGAGAAAGTAAGGGCTGGAGGGGCTCTCGGTGAGGCTGGAGGTTGGGGCCATGTGGTAGGCTTGGCTGAGACTTGGTCCTGTGACATTGGATCTGGCTGCCATGCTCCTCGTGTCCCAGGGGCCTCCTGGAAGAGGAGTGTCGCACCTTGGAGAGGGAGATCCCCATCCTGCAGGTGAGCCGCAGCCCTGGGCCTTCCCCCGGAGCCTCACTGCTGAGTGTAAACTTCTCGCCTGGGTGTATGCGTGTCTTCGTACATATGTGCACATAAAGGTTGTATGACTCCTGCATCCATTTCTCGCGTGTGCACATTGTGTGTTTGTGTGAAATCCTAGAAACCCAGGATTCTGGTTGAACGCTTAAGTCCAGCAGATTGAGACTAACCTGCTGCATTTGCCTCAGGTCTTCTGCCTCGTTCCTTCACCTAAGTCTGGGTACAGGCTCCACCACCATCTCACTAAACTCGGCTTTCCTGCAGGGCTGGAATTCCCTCGGGGGCTGCCCTCATGGCGGTTGGGCTGAGGGGGCTGCACGGGCACATTCCTGGGCCCTGCCCCAGGGATGTTGGCCTCTGTATCCTCCCTTGTCCCACCCCTCCCTTGAGGCTGGGCACTGACCCAGCTCTCCCTGCAGTGCTGCCTGGAAGAGGAGTCCCTGCGGGCTTGCCACCCCTCTGAGGCAACCCTGGAGCCCACCCTGGCAGGTGAGGACCCTGAGCAGGCCCAGAGCACCCAGCCTCTTGCTCTCTGCCCTGCACTTGCACACACCCCAGAAGAGCTGGGCACCGTGACTCAGCTGTATCTGTCCTCCAGAGCTAAAGGAACAGAGGAGTGCCATGGAACAGGAGCTGCAGGCATCTCCGGGGCCTTCTTGTGTCTCTCCCAACCACAGGTAAACCAAAGCAGGTAGATGGCCAGGCAGGGTGGGCTGAAGGGTCAGGCCACCGCCTCCTTACAGTTCCTCCTTCCTATCTAGGCGGTGGCCCTTGGGGTCCTCCACTCAGGGGCTCAGACCCCTTCCTTGCCTCCGTGGGGCTGCTGGAGTTTGGGCTGCGCCTCTCCAGTGCCACCTGCCTGCACCTCCTTTGGAGCACTGTCCCCGACCTGGAGGCCAGGCTGCCAGCTGCCGTTGGGGACGGCAGCTTCGGTGCAGACCCAGGGAAGGGCCAACTTCCACCCCGGTGTCCAGTGCGGTGCCCCAGGCGCCAACCTGAAGGGCTGGTCACAAAGTGGGCTTCTGTTCCTGCTGGAATGCACCCTCTCTGCTGCTGCCTCTCAGCTGCCATGGCCCAGCCAGCTTCAGCTGGAGTCTGGATGAGCTCTCGCCAGGACCCCAGGGCTGTCCATCTGTCTGGCCCTTGCCCCACCCCCTTGCCAGATCCCTGTATCTGGGGCTGTGCCGCTGGGCATCTGTCCCAATGCTCAAAGCCTTTGGCCTTTCTTCTGCAGACAGAGGTCCCATCCCAGCCCTGACTCTCGTTCCCTGGGGGACCCAGACAAAGCACAGCAGAAGCTCAGAGACAGGAATAGAAATTTCATTAAAATCTATGGACTTTAAAATCCTAGTGGTGCACGATGGGTGGGGGTGGGCGGTGCACCGTTATTGCTACAGAGGATTAGAGGTGGCTTGGCGGGGGCTGTCACTGCACAGAGGACGGACAGACAGACACTGCAGTGTTGGGAGAAGGAGCTCTGGCTCCAGAGAGGCGAAGGGGGCACATGGGCTGGGGCCATTTGGCACGTGAACAAGGGCAGCATGTTTGGGAAGACAGGGCCTTTAGCCTGGTCTGGGGGAAGAGGGTGACGTGCAGGGCCCCCTTCCCCAGGGTTCTGGACTTGAGCCTCCTGTTGAGCAGCCCCCACCCCGGTCCCCCAGAAACAAGTGCTTTGGGCAGGCTGCTGGGTCACGGCCTCTGCTGGCTGGGCCTGACAGCCAGGGCTGGGACGAGGCACAGAGACCCCAGAGCAGCCGAGTGAGGTGCAAGCAGGCCTGGAAGACGGATTGGACCCGAGGCTGGGGGTGAGGGGTGGCAACCACAGATAATACAATTTTTACAAAAATAACTACACAGATAAACAGGGCTGGGCAGTACAGCCTGACAAGTAACACTGCGCAGCTCCCAACCCCTCCCCGTGCCCTCAGGTAGGAAGATCCAAATTTGCCTGGGCAGAGGTTGGAGTCTGCTCAGAGGGCAGGAACACTGGTCATGGGGCTGGAGGCCCAAGGAGGGGACAGGCGGGGACCTACCCAGAACCTCAGCTCAGGGCAGAGTGCGAGGGCATCAGAGGCCATGTAAAGCCAGGCAGGCCGCGGAGGACCTGGCCCGAGACCTCTCCAAAGTGCTTTGGGCTCCCCGGCAACCCTCCCCTCGTGACCCCCACCCCCAGCTGCCATCTTGGCATCCAAAGGACGTGTAAACACGGGGACACGAGCACAAATGACCACACTAGCAGTGGTGGCCATGGTGACAGCAGCCGTCCTGGCCAGGGTGTGGCAGGGGGCAGGCGGTGACACCTGTCCACTGCCTCCCCAGTCTCTGTGGTGGGAGCACAGGGTGGTGATGGGGCCATTCCCCTGGCAGCTGTGCTCATATCCGGGAGTCCTGGAGACGGCCGGAGCCATTACTGCCCACCATGGGGATCTGGGCCTTGTCCGGGTGCAGCGGCTGGACCTCAAACCCATCCTCAGGAGAGGGGGCTATGGTGGGGGCATAGCACCCAGTCCGGTGCTCCAGGAGGGCAGGGCCCCAGTCTCTGCTTGGCTTTGTGGCATTTTTCAAACGCTGCATGAGAGGTAGGCATGGGACACAGGGGTGGGGGGCGAGTCAGAGGGAGCCTTTAAGCCCCATCCATCCCCCCTCGCCTGGCTGCACAGCCCTCACCTGGAGGAGGGTGGCCCCATCTGTGCGGCAAAGCCGGAGCAGGGCGTAGAGTGGGATGCACAGGACGGAGGACAGAGCCATGAGGAAGCCGATGGCCACGGCCCAGCCTGGGTACTGGTAGTGGTTGTAGGTGATGGGCCGGTACTGGATCACCGTGAAGACGAGAATGAACTGCAAGGGGCGGGTGGGAGTGGGCGTGAGGCCCGTCCGGAGCCCCGCCCAGACCCCAGGCATTCCCTCCTATCAGCACCCCTTCCTCTCCGGCTCCCCAAGCTAGAAAGAGGCATTTCGGGCAGGGCAGGGGTGACTGTCAACAGCCGGGCAGTGGAAGAAGCAGGCGGAGCCGGGAAACGGGGCAAGGAAGGCACCATGGGAGGGGAGAGGTCTTTCTTCGCCATAGTCCTCAACTGTCCAGACAGCAGTCAAGCTGCTGCTGCCTCTGGGAGCCAGTCAGTTCTGCTCAAAGACGTGCTGTGGCTCCCTATTGCCTAGCGAGGCAAGGAAGCCAAATCTCCGGCTTTAGGCTTTTGCCTTGCAAAGCGCCATCGGCTTGTCTTGCTGGCACGTTGTTCCAGCATTTCCTGTACACCCAGTAATTCCCACACTCTCTTCGTTTACTGGGCAATCACCTTCTGCACCTGCCTCAGTCAAACCCTAAGCCAGTGCCACCTCCTTCAAGAAGCTGCCCCAGGTTCCCCTGTCTCCTTCTGAAGGGCCTGTCAGTGGCATTTGCCATCTGCGTCCCTTAGAGTTACTTTGTTTAATGTTTCCCGCAGACCTGAGAGCTCCTGGGATTGCATCAGCTCAGGGTCTCCAGTGCCCAGTACAGTGCCTGGCACAGTCTCATTTGTTGATGTGAACGGATTTGTGCAGAAGGCAGAAGGGGATGGGGGAGAGGGCAGGGTGAAGCCCTGCTTGTCTATGGCGGTGGAGACCATGACATTCAGCCCGGGGAGGCTCCGAAGGCTGGAAGTGGTGAGTGTTATGCTATGGATGCTCCGGGAGCCTCTCTGGAGAGAGATGAGTGCGATGGGAAATAAAGCCTGCGGCCACAGCAACAAAAAAGTGAAAGGAGGCAGAGGGACAGGCCTGTGGCTCACCAGCCACCCAGAGGGCCTCGGGGGTGCCTTGTTGTGCCAGGAGGGCTCAGTGTCCTCCTCCTGGGCCTTCAGACACATCCCGGAGCTCGGGCTCCTCTGGCCTTCCTTGTGACCAAATTCTGGAGTGCAAGACCCACATCCAAACGGGGGACCCCTCCTGGGACTCTGCATGCAACAAGTTTCCCTGAATGGAACTAGATTCCGATCCACGCGTGGACAAACCCCTTATTTGAGTTGACAGAAAGATAGAGTTTGTCAAAAAGAGCTTTTCAGAAATATAAAGAAGCAAAGCCCCAAAAGGAACCACAACAGCACAGAAACAGATGTGCCCACGGAGCCCAGAGCCCCCCATAAAGGCGACTCCAGCCTGGCTTCCTGGGCAGAGAGGGCCCTGCCCACTTTGCTGCAACCTTGTGGAGACGCCAGACCCAGGCCGAGGCTGCACTCGCAGAGCCTTCTTCTGCCTGCCCGCTTGCTGCCTCCTGTCCCTGGCAGGTGCCCCAAGCTTGTCCCCAGGACGGCATTGTGTTCTGAGTGTGGGGAGCACCCTCATCCGCCGAGCTGCCCTCAGGCCACAGCCCGCAGGGCATGGCACGTTGCTGCTTGGCGGTGCCTGCCCTGCCCAGCCTCCCCACTGGCAGGGGCCTTCCGCTTCTCCTGTTTCAAGGCTGGGCCAGTGGCCAGAGCCCATGCCTGTGCCAGGCTTGGGAACATCTCACACTCCTCGGCCCTCTGCGGGCTGTTCATTCAGAAACATAAGCCACAGTGGAAGTGCGTTGCTGAGCCCCCTGTGGCACTGAGAAACATGACAAGAGCGTGACTCCGGACACTGCTCTTGCTGCCAGGCCAACGCTCTGACTGTCACTCAGAGGTAGCCCTGCCTCTTCTCTGTGGAGCGACCATCACCCCTTCTCCCCAGCTTCCCACCCAGACAGAAAGAGTCGCATCGTATGGATTTAGGCCTGGGCCGTCCTCCCTCGCGTAGAGGTGCCTCTAGCGCAGCGCAGGCCCGGCCCACGGCCTCTGAGCTGGACGACCTGATCTGACTCACGGCTCTGCCTCTTATTGGCGGTGTAACCATGGGCCAAGTACTCAACATCCCTGTGCCTCAGTTTCCTCATCTGTAAAATGGGGTTAACAATTATACCCTGGAGAGTGGTATTAGGAGTTAATACATGAACAGCGTGCAGAAAGTGCCTGGCTCCTTGCCATGGTGCGTTCCTCCCACCAATTCAGCTCCCCTGTGGAGTTTCCCAGCTGTTGGATATTCATGGCAGCAGGAAGAGGCCCCTTCACTGCTGGGAGGCTCACATAGTCGCCCCCGATGCAGAGCCGACATCAGCCTCCTACAACCTGCTGCTCCAGGTCCGGGGGCTGCTTCTGGGGCACTCACATGTCCACACCACACAGCCACACTCCCCGAGCACCTCCTCAGTGAGCGCTGGGCTGTGAGATCAGCGAGGCAGAGGCTGCACCGATATTAATAACGTGACTCCTGAGGCCCCTCTAGGGACTCTGGGCAGGAACATCAGGGAGGCAGGGCTGACTCACTCGACTTGCTGCCAGCCGATTTCCCTCTCTAAGCCTGGGCAGTGCCCTCGGTCAAACACAGGGCTCAGCTTTCCCTTCCTAACCCTGCCAGGCCTGGGGGCCTCTGAGTCTCACGTACCCATCCAGCCTCCCTCAGCCTCCCAGTGGCCACAGCTGTGGGTGCGGGGCACCTGCTCTCCCTTTCCTGGTTCCCAAGAGAAGGACACCTGGCCAAGGGACAGCAGGGGAAGGGAGGGCCAGCCAAGGAACTCACAAAGATGATAGCTGGGGAGACGAAGCGCCAGCAGATCTGAAAGAAGAGGGGTGGTGGGAATCCCAGCATCATCTGGATGTCCTGGAAGTAGCTCCGGTGCCCTGGAGAGATGGGGAGTCAGCAGGCCGGCAGGACGGTGGATGCACCAGGGGCTGGGACATGGGAGTCGCCGAGAGCTTGGGCACTTACCGTAGATGTACATGATGGACACGCACATGATGCAGGAGATGATCACCAAGGAGAAGCTGGCCGCATAGTTGTCCATCAGCAACAGCCAGTAGATACCTGCCTATGGGCCAGGCGACAGCTGAGCTGGGGTGCCCGTGGCCTCGGTGCCCCCACCCGTTCCCCATATACCCTGGCAACTCGTGCCCAGCCTTCCCATCACTGGGTCCTTACCTGGCTGGTGAGGGGGATGCCCAGCAGGAAGCCAGCCACAGCCACGCCCAAGGTCACATAGGTCTTTTTCTGCAGGATCCACTCATTCCCCACTTCATCCACGATGGCCGTGACTAGTGTCTCCAAGAGGCAGAACTGCAGGACGCCACCATCAGAGCCTGCCCCGCCCCCGCCCTCCCCAAGCCAGCAGCCCCGCCCTGAGCTCATACCTGAGTGCCCAGCCCCAGCAGGATGAGCATGAAGAAGAAGAGCAGGGACCACAGCGGGGAGATGGGCAGCAGTGTGAGGGCCTCGGGGTAAGCCACAAAGGCCAGGCCCGGGCCGTGGTCTGCCACGCGGGACACGTCCACGCCCAGATGATTGGCCATGAAGCCAAGGATGGAGAAGATGACAAAGCCAGCATAGACACTGGTGGCACAGTTGGTGATGCTGATGATAACACTGTCCCTGATGGGAGGAAATCAGAGGCTGAGTTCAGCAGATTTGTTGGCTTCTCTCTCCCCGACTGGGGCCAAGAGGAGACATGGACACAGGGCAAGCTCCAGGAGCAAAGGTGCCCCAGCTCCTTTTCTGGTCTGGTCTGGGCCTTTTTTTGAGATAGGTCTCACTCTGTCACCTGAGCTAGAGTGCAGTGGCATCATCATAGCTCACTGCAACCTCAAACTCCAGGGCTCAAGCGATCCTCCTGCCTTAGCCTCCCAAGTAGCTGGGACTACAGGCACACACCACCACATCCAGCTAATTTTTCTATTTTTTGTAGAGATGGGATCTCACTATTGCCAAGGCTGGTCTTGAACTCTGGGCCTTAAGCGATCCTCCTGCCTCGGCCTCCCAAAGTGTGCTCTGGGCCTTTTAAGTGGGCCTGAGGCTTTTGAGTACTCACAGTCCCCTGGGACATCATTGTCCCCATCCTTCTTCTCTCTCCAGCCAAAGTATCTCTCCCCATTCTCCAGTGACTCGGTCCAGACCCAGTGTTCCCAGGACATCAAGGCCATGAGTGGAAGAGGGTCCCGGTGGGCCAGGGGGCTGCACTAGAGCCGGGGTCAGGCTGCAGAGAATGGCGGGGAACGGGCAGCCTCCAGGCGGCAGGGGCAGCTCACCGGTAACAGTTGTTGTGGAACTTGTTGTAGGAAGCCATGGTGATGAGCCCGCCCCACGCACAGCCCAGCGAGTAGAAGATCTGGGAGGCGGCGTCCCCCCACACCTGCAGGGAGCCGTGGCAGGTGAGGAGCTGTGGGCAGAGGCAGGCCCCTCCCTGTCACCTTTTGGGCTCCCCTCCACAACCCACCTTGGCCTCCAGGATCTTGTCCCACTGTGGAGTTAGGTAGTACATGATGCCCGTGAAGGCTCCTTCCAGGGTCACTCCACGGACAAACAGGATGGTCAGCACCACATAGGGGAACGTGGCCGTGAAGTACACCACCTGGGTGCCAGACGGGCTCCGTGGGCTCCTCCGGGCTTTCCCCGCCCTGGGCACCACGCCCCTGGCCCCGACCACCACCGGCCCTCTGGTCCCTCTCCCCGTCCCGTGTCCCTTCCTAGCCTCCCCCCAACACGTGCACAGCCCAGGTGGGGCAGGCAGGGTCTTCCGGGTGGGCACAGATCCTGCTGCGGAAGGATACTTGCTTTCCCTGAAGACTTGACCCCCCGGATGAGGCAGAGGAAGACGACCACCCAGGAGACACCGAGGCAGCCGAGGAGGGGCAGCCGCACCTCCCCAAAGTTCCCGATATCGTCTGACAGCTTCAGCACGTAGAGCCTGGGGAGAGGAGACTGTTGAGGGCCAGCCCCCGCTGCCAGCAACAAACTCCCAAGGCCCAGGGCCCAGCCTGTCGGCTCCCTCCCTTGCCATGAGGTCCCAGTGGCCAGTTTGTGTGAGAGGGGGGCCCCTGTGGGAGCAGCACCCCCTGCCTGCTGCAGCCCCTGGGGAGCAGGACACAAGTCCCAGTTCTGCAGCCTCCCCCAGAACCCGCAAGGGCTCCTGGAGGCCACATCCCATGTCTGGGTGGTCTCCTTGTCCCTGGTCAGGCCCACCCCAGGCCCTTGCTCGGGCCTTTCTCCCTTCAGGAATGCCCTCTCCTCGTCCTATTAGGTGTCAGCTCAGGAAGCCTTCTGTGAGCATGTCACCTACACCAATCTGTCCCATCACCAGTGAACTGAGGGAGGCAGTGGAGTGCCGAGCAATGATTGGACCCAATTCCTCCCCTCTGGGTGGCTCCATCCGGGTGCCCTACGCCACACCAGCTGTGCCCCCCCAACCAGCCAGGCCCTGTGCTGGGTGCTGGGCATGCAGACCTGCAGGGCACCATCCTGGCCCTTGGGGAAGAGGGTGCAAGAGACAAGCAGGACTGCTCTGGGTGGGAAGGTCCAGGGCAGAGGTAAGTACAGGGTGCTGCAGGCACGCCAAGAATGGCTTCTCAGTCCCCTGGGGAGAGGCATGGGTGGGAGGTGTCCCAAAAGAGGCGAAGCTGGAGCTGTGGTTTGAGGAACGGGGAGGAGGTGGGTGAAGAGGGGTGGAAGAGTGTGCCAGGCTGAGGGAGCAGCAGCAGCAGGGCAGGGGGTCACGAAATGGTACAGCTCAGCCTGGGCACATGGGGCAGCTCAGTTAGGCTGGAACAGTGGGGGAGGGCAGAGAGAAGGTGAGGGGTAGGAAGGGAACTGAGTGTAAGAAGCCATGAGGGCGATGGGAAGCTTCTGAGGGTTTTGTAGGGGCACTCTGATAGTCCCTCCTCAGCACCAAACCTTGCAGTGGCTCCTATCTCTCACTGCAGAAAAGCCACAGCCCCGTACAGTGGCAACAAGGCCCTACTCGACCCATCATCCCCTGCCCTGCCATCTCTTTGATCACCTCTCCTCCTACTCTTGCTCACCTCTCAAGCAGCAGTGGCCTCCTTGTTCCTTAAACATGCCAGGCATGCCCCCACCCCAGGACCTTTGCACATGCTGTCTCCTCAGTCTGGGGTGCTCTCTCCCCAAATATCCACACGCACACATGGGTGTGTGACCCACGCAGTCACACAGGGCCTGTGCTTGGGATAACGCCTTGCCATTGCCATCTCCAAATTCTTAACACCTGTAAACAAGGGTCTTGTACCTTCACTTTGTGCTGGGCCCCACATGCTATATAGCTGGGCTTGTCCGAATGGCTCCCTCCCTCCTCAACTCCTTCAAGTCTTTCTTCAGGTGTGCTCCTCTCCAAGGGGCCTTCTCTGGCTACACTGCTGAAAATTGCAGCCCACGTCGCAGCCCAGCACCCCTCCCTTCCTCTGTTGTATTTCCTTCCACAGCACTTGGTGCCTCTGTCAGACTATTTGGCCTAGTTATTTTGTCACCTGTCCTCTATAAGAGCAGGAGTTTTTGTCTGTTCTCGAACTCCTGGGCTCAAGTGAGTCTTCTGCCTCAGCCTTTCAAGTAGCTGGGACTACAGGTGCCCACCACCAATGCCCAGTTCATTTAAAAATTTTTTTGTAGAGATAGGGATCTTGCTGTGTTGCCCAGGCTGGTCTCAAACTTCTGGCATCAAGTAATCCTCCTGCCTCAGCCTCCCCAAATGCTAGGATTACAGGCATAAGCCACCACACCTGGCCTATGTTATATTTTTTATTGCAGGAGTACAGCATTACAGTACTAGGGATACAAGAGTTTAGAAGGCTAGCCTGGAAACCAAATAATGAATTCTAGCTTTATTTTTATGGCACCATATTTAGTCTTTTTGTTTCGTTTTGGTTTGGGACCATGTGCCTTTGAGATCAAACAATTAACCTAAGAACTTTTGGAACCTAACATATTTACAAGTCTTTTCATATGGAATATCTCTGGGATCATTCCATGTTATTTTTTGTATTTCTCCACATACACGTACATATCTTATCTCCCCAGCAGACAGTAAATGCCTTGAGAACAGGACCCCCTAAGCTCTGTCCTTGCATCTCCAGCAGTGGCAGTGACTGTGAGCGCCTGTCACTGTTCTTAGTGAATCACTATGTCACTTCATCTTTATGACCAGGCAGGCACTGTAACAACCCCGATTTAACAATGAACAAGTGAGATTTGGAGAAGTTTGGTGACCTCCCAAGGCCACAGGGTCAGTAAGTGGCAGAGCCAGGATTTGAGCGAGGGCCATGTGACTCCAGAGCTGCCATGAAGACGCTGGGGGATGGGAGCCAGATGCCAGGAGCAGGGCAGCACCGGGCCCGTGGAGGTGAGAAAGCCTGGTGACGAGTGTAGGGCCCGTCTCAGGAACCGGACCAGCACAGAGGACTGTAAAACCAGATTGTGACGCAGTGGCGAGGCAGGGGAGGACAGTGAATGGGCAAGAGGCAGACATGGGCTCAGAAATCTGCTTTTTGTGCTTCTCC
The DNA here is from genome assembly GCF_020740605.2 of Lemur catta. Lineage (NCBI taxonomy): Eukaryota > Metazoa > Chordata > Mammalia > Primates > Lemuridae > Lemur > Lemur catta. The sequence goes on along the minus strand of NC_059130.1, from coordinate 94,037,485 downwards.
CACTTAAGAGGAGTCTCTTAATCTTTCTTTAGAGTCGCTACCCTCACTTGTAAAATGGTGGTTTTTAAAATAATGCCACTACCTAACAGAGTTGTTGTGGGGCTCCAACAGAGTTGTTGTGGGCCCTCCTCACAGCTCTTCAAAGGGACATTGGAGAGTAAGGACGAAGGACACCCGCACAGAGAGCCCCATCAGCCTAATTCACACCAGGCACACCAAGCCACAGCAGAGCCAGAGTGGCCAGAGCACACAGATCCTGCCGCAGCGAATGCTGCCCAGCTCCCGAACCTCTAAACAGCAGCCTCTGGATCTGAAAACAGGGATAATAATATCTACTGAGATAATACACCTGGCACATAGTAGGTGCTCAGGAAACGGGGCTGCTTGCTCTGCTCCCTCCCTTGAAGCCTGCCGGGGAAGCTGTCTTAAGGGGCATTTCCCAGGATCCCCAGGAGGGGGCAGCAGGGAGCCACTCTGCGGGGAAAGAGTCCCGCCCGGGACAGCAGCCAGTGAGGCAGGCCCGGCTCCAGCCCCCGCTGCGGAGTGGAGTTCAGCGAGCCCCCCAGCCAGACTTCCGACTTCACTGGATCAAATCTCCAGAGTGTTGCCCTGGGTGGCTCCGGGGCTGGGAATCTCTGGCAGACAGGCCCCGGGACCACTGGGGCATCTGGGAAGGGGGAGTGGGCTGAGGGGTGGGTGGGGTTTTGTGTTTCTGGGAGCTTCCAGGAAGTGTCATCATCCCCAGTCTGGATCAAGTTGCCCAGTCCACACCATGCCTCAGACGTAGTACAACACCTACTTGTGCGTGAGTTCCCTGGGGGCAGCATCCCTGTGTGTCTTACTCCCGGCTCTGTCTGCTCTCTGAGAGCAGCACCTGGAATCTAGGAGGTGCTCAAGAAATGATCTGTCCAGTGCCTGAGTGACAGTCTGCCTGTCCCTCACTGGGGCAGCAGCTCTGTTCTCCACACTGAGTCCCGAGGGCCGTGGCCATGGCTTACCTGTCTCTGAGTCTGTAGCCCAGCACAGAGGCTGGCACAGGGAAGCTGCGTCCTTCGGGACTGGGCTTAGAGGACCTGCTGTGACTTCAGGTATCCCCGGGGCCTCATCCATATCCCCTGTGGGTCTCTGTCACATGGCAGAGAAAGCCCCAACCCTTAGCCTGGCACAGGAAGCCGGTGCTGTACGGTGCCCGCTGGCCTCTTCTGTCTTATTGCCGCGTTCCACCTGCCCCAGCGCCAGTTTGCCGCCTCCCGGCCTCTGCTCACCTGCTCGTGGCACTGCCAACCCCCGGCCTCCTGCTCTCCCTTTCCTGGGACGCCCTGACCACTTCTGCTTGCCCTGCCCCCTCAGCACTACACGCTACCCCCTTTGCCCAGCCCACACCATTCGCCAAGGCTCCTGCCCCTACAGTGACCAGCTATCTGTCTCCCAACTGGCTTGTGAGCTCCTCGGGGCACCTTGTGAGGGCTCTGGGCCGCTCACGCCCGCCAGGGGCACACAGGACCTGGCAGTGCAGGCGCCATGAATGTTTGTGGACTGAATGAATGAGGCCTAGCCACCCTAAAGCCCTCTGCCCATGGGTTCCCCGGGATGTCCTGCTGTCCCTCCACCCACCGGCAGGGACAAGGGGTTCCAGGATACCTCTAGCAGCAGCTTCCCTTCAGCTGGCCCTGGGACTCTGGTCTCTTTGTCACCTCTGAACAAAGTGTGCCAGGATGTCTTGATCACGGCACCCCTGGCTCAGGGAACTTGCGTGGCTCCTTGTGTTCTGCAGCGTGAAGTATAAGCCTAATTCTTGTGGCTCTCGGTGAAGGTGGTGCCGCCTCCTGGATCACTCCTTGGCCCATGAATTCCCCAACCTGTCACTCTTCAGAGCAGGCTCTCCTCAGCCTTAGGACCAGCCTCTGCTCATCCTGGCTCTGGGGCCTTTGCTCACGCTCTTCTCACCAGGACACCATCCCTTCCCCCCAGCCCCCGTTCTCCTCTGAAGACTTGCCAGGTTTCTGGAGGCCCCTCACTGCTGCCCTGTCAGGACTCCCTGATTCTACATCCCAGCTCCCATTGCTCTCTGTAAGTCAGTCTCTTCTCCAAACCCTCTTCAGCCACCTTGACCCCTCCCAGCCCCGCAGAGGGCTGCACATGCTGCATGATGGGGAGAGGGGGGGCGGCGGGCCCTCACCTCCAGTACTCCTCACTGGGGCTGGTCCTCTGCAGGCTGTGGTTGAGCAGGTGGGAGAGGTTGCTGGGCCGGGCGGCGGGCCGGGAGCCATTGGTGAGGTTGGCGGCGTCCAGCACGCTGGCGCAGTCGGGCGTGTTCCAGGGGTTATTGCAGTAGGCCCAGGGCAGCACGTGCGTCATGGATGAGAAGAAGTAGTAGAAGGCGATGCAGATGACCACGTTGTAGTAGATGCCGATGTACGTGGACACCACCATCATGCCGTAGCCCACGCCTGGGGGAGGGGAGGGGCACGGTCAGCGCTGCTGGGGTGGGAGTGGGCCAGGAGGAGCCTTGCTCATCCAGGGGAAGGAGGCGAGGTTAACAGTTCCTGTGGGCCCAAGGGGCAGGCTTTGATGGAGGCCACAGGAGGGACAGGTCAAGGCCTTGGTAGGGCGAGTGGAGGGGCAGAGGAGTTCTGTGTATCCACGTGGTAGGAGGGGAGGGTGGAGGCCAAATAAACACGGACCCCAGCGTGTGCCCATGGCTCTGGCCACTGATGTGGCCCCATGGGGGTCGGTGGTGTTTGTGCAGGTGGGCGAGTCGGCACGGCCCCCGGGGCCTGTGCGTGTGAGCAAGGGCCCTGCCCCGGCCTCACCTTTGAACAGGGGGCAGACTCTCCAGACCCCCAGGCAGCCCTGGCTTGCAAACTGGCCGAAGGAGAGCTCCATGAAGAAGAGTGGGATCCCGCAGAATATCAGCATGATGAAGTAGGGGAACATGAAGGCACCTGGCAGTGAGGAGAGGTCTGGCTCAGGACGGGCTTGGGGGATCCCACCCTGGGCTTCCTGCTCAGAACCCAACAGCAAAACCTTCGCCATCGGGCGGGACCTGAGGAGGAGCGTGCCAGGCACTGAGCAGGAGCCTGGGTCCGAGGCACACGCTCCCCAGCCTGTCTTTGAACTTGACAGAGGCTCCCAGGAAGTCTGCTCTGGGCAGAATCCAGGCCTCAGAGCCACTACGTTTGGGTGGGATTTGATGGTTTAACCAAGCGATTTCACAGACATAAGTTGCTGGGATCCTTAAATATCCCTGAACCATTGGGGGGGTATTGAAACCCAGGAAATAGAACAGGGAGCCCAGGAGGTTGGGGTGCTTTTCTCACCTCTCCTCACCTCAAGGGAGCAGGCTGGCAGGGCCAGGCCCGAACAACAGACTGCCAGGGTTTGGGGTGATCTGCCTTGGGCAAAGGGTGCCTATGCCAGGGGTGGGGTGAAGGAGACCAGGCGGGAGGCCAGCCTTTATCTGCAGTGGGGTCTGTGCCAGGGAGAGGGTGGCCCAGGCCCTGATGGGTGGGCTCTACCCAAGTGGGTGGTCCCTGCCCTGTGCCCGCCGGGTACCTCCCCCGTTGCGATAGCAGAGGTATGGGAAGCGCCAGACATTGCCCAGGCCCACGGCATAGCCCACGCTCGTCAGTACAAACTCGATCTGGTTGCCCCAGTTGCCCCGTTTGAGGTTCTGGTCCCTCTTGGTGGCCTCGCTGGGCACAGCACCATTCTGTGGGGACAGGAGAGAAGCCACCATCAGCAAGGCATTTGTGCTCTGTGCCTGACCCTCTGGGCCTCCCCAAGCAGGGAAACCATGGACGCCCCCCCAAGCCCCTCCCCACCTGGGCTTCCCCTCTGCTGGCAGGAGCTGCAGGCAGGCCTGGCGGAGGAGGGGAGAAGGGGGAGCGGCTGCCAGAGGGCATCAAGCAGAGCTTCCCTCACCAGCCCCCCAGCGCCCCGTGCCAGGTGCGCCAGCCCACCTGAGGAGCTGCTGCCAACATCTGAGAGGTGGGACACTGGGAAGGGAGCTAGGACCTAGGGCCTCTGGCCCCTCCACAACCACCCCCGCCCTCTGGGTAAGGATCTGGGAGCAGCTGAGCCTCACACCAAGCAGCCAAGTCAGGCTGGGCACAAAGGGGCCTGTGTCCAGACAGCCCCCCCCGGCGGTCGCCTACCACATCGCCAGGCTGAGCACGCTGCCCACGGGCAGGCGACTGCGGGGGTGGGGATGCCAGACCCTCTCCCCCAGCTGAAGGCTCCTTTCTGGGGGCACAAGGTGGGCAGGGCTGGGGGGGAAGTGGGGGAGCAGCTGAGCTGGGCCAGACCTGGGGAGGGCGCTGTGGGACTCAGGGTAGGGGGGCCCAGGGGAGCCTTCTATATTGCCCACGGCTGGGGAGGGGCCCTGGGGAAGCTGACCTGGGCCATGGCTGGGGAGTGCTGGGCCGTGAGTTGGGGGAGGAGACCAGAGTTGTAGGCATCATGCCAGACTTTGAGGACAGACTCTGCTAGGGAAACAGAGGGAGCGGTTCCAGAAAAGGGAGGCAGGGAGAAGGGTCTCTCTGAAACAAGAGAGGGTCGCCTGCAGGGGTGGGGGCGAAGTCAGGAGGGGCTGATGAGGGCATTTGCCCCAGGGAGGGAGGCAGGCCTACAGGGGGAGATTGGGGGCTGGGCCGGGGCCTGGGGCCCCGCTGAGGTCAGCCGCTAGTAAGTGCACTGCGCCCTTCCACCCTCACCACGCAGAGCAGGAAATCAAGCTGCCCTGAACCAGAGCCTGAGGGGCCTGGGGGTGTCACTAAGGAGACATAGGGACCCTGAGAGTCACCAACAGAGAAACATGGAGAGTCCCCGAGTGCCAGAGACAGCCTCCCAGAGATGAGCTATTGCCCTGAAAGAAACGGACGGGAGTCTCAGGACGCCAGGATCAGAGACGGAGCAGCACAGCCTTGGAGAGATGATGGTGACGTGACACTGACCCTCAGCTTCAAAGAGACATATTCAAGGACAACAATCGCTCTGGCCAACAAGCAAGGCAGCCTGGTGTATGGAAATGCTGACAGACAAACACGGAGGGGACGAGTGGCCTCACCGGGCCCCAGGCGCCCTCGTGCAGCCCGACTGGGAAAGCGGGCACAGCAGGCACCGAGGCCTGGTGCACCCTGAAAGCCCGCATCAACCCCACAGGGTGCTGACCCGCACACCCTCTGCAGAGGTTGGGGACCGCAGCGCCAGGGACCATGGGTCCCCTTCAAGGAGCACCCAGAGCAAATCGGCGGCTGAACAAGCCTGCATTCACTCACTCATTCATTCATTCCTGCACTGACAGATTTATCGACACCTGCTGTGTGCCAGGCCCTGTGCCAGGCGGTGGGACTTCAGCAGTGCACGCAGCAGAGAGCTCCCACCCACTCAGGGCTGGGAGTCTAGCAGGGGAGCAGCCCATGGACAAATTAAACACCCATCATCTTTAGATGCGACTTCAACGTGACCGCAGAGGGGAGTTCTCAAAGCCACGAGAGCATGGCAGGAGGACAAGGAGGGACGGCACGCTGAGGCCAAGACAGGCCTCGCTGATGAAAGGGCACACTGGGCCCTGGGTGGGGGTGACCCCCAGCCTGAGTGCGCCCTCTGTGACATGCCCCTGCAGAATCCTGCCTGAGCATGTCACCTCCTCCTAGAGCCTTCTTTGGGGTAGGTGTAGCAATTCCACAGGGTCAGGGGGCCATTTTTTGGAGGGTGTGAGTCCTGCCTGGGGAGGTTTATCCGTTCCCGAACAAACACCAGCCAAATAGGGCTCCTATATGTTGACCCCACAATAATGGTTTTATTCTGTCCCAGGCTTGTTTACTTAGGGGCACAATGCCGGATTGTGGCAGCTACAGAGTACGTGGGTGGGATCACAGAGTAGCAGTTACAGCTGGAAGAGGGACAACTGAGGGTCCAGGATGGCCAGTGAGCGGGGCAAAGGCAAGGTCCCTTGCAGAGACCCAGGTCCCCAAGGCTTGAAGTTCGAGGCCTCCCTCCTGGCCCCAGCAGCATGAGGGACAGACACCCCATCCTCCCAACCAAGTGCAGCGGGACCACACTTGGCTCCTTCCCTGGCATATGAGGGGCACAGAGAGGGTGCCCCCAGCCACATGCCCCCAGCAGCTGCCTTCCTGAGCCTCAAGAGCCAGGCGGTGCTCTGTTAATGAGCCGTGCGAGATCCAGTCCAGCCGTGCAGGGTGCAGCCCAGGGAGGCCGGAGTGCCCAGGACAGGACTGGGGCTTGGGGTTGGCGATCAGGCTCTGGCAGGAAGTCCCTGACAACACTAGAGGTCTGCCATGGACAGAGGCCCCCCACAGAAGCAGCTCCCGTCTCCCCTGGCCCGGGCCTACGTCTCAGCACCGTGGTGCCCTGACCGCAGGAACCTCACCCAGGGCTGGGCCTCTGACTTCCATTCCAGTGCAATCCACACTCAGGTGGCTTGGCTGGGGAGGGCCGAGCTCTCGGTAGAGGACAGAGCAAGCCTACCTTTCTCCAAGCGAGCGGAGGAGAGGCTCTCCAACATGCTCCCTTTCTGCAGGCGCTTTCTGGGTACTCTGGTCGCCTTCCTTGCCCAACTCTCCTCTGGGGACAGCTCCCCCCCAACTTCCCTCCCGAGCAGCTAAGCTTTTTTCAATGCCGCATAACTGTTTTTCCTCCTTGCGTAATCTTGCCTGTTCTAAGCCTCTTGTTTTTCTTGATCTTCCAGGTGGATGGCTGTGTCACTGATATCAACTGTCCCTGCAGTGGTCACTGGCTCCGAGGTGCCCATGAGAAAACCCCTTTGTGCTCACGGTTTGACCTAGACTGGCTGCCCGTCTGCCTCAGCCAGCTCAGCCCCGCTAACGGGCTGTGCTCCAGGCCTCTCCTGCCCCCGCTGTCACCCACCTCTGTCCCTCTGCTCTCCCTCACTCACATCTCAGCGGGGAATTAAACCATAGTGCATGATTTCCTCTGGGCTGGCCCCCTCCTCCAAAGGCTGCCTGGACAGCCCCTACCCTCACCTCTGAGTCCCCTGCCTGTGCCCTGCCACCCCTCCCAGCGGCTCTGAAAGGCCATTGCCATGGGCCTGGTGGGTGGCTTCCAGGACAGGACTGCCCTGCCCTGTCCCATGCTCTCCCAGGTTGGGCAGAATGGAGGCTTTGGAGCTTTCCTTCCACAGCTGGGTGGGGTGAGCTGGCTGGCGCACACACACACACACACACACACACACACACACACACGCCCCTCAGATGTTCCCTTACTCTTAGAACCAGTCATTGCAGCCCCAGTGTCCCCCCACTGCACAAAGACCTGTGGTCTTTCTTGGGTTAGCAACCCCCCACCCTGTCCCTGACTAGCCGAGTGAACCCACTGAGCAAAGTCTCTTACGTAAGTGCTTTACATAGCCCTCTGCCTGGCTTATTTACTGCCCTGGATGAGCTCCTGGAATTAAGGCTGTTCAGCTCCGAGGACGGAACCTGGATCTCCCACTCTGCCCTGGGCTTGGCAGAGGCAGGACACCACGTGGGGGTGAGAACCCTGGTGTTCCAGAGCCTGCTTCTCCAGTAACCCTGGGCAGGTCACTTCCACTCCTGGTGTCTCAGCACCCCTACCTGTGAAACCAGGATTTGCACCAGACAACCTCAGTAGGGTTACTAGAGTCGCAGACTGGACAGCCGCAGCAGGTCTGCTGGTATTCTGTAGCTCTGCCTCGCCGGGCAGAAGTATTTTGCTATTTCTGACGTTCCCCAGTATTTTCCATTAGTTCCCACTGGCTTTCTAGATTACTTTCAAAAAATGTTTTGTGCTGCTTTGCTGATTATAAAACTATAGTCAGCTTATTGCAAAAAGAAATTTTTTTTTGAAAAATACAGAAAAGCACAAAGACGAAACAAAGCTGTGGCGAAGCTCACTCCCAGAGTAACCACGACCAACGCGAGGAGGTACTACCTCCGTTCTTCCGTGCAGACTCCGAGAGCCCCGATTTCTGCCCTGGATTGCGACTTTGCTCTGGCTGTGACTCCCGCCCTCCTAGACCAGTGTCCCGTGGATGTTTTTGTGAATTGCAGCCCCCACCCCCTGCTCTTGGTGGACACCGAGGAACCCCAGGGCTGCCCTGGCTGGACGTGCCCCGCTGGGACCCAGCAGGCTTCTCGTTTAGGACTGTCCAGCCCCAGTTGTTTGCTCGTGGGATGAAGTCCCATCCAAGACAAACTTTATGGAGGAGAACAGGCAAGACCTCACATCCCAGACTGACTTGGAGCCAAATCAGATCACTGGCAGCTTTCTCCGAGCCCCTGTGGGGAATTCGGGCGGAACAGCCATTATAGTAAATGTGGCTGCCTCAGAAGACCCCATGACCACCCTTTGGTCCCCTTGCTCTTGCTCCCCAAGTTCTTTCCCCTCAGTCAGGGGCTGGGCAGGCCCGTAGCCAGTGTTGGCTCTGCAACGACAGAATCTTCTGTCCTTCATTCCTCCGGGCACTGAGTGGACCCAGCCATGGCTCCAACCTCTGGCCTCAGCTACCTGGACATGGGAAAGAGGCTGGGGCTGGGGGTGGAAGAACAGAACCACGGGAAATCTGCCCCAAGCCCGAGCAGTCCCCAGGGGCTACTAGTGCCTCCTGCCTCAAGGAGAACCTCAGAGCAGCTCCAGACCCGCACAGTCCAGGCCTTCATAGAGCAGGTGGGAGAGGCAAGGCTGCTATTTCATCACGGGGCTCTGATTGGCAGAAAGGGACCTGCCAATATTGCGGGCAGCAGAGGACTGGCACCCCCAGGCATGCTGGGCTCCACTTCAGGCCCCAGGGAGAGTGATGGAAGACATCGGTGGGCCCTGCCCATCCCTTCGCCTCCCACCCCAGAGAAGCCTAGCAGCCCCGGAGACCAGAGGCAACAGCCTGCCTGTGCTGCAGCAGCTGTGGGCAGCCTCTACCCTCGAGGCTGGCAGCGGGCTGGCACTCTGGGAAGTGGCTTTGGTTCTGGACCCCAGCAGACCTGAGGTTTGAGGGCAGCCCTGAGTAAGGCTTCTCCCAAACCCACCCCGTGGCCTCGGAGGACACTCCCTCTCTTGCCTTCTGAAGGTCAAGTCAGGATGTCCTACAGGAGAGAAGGTAGCTTTCCCGGTCTCCTTGCCCTCGCTGCCATCTGCCGCATGTGCCTGGTACCCCTGCCCATCCCCAGCTTCCAGGGATGAGGACACACTGGCTCCCACCCCACACGGGCACTTGCCCTAGACACTGGGGAACATTCCGTGGGGTCTCTCTCCTCTCAGCTGAGACTCTTGCCCCGTCCCCTACCCCCGCCCCCACCTCTGAGCCCATGTACACGTTCCCCTGCCCCCTCACTCACTCTCCCCATAGGAGTAACTGCCGTGGCACAGACAATGAGGCTGTATTGATTAGTACAATTCCTGGGCACCTCCGGCCCGTCTCCCCGGGAGCGAGGACAATGCAGCTTTGATACACAGAGCAGATTCTCAGCAGGTCCTTGGGCTGGGGGAGCCCTCACACCCCCACTCTCCTCCCCCTCGCCCCCCCTAACAGCTAGCTCTTCCTGCACTCCTTTGCACAGTTGCAACTTTCTGGGTCACTTTTGCTGGTGTCTGTCTCGCTCGCTGACTGTGCCTGCCCCTCCCTGGCACAGACCACTCAGCCCCCTCCCCACCCCCAGCCCAGTCTCCAAGCCTGCCTGGCACCAGGGAGGGGGCTCGACCTTCTGGAAGGTGACTGACCTGTTCTGGGGAAGAGGGGGCCACAGGTCCACGAGCCGCGGCCATCCCGGGGCGAGCACTCAGAGCCCGCGTGTTGGCCGCTCATTCACACCTCTGCCAGCTCCAGCGCGACACTGACGCATCCCCTGCCTCTCCCACTGCCGGGCTGGGCAGCGTCAATTACTTTCACCTCATCTCCTCCCGAAGCTCTGCCTCCCCCTCCCTGCCCTCCCCCTCCGGCCAGTCCCCATGCAGCCCAGCGCGGGTGATCCAGAGCTGGGAGTGAGGCGTGGGGTTTGTTGTGTTTTTCCCTTGTTCCCAGCAAGTTACTGGAACAAAACACACATACACACTTGCAACCACAGAGTGGGGCAGAGCGAGCGCGGGAGAGAGCGAGAGGATGGCTCCCTCCCCTCCCAGAGCTGGCCTTGGGGCCCAGATGCCATCTGAGCCCACAGGCCTGGCTCTGGGTGGGCTCCCGGTAGGCCAGGTGAGTGAGGGGCTCTGCCCCATTGGGCACCAGAGGGGACAGGCAGGAAGACGGAAGGTGTGTCCATGGCGCCCCACCAGAGCACCTCAGACTTCTTAGAGGGGCATGGGCTGGGAGCATCTGCCCTGTGGAGTCGGGGACCCCCAGCCAGCCAAGATGATGAGGGGTGTCCTCATAGGAGAGTGTGACTGACGGTGCAGGAAAGCTCTGGCCTAGTGAACTGCACCATCACCTGTCCAAAGAAAGATGGCGTCAGCCAACAGGGTGGCTGACAGAGTCCGACAAAGTGGGGGGTCTCAGAATAAGCACCGGCGAGCGTTTGTACTGCGTTGCCCGGAACCTGAGGTGTGTTCTGGGAGTGTGTGCCGCACGGGCTGCGTAAGTCCGGCGCTGCCACCACGACTGTAGTGGGATGTCACTCACACCTATCCAGGCCCTCTTCTCTGAGGCCACACTCACCAGCCAGACTCCAGCTGACGCCAAGATACCACAAACCAGTGGCTGTAAGTGTTCCTGTGCTGGGAAGGTGAAAGTCCCTCTGGAAATTTCTATGGTGGCAGAAGGCCTGACAGACGGTAGACCAAGGGAGGCATGCGTGAGTTCTGGTGTAAAGACTGCTTTCCTGCGAGTTTGCTAAGTGGTGACCCCAAGGGGAATACAGGAATACTGTCTAGGGCAGGATGACATTAAAAAAACAAAGGCATAGGCTTTAGAGTCATACAGACCTGGCTCAAACCCCAGCTCTGTCACTGTCTCACCACATATAACCTTAGGCAAGTGACTTAGCGTATCTGGTCTCAGTTTCTTCATCTGTAAAATGGGGATAATATCCACCAATCACCGAACCTAGTCAGTGTTAGTAATAGTAGTAATAGATCAGACATATTAAGTGCTTGCTATGAGCCAGGCACTGTCCTAAACACTTTGCATATGTTATCTCATTTAGTCCTCCCAACCATCCCACGAGGGAGCTACATTATTATCTCAATTTTGGGGGGAAGATGGCGACGGGCCTTGGCTCCAGCAAGTCTCCTAAGGATGGCCTCAGACCCCACTGACTCAGCTGCTCGCCGAGCCAGCCTCATGAAGCCGGGTCCCCAGACACACTCCCCTGACTTCCTGCAGGCACAGACTGAGGGCCAAGGCACTGGCGGGGCCACTGGCTCCAGGAAGGCCCAGTCACCCATGATGCCCAAATGCTCACTTCCACCCAGGGTGGGCTCTGGGCTCTGGCTGCCCTGGCCTGGGCCGGGTGCCCGGAACAGGCAGCCCTGACTGGATGGCTTTCCCTGGCTCTGGCCATGGGGACAGGAGGCGGCGGCAGCCCCGCTGGGCCCTGGCCGTAATGAGGCCTCATTAGCGGGATCCAGCTGCTCCAGCCCCACTTAGGGAGGCCGACTCCCGGCCCCTGCCTCTGACTTTTCTTAATAAGAGTGGGCACGCCTCCAGAGGGGCAAGGCGTCTAGGAGCTTTGCTGCCCCCTGTGACTCTGGAGGGACAATCCTGCTGAGCTAGGACTGAGCTGTGCTGGGGGAGGGGGAGGGCTGTAGAGAAGCTGTGTGTGGGGGGCTGGGCCAGGGCTGAGGAGGTGGGCTAGAGGGAAGGTGGGGAGGCGGGGTGGGGGCCAGGGCCCTGGGACCAGAGAGGAAGCCTGAGGAAGGCTGGGCCTTTGCATCTGGATCTAGATACTATCCATTTCACTGGGGAGGGGGTAGTTCCACATCTAGGACCAGTGCAAGGTCATTGCTCAGGCTGTCCTGGCTGGTAGAGCACCTCTGCTGTGCTGGGCCTTATATAAGGAGGTGCCCACTGTGTGCCAGTCCCTGAGCTAGGAGAGCACCTACTGTGTGTCAAACCTTATGCTAGGAAAGCACCTACTGTGTGCCAGGACCTGCATGAGCAGAGTGACCACTGTGTGCCAAGTCTAATGCTGGAAGAACACACACTGTGTGCCAAGTCCAATGCTGAGGGAGCACTCATCGTCCCTGTGGTGTGCTAGGTATCGCACGAGGTGAGGACCCTAGGTATGCCAAATTCTGTGCCAGGTGAGGACCCGATGTGTGCCCAGTCCTGAGCTGGGTGAGCACCCACTGTGTGGCCAGCACTGATGGCAGGGTCTCTACTAAGGGAGTGTCCAATGTGTGCCAAGTCTGTACTAGTTGAGCAATTTGGCACATGCCGAGGCTTAGGCAAGGTGAGTGCCCCAGGGAATGACAGGCCCTCTACGAAGGGAGTGCCCAGTGTGTGCCAAGCCCTGTGCCTGGGCACTTCCCAGTATGTGCCAAGCCTGTACTAGTTGAGCACTTGCTACATGTCAAGACTCGGGCTGGGTAAGCACCCACTGTGTGCCAGGCCCTGTGATGGATGCTGCAGACGAGAGGTGTCCAAACCCTCATGTCAAAGCATAAGAGAACAGGTCAGGGTGGGGCAGCCCCAGGCGGCTGGTGGTGCTTGCAAAGCCTACTGGGATGTAGATGCTGTGGCGCCCAAAGCCCTAGTCTGAGTGACTCTGCTCTTATTCATCACCAGGCTTCCCAGCGGCAGAAGCAAGCAGCATGCTCAAAGACATGGGAAGAGGTCAACAAGGCTCATCAAGGCCTCAACTTCCCAAGACTCTGCATGAGTGGGGAGCAGCACAGGGGAGGGGACAGAGGTGACCAGCCCAGGAACTGGTGTGACATGGTGGGGTTAAAGCTGAGCCAGTGGGGGCTGTCCTGCCTCCTGTCCTGGGCTCTTCTCCTCCAGCCCCTTGTCCTCGGAGCCCTGCCCTGAACGTGTAGAGGCCCTAGGTCTCCGTGGAAAGACCACCCCACCCACCTCCTAGTGCCCCCAAGCATCCCAGCTGCTCCCAGGCTCGGAGGCACCCTGGCCAGCTGGGTTCTTGCACGACCCTGTCCTAGGAGCTGCTGAGGCGTGAGGGAGGCAGCTGAGCTGGCCTGGCAGAGACCATCTGGGCTGGGAGTGGGGGGAGGGACACGTGCAGCAGGCATGTGGGCTTGGGCACGTGCCGGGAAGTAGCTCACTCCTCCATGGGGCACCTGCTCTAGAGCCCTGCACAGGCTCCCAGGATGACACAGGGCATCTGTGGACTCTGGAGAGGGCTGGAGGGTCAGTGTCCTCACACCAAACCTGGGGTAAAAAGGGATGGAAGTGAGGACCCCATGGCAGGGGCCAGCTACCCACCCCCTACATGCTAGAGCACAAACAAGGCAACTTGGGAAGGTCCAGGTGCCATCAGCTTACATGCACACCCCTCAACATCCTCTCTTCTGACCTACCACGGCATCCCAAGAAGTGGTGTTGGAAAGGAACTTCCTTAGCCACTTGCCCTTAGGAAGACACAACACCTCGCCAAGAGCTGACTTAGCTGCCTGTGCTAGGAGAGATAGGGCTCGCAGGGGCCCCCTGCCAGGGCACCTCTGAGGCTGTGTCCTAGAGACAAGCATTGAGTGGAGGCAGTTTCAGTTCCAAACTGGGACCCAAGAATAGCGTAGCCCAAGGTCATCAGCAGAACTGAAAGAGGCAGGAATAGAATCTCCGAGCAACCACTGGGGGTGCCCATGGGACAGACGATGTGAGTCTCAAAGGCAGCAATAGCGGGCAGAAGCCAAAGGGCAGAGAGCAGGGAGGGAAGCGAGCCCCAGCTATCTTTAGGCACATCCTGGTGCTGGGAACGGGAGTCCCAAGGCAGCATTCCCGTCCATAGACTGGCTGGCCCGGCTGGCCGCAGGGTCTGGGAAGCCCAGCTCAGGCAGGGACTCTGGGACAATGGGTCTCACATTGCTCCTGCCTGCCTGCCCCAGTCCTTCCAGGTCATTCCGGAGAAAGAAGAGCAGCCAGGCAGGACTCAGAAGGGACACAGCCACACCCCCACTTCCTAACAACAGGCCCATGGAAATTCCAAGACTTCTCTGAGAAAGGTGGGGCCATGTTTGGGTTCCCACCCAGGATCCACCCCTACCAAGTGTTCAGGTCCTAAGACCTCCATCTGTGCCCATTTCTGAGCACCCATGGTGCGTTCTGACTTGTTCCCACTGGGAGGGGCCAGACCAGAGCAGGCCTGAGGAACTGGGGGAGGGGAGGGGTGCTGAGGCTCAGAACAGTGTGAGCTGGAAGATCCTGAATCCCCAAGCAGAATCATCTGCTTCCTCCCCTAAACCACTCCTTTGGGCCAGGTGCTTTGAGTCCAGAAATCTTTGGTGAGAGATAGGATTCTTTGAGGGAGGGCTCAGCAGGACCCCAGGCCAATCTTTCACTGAATGAGAAAAGCCATGGAAGGAAATGATGGGGAGGGAGCTGCTGAAGGAGAGGCCTTACGGCTGACCAGTCTAGCCTGTCCCTAAAGCAAGATCCAGAGACACAACCACTGCCCTCGGGATAGGATCTGGCATCTTTTCCCGGTTCCTGCCTCAGGTGCTGAGCTGCTCCATCCGCCAACTAGTCTTGCTCCTTCAGGGAGCTGCCCCAGGCCTAGGTTTCCCAGGGGCCTCCCCACCACCTCTGCTGTGCTCCCAGGCTGAGGGCAAAGGAAGGGCCATGACTGGGGAAGGGGAAGAGGGAAATTTTCTGAGAGCCCTCAGGAGAGGATTCAAAATGAAATGTTACTTTTCAGAATGAGAAGAACCAAAGAAGAAGAGAAAACCCAGGCAGGGCCTGAGGACCACTTGGTCAGCAAAGACTGAACTTGTGATGGGTGTCCTACTGTTCTCTCAGCAGACAAACTGTGTCCTTTTCTCCCCAGCACCTCTTGTGACAAGGATGGGGAGAGCACCTCCTGCCTTCTGGGAGGCCTTCATGCAGGGGTCTGTGGCAGAATCTGCCCACCTGTGAGCTCGGAGCTTGGTGCTGTCTAACCTGCTGGGTGAGGGGCTGCCTGCCTGGGCCTGCGACAGCTTGGCACTCAGGAGCCCCGGCAGTGCCAAACCTGGGCCCATGCACGGAGCCCCCTAGGCCCTCCTGTCATGGCAAGCTGCTGGAGGGAGGTCCTGGGGGGGCGGTGTTGTGATTCCCCTCCTCCCTGTAGTCTGGCCCCTGTACTCACCAGCATCCCTTTGGCACCTTTTCCTACCAGGGTGGCCATGGGTGGGGGCAGGGGGCTCTGCAGACCCAGACTGGCTCTGCTTCCAGCACCTTTCAGGACACGGACCTCAAGAGCTGTGGAGAGAGCACAGGGGAAGGTGAGGACCTGGCCCGGGAAGGCAGGGCAGGCCAGACAGGTGGCACAGAGCCATGCACCACCGCCAGCTCGCAGTCCTCACTGCCCCCCCCCCCCCCCCCGCCCAGCCCCTCTGCCAGGCCTCTTCCGCATCCTGCTCCTTTCTGGACGGCCCTCGGATCCAACTGCTTCCCAGTTCTCCCAACCTTTCCCCTGGATCTCTCGATCTCCAGGCTTCCTGTCCCCATGGGCAAAGGCCTATTTTTGAGTCTCCAGATGCCCAGTCCTATAAAAGATGAAAAACGAACACAGAGCTGGGATGGAGTCCAATCCCTCATCGTCTGTGTGAATGGCTTCAGCCTGTCCCCAGGAGGGGAGTCAGCTTGGATGAGCACATGCTCCCCTCCCCAACCTCACCCCGGCCAGGCAGCCAGGACGGTCCTGCCCTATCCTGGTGCCACTCAGCATAGGCTCTAGGGCAGCTGGGCTTGTTGCTATGTCACTCATTTGGACCGTAAGCTCTGGGCAGGCAAACGCCCCTGTGTAGTCCGTCACACCTCCTTGCCTGTGCACAGGCTATCCCCTCTCCTACAACCCTTCCCTCCCGCTCACCAGGTAAAATTCTACAAATCCTTTAGGACCAGGCTTCAATGTCACCTCTTCTCTGTAGCCTTTCCTGACACTGTCACGCACCAGAATCAACAAATTTCTTCCTCCTTTGTTTTATGCAGAATTCTAGCATCCTTATCTCATATTACACTTATTTGCTTATAAGTTTGTCAACCGTGAGTCAGTGAGTTCCCCAAGGGCTTGGGACTGTGTTTCCTTTAACCTCTGTGCCCAGTGCCTAACCCTGCGCTCGGCTAGCTGGCAAGAGCGTAGATTGAATTGAACTGAAGGGGCAGGGGTGAGGCAGAGGCCAGGAACAAGGGCTCCAGGTCAGCTGGGACCCAGCAGGCAGCACCTGAGAGGCAAGGTGGGGCTGGTGCCTGGAGGGAGCGCCAGACAATGGAAGGTGGAGACTGGTTCAATGCAGACAGGACGGAAGAGTGGGTAGCTTTTGACAGGCCTCAAAAGAGGAATCAATCTTCAGAGAGTCTTAAAGAACTCTCTCGATGGGAGATGGTAGGAAAACCCTGTGTCAGATGGACAAGGGCATTCATCCTCCATAGGGCCTGGGCCCAGGAAGGATTTGGCTTTGCTTCTGGAACTTTCCCTACCTTTCCGGGAAAGGGGCTCTACTCCAAAGGTTGTTCTGGGCCACGGTGCCCCACCCACAGCCACCTGTCAAGGGCCACCTCTCACCCACAAGCCCAGGAAGTCAGGAAGGCCACAGGAGAGAGGAGGAAGCTCTTTGCCTATGCAAATGGGCCCTTGGCTTCTTTAGGCCCTTTGCCTGGGGTTTGGGCTCCTGCACAGCCTTCTCCTCAGGGCAGGGGCGGAGAGGGAGGTGACTGTAACCCTGTAACCCAGGCCTGCCTGCCTCTTACCATGTCCTTCTAAAGAGGTCCTGACTCATGGTTTTGGTCTTCTGGGGGCAAGTAGGGGGAGAACGGGGTGTTTCCTCAGAAGGGAGTCACGCCCTGTCCTCCTTTCTCACTCCCCCCCACCCAAGTAAACTCTAGATTTGACTTCCTTAAAGCTGTCTGTCTTCAACCAGGGAATGATAATGACCATGGTGATAGTAATAACAACAGATGGCATTTTTGAGAGCCACCTCATGGGCTGGACATTATTTATTGTACCTCTGGTCCGGTGAGTGAACTGAGGACACTGTCCTGGAACTTAGGCTGCACAGTGTTCTCCCCCGGGTCATCCCAGGGTTGCTCTTGCAGTGTGCAGTGTGCAGTGTGCACCTCTGGACTGGGAGAGGCCAGATGCCTTGTGTAAGTGCCTGACTGTGGACTCGAACCCAGCTTCTCAGACTTGCCATCTGTGACTCTGAGGGAACCCATCCACACCCAGGCGGTCCCTAAAGCCTGTTCCGGGCCAGGTCCTGAGCACCCTCAGGTAGTGTACAGGTCAGTGGGGAAAGACTGCTGAGTGGCTGCTCCCGGGAGAATGAGGTGGGCATAAAGCTTTGCTGCTTCCCCTGCCCCTGCCATTTCTGTCAAATGGCCCCATCCATCCACTCAGAAAATCCCAATTCAACACCCATGGTGCGCCAGCCCTCTCCTAGGTGCTGGGGATCCACAACACCCAGGCCCCAGACCTGCCCCTAATGCATTCTACGGGCCACCACTGTCACACGGCAGCGGGTCACAGTCAGTTTAGCATGTGGTGGAGAGCTCGGGTGCTCGGGGCTGGTAGGCCTGGGCGGCATTTCTGGCTCCGCCACTCACTAGGAATGTAACTTTGAGCAAGTCACTTAACCTCTCTGAGTCTCAGTTTTCTCAATCTGGAACATGGGGCTAATAATAATTCCCTTGTAAGTTCTAAAGTTTCTGCCTCATTTTTCTCTCTACTTCAAGTCCTCCACATTTTCCTTCCCTCCAGTCCGTTAATCTTCCGAAATTCCGAAAGCCCTAAAGCCCCTATTCCTGCCAATTGTTCCGCACAGCCAACAGGGCATGGCCTAAATTGCTCAGCAGGCACTGAAGTAAGGCTGGCCACAATTAGACCCATTTATTCCACGAATGTTGACTGCAGATCTGCTCTGGGCCAGACCTGTGCTAGGCACCAAGATCTCAAAGGTCTCTGCCCTCCTGCATCTTACAGGTTAGTGAGCAAGAGTGAAACTGATGACTCAAATTTAAATAATTACAGACTGAGATAAGGGATATGAAAGGGAAAGATCCTGTTATGAGACTCTACAGCAGGGGGGCCTGGCCCAGTGTGAGTCAGAGAGGGTGTCCCTGAGGAAGTGATATTTAAGAGTTTAAAGGGATTAATTGGCAAAGTGGCAATCGTGAGGAAAAGGGAAGAGAGAGGGTCCGGCAAATGAAACAACACATGGAAAAGCTCTGAGGCTGGAGCTTAGCCAGCCAGGGAGAAAGTGGCCGGAGATGAAGAAGGGCAGAGAAGCCTTTGGGTCTGGGCTTTGGTCATCCTCCCGAGGGCACTGGTGGCTGCTAATAGCTTTTAAGCAGAGGATCAACTTGGAGGAGCAGCTAGTGGAATGTGCATTTTGAAAACATCATCCTAGATGTAGTGTGGAGAAAGAACGGGAGGCAGGTGAGAGTGGAAGAGTGGAAATCTACCAGGGATGGGCCCAGCAGAAATGAGGGGGGGGGCTTGGATCGAGCAGGTGATGAGGGGATGAGAAGCGCACAGATTTGAGAGAAATACAGAAGGTAGCACAGTGGGACTCAGTGATGAAATGGACTGGGGCGGTGAATACTGAAGGGTAAGGAGGGGTCTCTGGTTTCTGCGGGTGCCAGTCTCAGAGACAAGAATGCTGGTGATGCTGCAGCTTTGCAGGGGGAGTTGATGAGTGAGGTGGGACAAGCCAGTCTGAGCTGCTTGTGAGCTGTGACCAAGGGCAGATGCTGAGAGGGCAGTCACAGGACTTGGTGTCCTTCCTCTCCCCCAAACAGGATCGTCAGGTCAATGGATGTTAAGGGCCAAGCCCTGGAGTCCTCACTGGGGATGGAAAGGTGACAGGCTCTTTCCCTTAGTAGGAAGATAGAGGAGGAAGCACAATTTCCACTCGCTGTGATGGAGGGAGTGAAGGGGCTGTGGGAGAAGGGGAGGATCCTTAGGTCTACCTGGGAGCCCAGGTCAGCTACCTGCGGCCATCTGCCCCCATGCGGGACTACCCAGCATTCCTAGAGGGCTTCTGCCTCCATGCCTTTGCTCAGGCAGGGGCTCCCTCTTCTTCGAGCACCGTTGTCCTCATTTCCACCTGTATATATCCTCTCCATCCTCAAAACCTATCCCAGGGCCCTTATCCTCACGGAGCCTTCCTCGGTCCTCCGGGTTGCCGTCAACGTTCCTACTGTAACCCCAAAGCACGCTGTGTGCATCTGATTAGCACTCTGGTCACACGGAGCATTGCGGCATGCTCGCTTGTGTCCAAGTCTGGCTCCCCCACTAGCTGGAGAGCTCTTCCAGGGCAGAGGTGTGATTCTTCCATGCCCCCAAAACCCAGGAACTGAGCGGGCACCGTCGCAGTCGCTGCATAGGCCGAGTAAGGGGGCGTTTTCTCTATGGTCCTTGGAAACACATGGGCATGCTCAATGTCGCCCATTAGTCCCTAGAACCAGTCCCCTCATCCACTACTCTCCAACCTCCTGAAGCCCCCTCACTTTGGGATCTTTCATCTCTCAGGTTCTTCTCTCCTCCTCTACTCCTTGTCCCCAGCCTTTATCTCCCTGGGGCCGCAGCCTCACGCTGGTTTCAGCAAAGAAATAGACCCGGCTTTGTGCGGGAGCTGTCAGCGAGCCGGGGACGCGGCTCCTTTAAGAGCGATCAGCGAGGGGCGTGGCCTGTGGCGAGCAGGCCCCAAAGGGGGTGCGGCTCCTTTAAGTAGCGGCCGGCCCCGGCAAGGAGGCCCCGGGCCGGCGGGCAGGGGCGCGGTCGCTCTCGGAGCTGCGGCAGCGCCCCGGTTCCTCGAAGCGGGGCGTGTGCGCTTTAATCGGGGTGCTATGGTGGGGGTGGGCGTTACATCAGCCACCACGTGTGGGCCGCTCAGCTGGCGCGGAGGCGGCGGCCCCGCCCCCGGCCCTGCCGTGGAAAAGTACCGGGGCGCCGAGGGCCCCGCCCCCTGGCCCCGCCCTCGGGCGGCTCGGCCCCTCCCGGCCCTGCGGGCAAGCCCCCTCCAGTCCCGCCCGGGCGGCCGCTGTCTCCAGCCCGGCGGCGGCTGCTGAGTGCGGGGCGCTGGCGGGAGGTGGGCGCCCCGGGGCTGCTGGGCCCCGGCCCTCACCTGCGGCTGCCCGGCCCGCCCTAGGCGCGCCCGTCCTGCGGGGCGCGGTAGGGAGGGCGCAGATTCTTCCCGGGTGGCAGCCCCCAAAGAGCGCCCCGCTCGCAGTCCCTTCCCAAAGCCCCAGCCCCGGGAGCTGCGGACAAAGGGAACCCGGGAGCGCCAGGAGTCTCCCGCGCGGCTTCCCGGGACACGCGGGCACGCGGGCACCGGCGCCCGGCGGGCGGGTGGGCGGGCAGATAGGGAGGCAGGCCGGCTGGGGCGGCCAGATAGGCAGCCGGGCTGGCCAGCGGTGGGAGAAGATGGAGCGGGAGCCCGCACGCGGGCGCAGACGCCGCCGGCCGAGTCTCGGCTCCTGCAGGCCCCTGGCGCGCAGCACCGCTGGCGCCCCAGACGGACCGTGACACGCTCTGGTTCCGCCACTACCCGCACAGCCCGCGCCGCCGCCCCCGACCAAGCCGGCATCGGCACGCAGCACCCCGCTCGGGGAGCGCCCCCCCCCGTGCCCGCCCGCTTCGGCTCCTTGGTGACAGCGGTGACACCAAGATGCGCGCACCTACCCCGACCTTTGCGGCGAGACAGACATCCCGGTGCGTGCCCCTACACTCTTACCCACAGATGCCCGCATGCATGCGCGATCTCTCTCTCTCTCTCTCTCTCTCTCTCTCTCTCTCTCTCACACACACACACACACACACACACATACACACACACACACACGGGCGCGCGCGCGCACACACTCTGGTCCCGGGGCTCAGCCCCGCCGAGCCTCCAAACAGACCGACGGCAGGACAGACGGGGCGCGGGCCGCAGCACCCCCTTCCCCCAGCCCCCTTACCATGCTGCAGCCCCCGGCCCGGGCGTGCTGGGTCCGCCGCGGTGCGCCCAGGTGGCTTTCTTAAAGGGAAAGTTGCATCAGCCTCCCGAGGCACTGTGCCGCCGCGAGTCCGCCCGCCCCGCCGCCGCTCGCAGCTCTTCCAGAGCTTGTTGTGTTTTGGTTTCGGGGAGGCGGGGGCTAAGAGTTTGGTGAAAGTTTGAAGAGTGGAGAAGGCTTGGGAGACCTAGCCAAGTCCCTCCCCTCCCTGAGCAGCTCCCCTGGCCGCCCTCCCCCCCATCTCATCCCCTCCCTCTCGGTGCCGACTTCTCAGACTCCTCCTCCCAGGGAATAAAATTACAAGTCGCTCCAGCTTTCAGATGATTGATCCCCACGAACCCCAGGGAGTGGGCTCCACAAAGGAGCCCCCTTCTGCGCCCCTGCCTCGCTGCCCTCCAGCTGGGGCCCTTGGAGGAAGCAGATGTCGTCCCCTTCGGGCTAGGCTGGAATGAAGCCATAAGGCCTGGAGCACTTCGGGGGGCTGGGGCTGGAGCTAGCCCGCCAGGCCCCTGGCCTTCTGCGCCTGCGTTAGCCCTAGAGAGAAGTCAGAGCAAATTCCATTCCCTTTGGAGCTGAGCCGCTAGAGGCTGTGGGCACAGCTGGGTAAGGCCTGGGTCCTGCTTCTTGGAACCGGCCGGCTGGGGGGAGCTCTTTCTCCACAAACCGTCCCTGGACCACTGGCTTGGTCAGCCGTACTCTCGTGGTCGCAAAGCAGAGGCTGCAGACACCAACCTGGGCTTCCTCTTCCCTCTGTGGGGAGACAGACCTGGGTTCAAATCCTAGCTAAAGGAATCTTTGCCAAAAGGAGCTTTGCTGAGCCTCAGTTTCCTCCCCTGTGAATTGGAGAGTAAGGGCTAAGGAAATGCACATATGTATATATAAAACACATTGCTCCAGGCCGCCTCTGGCAGCGGTGCCTGGCATTTGGAAGGGGATGCCCACATTTGCTTACCTTGCGAGAGCCACCAGCTTCCAGGGAAAGGGGCCAATTGGTACTAACCATCAGAGGAACCATTTTTGCCCCCACCGTGAGTGGGGCATCTGCTCAGGGAAAAGGTCCAGCCTGGAGACAGTCTCCACTCTGCACCCTGACTCCTCTCCGTTTTCTGGCTGGGAAACCGGTTTTATTTTTTATCTGGGGACAGTCAGCCTCCAAGAAGCTGATGCACACGTGTCAAACTCGCATAAGACCAATTGATGAGCGAGATTCCACTTTATTGTTTTGTAATCGGAGGCACTGAACAAGGTAACAGGTACCAAGCAGACACTTCCTGCAATGTGAGCTCTCTCAGGCCACACACAGTCCATCACAGAAACCTTTCCCAGGGCCAAGTACATATAAAAACAGCTCTCCACCGTCTCAGAACTTACAAACTATTCACACTGGAGACTCAGTCAGATCCGGTAAGACGCCTTAGCAAGATTACTTACTTTTTCTCCAAACCTAGCAGATATAGCATGTTTGAGATTTTCTCCTATGAACCAATCACAGGTGTTTTCTTGTGTGTGTGTGTGTGTGTGTGTGTGTGCATGCACCTCTACCTGAGCAGCTTGTGACTGTGCCCGATGCTGTGTGTTTGTGCAGGTACATCTGTGAAAGAGATGTGTGCAGACTGTGCACTGCAGCAGGTCTGTGTAGTTGTGTGTGTGCCCAGCTCCGGGGACTGGGCAGATTGGATTCATGCACTCCTTGTCTCTCCTGCCAAGACCCAACTCCCTTGTAAATTGTTTCTAGGATCCTCTTCCCTGCCTCCTCCCTGGGGCTTCTCAAAAGGGCTGCCACCCAGGAAAGGCTGAATGGAGGCTGTTGAAGAGGCCCCCAAGCAGTAGAGGGGGGACAGGAAGAGTGTGAGGGGGAAGAGGCCTCCCTCCCCCTCCCCCTTGAAGCAGCAGGCTGGGGTTGGGGGAGGCCTGGGAGAGGGCCCCAAGAGCGTTCTGACGACACTCAACTAAAGTTCTGAGAGTTCCCATGGCCCAGGGAAAGTGGGAGTTCCCACCTACATCAGGGAATCTATATGAAGGGAGGCAGCTGCGGGATGCTGAAGCCCAGATGCCCTCGGCCCAGGGGCTGGGGGCTGGGCCCTGGGAGAAGAGAGGGGTCAGGGTGCTCAGGGTTCAGTCCTCTGAGGCTCTCTGTGGGGAAGAAAAAGAGCTGGGGATTGACCTGGGGACAGGGAGGCAGCCTAGCACTTTAGCCCATGGAGTAGGGGAAAGAGATTTTCCTTAGGGTGTTTGGGGAAATTGGAGATGTTGATTTCGAGGGTTTCGCTAGACTAACAACTGACATAACACAAAGCTTATGGATGTGTGTATTTTACCCATCTGGATCCAGAGAGAGCTTTGGGAAGCCACATAGTAAGTTGAGTCCTTAGGACAGGGGTCCCCAACCTATGGTGAGGTGTATAATTATTTCATTATATGTTACAGTGTAATAATAATAGATATAATAAAGTGCACAATAAATGTAATGTGCTTGAATCATCCTGAAACCATGCCCCACCCCCATCAGTGGAAAAATTGTCTTTCATGAAAATGATCCCTAGTGGCTGGGTGCGGTGGCTCACACCTGTAATCCTAGCACTCTGGGAGGCCAAGGCGGGAGGATCGCTTGAGCTCAGGAGTTCAAGACAAGCCTGAGCAAGAGTAAGACCCCGTCTCTACTAGAAATATAGAAAAAATTAGCCAGGTGTAGTGGCACACATCTGTACTCCCAGCTACTTGGGAGCCAGAGGCAGGAGGATCACTTGAGCCCAGGAGTTTGACGTTGCTATGAGCTAGGCTGATGCCACGGCACTCTAGCCCGGGCAACAGAGTGAGACTCTGTCTCAGAAAAAAAAAAAAAAAAACGGTCCCTGGTGCCAAAAAGGTTGGGGACCGCTGCCTTAGGAGACACTTGTAAGAAAGATTCTGGTATGAAAAGCCATCTCCACGAAACAGGGACCAGAGTGGGCAACAGAACAAGACTCTGTCTCACAAAACAAAACAAAAACAACAATAACAACAATAAAAAATGGTCACTGGTGCCAAAAAGTTCAGGGGCTGCTGCCTTAGGAGACAGATTCTGGTATGAAAAGCCGTCTCCATGAGACAGGGACCAAAGTGGCTGTTTTTTTCAGATCAGAGTGAGGCCCCAAGGAAGGCAAGTTTGGGCCTAGCCCCGGTCAGAGCTGGATGGCCTTCATCCTTGGCTGTGAGCCCCTGGCCCTGGGCGGCAGCTGGCCCACAGAGTGGGAAGGGCATGGCCAGCCGGGGCCACTGAGGGAGAGCAGAGGGATCAGGCCTGAGGACCAATAGGAGGACGGATGGGGTCAGACATCCTGACTGGCCTGCTTCCTCCTGGGGCAGGGCAGCAAGGGGCTGGCAGCGGCCGGGCCCCACCCACCAAGGTGTGTCTCAGGAGCCTCCAGTTACACTGCTAGTTCCTGGGATGGCTGCACCCAGCTCAGATCCCCCAGTGCTGGCTGGGTTCCTCATTTGGCGTCATCAACCAGCAGGATCCAGGCCTCTGTGTTGGGACGCAGTTAGCTTAGGTGTGTGTCTGGCTGGGGGAAGAGAGATAATGCCAGACTTAGGCATTATCTGGAGGTCCCTGTAGGAGCTGGCAGCACTGGCACCTTGATGGAGGGGTGCTCAGCGTCCTGCTGAGAAGTTGGGGAGGGTGGACATTGCCTGGCGGTGGAGCCTCAGCAGCCGGGAAGCATTACTGGGAGGGGCCTGCCTGGGCTGTGCTCTCAAGATTCTTCCTCTCTTGAACTTGGAGCCCGGTGGTCAGTGCCTGGCACCTTCCCTGCCCTGTCCCAATGCAGGCGAGCAGGTTAGACAGATCCAAAAGCTCTCTCTGGGGCTCCAGCTGCCCTCAGGCCATGCTGTTGTGCTTTCTCTGCTCCCCCCGCCAGGTGAGCATAAGCCAATCCTGGGGCACAGCAAGGTGTCCCGCTGGACCTCAGGCACCAGGTAAGATCAGGCATACCAACAGGAAGTGTTGCCTTTGGCCCTGCCCAAGGGGCAGCCCAGTATCCAGAGCATTCAATGCCCAGACTCCTAAATACCTTGGAATTCCCAAGGCCAGGAGTGCCAGAGTGCCCAACACTGCAGAGGACCCAAATCCCAGAGTTCCCAGTGCCCAGCCCCCAGGGGGCCTAATGCCAGTGGTGCCCAACAGCTAGAACACCCAATGTTCATAACATCCAACCTTCAGAGTGCCAGTGCCCTAGTCACTGGAAAAGAACCTGGAAGGAGGGAGCGGTGGCCCTCTATGACCAAGGTCCCTCCCTTCTGCCTTCACTCTGGGGAGTGGACATTATGAAGCTGGGGCTAGGGTGGTGCTGGCAGAAGTGGCAGTGCTTCCTTGATGCTACCACCCTGGGTCTGGAGCGGCCAAGAGGGGCTGCAGGAGGGTGGTGTTTCTTCCCGCCCCACCCCAACCTGGTCACAGGACCTGTGAAATTGAATGTCCATTTTCTCACTCATCAGATATTAGTGCACATCTGCTATGTGCTGGGAATTGAGCTACCCTAAAGGAGTACAGCCATGAGAGAGAAGGGGTTTCTGCTCTCCCAGAGGGGACGGGTGACAACATGTCTGTCCTGGTGTGTTGGTGTGGTTCAGCCTGTTGACATCAGTGGCCCAGATGAGACTGCAGGCACGGCTGTGAGAATGGCTGATGGTGTGATGGTGCTGGCTGAGGCTGAGTGCAGACTGTATCGACAAGTTGATGTGTGTGACTATCAGAGCAGGTCTGGCTATGTCCATCTCTCTGACCATCCTAATAATCCCTCCCTGCCTCACTGCTATTCCAAGGATGGGATGTAAAGTCCCCCTTCTCCTTAGATCCCCAGGTACTGAGGGTCAGGTCTCCTGCAGGGAGGAGAGGGCCAACCCCAGAGCCACCCTGCAGTGGGGCTGGAGATTTCTCCCACTGCTCCTGCCTGGACTGGACCCAGAGCCTCTTTGGATTGGAACGACAGGAAGAGGGGTAGCTATAAGTGGAGCAGCTGATGCCAAAAATAGCCATCTGCCCTGGGGAGGATCCTGTGACGCCACCCCCTCTTCCAGTCCAACCCAACCCAGCCCCGTTGACCTGGAGCCTGGGTGGGGTTCCTGTGTGACTCTGCCTCCCCTTGGACTTGAAAGGGGAAGAGAGCAAATTATGACATCATAGGAAGCTATGACATCACAAGGAGTGACACCAGGCAGGGAGTGGGGGTGGGTGGCCTGGTGCCTGGATGGGTGGGGCTCCATCTGCTGGCAGCTCCCCACAAGTCCCAGCAGCTGGGGATGGCATGGCTGGATAAGCCCTGCTGGGGACCCTGCCTTATCTGCCACCACACATGTCTGATAAGCCTCTTACCATGGGCTGGCCCAGGCGCCAGGTAGGAACAGGCTGGAAGAGGGGAAGGGCCAGCTGGGGCTGGCTGAGCTCCAGAGAAGACCGCAGGGGTCAGGGAGTCCCAGCAGAAGCCCAGGAGGGCAAGGTGAGGGGTCACAGTGAGGGAATTGTGGAGCAGTGGTTTCGGCCATGCATTCTGAAGCCAGGCTGCCTGCATTCGTGGCCCAAGTCTTCTACTTAATAGCTATGTAAACTTGGACCTCAGTCTCCTCGATACTCCTTGCCAGGAATTGTATTAGCAGTGACTACCAATCACAGCATCGTCGTGAGGATTAAAGCATTTAGTATGTGGGAAAGAGGCACAGAAGAGGGCTTGGTATACAGCAAGTACTCATCTTCTTCCTAGACCAGGACCTTCCCCAGGAGGGGCCCACCACCTCCAGCAGTACACCTGGGGCCCAGCTGCCTGGCTTCAGGCATAGCCCCAACACCTACTTAGCCTGTCCTCACCCAACACTCCTCAGGAATCCTGGCCTTCCTGGCAATCCCCCCAGACACCTTGTAGCCCTTGTGCCCTCTGGTGACAAAAGCCATACATGGCAGCTGGATCCCCAGGACACACTGGGCCAGAGAAGATGCTGTCCCTTGTCTGCTTATTTTATGTCATCCTCACATCAAGTTGACAAGGTAGGAATTATCTCCATTTTCTAGAACTAGGGCTCAGGCAGATTAAATAATTTGCTAACGGTTACAGAACTAGTACGTGGTAGAACTTGAACTTGAATTCGGGTTGGCCTGTCTGCAAAACCTATGGTCTGACCCCCTGCACAGTATGCGCAGGCTACCTAGGAGGGTATGTACACAGGGCCATGCCATCCAGTAGATGTTTTAAACATGAGCCATGCTGGTAGTTTGAGTGCAACTAGGATTGGGTGTATGGTCATTGAGAGTCTCTAGCTGTGACCATAAAATAGTGTCAATTGGTTTTGAGCACAATAAGGTTGGGTGTTGGCTGTTGGGACTTTTTGTGTGGCTTTGGTGTGGGTGTATGACTGTATTGTGTGAGTGTAACCATGGTTAGGCTTGTGTGAGATCAGCCATGGCCGTGTGCGGCTAGTCTGACTAGTATGTGTGTGTGTGTATGTGTGTGTGTGTGTGTGTGTGTGTGTGTGCGCGACAGAGAGAGCCAGAGATGGTAAGGCTGTGTTGCAGAGGGGTGTGTGGCTAGTGGGATTGTGTGGGGAAAGGTGACGGAGGGCCCTGAGTTCCCAGCGCCACTTGCCTTTTCAGTCCCAGGCCTGCGTCTGCTCACTATGACACACATGATGGATGACTTCACATGCCTGATACACTCCCATGGGCCTGCCCGGGATTTCATTTCCCCCTTTTAGTTTTTGAGGAAGTAAAGCAAATAGTACCACAGATGAAGTTAGTCTTCCTTTATTTGTAAAAGCATTTTCCACGCCTTTGTGTGATATCTAAAAACAACTGTCATTTTAAAAAGAAAAGTCAATATGGCTATTCTAATTGTTTAAACATTAGTTCTTAAGGTGTTGATGGCAGATCAACTCTAAGATCCTTACAGGGGATCCACAGGGCAAAAGCTGTTTTCCTAACAATACTGAGTTGTTATTTGCCATGTTCACGTCGTTGATATTTGCACATGATGCAAGAGCAGCAGTGGCTAAAACTACTGGCGCCTAAGCAGCCATCCAGGCCTGGCACCCAACTGTGCTGGCAGCATTCTTCTCCACTACGGTGCATGAGCAGTAAAACAAGAGGGGAAAGTCAGTTTCACTTAAAAAGTCCTTGATGAAGCAGTAAAATTATTATTTTTTTGAGGTCTTATGTATCAGTAGTTACTTTTTTTTCATTATGGAGCCGTATTTCATTGTACAGATACTATGCAACTTGTGTAAACATTTACATGTCGATGGACATTTGGGCTATTTTCCACTTTTATTATTATAAATAAAGTTGCTGTGCACATTCACATACATATCTTTGTGTATATTGTCATTTCTCTTGAGTAAATACTTGGGAGTGGGATTGCTGGATCATATCGTACATAACTGTTTCACTTTATAAGAGATTTTCAGTTTCCCAAAGTGGCAATATTATGTGGCATTCTTATCAGCAATTATGAGAGTTACAGGTGCTCTGAATCCTCACCAGCATTTGGCATTGTGTACCTTTTAAATTTTAGCCATTTTAGTAATAGGTGTGCAGTGATATCTTACTGTGTTTTAATATGCAATTCCCTGATGATTAATAATATTGAGCATCTTT
The DNA here is from genome assembly GCF_020740605.2 of Lemur catta. Taxonomy (NCBI): domain Eukaryota; kingdom Metazoa; phylum Chordata; class Mammalia; order Primates; family Lemuridae; genus Lemur; species Lemur catta. The sequence goes on along the minus strand of NC_059130.1, from coordinate 94,008,791 downwards.
TCATGGGCTTTTTGCCATTTGTGTATCTTCTCTAGTGAAGTGTTCATTCAAATTTTTTTTTTTTTTTTTGAGGCAGAATCTCACTCTGTCGCCCAGGCTAGAGTGCCATGGCATCAGCCTAGCTCACAGCAACCTCAAACTCCTGGGCTCAAGCAATCCTCCTTCCTCAGCCTCCTGAGTAGCTGGGACTACAGGCATGTGCCACCATGCCCGGCTAATTTTTTCTATATATATTTTTAGTTGTCCATATAATTTCTTTCTATTTTTAGTAGAGACGAGGGTCTCGCTCTTTCTCAGGCTGGTCTTGAACTCGGACTCCTGAGCTCAAAGGATCCGCCCACCTCGGCCTCCCAGAGTGCTAGGATTACAGACCTGAGCCACCACACCTGGCCACTCAAATCTTTTGATCATTTAAAAATAAGATTGTATTATTATTACTGAGTTTTAAGAGTACTTTATATATTCTGTATACAAGTCAAATTTTTTTGTAGTCTGTTTCTTGTCTTTAATTTTCTTCCTATTTTTTTTTTTTTGAGATAGGGTCTAGCTGCAAACCCAAACTCCTGGTCTCAAGTGATCCTCCTGCCTCAGCTTCCCAAGTAGCTGGGACTAAAGGCATGTGCCACCACACCTGGCTAATTTTTAAACTTTTTTGTAGAGATGGGTGTCTCAATATTGCCCAAGCTGGTCTAGAACTCCTGGCTTTAAGTGATCCTCCTGCCTCAGCCTCCCAAAGCGCTAGGATTACAGGTGTGAACCACCATGCGCAGCCCCAGTTTCTTTTGAATTGCTATCATTGAGTCACCCATATGATCCTATATTAGCCACAACTCAGGGTCACCTAATCTGTGTGTCAAGTACAAATAACCTAATGTCTCTCAAACCCTAGGTCACCCACAACACAGAGACCCCACATCACCTACAAGTCTGTGTCCCCAAAACTTTCTGTTAACTACAATCCTATCATTGAGACTTGTGTGACACAGAACCGAGTGGTGTCCATGCCTTCTGTCATGTCTTTTCATTTTCTTAACACTGACTTTCAAAGAATAAGTTTTTCATTTTGATGAAAATCAATTGATTAACTTTTCTTTTGTAGTTTGTACATTTTGAGTCCTATCTGAGAAAATATTTACTCAATGCAGGGCCTCAAAGATTTTCCCTTATGTTTTTGTCTACAAGGTTTATAGTTGTAGCTATTACTTCTAGGTCTATGATCCACTTTGCTTTAATCTATTAAATTGTGTGAGGTAAGGAGTTGAGTTTTGTTTCTCTTTGTATTTCTGTTTTGTTTTGTTTTTAGAGACAGGGTCTCACTTTGCTGCCCAGGCTGGAGTGCAGTGGCCCAATCATAGCTCACTGCAGCCTCGAACTCCTGGGCTCAAGCCATCCTCCTGCCCTGGCCTCCCAAAGTGCTAGGATTGTAGCTGTGACCCACCACGCCTGGCCTTGTTTTTGTTTTGATTACAAATTTCCGATTGTTCCAGCATTATTTGTTGAAAATATAACTGTCCTTTCTTCATTGAATTACCTTGGGATCTTTGTCAAAAATCGATGGACCATATATATATATAGCGATCTATTTTGGACTTTCTACACTGTTCCATTCATCTTTATGTTTGTCTTTATGCCAATACCACACTGTAGTGATTACTATACTTATATTGTTTAGAAGAAGCAGTAAAACTATTAACTTTATTAATTGTTAACCCTTAAATACATGCCTTTTTTATATTTTTTTATGACAAAATGGGAAGTATGTTTCATCTCAAGGAAAAGCACTTACACAAATGAACCATGTGCTGAATTCACCAAACGCCAATTTTACTTAAAAGAATAAATGACAAACCATAGTTGTTCAGACTTGGGTATCTGGCATATGTCAATCAAGTGAGCCTGTCAGTTCAAGGAAAAAAACTATTAGCATTTGTTGTCAATAACAAAATTAGAGCTTTCAAGTGAAAATTTGGATTTGGAAAACTTATATCTACTCCTGTGATTTTGAAAGCTTCCTATTGTAATGAGATCGGTGGTGACATTAATGGGAGTGCGTGTGTGGTGGCTTTTTGATATTGTATAATGTAATGTGTCAACATTTGGAAGATCTGCATAACTCGGTGAAACAGTATTTTCCAAATGACCAATAACCGATGTTGCAAAATCATGCATGAGTAAAAGATCTATTCAAAGTGCAAGGCAGACCAATGGATTTTAATGTAACAGAGTATGAAAAGTCAACACTGTAACTAACCTTTAAGAAACTACCAACTCGAGTTTTGATGTAGCATAAAGAATAGCCACAACTAACTGAAAAGGCTATTAAAATACTTGTCCCTTTCCCAATGGTATACATTATGAAGCTGAGTTTCCATCACATATTTTAACCAAAACAACATACTGCAACAGATTGAATGCAGAAGCAGCTATGAGAATTCAGCTGTCTTCTATCAAGCCAGACATTAAAGAGATTTGCAAAGGTGTAAATAATGCCACTACTCTCATTAAAATTTTTTTTTTGGAAAATATATATATATATTTTTTGGATAATATATATATTATCATAGATAGATATATTTTTTGGTTAACATATAATGATATTATTATTCTGAATTAATACATATTTTAACTTTCAGTTTTAATTTTGAATACTTTCAATATCAAGAAATAAAACTCACTTAAAACTCTTTGGGCCCTTAATTATTTTTAAAATTGTGAGGGAGTTCTGAGACCAAAAAGTCTGAGAACGACTAAATTAGAGATTTACTTAAAAAAAAAGTCTTGATTTCTTTGGCCCTACACTTTTGCTAATATTAATGTACTATTAAAGAATAAATTAATTTTATTGCTTACATTACAGTGCACAGGAGGTATAGACTTTTAGCCTGTCCCCAGTGTGGTTGACAGCATTCTCTCCTGCAGGGAAGGTGCATGTTTTCACTTTCTCTCTTAATGAGGAAGAAAAATCGATCCCTCCATGGCTACTCCCTCAGGACAGATAACAGCAGCTGGCTGGCCATAGGCCCTGCTCGATTTCTGGTGATCTAGCTTAATTCCCTCTCTTCGGTTTCTAAGCACACTTTTAAAAAAGCTATTGAGCACTTCCTGTGTTAAGAGCTTTATGTTCATTTTCTCATTTAATCCTCATAATAACTTCATGAGCTGGATACTGTTATTATTCCCATTTTAAAGATAAGAAAACTAAACCTTAGAGAGATTAGGGGAAACTTGTAGGAATGTAACTAACCTTAAATCCTCTCTAATTTATAAATGAATATTAAAAGTGACCTTAAATCCCTCTAAATCCATACATTAAAGAACCCATTCATCTAAAGTTTAGTTCTTTAACAACTGCTCTTAGTAATAAGTTACCACTAAAGGGAGACACCAGTACAGACCCCAAATCCTTACCCGAGCCCCACCTGAGCCTTTATAACTGAGCCCTCACACTTGGGTCCTTACCCCGGAGTCCCCCTGAAGCCCCGTGTCATGTTTAGGGCATGTCTGTCTCAAACCTGAGTGCTTATGCTGATGTCCTGCCTGATTTTTTCCCAGAACCGTCATACCGAGCCTTCACACCCATCCTCCTCACTGGAACCTCCCTGAGCCCTTACTTGAGGCAACATGTGAAGCTCCTCACCTGAGCCTGCATACCTGAACCCGCTGATCAGCCCTCACACCAGGACCCCACACTTCAGCTGCTGGCCTAGCAGGGGTGCCCAGGCTCTGAGACTACCCCTCCCAAGGGAGCAGCAGAGGGAGCAGGGGCTGGAGGGAGAGGGAGTGCTGGAGTCGGGGTGTGAGCTGCGAGACAGAAGAACAGGAGGCTCCCGGTCCCCAGCCATGGTCAGGAATGTTCCCAGACAGGACTGACCTCTCACCCCAACCCGCCTCAGCCTGAGAATCAACTGCCTCTGCCTCTCCCACTTCAAGGACCAGCAGCCGCCTCTGGAGCAACTGGGGCATCCCCATGGCAACCATGCCATGCCAGCTTGGGAGCGGGTGGGGCGCCTTTAAAATCTTTTATTGCCCCCAAACACAGGCTGATTCACCCACCTTGGTAACCTTCAGGGGCCCTGTAGATTGGAGTGTCCAGAAGAGAAGGACATGCTCCCTACCATGTCCCTACTATGTCTCTCAACTCAGGGAAAAATGTTTCTCTGGTCTCAGCCACATCCTGAGTCAAACTGGTGGGACCCCCAGCTCCTACTGACACCCTAGACGCCGGTGGGTGTCTCTGGATTCCTCCTGGCTCAGGTAGAAGAGCTCGAGGGGAGTCTGAAAGGGTCTGAACTCTTTCCTCTGCCCACCCAGGCTGTGGGCTTGGTGACGGGATCCTGTCAACTGAGTGCCTGATGGGAGGAGTGACAGGGGGCGGGGAGTGGAGGCTGCTCAGGGCTTTGTGACCTAGAGGGAGGCCTTGTGTGGGTGATTAGCTGTCACGCTGGGTCTAAGCTCCTTACCCTCAGAATCTAGCTTCCCTACCCCCAGGTCTAATCCAGAGGTAGGGGGAGGGGCCTGAAGGCACCAGGCAGGGCTTAGGGGCCTCAGTGGGTCCCAGCAAGCCATTTAGCATAACCAGATGTGGCCTTGGGGAGGCTGAACCAGTTTCTTTGTCTGTCTCACTCTTGTGAGTTTCTCTGCCTCTCCTCGAGTATGCGCCTCTGTGTTTCCTTCTGTCTCCCTGTGCACTCCATGCCTTCTGTCCCTGCGGACAGCTCTGTGACCTTGACTCTGGGAAGCTGTTGTTGGTGACAGAAGGCATGGACACCATTGGGTAATGGGTCACACGAGTCTCAAGGAGAAGATTGTGGTTGACGGAAAGTCTTGGGGACACAGACTTGTAGGTGATGTGGAGTTTTAGACAAAACAGGGTCTAGGTGGCAATGAGTTGTGGGTGACCCCTAGGGTTCGAGGGACATTGGGTTATTTGTATTTGACACACAGATTAGGTGACCCTAAGTTGTGGCTAATATACGATCATCTGGGCGACTCAAATGACAGCAATTCAGAAGGAATTGGGAGGCAGCAGAATGGCAAAGGTTGTTCTCCACTGGGGCAATTTGAGCCCCCACCCCATGCTGGGACATTTGGCTATGTCTGGAGACATTTCTGGTTGTAACGCCTGAAGGGAGCAGGTGCTACTAGCATTTAGTGGGTAGAGGCCAGGGGTGCCGCTCAACATCCTACAGCACACAGGACAGCCCCCACCACAAAGAACTGTTGGGCCTGAATGTAGACCTGATGCCAACTCTTCATCTGTAGCCGCGGGCGCATTTGTGCATCTCTAACCGGAGCTACCCACGTAGTAGTACCCGTCTGAGGAGACTGGGATTACTGAGCCAATACTTGCAAGGTGTTCACAGTAGTGCCTGGCGCAGAGTGATGCTGTTCATTGACTCGAACCTGGAAAGAACTAGAGTGGACGTGGATGCAGGGGCTCAAGCATTCTCTCCTCTTCTCCTTCCGGCTTCTACTTCAGACAGGCTTTTTCCATTGCCAAAGGCAGCTCCAGTCTTATATCCTGTCGGTTTAGTGATATCAGAGGGAAGGAGAGAAGCTTCGTCTCTGCTTCAGTACAGTACCGTGTTTATAAATCCCAGAGCACAGGCTGGGCTGGGCTGGGGTCATGTGATCACCCGGAGCTTCTCAAGGTTCAGGATTGAGATCAGAGTCACCTGGCTGGAGGGGGCGCTGCTGTTGCCAGAAAGACAAAGGCAGCTGCGTGGCAAGGATGATAGATGTCCCTACGCAGGGGTTGTGGGTGGCCCTGGGTTGGCACAGCATCTGATCCGTAAGGGTTACAGGTGACAACGTGTTGCAGGAGGCTCCGTGAGCTAATCTGTCAACCTCCCAGAAATATTCATCTCTCTGGACCACTCCCTTCTTCTTATGACACTCTCTTCTCTAGTTTTTTGGCAACACATTCTCCCAATTTTCCTCCTCCTCCTCTGGCAGCAACTTCTGCCTCCTTCACTGACTTCTCCTCTTCTACCAAGCCTGGAAATGCTGGGGTGCTCAAAGCTCAACCCCAAACTCTCTTCTTTTCCTCCGAACCTTCCCAAGTGGTTCACCGTGATGGTAGCTTGAAATCACCACGATGGGAGTATTTACATCACAGAATTTGCAAATGCTACAAATCAGAGTGTCTTTTTAAATTTTTTTCTCTCAAAGAGACAATAGTTAAACAGTTACCAGCACATCACAGCCCAACACCATTGTCACAAAAAACTTGGTTTTATCCAGACCTTGTCTTACCCACAACCCTATTTCGCCCAAATTCTTTCTCAACTCACTTTCACACACAACCCAGTATTATGACACACTATTTAACCTCAGTGTAACCCTGAGCCCATTTTCATCTAGACTGTGTGTCTCCCACTGTCACTTACAACCCCATGCTCTCTAAGCACTGTCATCACTAGCTAATGTGGCACAGATTTGTGCCATCCAGACACTCCTCAGATAAGTCATTGTCAGCCAGTCTTCGTGCATGTAGAATATTTCTTAATATTCTATTTAGGATGAGCTTACCTTGAAATATAAGAAAAATAAAACAGGTGTCAGCCTATGTATGAGGAATTTTCCACAAGGTTTGGCAAAAGATGATAATGCTAATAATAGTAGGCAACATTTATTGGGTGCTTACTAGGACCAAGTCAGTTCTAAGCACTTTATATATTAGCTCATCTAATCTTCACAACAACTCTATGAAGTAGATGCTATTACTTTCCCCATTTTAGCAGCTAAGGAAACTGATGTGCAGAGGTTAAGTAACTTGCCCAAGTCCACGTGACTAGCAAATAGCAAACCTAGAGTTTAATCTGAGGCAGCCTGACTTAAAAACATGCACTCCCAAACACTAGGATATAGCCACCTCCTTGAAAATATTGATGTTTAGATATGCCAGTTTTGATTTAAAAATGTACAGCAAGAAATAATGTTGTATTAGCATGCCTTGGTCATAGAAATGTTTTCATTACAAAGTGTTGCTCATTTTTGTTTTTCTAAGATAAAGCCGTTGTGCTAATAGCATTAAACCATTCATCCCTCTGAGTGGGCTAAGAAGAGATTAGTTGTGACTTTTGATCTAATAACCTTGGGGAGAAAGAACAATAAGAGCTGGTCCTGGGGTGAGGGGTGGTGGGGGAGGGGAGGGAGGAGGAGGACAGGTGGTGGTAACCAGGAGAAGAACTAGGTCTAGATAAGCCCCAGCCTAGACATGGGATGGGGCTGCTGTGGTTGACAAATCCCCAAGGTTTGGATGATGACCCAAGACCCAACTCAACACTTGGCTTTGCCTGGAGCACTGCCGGGGATCCAGCACAGTCGAATCAACTTCGCTAATAACGTCTGCCATTGGTCACAACCACCTTGAGGGAAAAAATGCCTGGATCATGGAGTTACCCTGCCCTGGGACCAGGGGGATGGAAAGGGGTGCTACTTCCTTATTTATGTCACCTGTTTCCTTCTTAGCTGGCTAGTATAAGGAATAATCAGATGGAAACATGTGGGTAGATTAGATAGGAAGATTCCCTGGGGAATTCACAGATGCCACACTGCAACAGTTTGGTGTTACAAGTGGGATTATAGTATCCTCTAGTGGACACTTTGTGAATTTACACAACAGTTTTTGGATGTGGCAGATGGATTATTTACCAGGGGACCGGCATCCAGGGTGTTTGGAATGCAGGCCCACAAGAGAGCACAGTGTACGTGTGTATGTTGGAGGCCGTGTGGCTTCTCCTAGCTTCACCACACAGGAGTCAGCGAAGCGGTTGTACGAGCAGAAAGTGGGAGTAGCTGATGGCAATGGCCCGGAGATGTTAAAAAATTAGAAAACCGAAGGCTGTGGAGACAGAAACTTTCTTCCTCTCTTCAAGTAGTCTCAGTAAGGTAACTTAAACGAGAAACACAGACCTAGCCAGTGACTTCCCAGGCAGCGCTGGATGAGTGCCTGGGTGACCCTGGTTGCCAGTTCTGCTGAGAAACGCTCTGACTCCACTGATGCCCTCGGTTCACCTGGAACAGACAGGGGACCCACAGACATTGTACCCACAGTGAGGTAAAAGGACGCTTTTGTCAGAGTGGGGAAATAAAAGGATTTTAAGGGAAGGAAGATAAGGACAGGTGAGTCAGAGCTTTCTTCTGAATCGTGAATGTTTTTGTCTCAAAGTGTGGGTTTAACTTTTTCTTCTTCTGAGAAGGTACCACACCCTTTGTGTTTTAAGCCTGAGCCTTTTGTTGATATGATAGGATTTAGAGCTGGTTGGTTAAAAATTTGTATGTGGGGATTTAGAGAGTATTCTTTTTGCCTGGGTGATTTTTTTCTAAGTACATAAATGAATTGCTTTATTGTTAATCCAAATTTCTCTCGGTGAAATTGTCCGTGTGTTTGGCCAAGGTATAATCTGTTTAATTTATGAGCACAGTAGGATTTATCTTCAAATTAGAGATGTTGAAAAGTTTATTTATTCTGATAATAATGATAAGTGGTTTTTTGTGCACATAATACATGAATACATTAGTTTAATAAACTTTTTATTGAAGTAAATCATTCAAGCAGAAAAGTGCATTCATCATAAGTATATAGCTTATCACAACTTGAACACATTTGTGTAAACATAACTGTCTTAGTTTGCTGGGGCTGTTATAGTAAAATGCCATCCACTGGGTGGCTTAACCAACAGACATTTGTTTCTCACAGTTCCAGAGGCTGGAAAGTCCAAAATCAAGGTGGTGGCAGGGTTGGGTTCTGGTGAGGGCTCTCTTTCTAGCTTACAGACAGCCACTTTCTCATTGTGTCTTTAAATGGCAAAGAGAGTGAGTGAGCAAGCTCTCTGGTCTCTTCTTACAAGGGCCATAATCCCATCGTGAGGGCCTCACCCTCATGACCACATCTAAACCTAATTACTTCCCAATCACCTCACCTCCCAATACCATCACATTGGAGACTAGGGTCTAAACATATGAATTTGGGTGGGGGCATGACATTCAGTCCATAATAATAATCATTGAGTAAAGACACCCCCCCTTGTGTTACCTCCTAATCACTACCCGCTCTGTCCTCCCCAAGGTAACCACTAGCCTGACTTCTAACTGCACAGAAGAATTTTGCCTGTTTTTGAACTTCATACAGTTAGAATTACACAGTATGTATTCTTTTGTATATATCAGTTTATCTATGTTGTTATGTGTAGTAGCAACTTGTTCATTTCCATTGTGGTATAGTATTCCATTGCATGAATAGACAACAATTTATCCATTTTAGTTTTTCAATGTTTGACTATTATAAATAACATGTATCTTTTGGTGCACATAGCTAAGAATAGAATTATCTCCTAGCTTATGCATATATGTTCAACAGTAGTAGATATCATCAAATTGTTTCATAAAGTGATTGTATCAATTTATGCTCCCACCAGCAATGTGTGAGAGTTCAGCCATCGTAAAAGTATTTACACCATAGAAATTGACAACTTCTACAAATCAGGGTTTCTTTCTTTCTTGGATAGCGATTGTTAAATAGTTATCAGCAGGGCTGGGCGCAGGCGTCATTCCTGTAATCCTAGTACTCTTGGAGGCCAAGGTGGGAGGACAGCTTGAGCTCAGGAGTTTGATACCAGCCTGAGCAAGAGCAAGACACTCATCTCTACTAAAAATAGAATAAAAAAATTAGCCAAGAGCAGTGGCACAAGCCTATTGTCCCAGCTACTTGGGAGGCTGAGGCAGGAGGATCACTTAAGCCCAGGAGTCTGAGGTTGCAGTGAGCTATGATGATGCCACTGCATGCTAGCTGGGGCGACAGAACGAGACTCTGTCTCAAGAAAAAAAAAATAAAATAAAAAATTTAAAAAATAAAAAATAGTTATCAGCACATCACTGCCAATACTCACTGTCATCAAAAGCTCCACATACTTTCCCACACTTGGTGTTGTCAGTCATTTTTCCCCCAAGAGAAATGATCGAAATTTTAATTGAATGAATTTTTAACTCTAATGTAAGACACAATATAGAGAAATTATTTTTTTATTAAGATCAAATTACAAGTAGTCAATCTCTTATTTTATATTATACCCATATTAGTATCTACATCTATAGATCCACAAACTCCCCAAATTTAAAAATGAGAACATTATTTTTAAAGTCTTTTAAAAATCATGTATCTCAACATGAAGGATGAGGAAAACCCAGGACCCTCTTCCATTGCTAGTGAGAATTCGTAAACTGGTACAACCACGTTGGAAAACTGCAGTACTTACTAAAGCTAAACATTCTATGACCAGATTCTATTGCTGAATATATCTTCAACAGAAATGGGTGCTTCTGTCTACCAGAAGGGAGGTTCAAGAATGTTCATAGTAGCTTTCTTCATGATAGCTTACACTGAAAACAACCCAAGTGTCCATCAACAAGAGAATGGGTAGATACAATGTGCTGTATTCATAAAATGGAATATTATTAATACATGGCAATAATAAAAAACAAAATACTGATAATAAAATAACATGGTTAGCCTCGAGTAATTTTGATTGAAAGAATTTAGACACAAAAGAATACACACTGCATGACTGCAATTATACGAAGTTTGAAAACTGGCACAACCAATCCACTGTGGTAAGGCCAGGTAGGTATTACACATGGGAGTGGTACTAACTTGCAGGGAATAAGAGAGAGTCCTCTGGAGTGCTGGAATTGTTTTACTCTTGATCTGGGTGGTGAGTACATGGAGGTATATATATTTAAAATCGATTTTCCTCATTTGCATAGTGGCGAGTAAAAAAATAAAATAAAATAAATAAAATAAAATGGATTTTTACATTTAACTGTATCTAGATTATACTCCAATAAAATGTAAGAAAATCATACAGCTGCCAATTATTAAGAGTGATGTGACTGATTCAGATGCTAATAACAGGTATAGCTGAAGCTTTTTTTCTATAATTAGTTGACATTGCAGTGTAACATGAAAATACCATTTTTCATAGGCATGTTGTAAGAAAGGGAAGAACCAAGCTATTTCTTCTATAATATTTGGGAGCATTTTTCATTTAGGCTGCTCCAGAAATCATTAATTATAAGATTTGAGCAGCTGGTACCTTTTTTTTTTTTTAAAGAAATAATAACTTATGCTGGGCGCAGCGGCTCACACCTATAATCCTAGCACTCTGGGAGGCCAAGGCGGGTGGATCTCGTAAGGTCAGGAGTTCGAGACCAGTCTGAGAAAGAGCGAGACCCCATCTCTACTAAAAAAATAGAAAGAAATTATCTGGACAACTAAAAATATATAAAAAAAAATTAGCCAGGCATGGTGGCACATGCCTGTAATCTCAGCTACTCGGGAGGCTGAGGCAGGAGGATTGCTTGAGCCCAGGAATTTGAGGTTGCTATGAGCTAGGCTGACGCCACAGCACTCTAGCCAGGGCGACAGAGTGAGACTCTTGTCTCAAAAAAAAAAAAAAAGAAAGAAAGAAATAATCACTTAGATATATTCTGACTCTTTGCTTATGGGGTTTAGACACAGCTTGAGAATGATAAGACTCTGCTTGTTACTTGCAATTTTCTTTTCTTCAGCCATAGCTTCAGGAAAAATGGGTTTGCATACTATGTCAGAATCTACTAGCAAAAAAAGACCGTTAGGAACACACTTGAAGCTAATAGAAATTAGGTTGATCTGGCTTGCCGCAGCAGAAACAAGGCACCCCAGAGGAAAATTGAGACCACTGTAGTGAGGGGGCTTGGGTTTGGGCTTGTGTTGGATGATTCCGAGAAGGGAACAGGGAAGCAGGAGCTAACTGGGGAGTAGGTGCTGTTAAGAAGGAAGCAAGGACGACTGACAATTCCTAAAGGTTGGCGGGGTGGGGAGCAGGGCACACAGCCGGGTGGAAAAAGGTGAAAAGTGGACCAAATGGAGGAAATGGGGCAAATGGAGAATATCAGCACAGCTGCCCATGTGTCCTGTGTAAAATAACTACCAGAGGAAGTACATTAGCCAAGTGAAAAAATAAAAGTTAGCTCGAAAACAAGGAAGGTACGATATGCTAAATAGAGCAAACAGCAACAAAACCAGTAAAATTTATTGTTATGGATAAGCAATTATTGATACTGTTATTGTGGAAAGATCCTTAACTAAATTCTCATAAGAAGACATATGCTCGTTATAATAATTAATGCAGAAAGCACTAAAAAGTTTTTTTAACTGTCCCGAATGGCATTACCCGAAAGCAATTATCTTCAGCATTCGTTGATCATCATTCTAGACACTTTCTGTGCAAATATATAGAGAAGGATAGATATACTTAATTTTATGATGTAGAATGTGTAATAGTTTCATATTAGGGATGCACCAAAGTTTGGCTGCAGGCGTGGTATTTGGCTTATGTCAGCTATTCGACTGTGCCTTTGGCTCCAGCCGTTGGAAGGTTGAATAGCCAAATTCCTACTTCAGTATCATTCCTGATATCTCTGAACTTCTGTGTGATTCATGGTCATGATTGTGTAGATTTCCATCATATCTGATCAATATAACAGTATATCAGTAAACCAAGCAAGCCATGTTATTTGGACTTATTGATATTATAATATCTGAATATTCATCTTCAAATATAGGTAACCATTCAAAATGTTACTTTGTGAAAATGTCCTTCTTTGCTTTCTATGCTGAAATTCTATTAGTCAGTGGAAGTATAAATGTATATTTCATATTTCATGAATAAAATGCTATAATGATTATTTGAAAACTGCTAATTGTGTGCATAAAAATATTAACTAGGAACTTTCAAATAATTAAATATGGAAATAGATTGAAAGCTAATGGCAATTTTTAAGAGAATGTGTTAACTAGACCTCTTTAGGAAGGAGGTTTTATGGTTTTAAAGTTAAGAAATGTTTATAACAATTTATACAGTACAAGTCAGAATACTAGTGATCATATTATGTCATAATTTCAATCTTTATAGAATTGTTTGGTACCATAGTATTTATAACATTAATCAAAATAATCCTTAGACTGGGCACAGTGGCTCATGCCTGTATTCCTAGCACTTTGGGAGGCTGAGACAAGAGGATCACTTGAGGCCAGGAGTTTGAGATCAGCCTGAGCAACATAGTGTGACCCTGTCTCTGTCGTATATGTATAGCATGGAGTATTACTCAGCTATAAGAAATAACGGTGATACGACATCTCTTTGGTTCTCCTGGAGAGAGTTGGAACCCATTATATTAAGTGAAGTATCCCAAGAATGGAAAAACAAGCATCACATGTACTCACCAGAAAATTGGTTTCCCTGATCATCACCTAAATGCACATCAGGGAAGGATACCAATTAGATATCAGAGTGAGATGGGGGAGAGGGGAGGGGATGGGTGTATGCCTACATGATGAGTGCGTTGCACACCCTCTGGGGAATGGTCATGCTTGAAGGTGCTGACTCGGGGAGGTGGGGGGTGGGGGGAGGGGATGGAGGTATGACTGCATGGTGTATGCCAGGCGCACTGTCTGGGGAATGGACACGCTTGAGGCTCTGACTCAGGGGGATGGGCGGGACACGGACAATGTATATAACCTGAGCTTTTGTACCCCCATGAAGAGCTGAAATAAAAAAAAAAAAAAGAAAACACTTTAATAGCTGTATTACTTCTGTTTATTTATTACTCCTTACAAAAAATAAAAATACAAGTCACAAACAAAGGAAGAGATATTTATAACACATATAACCAACGAAGGATTAATATCTAGTATATGTAAATAGTAGCTACAAAACAGTAAGAAAAAGAGAAGTAATTAAATAGAAAAATTAGCAAAAGTCCTTCTCAGAAAAGGAAATGTGTATGGTCAATCAATTGATTAAAAAATGCTCAACTTTATTAATAATCAGGGAAATTTAAATTAAGACCAGAATGAGATATCACTTGCATTCAATCAATGATCAAAAATTAAGAAGCATGATAATACTTTCTGGAGATAATATTGGTCAGTGAGATCTCTTACATATTGTGGGTGTGCAAATTGAACAGCCACTTTGGAGAAAACAATTTGACATTGTCTTGTATTATTGAACAATCACATACCCAGAAATTCAATGTTTAGGTATATACACAAGATTCTTGCACATGTACATCAGAAGATACCCCTCAGGAATGCTGCCAGTACCACTGTATGTAAGATTGGCAAAAATATAACAATTCAAATGCCCATGGACCACAGAATGGGTAGATCAGGGTGTATTCACACATAGAACACTGCACAGCAGTGAAAATGAATGATACTCCTTTATATGCCACAACATGGTTACATCTTAGTATTATAATTTTGAGTGAAAAAGCAAGTCTCAAAGGCTACTGATTCCATAAAGATCAAAAACAAGACAATATCTTATTTAGGCATCTACATATGCAATACCATCCTCAGACAGTAGTTACCTCTTTGGGGAGACATGAGTAGACCTAAGTTATTGATAATGTTCAACTCTTGGGATGAATGTTGAGCTCATGGGTTGCTTATACATTATTTTGAAAACCAGCTAACCATCCAAATAAATAAATAGTCCTCACTGTCTCATCCTCTAATACTATCAATATCAGGATCATCACTGCCTTTAAACCCAACCAGCTCAGACAACTGTTAAAAATCCCAGTCCTCGGTCAGACTCCCACTTCCTCGTGTATTAGTTGCTGCAACCATTTCTGGCGTGAATCATCATATTGGTCAAGGAAGGTTCTTGGTTGCAGACAACAGAATCTGTAATACTCAGTTTAAACAGAAAGGGATTTATTACAGGGGATTAGGTACTGGATAAAGCTGAATTTTGAGATACGATGTATTGCGGCTGCAGTGGCATCTTGGGGATGCTGTTTATGAGTGACACAAGGCTTTCTTAGGTCAGGGTCCACAAGACAGAGCCTGACATGGGGACTTCTTGTTCCAGGAATTTGTGGGAGGAGTGCTCTCAGGAGAAGAGGAAGGAGAGAAGCAGGATAGAACAGAGGAAGAAAGCTAAGCAAGGATGTGGAATGTGGATGTGGACTCGTCTGGAGGCTATCTTCAGCCTGGACCCACAAGGAGCTTCGGAGTACAAATTGCACCCCAGAGCTGGATCCCGTTTAAGCCCAGAGGGATGGCCCTTTCTACCCCAGGATGGTGCAGAACCTCCGGGGCAGTTGATCCCATTTGGCCAAGGAGAGACGTTATTCAGCATGGAAGCTGCTAACTCACCGAGCCTGAGGCTGGGTGCACCGAGCAGGGCAGAGCAGCAGTGACACAATGACACAATGCTGGGCTGACCTCATTAGGACCAGATCAGGATGAGGTGGGGGTGGGATGGAGCAGGGCAACAGAAGCTGGGAGGGTCTGTGCATCCTGTGTACCCCAGAAGCACAAGCCTGGGGCCCTTAAAACCCAGAGGGCTTAGCCTCTGGCAGCACTGACCTCTCTTGCCCATCTGGACATGGGAAGGACAGGCCAAGCCCTTCCCTCAGCTACCCATTCCCATGAGTCCCGAGTGCCTGATCTCGAGGGCCTTGTTTGGCTGGGAGTGGGGTGGGTGGGAGAGCTCCTGGGGCAGGCCCACCACCCCCAGTGCCGCTGGGTCACCCTCCCCGCTCCTCAGGCAGAGAGAACCAGGCTTCTCTCTCAGCAGCCTCCTCCTCCTCCCCCTCGGCCTGGGCCTTGACCTCGAGCTCTGCTGGTGCTGGATTCAATGTGGCGTCTGATTCATTGGGTGATGGGCGGCTTTTCCCAAGCTGCCTCCCTCGGTCTGGAGTGGAACATTCTGGCCTCACAGAAGGCCTTAACCTCTGCTCTGCCAGGATGATTCTCCAGGGCCACAACCTGGGGTTCTGAAAGTTGTTTTCTCCAAAAGTGGTGCAAACAGGAGGCTTGTGGGGGGTTTAGACACTCCATATACTTCCTCGTTCTCACCCAAGCCACCTGGGAAATGCTTCATCTGAGTAAAGATGGTGTGTCCCCGGCCCATCCCCGTTTCCAACACAACTGCCACTCTACACCTGTCTACGGAGACTTTCTCAGGCCACCACTGGCGGCATCATTAACCAAGTGGCCTCACCTCTCCCTACCTGTGCTTTCTGCTCTCACTCCCTCCCCGCCACACGCCCTGCTCTCAGGGTCAGCACCCACCCTCCCACAGAAACCTGTGTCTTAATGATCAGTCCCAGGAGAAGTCGAAGCCTGCAACCCTAGTGGTGGAAACGCAGGGGCTGAGGCCGCTGCGGGTGGGAGACATTGCAGGACAGGGGTCTTCCAGCCCTCACCTGCTGCCAGCAGGTGGACAGGGGACATCTTGGTGGCGTGGGGTGAGGTGGCTCAGGCGGCCTGCCCCATCTAACCAGTCCTTCTTTCCTCCTAGTGCTCACCTTGGGGGGTGCTAAAGGGAAAGGCTGAGTCTATTTGTCCCCCTAGCTGCTTGGGTCAGATGGCATCTTGTGATCTGGGTCAGGGTTCCATGTCCCAGTCCCAAAGGTGCCAACTTCCTCCCTCTTTCCCCAGCTTTTGTGCAGCCTTGGCATCTACCCCAGCCTCGGCCAATGCCTGTTCCTTCCTTCAGACCTGGTGTCCCTTGCTCCCTTGCAGCTGTGGCCACTGTGGTCAGGGGGTATCTTTTGCCTCCAGTGTCTCTGGATGGGGAAGGGCAGGATCTGGTGTCCCCACCCTCAGCCTGTCCCTCCTATGCCCTAGATCCCTCCCATCTTACCATCTTGTTTGATCAATTAGTCCTTTCTTGCACTTTAGCCTCTAAGTCTCAATTGGTTCCTGTCTGCAGCCCATAAACACACTAAAACCTCTATAACTTTGAAAGAAAAAAAGCCCCTAAATTGCCCTCCACCAAACATCCAGCCCCTCCTCCCTACTTCTCCGTTGTCTTGAGTCTTATCAGAGCCAGACCCTGCGGTATTACCAAATAGACAAACCAGGCGCACACCTCATGTGCCAGCAAAGGACAACACAATAAATAAGCATTACTGAATAGGAAAAAAAGTTGTTTTCAATGAAAATTTGCAATGAAATTAACTGGAATTAAAATAATTTAGAAAGAGTTTATTTGAATTTTAACATTCATATAGGTTTTATGTTATTTGTTATTTTTAAAAATTGTTTTGGAGACAGGGGTCTTGCTATGTTGCCCAGGCTGGAGTACAGTGGCTATTCACAGGCATGATCATAGCACTCTGCAGCCTTGAACTCCTGGGCTCAAGTGATCCTCCCACCTCGGCCTCCTGATCTTCAGCCCACTGTGTGATCTTCAGCACCACCATGTCCTAACTGCTCCTCCCAAGGTCAGCAATGACCTTCATGTTGATAAATACAATGGGCATGTTTCATGCTCAGCTGTGAACCTCTTGGCAGAAGTCAACTCTGTCCCTGAAAAGCTCTCCTGGTTCTCCTCTGTTTCTTAATCTCCTCCCTTCCTGACTTCCTTGTGGTTCTTCTTCCCTGAAATGTTTGTGTTCCTCAGAGCTCTGAGCTGGACTTCTCTCTCCGTCTACACTACTTTCCTAGGCCAGCTCATCTGCTTCTATGGTTTCAGTTGCCATCTATACGTACATTACTTCCAATGTCTTTGCCCAGCTCAGCCTTGGCTCCTTAGCTCTAGACATGTCTATCCAGCTGTTTACTCTCAGACACTTAAATTCACTAAGTTGGAAATTGATTCCTCATCTCCCCCCATAAAACCTTCCTTCTCTAGTGTTCCCCATCTCAGTGAGAAGCATCATCATCCACTTAAGCCCTAAGCTCAAACCTTTCTCTTCCCACCTACAATCAACTACCAGGTTTTGTTGGCTCTACCCCTTAGATGTCTTGAATTTCCATGGCCACCACCATAGTCCAAGTCACCATCATCTCTCACCACAATAGTCTCCAGTCTCTACTTCCTCAACCCATTTTCTAAGCTGAAGCCAACCTGATGAGGTTTCAATGGTTCCTTGTTGGCTCAGCATAAATCCAAGCTCCACAGGGTGGCATTCCAGACTTCCCACATTCTGGCTCCGGACATCACCTCAGCACGGCTCTCCCCGCTGTCTGCCACCCACCCTCTGCTCCAATGGTATTTAACCACCTGGAGCCTCCCCTCTGCCCCGTCACACTGCTGCTCGGGCTGCCTTCTCCCTTCTCCTCCTTATCCTCTGACTGTTGTTTTTTGGGACAATAATGACCAGGCAAGAGGTGATGGTGACTTGGACATGGGTGCTGATGATGGATATGGTGACAATTGGTGAGATTCTGAACATATTTTAAAGGCAGATACAACAGGACTTGTTGATGGATTTGAATGTGTGGGGACAGAGGCCAGTTTTTTGTTTGTTTGCCTGAGTGACTGGAAGTCATGAGTTCCACTGAGAGAGAAGGGAAGGTAGTGGGAAGAAAGTTTGGGTGGGAAGATAAAGAGCTAGTTTGGCAGGTGTTGATGGAAATGCCCATTGGAAACCCAGTTAGGTATCTGAGTCTGGATTCAGGCATTGATCTGAGCTGGAGCTGTAAATTTGTGAGTTATCAGTGTGTAGGTGGAATTTAAAACCACAAGAGTGGATGTGAACATTGAGGATGTAAGTGTGGATAGATAATAGAAGAGGCCCAGGAACCTTCGACATTTAGAGGTTGGAGACAGGAGCCCAGGAAGGAAAAGGTGGTCACGGGGGAGGAAAAGCAGGAAAAGGAGCATCCTGGGAGCCTGGTGAAATGAGTGTGTGAAAGAGGAGGAGGTGATCAACTGCGTCAAAAATCACGTAAGCAGAGGTCTGAGAATTGATTTAATAAGAGAAGGTCTTTGGTGATGTCGACAAGAGCAGCTTCAGGAAATGATGTGGACAAAAGCTTATTAGAGCACATTCAAGAGAGAAAGAGCAGAGAGGGATTGGCGTTGGTTGGGTAGACGGTTCTTTCAAGGAATTTTTCCATAAAAGGTGCGGTAAGATGGATGCTAGTGGGAGGGAGAATTAGGGTCATGAGTGTTTTTTTTTTTTAAGATGCAATAAATAACAGCTGATTATATCTGAATATTTGTGAGATTGACCCACAGAGAGGAAAACATTGATGAGGCAAGAGAAATGTTTCGAGAACAGAATCCTCGAGGAGTTGGGAGAGGAAGGGATCTACTCCCCAAGCAGAGGTTGACCCTGGGTAGGAACAGGACTTCCACGGCCGCTGCCCCCCATGGGGAGCTCTTCCTAAGGCCTTGGCACAGCTTCCTCTCACTTTACTCGGCCCCAGTGTCTGTTCTTTGTAGGGGTCTTTTCTGACCACCCTTCTAGAGTGGTATTCCCCATCCACCATTCCCTGTTGCTTTTACCCTCCTTTGCTTTCATTTGTAGCACTTCTCATAATAATACACAACAAATGTGTTTATTTTATGTCTTCCTTGCTACAATGTAAGTTCCATGTGAGAAGCTACTTAGTCTTATTCACCACGGCATCCCCAGCATTTAGAAGAATGCCTGGCCCACAGTCACTGCCCCCAAACATTCGGGAATGAAGGACTAAATGAATCTTCTCCCCGTGCCCCATGCAACAGGCTCAGTTCTCATTCCATTCTCATTTCTATTCCATTCATCTGTAACTCACATCCTTCCCATTCTCCTTCCCCATTGGTCCAAGAAAACGTTCAGTGTCATCTCCAGCGTAAGCCCCATCACTCCTAGACCGTCCTCTCCCCACCCTGTCCTCACCCCTTGTGGGTCATCTTCATCTCATTGTGTCTTATGTCATCCAACCCCTTAGTTTCTCTTCTAACTCCATTCTCGTCCCTGTCCCCACCCACATCCCCTGTCCTCGTCCCCACTGCCTTTTGATCCCACCATTGTGGCTAGCCTCCTCCCTGTTTCCGTCGCCAGTGTCCTCCCTGCGCTGCCTCTCTCCGTCCATTCCCTTGTCATCAACACAGAGTCGCCATCTCCACTCCCGTCACTCCCCTCTGCCCCTCTGCCCCACCACTCAAGCTGCCTCATTGGCCTTCCTCCCACCCCAGCCTCCCGAGCTGCCCCATCACCCTGGAGAAGAAACGTAGCTTTGCACTGTATTGGGTAGAAGCTGCCAGAAGCCTGGTTGACATAAGCAGCTGTGGGAAGAAGGACAGAGGGAACTACCTCCTCTTACTGACTTAAGTAAATATTAACAAGCATATTTTATGAACGAGTACTATTCCCTTCAACAGACACAACAAATGCCTTTCTGAAATGTTCTAAAATATGTTTTACAAATATTGGCATTATCACAAGCTTGGGACTGGGGATTCCAAGCCTGAGAGATGAAAACAGTCGCTGTGGTAAAAACAATCTGACTTCGGGGAGGACCTGTTTCTTCTTAATTTATAATGTCAGGAAACCCTGGGAGAGCATCTGTAAGTCATGATAAACAGAGCAATTCAAATCAAAGCTCATGTGAGACCCTAATCTCTGCCCCAGACTGACCAGTCAGCTAACAAGGCTTTTTGCACTGCCCGCCAGGTGGTAACTGCTCTGTATCCTTTTTTATCTTATCTTCTCTTCAAATGAAATTATCAGCCAGCACTCGAATAAACAAAGTGTTTTCAGGTTCTTGAGACTTTTGTCCTCTCTTGTTTATTTATTTATTTATTGTAATTGACACATAATATACATATTCATGGGGTACAATGTAATGTTTCAATACATGTTTACGTTATGCAATGACAGAATCAGGGTAATTAGCATATCTATCACATCACCCATTTGTCATTTCTTTGTGGTGAGAACATTCACAATTTTGGCCTCTCTTTACAAGTTTTTTCCTCTATACCAACTTGTGACCTTTCTAGTCAAGGCTAGATAAGAATGTATATAAATACACACACATATACATATATATAGGTATGCATGTTTATGTGCTAGTGTGGCATATAAACAAAACTATTGTTCCCAATATAATTATGATTCCTAATGTAATTTTATTCCTAGTTCTCTTAGTAAGATACCAACACAAGATCATAGGTCTCAATTCTCAATCTGGGCCGGGTGAGGTGGCTCATGCCTGTAATCCTAGCACTCTGGGAGGCCGAGGCGAGTGGATCATTTGAGCTCAGGAGTTCAAGACCAGCCTGAGCAGGAGCGAGACCCTGTCTCTACTAAAAATAGAAAGAAATTATATGGACAACTAAAAATATATACAGAAAAAATTAGCCGGGCATGGTGGCACATGCCTGTAGTCCCAGCTACTCAGGAGGCTGAGGCAGGAGGATTGCTTGAACCCAGGAGTTTGAGGTTGCTGTGAGCCAGGCTGACGCCATGGCACTCTAGCCCAGGCAATAGAGTGAGACTCTGTCTCAAAAAAAAAAAACAACTCAATCTGGTGCTTGATACTTTTTCTTTGGAATTTTCTGGAACGCATAGTAGTATTCTTTACCAAGGAGGGCACAAGCCCTTTTTTTCTTGGCTAGAATAAAGTCAAGATGAGTGTGGTTTTGTAAATTTGCCCATCACTGTTGTATATAAATTTGACTTATAAGAATATTTGTTCATATCAGAATCTAATAAATGTTTCTAGAATAGAGATATATTGTCATTAAGACCAAGCAAATAGAGTCCCTGGGCCAAGTTGCTTTCTCTTCTGGACAACGTTTGGATATGCATTGCCAATTTAACACTCACCTCTGAGAATCCTATTTTGTTCAAGGTCCATATAGACCAAGGTCCTTCAGATTTACAGATATTTTCCCATTTTCTATAAATTATGAAATAAATTTCTTTCTGTGATTCATGTGCATGGTATAACAACATGGGAAGAGCAAACAACAGTTTATTTGCTCATTCTTTTTTTTTTTTTTTTTTTTTTGAGACAGAGTCTCATTCTGTTGCCTGGGCTAGAGTGCCATGCTGTCAGCCTAGCTCACAGCAACCTCAAACACTTGGGCTCAAGCGATCCTTGTGCCTCAGCCTCCCAAGTAGCTGGAACTACAGGCGTGCACCACCATGCCCAGCTAATTTTTTCTATATATATTTTTAGTTGTCCATATAATTTCTTTCCATTTTTAGTAGAGACAGGGTCTCGCTCTTGCTCAGGCTGGTCTCGAACTCCTGAGCTCAATGATCCACCCGCCTTGGCCTCCCAGAGTGTTGGGATTACAGGCGTGAGCCACCGCGCCCAGCCTCTGCTCATTCTTTTGTTGATGGGCATCGGGGTTACTTCTAGTTTTTTACCACAACAAATAAGCCTGTAACATGAACATTTTCGTTCATGTGATCTGATTCTGTGAATTAGTGCAAAAATTTCTAAAAGGTATGAATCTAGGAGTAGAATTGCTAGCTTGCAGGATATGTCCATCTTCGACTTTCCCAGATCCTGCCAATTTTTTTCCTAAAGTGGTCATACCAATTCAGTATCCCATTATCAGGGTGTGTGAATGTCTTTTATTGTGACAACAAACCTCATGTACTTTCTCAGATTCCTTCAACTGCCTTCTTTTCTCTCTTTCTCTTTCTGAGCACCTGGTCACTTGTCCACTTTCAGATTTGGAAGAAATGCACACCATGGAGAGCTGCCAGAGGGCCAGGGGAAACATGGAAATGGAAGTGCAGGGGAATCACTGCATGTGATGTACACCTTGACTAATGGAAACAGGAGAGAAGGAGCCAAAAAGATAAATTTCCCCTCCATTCTCTATTCTGAAGTGTAGTTCCCCCTTGCAACCCCTCCCACATGAAACATGACCATGCTGCTTTGGTTACTACAGCTCTGTAGTATAATTTTAAGTCAGGTGATGTGATTCCTCCAGTTTTGTTCTTTTTGCTCAGGATGACTTTAGCTATTTTGGGTCTTTTGTGGTTCCACATAAATTTTAGGATTTTTTTTCTATTTCTGTGAAGAATGTCATTGGTATTTTGATGGGGATTGTATTGAATCTGTAGTTTGCTTTGGGTAATATCAACATTTTAACAATATCGGTTCTTCTAATCCATGAGCATGGAATACCTTTCCATTTTTTGGAGACTTCTTCAATTTCTTTCATCAATGTTTATAATTTTCATTGTAGAGATCTTTCACTTCTTTGGTTAAGTTCATTCCTAGGAATTTTATTTTATTTGTAGCTATTGTAAATGGGATTAATTTCTTGGTTTCTTTTCCAGATTGTTGTTGGCTTACAGAAATGCTATTGATTTTTGTATGTAGATTTTGTATCCTGGAACTTTACTGAATTTATCAGTTCTAGTAGTTTTTTCATGCGGAGTCTTTTGATTTCTCCCCATATAAGAACACATCATCTGCAAACAAGGATAATTTGATATCTTCCTTTCCAATTTGGATGCCCTTTATTTCCTTCTCTTGTCTGATTGCTCTAGCTAGAACTTCCAGTACTATGTTGAATAACAGTGCTGAAAGTGGGCATCCTTGTCTTGTTCCAGATCTTAGAGAAAAGCCTTTCAGTTTTCCCCCATTCAGTATGACACTAGCTGTGGGTCTGTCATATATGGCTTTTATCATGTTGAGGTAAATTCTTTCTATACCTATTTTCTTGAGAGTTTTCTGCTGTGAAGCATTGTTGGATTTTATCAAAAGCCTTTTCAGCATCAATTGAAATGATAATATGGTTTTTGTCCTTCATTCTGTTGATATGGTGCATCGCATTAATTGATTTGCATATGTTGAGCCATCCTTACATCCCTGGGATGAATCCCACTTGATCATGATAAACAATCTTTTTAATATTTTGTTGAATTTGGTTTGCTAGTGTTTTGTTCAGGATTTTTGCATGTGTGCTCATCAGAAATATTGGCCTATAGTTTTCTTTTTTTGTGGTGTCTTTGTCTGGTTTTGGTATCAGGGTGATACAGGCCTCATAGAATGAGTCTGGGAGTATTCCCTCCTTCTTGATTTTTTTGGAGTAGTTTAAGTAGGATTGGTATTAGTTCTTTGAATGTGTGCTAGAATTTAGCAGTGAAGCCATTGGGTCCTGGGCTTTTCTTTGATGGGAGACTTTTTATTAGTGCTTCTATCTTGTTACTTGTTATTGGTTTATTCAAGTTTGGGATTTCTTCCTGGTTCAATCTTGGTAGGCTGTATGTGTCTAGGAATTTATCCATTTCTTCTAGGTTTTCCGTATAGTTACTCATAGTAGTCTCCAATGATTCTTCAAATTTCTGCAGTATCAGTTGTAATGTCTCGTTTTTCATCTCTGATTTTATTTATTTGGGTCTGTTCTCTCTTTTTTTAGTCTAGCTAAAGGTATGTGAATTTTATTTATCTTTTTAAAAACAAACTTTTCATTTCATTGCTCTTTTGTGTATTTTTTTGGTTTCAATTTCATTTATTTCTGTTCTGATCTTTATTATTTCTTTTCTTCTACTAATTTTGGGTTTGATTTGCTTTGTTGTTCTAGTGCTTTAGGATATATTGTCAAGTTGTTTATTTGAAACTTTTGTACCTTTTTGGTGTAGGCACTTATTGCTATAAATTTTCTTCTTAGTACAGTTTTTGTTGTATCCCATAGGTTTTGATATCTTGTGTTTTCATTTTCATTTGTTTGGAAAAATTTTTAAATTTCCTTCTCAATCTCTTCATTGACCCTCTGGTCATTCAGGAGCATATTGTTTAATTTCTACATGTTTGTATATTTTCCAATGTTCTTCTTGTTATTGATTTCTAGTTTTATTCCATTGTGGTCATAGAAAGTACTTGATATGATTTCAAGTTTTTAAAAGATTTTAAAACATGGCCGGGTGCGGTGGCTCACGCCTGCAATCCTAGCACTCTGGGAGGCCGAGGCGGGCTGATGGTTTGAGCTCAGGAGTTCAAGATCAGCCTGAGCAAGAGCGAGAACCTGTCTCCACTAAAAAGATAGAAATAAATTAGCTGGACAAAGAAAAATATGTAGGAAAAATTACAGGGTGTGGTGGCACATGCCGGGAGTCCCAGCTATTCCAGAGGCTGAGGCAGGAGGATCGCTTGAGCCCAGGAGTTTGAAGTTGCTGTGAGCTAGGCTGACAGGTTGCTGTGAGCTAGCCTGGGCAACAGAGTGAGACTCTGTCTCAAAGAAAAAAAAATTTTTTCAAACTTGTTTTGTGGCCTAACATATGGTCTATCTTTGAGAATGATCCATGAGCCAAGGAGAGGAATGTATATTCTGCAGCTGTTGGATGAAATGTTCTGTAAATATCTTAGTTCCGTTTTGTCTATAGTGCAGCCTAAGTCCAATGTTTCTTTGTTGATTTTCTGTCTGGATAATCTGTACAATGCTGAAAGTGGGGTATTGAGGCCTCCAACAATTATTATATTGAGGTCTATCTTTCTCTTCAGCTCTGATAATATTTGCTTTGCATATCTAGGTGTTCCATTGTTCACTGTAGTTTTAATTTGCATTTTCCTGATTACTGATGAGGTTGGCAACTTTTCATAGTTTACTGCCCATTGGATTTCCTCATTTGTGACATTTTCCTATTGGATTGTCTTTTTCTTTTTTATATTGACTTGTAAGATGTTCTAGTTAACTATTGCTACATAACAAATCGCTTCAAAACTTAGTGGCATAAAACAACCATTTTACTAGGCCCATGGATTCTGTGGTTCATGAATTTAGACAGGACTCAGTGGGTATGGCTTGTGTCTGCTCTTTATCTGCTGCTTCAGCTGGTGAGACTCAATGTCTGGGGTGACTCAGTGGTTGAGGGGTAAAATTATCTGGATGTATTTTGCTAGCATGTCTCTTGGTTGATGCAGCTATTGTCTGGGACCTCACTGGGGCAGCTGGCTGAAACACCTTCATGGGGCTTCTCCATGTGATCTGTCCTTCTTCAGGAACTAGCCTCAGCGTAGTCAGAATTCTTACATGTCAGATCAAGGCTTCAAAGGCAAGCGTCCCAAGTAAACCAGCCAGCTCTATGGCCCTGGACGTTATGCAGGGTTACTTCTGTTGCATTCTGTTGGTTACAAGTGAATCTCTAAAGGGGACTAGACATAAACCTTATCTCTGAATGGGAGGAATGTCAAGGTCAGATCATACAGGAGCACCTGAAATGGGAGGCATTGCTGCCGTTGTGTTTGGAAAATACACCTGCCACATCCCTCTCTTCATATTTTCTGGATGCTAGTCCTTTGTTGCTTATATATGCTGCAAATATCTTCTCCCACTCTGAGGATTAGTTTTCACAGACTTAATGGGACTTTTGTTAAACAGAAGTTTCTTTTCTTCTTCTTCTTTTTTTTTTTTTTGAGACAGCGTCTCACTCTGTTGCCCAGGCTAGAGTGCTGTGGTGTTAGCCTAGCTCACAGCAACCTCAAACTCCTGGGCTCAAGCAATCCTCCTGCCTCAGCCTCCCATGTAGCAGAGACTACAGGCATGAGCCACCATGCCTGGATAATTTTTTCTATATATATTTTTAGCTGTCCATATAATTTCTTTCTATTTTTAGTAGAGACGGGGTCTTGCTCTTGCTCAGGCTCGTCTGGAACTCCTGAGCTCAAACAATCCGCCTGCCTCGGCCTCCCAGAGTGCTAGGGTTACAGGCGTGAGCCACCGCGCCCAGCCAGAAGTTTATTTTAATTTAGTGAAATGATTAATCAGTTCCTTATGGTTGGTGCTATAGAAGTCTTAATAACACTGAGACCATGAAGCTATTCGTTTATAATATCTTCTAAAAGCTTTATAGTTTTGCCTTTCACATTTAGGTTTATGCAGTTATTATGCAATTTATTGCTGCTCAACTCCAAATCCTACCTTCTCTGTCCTAGAGCTTGACCTTATAAACATTTCTCTTTTGTCAACAGACACAAGGTTAGGTCTTGCCAGAAGAGGTTGCTGGAGGGACATTGCAAGAGGAAGGGACTTCTCTTCCTGGTTCTGGTGCTTTTCCTTCCTGTTCCACAGGTGTGGATGCCAGCAGGTTGCTTCCCAGTGAGTTTTTCTGGCTCCCCAACGGGTGGTTTCCTAACAAGTTCAGCCAGCACCCCAACAGACAGTTTCCTGCCTGCCAGCCCTGGTCCGTGGCACCTTCTCCCCACCCAGTGGAGCACAGCTACACCCTCTCCACTGAGGTCTGAATCTCAGCCTTGGGTTGGGCAGCTCTCTTCCAAGTTTGTTCCTTTCCTGGATACTCTGCCTTAGCTGTAGAGGCGGTTGTTGCTCCCTACATCTTATTATTATTATTTTCACTCAAGGTCACAACAGAGACAGGGTTTCCTTGTTATTGCCTCACCTTCTTTAGGCCCAAGACATGCCTCGTATTTCCCATAACATCTGTTAACCTCCAGGGCTCTACGTTTCTAGTACTGGCATTTCCCCCACGGTAGCCTCACATCCATGTGGGCACATAACTGATTTTAGCTCTTTGTGTCTGTGTTAGGGTCCTAGAGATTTTCCCAAGCTTCTTGTGGTCCTAACAAAGCTTATGAACATTTGTTTGTTAAAATGTATCCAGTATCAATATATTTTTAACCAGGAGGCTTTTCAAAATATCTAATGAGCCATACAGCTAATGGCAGAAGTCTTTTTGTTGTAGTATCTCCTAGAGTGTTATTATATGTGACATTACCAACTTGTTCTAAAATGTTAGATGATTTTTCTTAGTGGACCTGGCAACACCATATATTGGGAAAGTTAACGTCCAAAGCCTTTCTGTTTCAGTGATTTCTCTGAGATTCCATAATTTTGCTTGGGGGAAGGACTAGAAGCGGTGCATAACCAGAATAATATCCCCATAATCACATGAGCCGGACCAATTCCTTGGGAACCAAAAGTAAGCTCATGTACCACAGATGAAATAAGTCCCAATAAATGATCACCAATAGTCTAATTGGGTAATTGAGCAACTGAAGAGCGGAAGATTAAGATACAGTGATGTATTGAACCCAGGGAAATACAGGGATTAATACAACATTCATTATAATTACATTGGCTATTGGCCACAGGAACTAATCCATTTTGAACGAAACATTAAAACCTCTTAATGGTGGTGGCTATTTGTGGAGAGAGTGTGAAAGCGTTGGAAATGACACAGTGGGCAGCGTGCATTTGGACGGTTTTATTGGTCCTATACCAGCAGTAGTCAGAAACAACTTTTTTGTGTCCCCAGGCTTCAAAAGTCTCCCCAGAGGAGAGACATTATTATCAAGGGTGCCCCAGGAGAACTGATCCAACATTTAAAGATATGAAGTTTCTTTATGAACAGAAGGGAGAGTTTAAGGCAAGTGTTATATTTTTATCCCTGGATTTTTGACACACAAAAGCCATACAGTAATCAAACAAAGGCCTATCAGTCATTTTGGAACTTTTTTTCTCAATCTTTTTGATGACAGTTCTTTTCTCTCTGGAGTGGAAGATCCTTGCAAAATCCTTATCTTTTTTTTAAGAGACAGGGTCTTGTTATGTTGCCCAGGCTGGTCTTGAACTCCTGGCCTCAAGCAGTCCTCCCCCCTCAGCCTCCCAAGTAGCTGAGATTACAGACGTGAGCCATCATGCCTGGCTCTGGAGTGGAAGATCCTTATCGCTTTGGCATGGCATGTTTTCTGTACCTTAGAAATGAGACCCAAAACCAAACCAGGGCATTCGGAGGGGATGGTGTGACCAGCACCATGATAACTGTCTGGCAGGACTCATGTCATTGCTTGGTCTCCTTTTCACAGAGCAGAGGGGACCAGCACACTGACCGTGTCTTTAAACTTTTGATGAAGGAATTGGGTAAGACCTCTTTCTTTTCTTTTTTTATCCAGTCGGGAAAAATTGCTAATTTGCTTAAGTTTTTTCCTTGGAGAAATGAGATTAGTGACAGAATTATTCTCTTTAAAGTTGTAGCCTCTTACATTGCTCACAAACTGGCACACTTCTAGCCTTCTTGGTTAGGACAAGTGTCAGTTGGCATCCAGAGAGCAAATAACAAGCTGATATAAAATATCCACCAAATTATTCTTTTTTTAAAATGCTTTTTCTAAAAAAAATAAATAAAAATAAATAAAATTTTTTTTTCTGTGGAGACAGGGTTTTGCTATGCAGGTTGGTCTTGAACTCCTGGCCTCAAGCAATCCTCCTGCCTTAGCCTCCCAAAGTGCTGGAATTACAGGCATAAGCCACCATGACTGCCTCCACCAAGTTATTCTTAAGGCTAAAAGTCCACGCAATGGGTATAAAAAGCTGCCAAGCCCCTGGGGCAGACCTCTCCCCAAGTTGGGCACCCTGGACAGGATGTGTGGGTGGTGAGTACAAGCTGAGATGGTCCACCCCAGTGAAGTTCAAGTGTTGCTTTTTTCCTCTGATTCAGTGGTCCCTAATCTTTTTAGCACCAGGGACTGGTTTCATAGAAGGCAATTTTTCCATGGATAGGGTTGGGGGAATAGTTTCAGGATGATTCAAGTGAATTACATTTATTGTGCAGTCAAACCTCTCTGCTAATGATAATCTGCATTTACAGCTGCTCCCCAGTGCTAGCATCACCACCTCAGGTCCATCTCAGATCATCAGGCATTAGATTCTCATAAGGAACGTAGATCCCTCACATGCACAGTTTACAGTAGTGTTCATGCTTCTATGAGAATCTAATGCCACTGCTGATATGACAGGAGGCGGAGCTCAGGCAGTGATGCCAGGGATGGGGAGTGGCTGTAAATACAGAAGAAGCTTCACTTGCTCCCCCGCCTGCCCATCTCCTGCTGTGTGGCCCAGTTCCTAACAGGCCACAGACCAGTACTATTAGGCTCTGATTGATCTTCATGTGTATTCAATCTCCAGTTTGTAGATTATAGCTCAGTTTCACCAGGGTGATTGTTTAGGCTTCTTGTTCCTGTGAATGGAAACTTTTGACACATTTCAGTAATGCTTTGTAATAATCTAGCAAAATGCTATTTTTTATATAAATGTTTTCCAAGTGAGTGGTCGCTGCAAGTGTAGAAGGAAGTTTCATGAGCCCATCCAGTCCTGTCAGCTACAGATCTCACGATCTTGAAAACTGTGGGCAAGACATCTGGCCATTTTCGTCCACACATTTTAGCCAATTTATATTTTGAAATTCCGTTTTGGCTTCCCACTATCCCAAGCTAATTGTGGCACACTACTCCAGTGACAGGATTAGTGTATCGGTAAGACTTTACACATTTCCTTACAATTTGACCTGAAAACTGAAGGCTGTGATCACTGTTAGAGGCTAAAGTTGCCTAAATCTAGGAGTGAAGCTCTGAAGAAGTTTCTGATTGGTGGTGATTGTATAAACTTTTGCTCATTGCTGAGTTTCTCTCTGTTCTAAAAACATACGTGAATTACCAAGGCATAACCAAATGAACATTTCTTTGTCTGGGTAGAAACAACTTACAAATTTATAAATATCCTTTGTGGTAGAGGGTGAGCTACTGGTATTTACTGGGCAAGTTGGCATTATTGTTCATCCATTCAGTGAATATTTATTTATTTATTTATTTATTTTTTGAGACAGAGTCTCACTCTGTTGCCTGGGCTAGAGTGCCGTGGCATCAGCATAGCTCACAGCAACCTCAAACTCCTGGGCTCAAGTGATCCTCCTGCCTCAGCCTCCCAAGTAGCTGGGACTATAGGCATGCGCCACCACACCTGGCTAATTTAATTTTTTCTATTTTTAATACAGACAGGGCCTTACTCTTGCTCAGACTGGTCTCAAGCTCCTGAACTCAAGCAATCCTCCTGCCTCAGCCTCCCTGAGTGCTAGGATTACAGGCGTGAGCCACCGCACTTGGCCTCGATGAATATTTAGCAAGCACTTGCTATATACAAAGCACTGCTCTAAGTGCTGGGGATAAAGTGACTAAAGAAGGTAAAAACTGCCTCCCTCCTGGAGCTCACATTCTAGTGGGAAAGACAGAAAACAAACAAAGTACAGAGGTAAATTGTTATATATTATGTTCGTAGTTTTACTGCTAATGAGAAAAATAAAGCAAGGAATGTGGATAAAATGTATGTATGTGGTAGGTGGGAAGAGGAGTGCGATTTTAGCCAGGACAAGGCTTCCCTGGGAAGGGGCCCTTGAATAAAGTCAGAAGGAAGTAACAGTAAGCATGCGGCTGCCTGAGGGAAGAGCACTCCAAGATCATGAGTGATGAACTTTGTGTGCCTACGTCCCACGCAGAAGGAGAGAAATGGTCCCGGCACATTCTGTTACTGAAGGTCTGGGAGGTGAGGAGGAGCCAGTACAAGTTTTGACAGAGGTAGAGGGTAACCAGGACACCGTGCTGTTCTGCAAACCAAGTGAAGCAAATGTGTCCAAGGAGGAGAGAGTGACCTCTGTCACATGCTGCTGGTCGTGGAGTGAGATGAGAACCGAGCGAGGACCAGCTCTGGAGGAGTGACAGGGTGAAAACCTCACCAAGTGGCGCCAGAGGCAACCAGATGGAGAGAGACTGGAGACGGTGAACCTAGACAATTGTGTTGAGGGGTTTGCTTTAAAGGGGAGCACAGAAACAGTACAACAGCTAGAAGGGGAAAGAAGGAAAGCTTTTGCCTTTGCCCTTTTGTTTTCTGGACTTTTGGGGGGTGCAGATTGGAGGACAATTCAGCATCTTTCAATGCGGATGGCGATTATCCGCTGGAGAGTGAATATCAGTGGAACCGCAGGAGCAGAGTGGCGGCAGAGACAGCCCCAGGGGAGAAGGCAGGTTTGATGGCCGGAGCTCATGGAAGTTCTCTCCTGGTGGCCTCTGATAGTGAAATAAGAAGCAGGGTCATTAGCAGAGAGTTAGGATGGACCGTGCATAAAGAGGAAGGAAAAGATGTGAAATAATTAACTCAGAGAGTGGGAGAGTTAATGGACTAGAAAAATGGAGAATAATTGCCAGGAAGTTAAGTGCCCACTTGAGGTAGGTGGCCATGAATGTAAAGTGGTCCAGTCAACACGGCTGCTTTTCTTCAGCTGTATTCGGCAGCACCGATGTAGACAGGGAAGAATCAGATTTCACCAAGGTTTGGGTTTTGCCAAGCAAATGACACAAACTGAGATCCAGCCAGGGAGTGGAGGGTCTTTGCAACGGTTGATTATGACTGAGCATAAAATTTAAACTAGGTAAGGAAGTGTATTAGTCAGTTCAAGCTGCCACAACAAGATACCACAGAGTGGGTGGCTTAAAGGAAAGGCATTTATTGTCTCACAGTTTTAGAAGCTGGAAGTCCAAGATCGAAGTACAAGCAGCGTTGGTTTCTGGTGAGGCCTCTCTTCCTGGCTTGCAGGCATCTGCCTTCTGGCTGTGGCCTCACCTGGCCTTTCCTCCATGACTGTGGAGAGAGATCTCTGGTGTCTCTTCTTGTTCTTATAAGAACACCAGTCCTATTAGATTAGGGCCACTCTTTTTCTTTTCTTTTCTTTCTTTCCTTTTTCTCTTTAAGAGTAGAGAGCAGTGGTGCAATCATAGCTCACTGGGGCCTCGAACTCCCGGGCTTGAGCGATCCTCCTGCCTCAGTCTCCTGAGTAACTGGGACCATAGGTGTGTGTCACTGCGCCCAACTAATTTTTTAAATTTTTATAGAGATGGGTCTCACTATGTTGTCCAGCCTGGTCTAGAACTCCTAGGCTCAAATGATCCTCCTGCTCAGCCTCCCAAAGTGCTGGGATTACAGGTGTGAGCCACTGTGCCCAGCCAGGGCCACTCTTACGACTTCACTTAACCTTCATTGCCTCCTTACAGGCTCCATTTCCAGACACAGTCACATTGGGTGTTAGAGTTTCAACATACGAATTTGGGGGGGACATGAATCAGTCTCTAACAGGAAGGAAGGAAGTATATGAGGGGGTTTCGGTCAGTGAAAAGGTGATAAGATTAATGGATGTAGCTAATGATCATTGGAGTTGGAGCATTAGGTGTGAGCTGGAAATAGCAGTAGTTGATTGGAGAATGGGGTGTATGGAATTGGGATCTCAGAGGGGCTGCAACCATTTGTAATGATAGAATCCAGAATATGACTGCGGGAATGAATGGCTGAGTTAGTGGATGAAAAGACCCCTGGAGGAGTGGACACCCAGGAACTGAGAGGCCAGGGCATTAGAAGGAACATCTCTGTGTGTACTGAAATTACCAAGAACTATCATAGGACTAGTGTCACAGAGAGTGACAGTGAGCCAGGTGTTAAATCTTCAAGGAAGGAAGGAGAGTAACCTAAGGTAAAATAGGTAACGGTATTAAGGTGGGGGCTGGGCGAAGTGGCTCACGCCTGTAATCCTAGCACTCTGAGAGGCCAAGGCGGGAGGATCGCTTGAGGTCAGGAGTTCGAGACCAGCCTGAGCAAAAGCGAGACCCCGTTTCTACTAAAAATAGAAAGAAATTATCTGGCCAACTAAAAATATATATAGAAAAAATTAGCTGGGCATGGTGGCACATGCCTGTAGTCCCAGTTACTTGGAAGGCTGAGGCAGGAGGATTGCTTGAGCCCAGGAGTTCGAGGTTGCTGTGAGCTAGGCTGATGCCACAGCACTCGAGCTCGGGCAACAGAGTGAGACTCTGTCTCAAAAAAAAAAAAAAAAGGTATTAAGGTGGGACTACACTGTATTGGGAAAAAACTGCGGCATAACCAAACACAAGTCACAGAGGGAAATATTTGCAACACATGTAACCAGCAAGAGTGTCACAGATTGTTTTCTCCAGAAGCAGATGCTGAGGTTCAAGAAGTTGAGCAGGGATCAACACTTGTGAAAGGAAGGCGGAGGAAGCAGGATTGGGCAGAGGAAGAACTTGAACTGAGATACAGCCCTGCAAAGCCTCCACTAACCCAGCAGGGAGCTCTAGAGCCAACACTGCACATCAAAGTGTTCTAAGTTAAGCCAAAATAGCTGGGCCTTTCTATCCTGCCATCCCCCTCAGTGTCCAGATATGGACTGCTGGGAAGTGTATGACCTTGGGTGAGGCAGCTCTCGGAAGATGAGGCAGATCCTGAAATAGCTAACAGCTGGAGGCTGTCTGCCTAATGCGCTCCCTGCAGCTGGGCAACAAGTTCTTCCCTGAAGGGGGATCTGGGTGGTGCATCTCTGTGTTTGCCACAAAGTGACTCATGTTTTATTTGGCATATATGAAGAACCCCTGCAAACCAATATGAATTTCTGAGTTGCCAAGGATAAAAGTGGCGGCCTGGATCTGAGTCTCTTCACATTCCAAACAGCTATACAGCACCAGGGTCAGGCTCAGAGGCTCATGCCTGTAACCCCAGTGCTTTGGGAGGCCAAGGTGGGAGGATTGTTTGAGGCCAGGAGTTTGAGACCAGCCTGGACAAAATATTGAGACCCCAACTCTACAAGAAATTTTTAAAAAATTAGCTGAGCATGGTGGCACACTGGTAGTCCCAGCTATTCAGGAAGCTGAGGCAAGAGGATTGCTTGAGCCCAGGAGTTGGAGGCTACAGTGGGCTATGATCATACTTGTGAATAGGCACTGCACTCCAGCTTGGGTGACAGAGTGAGACCCTGTGTCTTAAAACAAAAAATTAATAAGAAAAAAAAAAAAAGAACAGGGATCATCAAATAATGTCCTAGGGGCTGGGCACCTGTTTTTGTAAATAAAGATTTATGGGAACACAGCCACACCCATCTGTTTATGCATTGTCTTAGTGGCTGCTTTAACATCACAATAGCAGGGTTGAGTACTTGTGACCGGGATCCTGTGGCTTATAAGCCTAAAATGTTTACTATCTGGCCCTTTAAGAAAAAGTTTCCTGATTCCTGATATAGAACAAGAAGAAAAAAATAAAACAAAAACTACATTCTCAGCATAACTAGATGACAGAGAATTCCCAGCCTCTAAATTACCTGTAAGTAGAAAAATAAGCCCTGAATCCCGGTGAGACGTCGTGCACGATTCCACCGCAAAGCTCTGTGCAGAGCCAGCGCAGTCCTGCAGAAACCGAGGGAAAGAGGAGAGGGGGCAGCTGACAGGTCAAAGATTGATCTAAAACCACCGTGTTAAAGAGAAAGTCCGCTCTCGGTGGAAAATGCTGGAAAGGAGTGCGGGGAGATCAGAGCACGGACCGCGGGAGGGACTCGAAAAAGCCCCGTAGGACTCAAGGAGGCGCTCTCGGAAAGTGCGTCTCTGGCGGGAGAGGACGCAGAACGGGAAAAGAGACGGGCCCTCTGGAGATCAGGTGGCGGAGAGGAAAAGAATCAAAAGAGGAAAATGTAGGGCACGCAACACAAAACCGAACCAAAAACTTGCAGGATATACAATTCCCACCACACACACACACACACAGGAGACAGCCATTAAAGCGGCACTTCTCAGACTTTTTGGTCTCAGGACTTTGTTACACTCTTAAAATTTGAGTCATCTAAAGAGCTTTTGAATTTGTGGGTTACATCTAGCAACATTTCCTGTATTCAGTATTACAGCTGAGAATTTTTTTAATATTTTAGAAATTAATTAAAAATAATAAACTGATTACATGTCAACATAACTAATTTTTTAAAATAAAGACTAATTATATTTTCCAAAACAAAAAATTTCATGAGAAGAGTGGTATTATTTTACAGTTTTGCAAATCTCTTTAACGTCTGGCTAAAGAAAAGACAGCTGGATTCTCACATCTGTATACGAGAATCTGTATATGCAACCTGTCGCAATGTCACACCACGCAGTTTCTAGAAAACTCCACACTTGTAAGAGAATGAAGGTGAAAAAGATAAGCAATGTCCTAGTATTACTATTAAAATAGTTTTGACTTTGCAGCTACCTGAAAGGTTTTGGGACCATCAGAGCATCCCTGAACCACACTTTGAGATCTGTCGAGTTAAAAAATTGTACCTCATTACACGGACAGAAGGAAGTGCCATTGCACTAAGAATCTTGGAAACCACCTTCATTCCAAAAAATGAATAGCCAAAAACAGATCAAACTGATACCAAGTTTCTGTAATAAAATAGAAAATGAGAATCCAAATAGCTCAAGTGACGAACATTTCTACATTCGCCCCCAGTGAAAGACGAC
This sequence comes from Lemur catta, assembly GCF_020740605.2. NCBI lineage: Eukaryota > Metazoa > Chordata > Mammalia > Primates > Lemuridae > Lemur > Lemur catta. Next base: position 93,972,925 of record NC_059130.1, on the reverse strand, counting down.
CGTGAAGCAGAAGAAAACTGCAATGTAACACGCTAAGCTGGATTGTCTCCAAGTAAACATTGGAGGATATGAACAATCACCTTGAAACAGAAATTCAAAAATTAAAAACAGAAATGGACATCCGTCTCCTCCAAAGGAATAAATGATGAGTTCATTGAACTCAGGAAAGAAGAAAAGACAAAAGCATTTCAGAAATGAAGACTAAATTATAAGGTATCCCGGGGAGAATAAACTCAAATGGAAATGTAATAGATTGTGTAACTGGCTCTCCAAATAAATTTCAATGACTCCTATGTGTTTTTTATAATCTTCTTCCTCTCATGGTTTAGATTCTCAGGCCAGTAAGCCGTGATGACCAGGAACCCTGAGACTTTTAACTACTTGACCTGTCTGAGTTGTTTCTCAGAAATGGTGAAATTTCTGAAAGACAAGGAGCTGAGATTCTGAAGGCCCCTAGGCAGACTCCCTGATGCCAAGACTCATCGTCCCCCACAACCTGTCCCAATGCATGTAGCCGCTTGTTGATTACACCACTACCTACTCCAGTGCTCATAGCCTCTCCTTAAAAAGCCGGTAAATCTCCATTAGTCAGGGAGACAGCTTTGAGGCCTGATTCCCTGTTCTCCCAACAAGATGTCTTTCATATTAAAAAAATTCCTTTCTTCCTTGGCAATCCTTGTTGTCTTGGTAGTTGGATCTTTGTGCAGTGAGCAGCTAGACCTAGGACAACCCCCCTGTGGTTTCCATAACAAGGGCATTAAAGAAAGACAGGAAAAACCAAGTGGATGAAAATGAAATAAAGAAACGTTGGGAAGAAAAACTTCTCCTCTACCAACCTAGGTCCAACTAACTGGTTGGGGGTCTGTGAATTAAGTGGCAATAGACAGATTAACAGGAGAAAAATATGCAGTGTGGGCGTACCCTATAAAGGGAGTAGCTCCCTGAATAGCCAGGGGTAAAGATTTATATACCAGCCTAAGATGGGGGTGGCAAGGGTTTAGGGCTTCAAAGCGTGGAAGTTTCTGATGAGGCTTGTTTATACCATTTTTTTTTTGGAATGTCCTGATGTCCAGGGCCAGTGCTTCCCTGACTGGGGACCTCTGGAGGAGGGTTTGTGGCAGCTCTCTCTCCTAAAGCTCTGCTCTAGTCGGATAAGAGAAGGTTTGGATAAGATTTCTTTCTGCACCTGCTATAGCTCAGCTGTTTTCCATTTGAGGTAATCTCTTTACCAGTTTGGCAGTGGCGGTTTTCTTCAGAAGTGAAAAGGTCAGAGAGAAAGCAGTTGAAGTGGAAGGCAGGCAAGGAAGAAACAGTACAGTTGATCTTTGAACAACATGGGCTTGAACTGCACAGGTCTACTTATGTGTGATTTTTTTTCTAACTAAATGAAGATTGAAAATACAGTATTTGCAGGATGTGAAACTCGAGTACACAGAGAGCAGATTTTTGTATACTCAGGGTCCCAGGGCCGACTGTGGGACTTGAGTATGTGCAGATTTCGGTATACACAAGGGGTCCTGGAACCAATCCCACATGAACACCAAGGGATGACTGCATACATCCCTTGGAATCCCTGAGGAAGAACAAAATAATTGAACAGAACTAATATTTAAAATTATAATCCAAGAAAATTTTCCAGAAATAAGAGAAGATCTGGGTCTACAAATTAAATATGCTCACTGGTACCTGGGAAAATTGACACAATGATTAACTCCAAGATACATTCCAGTAAAACTATTATTCTTTAAAGATAAAGGAAAAAAATCTCAAGGCCTCCAAGCAAAGATCAAGTAACATACATACCAAAAGAATTAGACTAGTATCGTACTTCTCAAAAACAACCTACAAAACAAGGCAACAATAAAGCAGAGTTTTCAAACTGGAGAAAATAAATTATGAATCAAGAATCTCCTTCTTCATTATGTTCCTACTTTCCATTAAATTCCTTGAGCATCTTTCTTTATCTCTTTCTCTCTCTTTCTTTAGAGACAAGGTCTTGCTCTGGTGCCCAGGCTGGAGTGCAGTGGCACAATCATAGCTCATTGTAGCCTTGAATTCCTGGGCTTAAATGATCCTCCCACCTCAGCCTCCCAAGTAGCTAAGACTACAAGTGTGAGTCACCGTGTCTGGTCCCTTGAGCATCTTCATAATGTTTATAATAGCCCTCTTTAAAGACTTTGCCTGTTAATTCCATCATCTCTGCCATTTCTGGATTTATTTCTACTGACCGATTTTTCTCCTGGTTATGGATCACATTTCTCTGCTTCTTCCTATGTTGAAATTTGATTAGTAAGATTTTGCATTGTTGAGTGATTGGATTTTGTTATATTCCTTTAAAGAGATTTAGATTTTGTTCTGGCAAGTAGAAAAATTACCTGCAGATCACCATAATCCTTCTAAGGTGTATTTCAAACTATGTTAGGGTGGGACTACAGTAAACTTTATTCTAGGGTGTTCATTCTTACCAGGAATAATATTGTCCCCAAAGAGGCAAAAATTAGTTTTTTGGGAAACAAAGCTTATTCTTTTAATACATATGGTCATAACAGGTATACAACATATTTGTGGTATTAAAATTTCATGAGGGAGCAAGTAGGAAAAAAATGTCCGAAAACGTTCTTTTGGTGGGAGGGATGACAATGAAAAAAATGGTTGAGAAGTACTGCTCTAGAGCTTTCTCTGAGAAGCTGCCTGCTTTCCAGTACTTTCCCCACACATTTCACGTGCCTCAGCCTTTTTTGCATTCTCAGCTCAGGAAGACCATCATGCTGTTCTTTGGTTTGCCTTCCTTGCAGGAAGAAAGCTGGAACAATCAAAGCATTTGCCAAGTTTGTTTTCTTTCTCTTAGGGATCACAGTCTCGTGCTGCCTATCATCAACAACTGAAAATAATTGCAAAATAGATTTTGTCTAGTTTTCTGGATGTTTATGGAAGGAGGTCATATCTAGTCACAGTTATTCCATTACAGCCAGAAGTAGAAGTTCTGATGGATACATACTGAATAAGATAAATTATAAATATCTTAATTCTAAAACCAGCATCTTACTTAATAGGGAAACATCAAAGACATTGCAATTAAGTTCAGGAACAAGGTAAGGAGGCTGGTAAGGATGACTATGTTAATAGTAATCTCCATTACTATTAACATAGGCTAATTAAGGTAGTAGCCTATGCCATTAGATAAGAGAATTCAATAAAAAGTATAAGAATTAGATGTAAAAAGATCTTTATTTACATTTGATATGATCATATTCCTGGAAAACCATAGAAAGTTAACAATAAAACTAATTCAGTAAAAAAAATTCAATAAGAAAGCAGGATATATAATTAACAGGCAGAAACAAATAGCCTTTAGGTATATATACAATAATCAGTTAACAAATATAATGGTAGAGAAAAAAATCATTTACAATAGCAATAAAGAAGGTAAAACCCTTAGAAATAAACTTAACAAGAAATGTGTAGGCTGGGCGTGGTGGCTCACGCCTGTAATCCTAGCACTTTGGGAGGCCGAGGTGGGAGGATCGCTTGAGGTCAGGAGTTCGAGACCAGCCTGAGCAAGAGCGAGACCCTGTCTCTAGTAAAAAAAATAGAATAAAATGATCTGGACAGCTAAAAATATACATAGAAAAAAATTAGCCGGGCATGGTGGCGCATGCCTGTAGTCCCAGCTACTTGGGAGGCTGAGGCAGTAGGATCGCTTGAGCCCAGGAGTTTGAGGTTGCTGTGAGTTAGGCTGATGCCACAGCACTCTAGCCTGGGCAACAGAGCAAGACTCTGTCTGAAAAAAAAAAAAAAAGAAATATGCAAAGTCTATATGAGGAAAATTTGAAAATTCTCTGGAAACATACAAAAGTAGACATAAGCAAATGGAAAGATGGTCTTTATTTTTGAATAAAATGATTCAATATAATAAAATATCAGTTCTTCCAAAGTTAGTCTATAAATTCAATTGTGATCCTCCCAAAATGCCAACAAGTTGATATTAAATTTCATGTGGAAAAAGAAACATGCAATAATAGACTGGGAAACAATTTTAAAAAAAGGCATGAGATGGAACAAATTGTATTGGTAATTAAAACATACTTCAAAACCTCTCTAATTAATAGTGCTAGATCACTTTTGTAGGCTATTAATACTTTTTAAAATAATTAAGATAAGTAATTCTTTGATTTATTTTCTATGTATTTGTCTATTAACATTCCTGTGGTTCCAATATATGGGTTCCAGACTTGACAAGCTAGCTTTAGCTTATTATTTTATTTGCTTGAGCAAATCATTTCTTAATTTTAGTTGTGATAGATAAACCAGAGTTTTAAATGAAATATTGCAGCAGCTGGTGGTATTGAGGTACCACCTATAGACTAAATTAACACAGAGCAATTCCAGTAGATTTATGGATTGAGATAGTCACAGTTTTCATCTCTGTGTGCCAAGCATAAATCTTTAAAAATCAAGCAAGAATCATGTTATTAAAATTGCCAGTTTCCTTGGTAACCATGTACATGTATACTTGAATTATGTCATTTGTACTATTCTTTGCCGAAGTATTGGAAGGTTTAATAACCTTAACTGCGGTGTCAGTGCCTTGACTATAATTGACAGCAGTGTCGCCAGAGGGGCATTGCAAATATTGGGAGAATTTAGCAAGATAGATTGTAAAGAAAATACATAAGACATTGGCAAAGGGGCCTGGTTATGTCTACAGGTTTTCTTTTGAAGGCTTTTGTAATCAAAATGAAGACTAGAAAATGCTATTAAGGGTGTGTGTGTGTGTGTGTGTGTGTGTGTGTGTGTGTGTGGTTTTCTCTTTTATTTTGTATTTTACTATTTCTCTCATATACACGTGTGTGTGTATGTGTGTGTGTGTGTATATATATATACGTATATATATATAAACGTATAAAAGATATGCTATTATTTGAAGGAATTATTAGTTTTACAGTTTGCCCTGAAGAACTTTTGTCACTGCACTGAATGAGTATTTGGGTTTGTCAGTGATTGTTGCTTTCCAAGTGCTCTTTCCAATCATTTTAAAATGGTTTTTCATAATGAAATGTGTAATACACTGAAGTTGGAAATAATTATTTTAAAATTATAAGAATAATTTACTAAATTTGAAATTTTATATGTATTTCACCTAAAATGAAGTAGAAATTAAATGATAGTTATTATTAACTTCCTTTAAGGAATTATATGCATTTTTTAATTTAAAAAATCAAAGTAAGGGCCGGGCACGGTGGCTCACGCCTGTAATCCTAGCACTCTGGGAGGCCGAGGCGGGTGGATTGCTTGAGCTCAGGAGTTTGAGACCAGCCTGAGCAAGAGCGAGACCCCGTCTCTACTAAAAATAGAAAAATTATCTGGCCAACTAAAAAATATATATATAAAAAATTAGCCGGGTATGGTGGCGCATGCCTGTAGTCCCAGCTACTCGGGAGGCTGAGGCAGAAGGATTGCTTGATCCAGGAGTTTGAGGTTGCTGTGAGCTAGGCTGACACCACAGCACTTTAGCCCGGGCAACAGAGCCAGACTCTGTCTCAAAAAAAAAAAAAAAAAAAAAAAATCAAAGTAAATAAGACCAAAAACCCGTTAGAAATATGGACAAAAGACATGAACAAACAATTCAAAGAAAAAGATGTTAAAATGACCTTAAACATACAAAAAGATGTTCGACCTCACTCCTAATAAGAGAAATGCAAAGTAAGTCTACCATGAGATACCATTTTTCACTCACCAGATTGATAGAAATTAAAAATCGTGACATATTCTGTTGTCAAGGTTGTGGGGAAACAGACACTCTTACACATCACTCGTGGGAATGCAAATCAGTACAACCCTTATAGAAGGGAATTTAGCAATATCTATTAAAACCACATATGCATTTACCTCTTGATCTACCTATCCCACTTCCCAAAGATGTGCTTCTGCAATACAGAAATACTTAGGTACAAGGTTACTCGCTGCAACACTGTTGGTAATTGCAAATTATTGAAAGCAATCCAAGTGCTACACTCAGGAAAATGATTGAATCAACTATGATACATCCAAATGAATACTATGCAACTGTAAGAAAGGATCCATATGAATGACTGTATATATTATTACATGAAAAAATCAAAGTGCAAAAGAGTATCTATAGTATGCTACCTTTTGTGTAAGAAGAGAAAATAAGAAAATATACATGTATCTGTGCATTTGTGCAAAATGAACAGAATAGAGAGATCACAAATAAATTAGACTGGTGATCCATACTGGGTGGGTAGGATGCGGTGGAAAGAATGTGGAGGTGGAAGTGGGGTGCAGAGATTGAGAAATAGGAGAGATGCTTTGCTGAGTAGACCTTTTTGTATAGTTCTGGGTTTTAGAACCATGCTAATGTTTTATATACTAAAGCAAAAACGAAAACAAAGAAACAAAAATCTGAGAATGGGAGAAAACCTACAATAGAATACAAAGAAACAAATGAAGCAAAATGTATTTCAAATGGATAACATACCTAAGGGAAAAAAATGAATTCAAATAACTTTCAAATACAGAATTTTGAGTACACAGTATCCAAAGACAAAGAGAAATAATGAGGCCTTCTTAATCTCGAGATCTGGTTTGTTTTTTGCAATGGTATGGGCAAGAGATTTTGGAGTTTCTTCTTCTGTATTTTCTAGGATTGAACAAATAAGCCAGGTTTCTCACTGTTGGAGAAGGAAGTTACAAATGTGGAAAGAGTAAGGGCTAGAATGAACCTTGTGGAATTGAATTAGAATTGGAAGGGTTAATATGAATTCATGGTTTGCATATGTGTATATGTGCATGTGTATGTACATATCTTCTAGCTTGGTCCACTGAGAGGGTCTAAAAACAATAACACAGTAGCAATGAACTCATCTAGTGCCCAGATCTTCGTTTTTAACTCCAAGCTAAAATGAACCAGGATTTCAAGGCTGGGGCTGGGAAAGTAGAACATGAGGTTGGAATATCTTGTTGTGACAGTAGTTAGGAAAGTACTCAAATGATAGTGACATGTAAAAAGAACACAGTAGGTAGCTTGAAGTGCCTCTCACTGGCCAAATGTGGAAAAATTTGAGCATGGAAATAAATGAAAGTAATGGATTATAATCCACTGAGTAAAATAGGAATCCATGAGTCCATCCTGACATAAGTAAATAAATAATGAGAAAAAAAAGCTTTTCTTTATAGTAGAATGCCAACTAATAAATGTAGAGGGATGATGTGATTAGGAAATCCCTCTTCAGCAACCATGATAGTAATCATTGAGTCAGGCAAGAAGTAATGGATACTAAAACTAGTGGGTGAAATGAACATAGTCTCAAATATTTTATCCCACAAAATACTGATTAATTGTGAAAGGAAAATAATAACCTTAATCTCCAAGTATTTTGGGATTCTTTGCTATCTCTCAGTTTATTGCCATTTAGATTAATTGTGGTCTAAGAGTACACATTGTATGATATCTACTTTTTTTTCTTTTTTCTTATTCTGGATCTTTCAAAAGCAGGTATCTGTTCTTTCAAATTTGTTAGCCAGACACAGTGGCTCATGCCTGTAATCTCAGCAACTCTGGAGGCTGAGGCGGGAGGATCACTTGAGGCTAGGAGTTTGAGACCAGCCTGGGTGACATAGAGAGCCCATCTATAAAATTTTTTTTTTTAAATTAGGTGGGCATGGTGGCATACACCTGTGGTTCCAGCTAGTCAGGAGACTGAAGAGGGAGGATCATTTGAGCCCAGAGAGTTTGAGGCTGCAGCGAGCTATGATTGTGCCACTGCACTCCAGCCTGAATGACAGAGTGAGACTCCACTTTCTAAGAAAAAACAAAAAAAAGAGTAGGCCCGGGCACAGTGTCTCATGCCTGTAATCCTAGCACTCTGGGAGGCTGAGGTGGGAGGATTGCTCAAGGTCAGGAGTTTGAGACCAGCCTGAGCAAGAGCGAGACCCCGTCTCTACTAAAAATAGAAAAGAAATTAGCTGGACAACTAAAAATATATAGAAAAAATTAGCTGGGCATGGTGGCGCATGCCTGTAGTAGTCCCAGCTACTCGGGAGGTTGAGGCAGGAGGATTGCTTGAGCCCAGGAGTCTGAGGTTGCTGTGAGCTAAGCTGATGCCACGACACTCTAGCCCGGGCAACAGAGCAAGACTCTGTCTCAAAAAAAAAATAAATAAATAAATAAATAAAAGAGTAGAATCACAATTTACTGAGATTGAATGGCAAAAAAAAAAAAAAAGACTCTACTCGAGGTGACAGCGAGACTCTGTCTCAAAAAAAAAAAAAAAAAAGAGAGAGAGAGAAATTTTAAAAAATTAATTTTTTTTTTTTTGAGACAGAGTCTTGCTTTGTTGCCCGGGCTAGAGTGAGTGCCCTGGTGTCAGCCTCGCTCACAGCAACCTCAAACTCCTGGGCTTTAGCGATCCTACTGTCTCAGCCTCCCAAGTAGCTGGGACTACAGGCATGCGCCATCATGCCCAGCTAATTTTTTCTATATATATATTTTTAGTTGTCCAGATAATTTCTTTCTATTTTTAGTAGAGACGGGGTCTCGCTCAGGCTGGTCTCGAACTCCTGACCTCGAGCGATCCACCCGCCTCGGCCTCCCAGAGGGCTAGGATTACAGGCGTGAGCCACCGCGCCCAGCCTAAAAATTTAATTTTTTAATATGTGTTTTATGCCTCAGAACGTGGTCTGTCTGGTAGATGTTCCATGTGAGTTTGAGAAGAGTGTGTAATCTGCTGTTGTTGGAGAAGTAGTCTATAGATGTCAATTATTTCTAGTTGATTTATGGTACTGTCAAGTTCAACTAGGTCCTTACTGATTTTCTGCCTGCTAGATCTGTCCATTTCTGAAGTCTCCAACTGTGATAGTGGATTCTTCTATTTCTCCTTGCAGTTCTGTCAGTTTTTGCCCCACATATTTTGACGCTCTGTTGTTAGGCTTATACACGTTAAAAATTGTTATTTCTTCTTGGAGAACTGACCGTTTGTCTTTATATATTGCTCCTCTTTATCCCTGATAATTTTCTTTGCTCTGAAGTTTTCTCTGTCTGAAATTAATATAGCTACGCCAGCTTTCTTTTTTTCCCCTTCCAGCTCTCTTTTTTGATTAGTGTTAATATGGTATATCTTTCTCCATCGCTTTACTTTTAATCTATATGTGTCTTTCTATTTAAAATGAATTTCTTGGCCAGGCAGAGTGGCTCACACCTATAATCCTACCACTCTGGGAGCCTGAGGCAGGAAGATTGCTTGAGGTCAGGAGTTCGAGACCAGCCTGAGCAAGGGCAAGACCCTGTCTCTACTAAAAATAGAAAAAAAAATTAGCCAGCCATGGTAGTGCACGCCTGTAGCCCTAGCTACTTGGAGGCAGAGGCAGGAGGATCGCTTGAGCCCAGGAGTTTGAGCTTGTGGTAAGCTATGATGATGCCATTGCACTCTAGCCAGGGTGACAGAGTGAGATGCTATCTCAAAAAAAAAAGTCAGTTTTAGAAATATATAGTCATGTCCTATTTTTTGATCCACTCTGAAAATCTCCTCCTTTTAATTGTTATATTTAGACTGTTGACATTTAAAATGATTATTGATATACTTGGATTACTATCTATCATATTTGTAACTATTTTCTATAAATTGTCCTTGCTCTTTGTTCCTATTTTGTCTTCTCCCTCTCTCTCTTTTTTGCCTTTTGTGGTTTTAACTGAGCATTTTATATGATTTCATTTTCTTAGCACATCAAGAAAAATAGTAACTTTATGATGGAGAAATTCATGATGATCAAAGTTAACATCACTAGTAAAAGGACAAATAGATATCATGTGTGTCCTGATAGGATATACTGAGAAGGGCGCAACATCCTTTTTCTGGTATTCCTGCCAAAAAAATGCATAATGTGAATTAGTCCTGAGGAAACATCAAACAAACCTAAAGTAAAGGACATTCCACAAAGTAACTTGACTGCACTCTTCAAAATGTCAAGGTTGTAAAAGATAAGGAAAGATTGAGAGCCGGGTGTGGTGGCTCACGCTTCTAATCCTAGCACTCTGGGAGGCCAAGGTGGATCGCTTGAGCCCAGGCGTTTGAGGTTGCTGTGAGCTAGGCTGATGCCACGGCACTTTAGCCCGGGCAACAGAGCAAGACTCAAGACTCTGTCTCAAAAAAAAAAAAAAAAAAAGAAAGAAAGAAAGAAAGAAAAAAGGAAAGATTGAGAAACTATTTCAGAATAAAGAAGACTTAAGATATGACAGCTGAATGTAACTCATGGTGCTAGATTCTCTTTGCTATAATGAATATTACTGGGACAACTGGCAAGATTTGAATAAGGCTATTTAGCATCATTTCAGTGTTAACTTCTTGATTATGATATTTAAACTGCAGTTATATAAGAGAATGTCCTTGCTTTTAAGAAATATGCATTGAAGTATTTAGGGTTAAAGAGACAGGTAGATAGAGCAAATACAGTAAAATGTTAATATTTGAGGAATCTAAGTAAAGGGCATATGGGACTTTTTTATAGTATTATTATAATATTTCTATAAACCCAAAATATTTCAAAATAAAAGTGAAAAAAATTAGTATGGTATTTAAATTTCTGGTATTTAGATGGTATTAAAGAAGAGTCTTATAATAGTTGTATTTTATTATTTTATTTATTTATTTTTAGAGACAGGGTCTTGCTCTGTCACCCAGACTGGAATACAGTGACTCGATCATAGTTCACTGCAGCTTTGAACTCCTGGGCTCAAGCAATCCTCCTGTCTCAGCCTCCTGAGTAGCTGGGATCACATGTGTGTGCCACCACGCCCGACTAATTCTTTAATTTTTTGTAGAGATGGGGGTCTTGCTTTGTTTCCAGGCTGCTGGTTTCCAACTCTTGGCCTCAAGCAATCCTCCCGCCTCAGCCACTCAAAGTGCTGGGATTACAGGCGTGAGCCACTGTGCCTGGCTTCAATAGTTGTATTTTAAAATGCCAGTGCTTATAGTACTCCAGAAATTATATCCTTTGCAACTATTAAACTTAAAATGAAAGTTTTAGATATCAACCTAAAAATGTGTGAGAGTTTCTAGGGCAGTAAAACTATTCTGTATACTCTAATGGTGTATACACGTAATTATACATTTGTCCCAACCCATAGAATGTAAACACCAGGAGTAAACCTTAATGTAAACTATAGACTTTGGGTGATAATTATGTAACAGTGTAGGTTCACTGATTATAATAAATGCAGCACTCTGGTGTGGGATGTTGATGGTGGGTGAAGCTATGCATGTGTGAGTAGCGGGTACATAGAAACTTCCTGAACTTTTTCTGTGAACCTAAACATGCTGTAATGAAAAAGCTTATATAAAAATATGTGGAAAAAAAGAAATACACAATACGTGGAAGGACACACAAGTTTTCAAAGTCTTTTTTGGATAAGTGAGGAAAATAATTTGAAACCATATCCCTAGGGGTTTGTACCTGTGTTTGCCAGAACACTTGTATAAGAACACTCATAGCAGCATTTTTACAATAACCCCAACAACCCTACTGTCTTTCAACAGCAATTGATAAATACATTGTGATACATTCATAGGATGGAAAACCATTCAGCAATGAAAATGACTGAACTACAGCACAACATATGAATTGAACGCATATGTAGCTATAGATTGAGTACATGAAACAAGACACAAATGATTCCATTTACATAAAAATCAAAAAACAACCCCAACTAAACTATATTGTTTAGAGACACATACATAAGTAGTAAAACTAAAAAGAGGCTGAGCGTGGTGGCTCACATCTGTAACCCCAGCACTTTGGGAGGCTGAGCTGAAAGGATGCCTTGAGCCTAGGAGTTGGAGGTAGCAGTGAGCTATGGTCGCACCACTGCACTCCAGCCTGGGCAACAGGGTGAGAACCCGTCTCTAAAGAAAAAAAAAGTTTCTTTTTCCTACAGTAGTGCTTCTTAAACTTTAGTATTTACACAAATCACCTGGGGAACTTTGCCAAAATGCAGATTCTGATTCAGTAGGTCCACAGCGGGGCCAGGGATTCTGCATTTCTAACAAGCTCCCTGGTGGGGTCCACAGTGCTGATTCGGGAACCACACTCTGGGTAGCAAGGAGCTAGAGCCTCTCTGCGTGGAAAATGGCCACTGTGGGAGGCAGCTGGGCTGAGCCACCTGCCAGCTTCCTACTCAAGTGTTGGCCGCTGGGTGAGGTGACCCCATGAGCTGGAAGCTGTACGTGTTCTCCTCCCAGCTTAACTTCACTCCTATCGCCACACCCATTCCTGCATCCCTACAGAGCCACCTTCCGTCTCTGTCCCCACTCCCACCTGCCTCCTTCTCTACCCCTCTCTCTGCCCTCAGGTTCTTCCCTGTCCCCACCCCATCCCATCCAGCCTCCACTGTGCCTCCATTTCTGTCTCTCTTCCCGTCCACCTCCATCCCCAGCTCCTTCTTCTTCCAGTGTTCATTCCTGTCCCCTCCCCTGGCGAATCCCAGCCCCCTGGCCACCTCCATCCTCTCCCCAGGCACCCCATCCCTATTCTGATACATTTCCTTTTCTTTTCTTTCTATTGTTTTATATTCGTTTTCTTTCCTTCATTTTTGACAGATGTATTTCCTTTTCACCTTCACTTTCTCCAGGGTGAAAATAGAGGTAGATTCATGAAAATAGAGGTAGGGCTGTTGGAGACTGTCAAGGCGGATGGTCCCTCCACACAGAATTTTTTCCCCAGATTCCAAGCGAGACTTCAAAAGAAACCTCTCAAGTCAGGAATGCGCTAGATCGTCTCCACTGCCCACAGTGAGTGTGGGGGAGGGCTGGGCCTGGGACGGGGAGTAGGAGGGACGCACAGCGACCCAGAGAGACAAGATGAAGAACAACAGAGAAGCTAAATCAGACTGGAAGAGAGGGAGACAGACAGAGAGACCAAGGCAAAAGAGAAAGAACTGTACGGAGAAACAGATCTCAAATCCAGTCGAACCCTCACCTCTTTCCTACCCTCTTCCCTCCCAGGCCTTGGCTGGAGGAATTTAGAGAAGGGGAAATGAGCTTGCCCAAGATACTGTTCAGACACAGGAAAGGGCAATGTGACAAAACTGAATTGAAGGCAGTGATTGGGGAATAACAAAACAGCTTCATGTGTGTGCCCCCACTCAGCAAACCACTTACCTGCTGCGTGGAACCTCTTTCCTTCCCAAGACCTTGAATGTGTTCTCCTGACCTTACCTAATTGTGAGCTTGGAGGTTTCAAGGGGCAGATAAATGCATATTCAGAAAAGCCTTGCTTAGAGACTCCTGGTTTCTTTCCTTATGTTAGTGCTGGGGATTCAGCAGTGGGAGCCTTGTCTAGTTGCCCTCTGTTGGGATTAGCAGGAAACCTCACAAATTGTTTAAGCCCAGCCCAGCTACGTCTTTTTTTTGTTTTGTTTTGTTTTTCAGTGATGGGGTTTCCCTATGTTGCCCAGGCTGGAGTGCAGTGGGTACTCACAAGTGCAATCATAGCTTGCTGCAGCCTTGAACTCCTGGGCTCAAGCGATCCTTCACCTCAGCCTCCCGAGTAGCTGGGACTACCAGTGCGCCACCACCACTGCACCAGGCTTCCGGCTGTCTTTTCTTGACTTCTGGAGTGAATCCCAAGAGGCACTGGAACTTCCCCTTTGCTGACTCCCTTTTTTCTTTTTCTCTTCCAGTTCTCTATTTTAGTTTCTGGGTATTGGCCACGGCTGTTTTTCTGTGACTTGTCTAATTGTATTTTGGTCTGGGTCCCCTCCCACAGCCAGTCCATGAATACAAGGGGGCAGACCCTAGGTCAGGCAGGCTGCATTGCTGCGGGGAAGCTTGTGCATTCGAGCCTAATTTGGGCAGGGTGCTGGGTTTCCCCTTGGGTAGGTAGCTGCTATGGTTAGGAGCCTTGTTCTATGGTTTGACCATTGGTGATCTCTGCTGGGTGGCTGGTGGGCTCTAGTCTTTTTTAGGTGAGAGATGACAGAGAATCTGGTTGTTATTTCTGTTTGTTTGTCAGATTGTTCATTTGTGAGATCAAACCACTTAAAGTATTTTGTGCCCAACGGAAAGGAGAAGAGCCATTTGAGATCTGTCTGAACTGGTGAGTTTTCATGAGTCTGTGTCTTCTCTGACTAGTAACAACTGAAGATGCAAACTCAACTGTCTGTAGGCCTGTTAATGAGAAAAGCCTTAGATCTTGTTGTGAGTGGGGGATATTTTCCTACTTCCTGAGGGCATTACCAAATTAGATTATAAAGACTTAAAGGGACTTTTTCCTGATTGGTTTATAGAGACTACTAAGATCTTACGTAAATCCAATTTTGCCAAAACTCTCAGAAAACAAAGAAGCTGAACTCCTAATACTTTAAATGGGTTAAACAAAACAAAACAAAACAAAAACCTTTCTTATGGAAACCGATAGCTCAGAAGCAATTTTATGCAAGAATCCAAGGTTCATGTAATCAAGTAAGGCTTAATCCTTGGACAGGTCAGACTGATTTGATAATTTTGCCTTGAAAACTAACATGTCTTTTTCCTGATTTTACCAGTGTAGACAATTTTAGTTTATTTGATTTTTTTGATTTGCTTTTGTTTTCTCATGAAGAGAATAGTTAATCTGAACACCTGAATACACAGATATACTCCTCTGTCTCTATTAGTCCAGGTGTAGTCTCAGTCACCCTTTTCTAGTTTTACCAAAGTAACTAACTCCCGTTTCAGACAAGGAACTGGGAGGCAGGACATTGAGAACTATCTACCGTAAACAAACATTTTATCAAACGAACAGAGCTTACAAAGGACACATAATATGACCCCCACAGCCATACATATCTTTTTTATACTTTCTTAAAATGGCAATTATTAACAAACTCATTAAAATGACTCAAAAGTCAATCCACTCCATTATAAGAAAAGGTAGATATAGACCACACTTGGTGATCAATGTTTGAGCATTCTACCTTACTTAGAAATTATCTGGATATCCAAAATTATTACTTAATATTTAAGCTAGGTTTTAAAGTTAGCAAAAGACCTTGGGAATTATATTTAAGCTGGTGCATTATAGAACCTAATTACTATTGAAATCAAAAAGTTTGTCAGAATTGTACTTCAACTTAGTTGAACCCATCATACTGTTATGTTTTTCTTACTCTTACTATCTTAAATTAGTTATCTATCATTCTCATGAATGTTTTTATATCTTTATTACATATATTGTATGTATGCATAAATAATTTCTAGTATTATTTTGCATGTTTTAAAACTTTTATTATTATAAATGCTATCATATTGCACGAATTCCTTCGCAACCTGCATTTTTTCTTTAAGTCTATTTTTTTAATAAAATTTTTATATGGGGATTATTTAATTAATAAGATGTGAGTGATGGGGAGCAGCTGTAAATACAGATGAAGCTTCAGTCCTCTCACTGCCTGCTCACCTCCTGCTGTGCAGCCCGGTTCCTAAAGCTCTTCATTTGACAAAGAGTTACTTATAATCTCCCATGTACCAGATGCTGTGCTAAGTACCCAGAGGTTTCTCCGTAGCCTCTTCTCTGCCCATTCCACATCCCAGGTGTCTTGTTCATTCTAATGGCTTTAACTCTGAAATCTACAACTCCAGCCCTGAGCTTCACTTCCTGAGCTTCTAACCCATATATCTAACTGCTTCCTGGACATCTCGTTAGGATATCCCATAGGTAACCTCAAAGTCAACCTGTTCAAATACTAGTTCATCTGTGCATATGCCCTGAATCTGTTCCTCTTCTGGTGGTCCCTGTCTTAGGGAATGGCATCAGCAACCTCCCAGGAACTCAAGGTAAACACCCAGCATCATTCCATTGCAGCACCAAGTTCTGTCTATTCTATTACCTAAGAGTGCCTCAAATTTGTCAACTGCATCCATTTACTTATTCATCCTGCATGTATTCAGTGCTTTTTTGTGCCAGTATCTGTCCTGGGTTCTGGGGAAATAAAGATAAACCAGTGCTTCTCAAATTATCTGTGGCGAAGAAACTTTTTTCTTTCCCTTTGTAAGCAGGCAGGGACAGATCCTTTTATAAAATACAATGAAAATCAATTACTAGACAAATAAAAAGAAAAAAAGGACATACAAAATACAAGTCCTGGTTTTCATTATTAGATTCAATAAACACAAAACTACTTGCCAACTTGCTATAAGCGTTTTTTAGTGTTTCTCTCAATTTCTGTACCTATCTTGTTGCAGACTGGTGAAGCGTGCAAACTGGTGTCATCCGTGTAACACACTCAGGGTAGCACCAAAGGGGGGCAAGCAGAACAGTGTGCATACATGGGCCTTAGGGTGAGAGCCGGGAAGCCACAAAAGGAAGATTCTTAAGCAAACAAATAATAATCACATCATCATCAACAACAAAAGCAATTAGTTACCTGTGCTAAGATGTGGGGGTTACTCAGGGCAGTGGGAGCACAGAGGAGCACCTAACCCAGCATAGGTGTCAGGGAAGGCACAGGACAGGCAGGAGCTGGGTTGGGGAAGCACCGGGAAGGAGAGGGAAGGATACACTGGGAGAGAAACAAGTTCTGGAGTCATTAAGCAGCATGTAGGTTAGCAGTGGGCCCCAACCTTTTTGGCACCAGGGACCGTTTTTTTTTTTTTTTTTGAGACAGAGTCTCACTCTCTTGCCTGGGCTAGAGTGCCGTGGTGTCAGCCTAGCTCACAGCAACCTCAAACTCCCAGGTGCAAGCAATCCTTTTGCCTCAGCCTCTTGAGTAGCTGGGCCTACAGGCATATGCCACCATGCCTGGCTAATTTTTTCTATATATTTTTTTACTTGTGCAGATAATTTCTTTCTATTTTTAGTAGAGACAGGGTCTTGCTGTTGCTCAGGCTGGTCTCAAACTGACCTTGAGCGATCCTCCCGCTTCCGCCTCCCAGAGCGCTAGGATTACAGGCCAGGGACGCTTTTCATGGAAGACAATTTTTCCATGGATGGGGGTGGGAGGAGCCTGTGCAGCTGGGGGGTCTGGGCGCAGAGCTCAGGCGGTGACGTGAGCCATGAGGAACAGCTGTAAATACAGATGAAGCTTCACTTCCTTTCACCTGCCGCTCACCTTCTGCTCTGCAGCCCCGGTCCTAAGTTTCATGGAAGAAAATTTTTCCACGACAGGGGTGGAGGGGGGAGGTTGGGGGAGAGGCAGAGCTCAGGCAGTGGCATGGCCCAGTTCCTAAGAGGCCAGACCGATACCAGTCCTTGGCCCTGGGGTTTGAGGACTGCAGGGTTAGGGAATTATCTTTCTTTCTTTCTTTCTTCCTTCCTTTTTTTTTTTTTTCTTTTTAGGGATTACCTTTCTTATCACTTAATGGGCTGCTTTTATCTGAGCCTCAGCATGTTTCCACATGCACAAAATGGATATGATAATCCTTTCTATGAATGACAAAAGAAGAGAAGGCATGAAACGTGCCTGCAACAGTGCCTGGGGCTTGTTCATGTTGCTGTTTTGTGTGTAAAAGATACTTACAGGAATCAGAGCTGCCACAGATGGTGCAGTGCAGTGGGTTGGGGGGACAGTTCATTGACCCAGGACTGGAGCCCAGAATGACCTGGTTCTGGGAGGTGCCAGGGAAAATGGCAGGGAGGTGGGCAGCATGCCTGCCCCTGAGTCATCCCCAGGCCCAAGGTGTGTCTCTTTAGGATGGACTGTGAGTGGAGGACGGGGGACAGTGTTAGGTGGGGGCAGGAGGCAGGACCCCAGAGTAAGCTCCTCTTCCTCACAAACCCCACGTGTTCCAGATGGCCGCATGGAAATGGGCTCTAAGTTAAAAAGCTGAAAGGTGGGGCTGGCTCTGTCCTAGTCTGATATGCTTTGAGGCACTGATAAAGATATAAATCATGAAGCTGACCTCTCAGGTGCTGGTTGGTAATGAAGCAAGTGAGAATCAGGAAGATTAAAGTACAGAGTTTGAAATCTCAGACCCAGGGGCAGTGCTGGAATTCAGTCTCAGACCCTGACTCCAGACATCATCTCTTAACCAGATAGCATGTTTGGAAATACGTCCTGACCGCAGCGGTCACATGGAAATGAATTCCAGCTGGTCCTTGCAGTTCCCCCAAAGACTACTCCCGGGAGAGGGGCACGGAAGTGGGGGTGGTGGTGGTGCAGCAAAGGCTTCCTGGAGAGAGACACTGGACATATGGGAACTGGAAGAGGCATCAAATGGGCCTGAGAGAGGGGCCCAGCAGGAGGTGATCCTGGAGCTGAGAGCCAGCAGGTGTTAGCCATGGAACCACAGCCACACTTCTCACCTGCCTGCTCTCACCCCCCGGATACTAGTGCCTGGAGACCCTCAGATACCTAAGACTCTTCTTACCCCACCTGCTAGGACAAAGCAAATGTCCCTGCTATCACCAAGGCCCGCTTGCCTATTTGTACCCTGGGCCCTGTCCTTTCTTGACTCATCGATGACTTTCTGGCTATAATGAAGCCCACTCTGCTTCCATATCAGTTTTTCCTTTGGCACCTCCCCCTCAGCCTACAATATGCCTCCCTTAACCACCCTTGCTGTCATTCACAGCAAAACTTCCCTGAAAGAGTGGTTAACAGACTGTGTCGCTCAGTGTGTCCGCCTCATCAACTCCTGTTCTCTTGTCAGCCCGCTGCAATCAGGCTTCCAGCGCCGCCACTCAGTTGCCAGTCTTTGCCTTTGACTCTTTCCTCCCCACCCGGCTTCCGATCCTGCTCTATTACCAAGTCAAGTTTTGTTTTGTTTGGGTTTTTTTGAGACGGGTTCTCGGGATGTCACAATGTTGCCCAGGCTGGGGCGCAGCGGCTATTCTATTAACAGGCGCCGTCCCGCTACTGGTGGGCGCGGGAGTTTTGACCTGACCTGCTGCCCCCGCCAAGCACGCTGGGGTCCCGAACCCGGAACTTAGTGCGGACCCTCGTGGGTGCAATGCCCTGCGGCCCGGGCTCCTGGGCTCCTGCGACCCTCCCGCCTCGGCCCTGGGACTACCGTCCTTTTAAATTCCACAGTATTCTCTAATCACTACCAGCCATCATCAAACACTGACATCTCTTTTTCGGAGAGTTCCTTCAGCTTTCTAACTGGTGTCTCTGCGTCCCTCTTGCCCCTAGAATCCATAAGGAGCCAAACAATTATTTTAAAAACGTAAATCAGATCCTATCAATTTCCTGCTTAAAACCCGTTCGTGGTAATAATTATTGACTTTATTACTCATTTCTTGTCTGCCAATTTAGGATGGAAATTCCTCGACAGCAAGGACTTTGTTCTATCTTATTTACCGTTTTACCCCTGGTTCCAAAACAGTGTTCAACACACACCAGCTACTTGATAAATACTGTGGAATAAATAAATTGTGCCATGGAGCTCCCAGTCCTCAGGTTGCACAGACAAGGGACGAGGAGCCGGGCCTGTGGCGTAAAGGATCCAGCCGTGACCTGGTGGGCGGCGGTGGAGGCTGTCCCGTCCGCAGGGCCCCCCCGGCCCTGCCTCCCTGCAGCCTGCTAACCCATTTCCGCACTCGGAGGTAAACCGGAGACTCGGTGTACCCAGTCCCCACGGGGGTCAAGCGGCAGCTCGGCAAGGTGGAAGGGGTACCGGTGGGGTGGGCGGTCATAATTACTTTGAGGAGTGGTAAAGGTCAGAGGTTTCCATCAGTGGCCCTGCCCACACTGGGCCTGCGGGGGACCTCCGGCCGCGGGGGGCAGGGCAGGTGGGCGGCGGCTGGGTGGGGCGTGACTCCGCCCCTGGCGCGGCCGTAAGTTAATAAAAGCGGAGCGCGGTGATTGTGGCGTGGCACTGCGGAGACACCTGTCTGCGGTGCCCGCGGTGGCTGTTCTCTCGTCTGGTCTGGAGTTGGCCTGAGCCCCACGCCCAATGGAGCAGGAGGCGGAGGAGCTGAGCCAGTGGCCCGGGACGCACCAGCCGGCCCAGGTGAGTAGGGCCTGGCCCCCCAAGGCCGCTGGAGCCTGCGCGCAGGCCTGGGTGGGTGCAGAGTGAGGAGGCAGTGGAGGAAGGGGGAGGCTGGGGGGGCAGCAAAAATCTGGGAGGAATTAGAAATCCAAGGGAGGGGATTAGAAAAGGGAAGGTTGAGGGAGATCGCGGACGTAAATCATACATAGTTAATTCAATTAATAATCACCGACCATTAGAGCTTGTGTTGGGCGCTGGGGGTAAAAAGATTTCAGGCAACTTTTCAGCCAGGGACTTGGGTGCTCAGGAAAGCAAAGTTAGGAAGTCTACGAGAAAGGACACGGAGGAAAAACTTAAACATTTATCAGAGGCTTACAAAGTGGTGGGCCTTTGTCAGACCATAAGACAAGATATGATGTCATTTTATTTTATTTATTTTTTATTTTATTTTAGAGACGGAGTCTCACTAGGTTGCCCAGGCTGGTCTCCTCCAAACCAGCCCAGGGCCTCAAGCGATTCTCCTGCCTCAGCCTCCCAAGTAGCTGGGATTACAGGCTATTCTATTTTATTAATAAAAACATTAAGCTGAATGATTGAAGGTGTCCAAATTGCTGTGAAGAAGTGGAGGGGAGCATGGGAGCATATAGCAGAAGTGTTTGATCGAATTTAGGAGGTTGGAGAGACAGCGAGACTTTGGTCTGGAACCAGAGAACTGGCAGGTGAAGGGTTTCCTGAGACCAGAGATAGCAGCTTTCACTTTGAAGGAAATCAAAGATGCCTAGAGAGCGAAGGGAGAGTGGCCCCAGGTAGGGGAGGCAGGGACACCCTCGAGGTCATTCAGAGCTTGAGTTGGTTATTCCAAGCGCAGTAAGAAGCCGATAATGGGTTTTGAGTTTAAATATGATCTGTCTCAATTGGAAAGTGCCTGTGGGCTATTTAAATGGGCCCCAGCAGTAGGCAGCTGAAATTCATGAGAGATCTTCCCTGGAGCTATAGATTTAAGAATAATTGGGGCCAGGTGCGGTGGCTCACACCTGTAATCCTAGCACTTGGGAGGCCAAGGCGGGTGGATCATTTGAGCTCAGGAGTTCGAGACCAGCCTGAGCAAGAGCGAGATCCCGTCTCTACTGAAAAAACAGAAAGAAATTAGCTGGACAACTAAAAATATGTAGAAAAAATTAGCTGGGCATGGTGGCACATGCCTGTAGTCCCAGCTACTTGGCAGGCTGAGGCAGAAGGATTACTTGAGCCCAGGAGTTTGAGGTTGCTGTGAGCTAGGCTGATGCCACGGCACTCTAGCCAGGGTGACAGAGCGGGACTCTGCCTCAAAAAAAAACAAACAAAAAAAAAAAAAAACAAAAAAAAGAATAATTGGATTATAAACGGAAGTGAATCTATTGGCATAGAAAAATTACCCAGAGAGAGGTAAAGAACGTACAACTTGTGGAACAGACTGAGAAGGAGGGGGCCAGAGAGAAGGGAAGGAGAAAAGCCAGGAAAGATGGGGAGGGCCGAGGGAAGGACACAGTTCAAGAAGAATGTGGCCAGCAGCCTCAGAAGCTCCTGAGAGGCCAAGCCAGGAGTCTGAAAAGTGCTGCTCGGACTTAGTGCCATGGAGTCCTTGGCAACCTTTATGAAAGCTGGTTCTGTGGAGAGATCGGGGCCAGAGCAAATTTGGGGGGATAATAAGGTGAGGTAGTGGTGAAGGTGTGTTTAGACAACTCTAAACAAGTTTGCCATGAAGGACTGGGAAGGTCAGAGGTCCATTGCTGAGAGGGAGGGAAAAGAGGCTGTGAGTGTCCCAGAAGTGTCCTGGTTCCTATTGTGTTACCTTATGCTAGTTGCTGAGCATATAGTGCTGAGTAAAACAGATGGGGTCAGGCATGGTGGCATATGCCTGCAGTCCCAGGCCTATAAGGGACAGAAGTAGGAGGATCGCATGAGCCCAGGAGGTCAGGGTTATAGAGCAATATGATTGTGCCTGTGAATAGCCATTGCACTCGAGCCTGGGCAACGTGAGGAGAACCTGTCTCTGAAATGAAATGAAATGATTTAAAAATTTAAAAATAATAAATAAAATAGATAGGATCTTCCCGATTCTGCTAGTTTTTTTTTAAAAAAGAACATTTTCCTCTATAACCAAAACAACATAAGCAAGCCTATCAAAATTAATGATAATTTCTTAAATGATCGTAGATACAATCCTTATTCAAATTTCCTGGTTGTCCCTAAAATGTCCTGCAGCTGGTATGTGTAAAGCAGAATCTATTTTAAGACCACACACTGTAGCTGGTTATTATGTCCCATGAGTCTCTTTGAAATTAGAATAGTTTTCTTTCTTCATGACTGACATTCAGTTTTTCATGGTCCAAACTTACAGAATTTTCCATTCTTATAGAATGTTTCTTTTGGATTTATCAGATTGTTTCCCCATGGAATAACTTAGCTTAATCTTCTATCTCTTGTATGACCTCTAAATTAGATTTAGATCTTAAAGTTTAACTGGATTTAAAGTTTGGTAAGAATGCCTCCTAGGTATGGTAGACATAACCTTGCATTATGTCAGGAAACACATCTGGCTTTCCATATTTGATGATACTAGACATTGACATAAAATTTTAATTTTTCCTTATCAAAAATTTCATTAGGGGTTGCAAAATAATGATTTTGCAATTTCTTCATTCTTTCTACACTTAACAGTTTGTAGTCATCTGCAAAGTAGGATTTAACTGGAATCATTTGGTAATTTTGAAATAAGTTTTTTATTGAAAAGACAGAATAAGTGTCTTTCACTTCAATTAGCAATGTTCAAAGTTAGGATGATAGCTGGCCTTCTGTCACTTTGGGCTCATGAATTTTCCAGATTCACTCTATTTCTGTCAACAATCATTCTTTTCTATTCACAGCTCATCCCAAATATGGCCAGTGGGAATCCTTTGTGTCCTTGAAAAATTGTTTTTTTCTAAAGGTTGTGGCAAAATCTACACAGCAAAATATGCCACTTAAGTGTTCAGTGGCATTAAGCACATTCACATTATGCAACCATCACCACCATCCACCTCCATACTTCTTTTCATCTTCCCAAACTAAAACTCTACCCATTAAATAGGAACTCCTCATTCTCTACTATCCTAGCAACCATCATTCTACCATCTCTCTCTCTCTCTCTTTTTTTTTTTTTGGAGACAGGGTCTTACTCTGTTTCCCAGGCTTGAGTGCAGTGGCGTTATCACAGCTCACTGCAACCTCAAACTCTTCTTTCGACTCAAGCTATCCTCCCACCTCAGTGACCCAAGTGGCTAGGACTACAGGTGTGCACCACCACACCCAGCTAATTCTTCTAGTTTTGGTAGAGAGGGATCTCACTCTTGCTCAGACTGGTCTCAAACTCCTGCCCTTAAGCGATCCTCCCACCTTGGCCTCCCAAAGTGCTAGGATTATAGGTGTGAGTCACTGCCACTGGCTTACTTTATCTCTTTGAATTGAACTTATTCTAAGTACCTCATTAGTGGAATCATACACTATTTGTTCTTTGTGACTGGCTTTTACTTAGTATAATGTCTTCAAGGTTCATTCGTGCTGAAGCACATGTCAGAATTTCCATTTTAAGACTGAGTAGTCCATTGTAGGTATACCGCATTTTGTTTATCCATTCATTCATCATTGGACATTTGGGCGGCTTTCACATTTTGGCTATTGTGAATAATGCTGCTATGAACATGCAGTACAAATATCTGTTCCAATCCCTGCTTTCAGTCCATACCCAGAAGTGGAATTGCTGGTTCATATGATAATTCTATTTTTAATTTTTTGAGGAACCACCATACTCTTCTCCATAATGGCTTGCACCATTTACATTGCCAGCAGCAGTACAATTCTCCACATCCTTGACAACTTCTATCATTTTTTGATAACAGCCATTCTAATGGGTGTGAAGTGGTATCTAATTGTGGTTTTGATTGCATTTCCCTAACGATTAGTGATGTTGAGCCTCTTTTCATGTGCTTTTTGGCCATTTGTATGTCTTCTTTGGAGAAATGTCTGTTAAGCTCCTTTGCCCAATTTTGAGTTGGGTTTGTTTTTTTGTTCTTGAGATTTGGGAATTTTCTATTAATATATATTCTGGATATTAACATCTTAAAGATATGATTTGCAAATATTTTCTATTCTTTGGTTTGTCCTTTTATTCTGTTGATAGTGTGCTTTACACAAAATTTAGTTTTCATGAGGTATACTTTGTCTATTTTTTCTCTTGTTGCCTGTACTTTTGGTGTCATATTCAGGAAATCATTCCCAAATCCAATGTAATGAAGCTTTATCTTTATATTTTCTTGTAAGAGTCTTATAGTTTTAGGTTATACGTTTTAGGTCTTTAATCCATTTTGAATTAGTTTTTATATATGGTGTTAGGTAAGGGTCCATGTGAATATCCAGTTTTCCCATCACCATTTGTTGAAATGATTTGTCCTTTGCCCAGTGGTCTTGGCACCCTTGTCAAATATCAGTTTATCAAATGTGTGATGGTTTATTTCTGAGCTCCATTCTTTTCCATTGGTTTGTAGGTCTATCTTTATGCCAATATCACATTGTTTTGATTATTGTAGCTCTGAAGTAAGTTTTGAAATAGTGTGAGTCCTCCAGCTTTGTTCTGTTTCAAGGTTCTTTTGGCTATTTGGGGTCCCTTAAGATTCTCTATGAATTTTAAGATGGAGATTTCTATTTCTGCAGAAAACATCATTGGAATTTTGATAGAGATTGAATTGACTCTAGACTTTGGGTAGTATTGACATCTTAACAATATTAAGTCTTCCAATCCATGAACACAAGATGTCTTTTCATTTATGTCTTTAATTTCTTTTAGCAATGTTTTGTAGTTTTCAGTGGTTAAGTTAACCTGCTTGGTTAGGTTAATCCTTAAGTATGCTATCATAAATTTCTTCTTTTCTTCTTAATTTTCTTTTTGAATTATTCATTATTGGTATATCAAAACACAACTAATTTTTGTGGGTTGATTTTGTATCCTACTAGATTTATTAGTTCCAATAGGATTTTTATGGTGGAATATTTAGAGCTTTTACATATAAAATCCTATCATCTATAAATTCTTTCTTTCCAATTTGGATTATTTTTATTTCTTTTTCTTGCCTAGTTGCTCTGGCTAGAACTTCTACCACCAATCCTTTCTTTCCTACCCTACATGCAAGTCACAGTCATCAAGGGATACTGCTCCTGACTTCTCAGACAACCCCATCCTTTTTTTTTTTTTGAGACACAGGCTAGGGTGCCGTGGTATCAGCCTAGCTCACAGCAACCTCAAACTCCTGGGCTCAAGCGGTCCTCCTGCCTCAGCCTCCCTAGTAGCTGAGACTACAGGTGGGTGCCATCACACCCAGCTAATTTTTTCTATTTTTAGTTGCCCAGCTATTTTTTTTTTTTTTTTAGTAGAGACTGGGGTCTCACTCTTGCTCAGGCTGGTCTCAAACTCCTGAGCTCAAATGATACTCCAGCCTCAGCCTCCCAGAGTGCTAGGATTATAGGTGTGAGCCACCACACCTGGCCCCCAGCCTTTTTACAAAGAAGCATTTTTCACATCTGTCTTTTCCCCATATCTCCTCCAATGCTTTATCTTAGATGTGCCCAAGCAGTTCCCGTTCAGGGAAGACCCTATTCTATAGAAAAATATTTGCAGATGGTTTCCAAGTTTTGCTAAAGCCAAGACTCATCTGAAGCCTCCATTCTTCCTATCTTTGTGGCTTTTTCATTCATTCTTCTGGTTTGGGATGTTCTTTCACCCTCACACTCAACAGATACTTTGGAGATTTTTTTCAGTTTTGCTGAAGGTGTAGGCTATGAGATGTTTTATTTGCTCTCTTTGTTGTTTTGTATAAAATAAAAAACAAAAACATGTCAAGGAGGAAGAGTGGCCCGAGTTACATTTAGGCTTCCATTGTATTCCTGTCAGCCAGACCCGCATCTTAGAATGCCCAATCTGAAAAATGGTGTGGAAGCAGGATAATTCAGGCAAGAGATGATGGAGGGCTGGATTAGGATGGGGTCTGGGGATGTGGAGGAGGAACATGTGGGACTGGAATTTGAGTTAGGGTAAATTTCACCTGACCGTCTTTCTCACCAAGGGTAACAGGAACGTAATGTCCATCTCGGACACTGTGGAGAGTAAATTTCACCTGACTCTCTCTCTCACCAAGGGTAACACGAACGTAACGTCCATCTCGGACACGTCTCTACCTTCTGGAATCAGTGGGGTGCACAACTCTTGGAACCATGGCATACCTGGCATTCAGCACTTTCCTCAGGGAAGAGAGATGTCGACGACCCCCTTGGTGTCTGCCGAGGTACCAAGGCAGAATGTGAATGAAGTGGGGCTACACTTCAGTATGTCACTGCCTGAGAATGGTGGCTACTGCCCCCAAGCAATTCCCATTTCTTCTCAGATGATTTACTATCAGGGAGTGTCTCCCTCCCACCAAGAGATGCTTTTCAAGGGGTCCCAGGTGATGCCCTTAGGAGAGCCCAGTAATACAGGGGTTGCCATGACTTTCACTGGGCATCCAAGGATGTCCCCCAATGGACTGCCAGGCTCAGCTTCTAGTGGAATCCCTATGATGTCCCACTTTGGGGCCCCAACAATGCCTTATTCTGAACCCTTAGCAGTATCTTCTAACAGAGCCTCTTTACCATCTGAGATGTCATTGGGCCCAACTATACCTTCCACTGAGGCCCAGGTTATGCTCCCCTCTCTGGCTCAGATGTTGCCCCCCAGAGATCCCCATGACCTTGGGATGTCCCCAGCTGAGTCCCAATCACTGGCATTAGAATCCCAGGACCCTTTTGTGAGTCAGCCAGCCTCCCAGGCAGGCCTCTTCCTGCCTGAGCAGCCCATACTTGCTCCACAGAGAGCAGACCCAAACTCCAGGGCCCAAGAAGGGGCACATGGAGGGAGACCCTTAGCTTTAAGGCCTTACTTGTGCCAGCATGAGAACTGTGGAAAAGCTTATACCAAGCGCTCCCACCTCATGAATCACCAGCGCAAACACACAGGTGAGTGAGGTCAGGTGGGATGGGGGTGGAGGAGTCTCTGGGTTTTAGATTTGTGCTGGGCCACTGGTTTGTGATTGTTTGGGGTGAGCACTTCATCTTTCAAGCTTGGAACTAAGCTATACTGGCCCATTGGAAGTGCCATCCAGAATGACCACTAGGATGACAGGGAGGGGGGCACTACTAACTGTGTTGCCCCCTCACTGGTTTCCCGTACCTTCCCTTGTCATTGCCCAACCTTGGCTGCTCTGCCTCGTAGTCAGACCCTTTCCCTTCTACCTACTGGCCTGTTCTTCTGTTTAATTCCACCTCTGCCTTGTCGTCCCCCCAGGTCAGAGACCCTACAAATGCACTTGGGAAGACTGTAAATGGTCTTTCTTCCGTTCTGATGAGCTTCGACGACATATGCGGATACACACCAGATGTCGACCATATAGATGTGACCAGTGTGGCCGACACTTCATGAGATCTGACCATCTCAAGCAACACCAAAGGACTCATCAGCAGATGCCAGACCCCTCAGACCCACAGGCCAATGATGGAGAGATGGGTGGTCCTCCCCAGGATCCTGCCTGCCTCTGACCAGCTCACCTCTTTGGTGGATGGAAGCTTAGATGAAGTCAGTGCAAGATGGAGGCAGTGTTGAAGCCCAAACAAAGTCCTGGACCCAGTCAGAGACTCCTCAAAACCTGTCTTGGATGCCCTGACCTCTCTGTGGCCACCTATGTCTGCTGGAGTGTAGCCAGAGGGGAAGATGGAGCACAGCAGAGGTTAGGCTTAAAACCCTTTAGTGACTGCTTTGCCTGCTACATAAGATCCAAGTTCTTTATCTTGGTATTCCAGTTTCCAGAGCCAGATATGTTCAAATCCTGGATTTACCACTAACTAGCCGTGCAACCTCGGGACAGGTCTTGGATTACTATGCCTTGTTTTGTCTTCTGGAAAATGAGAAAACAATGACTGTATTGACCATGGCACATGTACCGCATCAGATGCTCTCTGGTACTCACTGGCCACATGCCCAGAGTTTCTGTCTCTTCCCACCATGACTTCTAGACTTGGATCGAACGCCCTGCCCTGGGGACATGGGATCTGGCATTGCAGTGCCCAGCCTGGTGGTTACCTTACATTACCTCTCATTCCCTCCTGCCTCACTTCCGTCTTCTCAATCTGAATACCTTGGGCTTGTACCTTCCGAATAAAACCTCAGTGTTTAGTTCTTGATTTTAGGTTCTGTTTTCTAGGTGATTTGAGGAAGACATCGGACTAGGGCAGATAAGGATGAATCCCTTCCTCCCACCTACCCCAGGTACAGGGACAACCAAGCACCTGATATTAAGGGGCCTGTCCTACTCTGCTCTCGCCTGGGGTCGAGGGGATAATGACTACCTTGGCAACTCAGATAGTTCAGAACCATGTTTCTGGACTTCAGGCCATTTTACTGACCAGTCAGCTAATAGTGAGAAAAGAACTTGGCCAAGTTATCAAGTGCAGATATATCTGCTCCAGAGGTGGCCTCTCCCCTAAGAGATGGTGCCTTCTGTAGGTGTTTCCTGAACCCAGTCCATCCCTGGCATGGCCAGGTGGTAGCCACAGACATGAATCAGGTCTGGTTTCTACGCTCAAGGGACTTTGGTCTAGGGCTGAGAAGTCCCCCTAAGTGCAGTGGGGAAGAGACGTTGCCAAAAGGAGGATCAGAAAGGCTTTTTGGTGGAGGTGACCCTTGAACCCAGTAAGAATAACATTTCATAATCCCTCAGATGTTGTAATAAACTGAGCAGGTGAATGAAAAGGGAAGAGGATTCCAGGTAAAGAACACTGGATCTGACAACTGCTCAGAGGAAAGTCAGCATGCAGGTTTCCATTCACTCAACAAGTGTTTTTTGGGGCCCACGATGCAGAGAGCACCAAGGCCGTGTGGACTGATGGCGAGGAGCACGAAGGCAACTAAAGGATGTATCTGGGAAGACCAACTTCTCAAGGAGATGCCTGAGTCAGATCTGAAGGACTCATGGGGGTTAGCCATGCCTCCTAGTTCTTGGACATGGTCATGCCCTGTGCTGGACTCTAAGGATTCAGAGGTGCATGTGGGCACCCTGCCTCTGTTAAGGAGAAGAATATCTGAATGCTCAGTGCTGTCAGAGGAGCTGGGCCTCTGGGGAAGCCCCACAGCCTTGACTGTGCCTGCCTCTACCCTCCCAGCTCTACCCTGACCCCATCCTGCTTGGCCCCCTTGGTTTGTGTCACTAGTGGCCTCAGCATACCAGAGGTGGATATCCAGGTACCTACCCTCTACCCAAGCCCCGAGTGAGGGGGGAGGACATAATTTTAAAAACAGAGGCAGGGAGTTTAGGCTGCACTGACCCCTCAGCCCCCCTCCAGGAGGCGTTTGGAGCCCAGGATTGAGGAGACAAGGTTAATCCCATTGTAAGGTGTTTTCTTAGGCTGTGGGTGTAGAAATTGGATTAGAGTAAGGGTTTAAGGGAGAGAGGAGGGATTTTAGTGTTTCAGCTGAGTCAAAGGTGGCTTGAGTCAGGGTGGAAAGGGTATTAAAAATTAATTGGATTTTGTTGGTGAGGGCATGGCCAAGGGTAACTCCCAGGTCTCTGGCTTACAGGTAACAGAGGAATATATGAACTTCATTAACTTATTTTCTATTTATTGTGATATCTTTCATACATGCAAAAATATTTGTATACAATTTGAAGAATAATAAAAATAAATACTCATTTACCTTAGGTCAGTTGAGAAAAAGAATTTGCTAATACATTTAAAATGAATTCCCCATTTTTCTCTCCAGAGGTAACCACTATCCTGAATTTTGGTTAATCTTGCTTTTGCTATTTTTTTTTATCACATACGTATCTATTCCTAAAGAATATAGTAATTGGTTTTGTATTGTTTTAGACTTTATATTTATTCTGTTTGGGCTTCATAGAACTTTTTCAATCCAAGGGTTTACAGTTTTAATAAAATTTGGAAAAAATTTGGCTGTTTTGTCAATTTTTTGGGTCCCTCCCCACCTTCTAGCATACAACCTGTCCATGTGGTAGACCACTTGATACTGTCCCACAGATCATTGATGCTTTGTTCATTTTTTTCAGTCTTTTTTTGTTTTTTCCTGCTTCATTTTAGATGTCTTGAAGTTCACTGATCTTTTCTACTGCAGTGTTTAATTTGCTGTTAGTTTCATTCAGTGCCTTTTTCATGTTGGATATTGTATTTTTCATCTCTATAAATTCCATCCTTTTTTATATAGTCCATTTCTCTCCTTATGCTCATGTTTTTCCTCTATCTTCTTGAACATAAGAAGCATATTTATAATGGCTGTTCTAATGTCCTCAGGTGCTAGTTCCATAATGTTTGTCATTTCTGGATCTGTATCAGTTTTTTTCTCCTGGCAATTGCCTTTATTTTCCTGCTGCTTTGTGTGGCTTTTTTTTTTTTTTTTTTTTTTTACTGAGTAAGAGGCATTGTGGATTTATATTTTTGGTCGCTGGATTTTGTTTTATTCCTTTAAATAGTGTTGTTTTTTTTTTATGGCATGAATTTACTTTCTTAGAATTAATTGAATCCCTTTGAGGCTTGCTTTTAAGCTTTTTTAGGACAGCTAGAAAAGCTTTTTTTAGCTAGGAAGAGCTGCCTTTTTGCCCCAGGGCTAATTTAGCCCCACTGCTAAGGCAATATCCTGAGGTTTTTGCCTGATGCTCTCTGTGTTAATGTTTGTGTTCTGGCAAGTGGAAAGGAAAACTCTTCCCATCCCTGCATGAGCTCCAGGAATTGTTCTGCCTACTTCTTTTAAATGGGCCTTTTCCTAGTCTTGTGTACTGTCTTCTCGTGGTTGATCAGTACTTGGGCAAAGACACAGCAGGATACCTCTCTAGATCTCCAGAGCTCGCTTTCTCTGCAAAACTCTATCCTCTCAGGTTCTCCACCTCACAAATTCTAGTACCTTGGCCTTCCCAAACTTCAGTCTCTGTCTCCTCCACCAGTGAGACTAACAGGCTCTGTTTGGTTTTCCTCCCTTATCTCAGGGGTCACAGGCCTGAGCTGCCCATTGCCCATTGCTGAAAGCCACTGTTAAATATATTTTGCCTGGCTCTGTAATTGTTTTAAAATAATTTATTCTATTGGCTCACTTAACAATTCTTTTGCTGTTAAGAAGAGTGCTACCCTGAATATTCCTGCCTGCCCTCCTAGTGTACATTGATAAGTTCCTCTTTGAGGCATTTTTCAAAGAGTGATTCTTGACTTAATGGGTTGTAAGCTGACCAGAGAAACATAGCAGGATTGCAAGACAAGTTAGAACCTGGCAGAATTTGGTGAGCATGAACTTATAGAAGTGCCAGTCTACCCTGTTGTAGGACCTTCTCTGGTGGCATCAATTGCTTGTGTAGTTATAGAGAAGGCAATTGGTTAGAGTCAGCAAGGGTTGAGGTTTTGTCAGGTGTGTGCCACAGTGGGACAAAGGGACAAGGGAGTGTAGGACAATGGCAAGGAGAGACAATGGACTATGGAATCTAAGAGAGATGGGGATGTGAAGTCCAGAGGAGGCTGATGGATAGGGACAGAGTTCTGCTGAAGTCAGATCACTGGTGTATTAGGAACAAATGAGGGAGGCTGGAACGCTGAGGGATGGTCATGGAGATTAGGATGTTGAATAGATGCTTGTGGGGTAGATCAGTTTCAAATGATGACAAAATCCAGGATATGAATCCTAAAACTCTGGGAGGCCGAGGCGGGTGGATTGTTTGAGCTCAGGAGTTTGAGACCAGCCTGAGCAAGAGCGAGACCCCGTCTCTACTAAAAAATAGAAAGAAATTATATGGACAACTAAAAATATATATAGAAAAAATTAGCCGTGCATGGTGGCACATGCCTGTAGTCCCAGCTACTTGGGAGGCTGAGGCAGAAGGATTGCTTGAGCCCAGGAGTTTCAGGTTGCTATGAGCTAGGCTGACGCCATGGCACTCTAGCCAGGGCAACAGAGTGAGACTCTGTCTCCAAAACAAACAAAGAAAAAAAAAATCCAGGATATGGCTATACAAGTGGGTGGCTGGGATAGACCAGAGGTGAAGGTTTTAGGAAATGTAGAGTTCAGGGCAGTAACCAGGACTATGGCTAAACCTTACATGGAGAGGACATGGGGCAGGTGACAGATTCTTATAGGAATGAGTTCAAGTGACCAGGAGTATGAATGAATGACTGTGTAGGAGCAAAAAGGTGGAGTATCCAATGGAACAAGGTTTTGGTGGGGATGGAGAATAATGGCGTGTAAGTGGCATATCCAAAGGTAGGTGGGGTAGAGAGAATGAAAGGTGTGGACAAGGCAGAGATGTGGCAGGATGTGAAGGCAGGTAGAAGAGGGAGCTTCCTGGAAGAAGTGGAGGATGTGGGGGAGTCTCCAGATTGTAGAGCAGGAGTTCCAGAGAGTACAGTGGGGTAGTTTGGGAGGGAGCTTGGGAGAAGGATGGGAAATAAGAACTAGAAAGGGGGAAAGTCTTTCCAAAGGTCTTTGGGACACTGACCCTGTACAGTATTGGAACCCACATTTTATTCATTCTCATTAATCAAAAATATACTAGGTGTCTACTGGGTGCCCAGGGGTCTTGGTGCCAGGGATATAATGACTAAGTGGTCAACTGGATCTTAGCTCTCCTGGAGCTAAGTGCAGGAAAGGCTGAACCAAAAACAGATGATTATAATTGCAGTTGGGAAGCCTATTTTGGTTGCCTTGTGTGGAGGATGGATGGAAGATTCTGGGCGGAAGAGAAAGCAACTGCATATGGGGGAAGGGGCAGATGACGGTGGTCTGCACAGTGAAGTGGATTGTGAGGAGTGGTGTTTGGAATCGACTGTTTGAGCTGGGCACTTCTGACTTCTCATTCTCTAGGCCTCCTGCCAACCCCCAGCCACAATCCCTGGTGGGAGGCTGTTCTGGTGACTTCCTGGTGCTAGGTGCGTTGGAGGAAAATCCTGCTTTTGTCAAGAAGGTGCTGGAGGCCACCTGGCTTAGGACTCTGGGCTGCAGCTAATGCCCTCCCTGAGTCCCACCTGGGTCTGGAGGAGGACACCCCCTCCTCTGTCTGGGCCAGTGTAGAATCCAGCCACACTCCATGGACTGGAGAAACAGTTCTTGCGGAGACTCCTGGGTGCTGGGGAAACAAGGATGGAAACTACCTTTAGAACTGAGCCCTGCCGGGCGCGGTGGCTCACGCCTGTAATCCTAGCACTCTGGGAGGCCGAGGCGGGGGTGGATCACTCAAGGTCAGGAGTTCGAGACCAGCCTTAGCGAGACCCTGTCTCTACTAAAAATAGAAATAAATTATCTGGACAACTAAAAAAATATATATAGAAAAAATTAGCCGGGCATGGTGGCACATGCCTGTAGTCCCAGCTACTCGGGAGGCTGAGGCAGGAGGATCGCTTGAGCCCAGGAGTTTGAGGTTGCTGTGAGCTAGGCTGACGCCACGGCACTCACTCTAGCCTGGGCAACAAAGTGAGACTCTGTCTCAAAAAAAAAAAAAAAAAAGAAAAAGAAAAAAAAAATAGAACTGAGCCCTGAATGGGTGCAGAGAAGGTGTGTGGAGGGGGGAGGGGAGAGGGCAAGGAAGGGATGGTGTGTAAAACGGCTCTTGGAAAAAGCTGGCACTTCATTCCACTTCCACATAAACAGCAAGAAAGTAATGCCACTTTTCTAGAAGTCTCTCTCCTTCTGAGATCTTCATTCCTTCATTCATTTATTCAGTTCTCACTTGCTGACTCATACCTCCAGCCACAAATCATACTCTTACTTGTGCTAAGTGTTAAAAGATAAGAGAAAAACAAGCCCTCTGACTCAGTTTTCTCTCTCTTCCTTCTCCTTTTTTTTTGCCTGCTTTGAAAAAAAATATTTTTGAATAGGTAATAGATACATATAGTACAAAATTCAAAGGTAGGAAATATTCAGTGAAAAGTCTCCCTTCAGCTCCTGAACATTTTTCCCCAGAGGTGATGCTACTTTCTGTTCTGCACCTTCCAGACCTATTCTATCTATAATAAACAGCATAGTGTTCACACTATTGGGTCTCGTCCTGTTTTCGTTCATTGGTACATCTTGGAGACTGTGTCAGTAAATAGAGAGCTACTAGAATCTTAAATTGATGCATATAATGCCATTGTATGGATGGACCATATTGAATCAGTCTTCTGTTGAAGGATATTTAGCTCATTTGCAATCATTTGCTATGAAACAATGCTAGGATGTTGAGAAAGTTGTTTTTCTTTTAATAGATGAATTTATCTCAATTGCAATGAAAAATTTTAGTTTTATTGACTTATTTTATTGCCAACTTTATTTTAGAGAAATTTTAGAATAATTGAGATGATAATGCCAACCTAGAAGAACTAAGGCAAATGCATATAGGTAGAGTTTATCTGGGCCAAATTAGAGGATTGCAACCCGGAAAACACTCTTCTAAACTAAGTTCTGGAGGTGCTCCTGAGTTGGAGTGGTTACAAGACGTTTAAGGACAAAATGAGTAGGTATAGCAAGATGATCTCAGGTTGTTCATACAGAAATACCATTGGTTAACAGAAATAAGCTAATGGCTAAAGGCTAATTTTTTTCTACTGAGTCGTGGTGTTTTTTCCCATCAATTTTTAAGTTTGAAGTTGTCTTTTTATTTTATTTGTCTTGCTACATGAAAGATTTTTATTTTCATGCAATGAACTTTACCAACCATATTCTTTTATTGCATCTGGATTTGAGTCATCGAAATCCTTCTCTAAATTCTGGTTATAGAGGAATTCACCTATTTTACTTTTAGATTCCTGATCCTTTTGGAGTTTACTTGTATATGGAATGAGATGTAGATCTAATTCTAGCTTTTAGTAGTTGGTTGACCAGTTGTCCCAGCACCATTTCTTAAAGTTCATCTTTGCTCCAGTGGGTGACTTGAGATGCCACTTTTATCATATAATTATTCCATATGTGCTGGTGTCTATTTATGGGCTTTCACTTTTTTTTTTTTTTTTTGAGACATTGCGTCACTTTGTTGCCCGGGCTAGAGTGAGTGCTGTGGCGTCAGCCTAGCTCATAGCAACCTCAAACTCCTGGGCTTCAGCGATCCTACTGCCTCAGCCTCCCGGGTAGTTGGGACTACAGGCATGTGCCACCATGCCCGGCTAATTTTTGCTATGTATATTTTGGTTGGCCAGATAATTTATTTCTATTTTTTTAGTAGAGACGGGGTCTCACTCTTGCTCAGGCTGGTCTTGAACTCCTGACCTTGAGCGATCCACCCGCCTCAGCCTCCCAGAGTGTTAGGATTACAGGCGTGAGCCACCGCGCCCGGCCTGGGATTTCACTTTTATTTCACTGTTCTGCTTGCCTGTTCATTCACCAGTTCCACATTATTTGTTGACCTTACAACCGCAGCCCAGCCTGGTGATCACCTTCCTGCAGCCCTCTCAAAACACACACTGCATACTTCAGGCCTCCCACCCACACCAATGCCCCGGGACCCTCACTAAGGTTTATCTCCCCTGACCCTTCCAACATCATAGCCCTTCCACCACGGACACTGCGTGTTCCATGCCTCCTGCCCACACTAGCACCTCCATTTCCTCCATGTACCTGCTTTCTGTCCACAGTTCACCTGCACCCTGGAGGGTTGCTTCCCACTTGACCAGTGACTGTGGACCAGCTCAGCTTCCCCAGTAACTACTAACCAGCGAACTTCTCTGTCCATCTTGTGCAGCTATACCATCTCCTACGAGAGCTGAACTCCAATCTTAGAGAGAGGGCTTGTTTCCCAAGCTTGTCCTTGCTTGAGTACTGTCTCTCAGCCTTAGGATACTATATAGTGTTTTCTTACATCTTATGTTTAGTCTTATCATATTTTTAAAGTTCTTTGTATTAAACATCTCCTGTTTAAATCACTGTGTGATGTCTCTCTCTTGATTGGACTCAGATTGATGCAATCAGGAGAATGTCATTAGCATCTAATACTACATAGTATCACTATATATGCACAACTACCATGTCTACTAATGAACTCATTAAGTTTTAAATATGTAATTGTGGGCTTCTTTAATGCTTTATGTAATCTGAAATCCTTGAGGGATTATTAAATATGGGTGTTAGTGAAATTTGAGGAAACTGGCTGGGGTTTTTGGATGGGTTGGGAATATGTTACTATTTTTTATAGTTAGGTTAATGGAATATAGACTCTTTTTGTCTGAAAATTCATGATCCAGGGAACTCATATCCAAGGTTACTTGATTCTGAGTTTCCCCCTGAAAAAAATTCATGATTCAGCCAATTAGATCTGGATAATGAGGGATAGCCGTATTATTATTATCATATGTATATTTTTTTAGAGTTTCGCTCTGTTGCCTGGGCCAGAGTGCAGTGGCGTCTGCCTAGCTCACAGCAACCTCAAACTCCTGGGCTCAAGCCATCCTCCTGCCTCAGCCTCCCAAGTAGTTGGGACAACAGGTGTGAGCCACCACATCTGGCTAATTTTTTCTATTTTTAGTACAGACGGGTCGCTCTTGCTCAGTCTGGTCTTGAACTTCTGACCTCAAGCAATCCTCCTGCCTCAGCCTCCCGCTGTGGTAGGATTACAGGTGTGAGCCACTGCCCCAGGCCTTATCTTTTCTTTTTATAGTTGTTGTACTTACTGTAAGACCCAAGTGCACTCTCATATTTCTTTGGTCTCTCACCCCCCCCACCAGTGTGTTGATAATGCAGAGTAGTTTTATTTGGGGTTGTTACGGATTCCTCTTATTGGTCCTAGCAACAACATGTATGAATCTTAGAGATAAAATTTGTTGAAAACAAGGTAGTTCCAGAAGGCTATATATAGCTTAATATAATATTTATGAAGCTCAAAATAAAAAACCTAAAAATTATTTTTGAATACATGCATTTGTGATAAATCTATAAAAGGAAAATCAAAGGAATTTATATCTATGAAATTCAGTGTGGTCGTTAATTCTGGAAGACAGATAGAGGGATGGATGGGGGAGCACAGCAGACTTGGTGCACAGCCAGGACACTGCAGTTTTCTGAAGGGAGCTGCAGTCAAAGACTCGGCGTCCCCACTGCAAGGAAGGTTCACAGTGCACTGGTTATTAGCTTGTCTGAAGGCCGGGTGCAGTGGCTCACGCTTGTAATCCTAGCACTCTGGGAGGCCGAGGTGGGAGGATCACTTGAGGTCAAGAGTTCAACACCAGCCTGAGCAAGAGCGAGACCCCATCTCTACTAAAAATAGAAAGAAATGAGCTGGACAACTAAAAATATATAGAAAAAATTAGCCGGGCATGGTGGCGCATGCCTGTAGTCCCAGCTACTCGGGAGGCTGAGGCAGGAGGATCACTTGAGCCCAGGAGTTTGAGGTTGCTGTGAGCTAGACAGATGCCAGTGCACTCTAGCCCGGGCAACAGAGCCAGACTGTCTCAAAAAAATAAAAAAAATAAAAAAATAATTAGCTTGTCTGAGTCTGGCAAGACAGAACATTCACGCACACGACAAGCTACATGAAGGTTTGTTATTTACAGAGAGGCAGCAAGGGATTACAGAAGCCCAGGGTTCATTGTGAGTTGGACCTCCAAGGCTCAGGAGAGCTGCCCAGGGCAGATGTAGTCTCAGCTGTGTGTACCCGACGTGTACCACAGCTGAGGGACCCCAGAAAGCAGCCTGACCAGGTTTTATACTCCAGGGAACTGGTATGGAGCCCAGGCTGTTCAGGCCAATTTCCCCTTATCTTAGCATATTGTAGTCCTAGCACATTCTATATTTATTCTTAATTTTTTCTTTTTTTTGCTGTTTACTTTGAGCTTATGGGTGCAGATGGGTGGAGGCTGAAAAAGGCGTCCACTACAGTTATTCTTAAGAACTACAGATGGAAAGGAACTTGACTGTCTAGGAAAAAAAAGAAAAAAAGAACTACAAGTGAGAAAGATGGGACACTGGGTCAGTCCAAGGACACCTGGAGAACTGTCCTGCACCCATCACCACGGGCCAGCTGTGCTCACATGCAGAGCTACATTCCTAGCTCAGGTGTCCCATAGAGATCGCCTTGTCAGGGGCTTTGGCTAAGGCACTTTCTCCCATCTGATTCCATACTTTTCCACTCCCATCTCTTTCCCCTCTTTCTGCCCTTAACCCACCCCGTCCATAAAAAGGTAGGAGCCTTTTGTTCAGGGGCAGTGAGAGAATTTCCGCTATCTATGCTGTCCCTTAACTCTTGCCAAGTGCTGTTCCATGGGGAAAGATAGAACACTGGAGAGCCAGCCCCTTCTTTTTGCCTCTTGCGTGCTCTGTAGCAGTAGATAAAGAAAGGCTTGATTGTTACTTTCAATTTGGCTCGTTGTCCTAATTGGCCATCCTGACACCTGATTGCCTGACACTGGGTGATGAGCTCTTACAGATGTTCATTTTTACATAATTATAACTTATATATATTAGGTTGGTGCAAAAGTAATTGTGGTTTTAGCATTGTTGAAATTTGCCGTTCAATATTGGAATATATTCTTAAACAGATGTGGTTATGTTATACATCATTTTAATGTGCATTTCTTGCTTTATGTTTTTTGTAATAATATTTTATGTGTTTTATACTGACTTATTACTGGCTGTTTATTTTAGACTATGGTAATGATGTTAGACAAAAAGCAAACTCCAGTGATTTTCTTATTTGACTTCAACATGGGTCATAAAGCAGCGGAGACAACTCACAACATCAACAATGCATTTGACCCAGGAACTGCTAACGTACAGTGTGGTGGTGGTTCAAGAAGTTTTGCACAGTGGCTGGCCGTCGTAAGTTGACAACAACCAACTGAGAGCAATCATTGCAATCATTGAAGCTGATCCTCTTACAAATACATGGGAAGTTGCCAAAGAACTCAGTTGACTGTTCTATGGTTGTTCAGCATTTGAAGCAAATTGGAAAGGTGAAAAAGCTCAATAAGTGGGTGCCTTACGAGCTGACCGAAAATAAAAAAAAATCGTTTTGAAGTGTTGTCTTTTTTTCTTGTATGCAACAATGAACCATGTGACAAAAAGTGGATTTTATATGACAACCAGTGACTACCAGCTCAGTGGTTGGACTGAGAGGAAGCTCCAAAGCACTTCCCAAAGCCAAACTTGCACCAAAAAAAGGTCATGGTCACTGTTTGGTGGTCTGCTGCCGGTCTGATCCACTGCAGCTTTCTGAATCCTGGCAAAACCATTCCATCTGAGAAGTCTGCTGAGCAAATTGGTGAGATGCACTGAAAACTGTAATGCCTTATGGCTGGCATTGGTCAACAGAAAGGGCCTAATTCTTCTCCACGAGGATGCCCAACCGCAGTCACACAACCAACGCTTCAAAAGTTGAACAAATTGGGCTACAAAGTTTTGCCTCATCTGCCTTAGTCACCCTGACCTCTTGCCAACTGACTACCACTTCTTCAAGCATCTCGACAACTTTTTGCAGGGAAAATACTTCTACAACCAGCAGGATGCAGAAAATGCTTTCCAAGAGGTCGTGAAATCCCAAAGCACAGATTTTTATGCTACAGGAATAAACAAATTTATTTCTCATTGGCAACAATGTATTGATTGTAATGGTTCCTATTTTGATTAATAAAGATATGTTTGAGACTAGTTATAATGATTTAAAATTCATGGTCTGAAACTGCAATTACTTTTGCACCAAGTAAATATTATTTCATATTTCAAATATAACATTAAAGTATAATTTTTAAAATGCTGTGTGGGTCCCTGAAAGACTGAAAGAGGGTAGGTCAAGAAGAAGCTTCAGTGTTGCAGGGATTAGCCAAGTGTGGTGGTGCACACCTGTAGTCCCAGCTACTCGGGAGGCTGACGCAGGAGGATCGCATGAGCTGGGAGTTGGAGGCTGCTGTGAGCTGTGATGACACCACTGCACTCTACCAGGGCAACAGAGCAAGACTTTGTCTCAAAAAAAAAAAAGTTGCAGGGAACATTGAAGCACTGTGGATTTGTAGTCTAC
This sequence comes from Lemur catta, assembly GCF_020740605.2. NCBI lineage: Eukaryota > Metazoa > Chordata > Mammalia > Primates > Lemuridae > Lemur > Lemur catta. The sequence goes on along the minus strand of NC_059130.1, from coordinate 93,932,943 downwards.
TTCTCTTTTAGGGCTCTGGGTGGAATGTGCTTTTAAAAGTGTCCCCTTGGAGGGGTCCCTATCTGTCACCATATATAAAAATCAAGAATGGATTAAAGGCTTAAATATTACTTGGGGAAAAAAAAATGTCCCCTTGGAAAGGAGGAATGGGATAGATCACACCCTTGACTTTACCCAGACCTTTTAACCAGGGAGATACTACAAGAGCTGGGACTTGGATGGGACTCAAGGCCAGACCTCAGACAGCAGAGCCTTCAAGAGCTTGGAGGAGAACCTAGTCAAGAAGGAACGGTGGGTAACTCCATAGGAGCAGTTTTCAAGCCATGTCCACACAAAGAAAAACAGACCACACGTCACCCCACCTGCAGACATGTCAGCAGAAGCGATGAAGAAAAGGGCCAAGGCAGTGGGAAGGACAGACCCTTCCCTAGTGGCCAGCACTTGCCTGCCCCTCCCCCAGTGCCATCACCCCACATCCTGACAGCACATTTTGTTAATTAAGGAGAAAACTTTAATATAACCACCACCTACAGAAAACATATCTGTAAACATATTCTTCCGAACTTTCATTGTCTGAATCTTGTCTGCGCCAGGGTTATATCTCTACCTCGAGGCGGTGGCCCTCTGAGGTGTCAGGAGTACGCACATCATTGCTTCTGGTGTCATCCTCCCCACTGTCAGCAAAGTCACCTGAAGAATCTTCATCCTCTTGGCTGCAGTCACTGATGCCATCCTGGAGATACAGCTGCCTTGTCATTGGATGGGGCCTCCTCCTCTGTCCTCTCTCCAGGATGATCCTCCAGGAGGTCCTCAGGGGGAGAGTTTTCCCTTGTGGTTGAGTCTACCTGGACAATAGATGTGGCCTTCTCCTCCAGGTCCTCATGTGTACTGGCCAGGGTGGAATCCACAGCATGGGGTTAGGATCACCCAAAGCGATACCAGTCATAGGTCTATGGAGAAAGCTGGGTTTGGCTGGAAAACCTCCCAGACACCTTCCAGGTGGCCTGAGTTTCCTGGTAGCAGGGCAGGTCAGGACACTCAAAGCTTTGACATGGGCCAGGCATGGTGGCTCACATCTGTGATCCTAGCACTTTGGGAGGCCAAGGCAGGAGCATTGCTGGAGGCCAGGAGTTTGGGACCATCCTGAGCAAGAGTGAACAATGCGTCTCTACAAAAAATAGCAAAAATTAGCCATGCGTGGTCTCATGTAGTTTTAGTATAGATAGAATATTCCAACTGAAAATATCCTGTGAGCTTTAATTCACTTCCCCTTCCACTGTTTGATTAAAGCTGTAGGAAAATTTTTAAATCAATAAAATCACATCTGTAGTTGGCACCTTTATTTCTCATTGCTGCTGGCTTCTGCATGGCTCCACCAGACACTGGCCTGTCTTGAAGTCATTCTGCTGGAAGGTCCCAGATTTTCTATTGTCATTGCTCCTGATACGAGGTGTTTTTCCTCTCTGAATCTGCCTGCCTGCCTTTCCAGAAACAGTCTTGAGTCTGTCAGGGCCGTGCACAGGAGCTGGGTCCTCCTGGTGGTGGGCCCAGCAGGAGCTCTGCAGGCAGCTCTCCAGGTGACGATGCTCTTCCTGACAGCACACTGGGAAGGCGGAGGGGAAAGGGAGACACAAAGAGGAGAAACAACCATGGCCAGAGGTCAAACATTTAAATAGACTAAGGCTAATGCCCATCTAAACAAGTTTCATTTAACCTGACTCGATTTTACACTGGACATGACTGCGTGCGCCCCTCCTTCTCACCCATGGGAATTAAGCTTCAAAGAAACATGAGCTCAGATACAGAAAATAAAGAACACTACTTTCTTTACACATCTGAACCGTGTAAATTTCAATTGTGTACACATTTTTACAAGTACACATAGGTAAAATGCACACAGCAAGATCTAAAAGAATTCTTGGCACACTGATAAAAGCAGGTACCCCAGGAGAAGGCAGTGAAGGAAGAGTGCTTCTGATTCTATCGAGGTGTACATTACCCAGTTTTTATGTGAAAATGTATACCTGTTTTCTTTGTATGTTTTAGAAAACTTACAAATGATATTAAGCACCTACTATGTGCTGACATGGTGCTTCTGCTGGATCCCAGGAAATAAAAGCTCAGTAGGGAGAATCTTTAAGCTGCACACATTCTCTCATGGGCTGATGGGTTCACAGTCATGGCGAAAATTATCTGTGAGTCTTTTCATGCTGCCTCAGGTGATCAGATCGTGCAAAATCCCTGTTGCATTTTAGGCACAGGTAGGGCCGCTCGCCACTATGCCTTCTCTTGTGTCTGCTGAGCTCATCTACGCGGGGGAATTTCCACGTGCATCCCATCACATCGCATGCGTAGGGCTTCTCTCCTGGACCAGAGAGAGAAAACCTGTCATACTTTGGGGCGGGGTGGGGCAGGGAAATTGAGAGTGAACAAGAAAAAGGTTTTGAGTATGCTGGAGTTGGAGAGGGAGAGCCAGGGAAGAGGAGACAGGAGCAGGTAAAGGAGGAGAATGAGGGCTGCGTGAGTTGGAGGGACAAGAGGAAAACTGTGAAGGAGGGGAAGGAAGAGGGAAAAATGGGATGAGAGGCAGGGGTTGGCAGGAAAGTCGGTGGGGAAGTAAGGAGGGCGGGGGGAAAGGGGCTCTGGGGTCCATGAAATGACATCCCCAATAGAGGTAGGGTCAAGAACACATGTAAGGAGTCATACAAGTTCCTCCACTTATTCCCATCATCCCAGCACTGTTAACACCACAAAAGGCTGCAGCCAGACTGGCTCTGGCCCAGGACTGGAGCCTGTCCCTAGGACTGCTTTATCCATCCATTCAAACATGCCAACATTTTCTAGGATCTTCTGTGGTCCCAGGCTTAAAGGCAGTGACAACAATCTTAACTGATCACAGAGCTTTGTAAAGGTACAAATCTGTAGCCACTTGCCCCTCACCCCAATCCTGGGCCCTCACTCACCAGTGTGCTTACGCTTGTGGACTCGGAGGTGGTAAGACTTTGCATAAGACTTTCCACAGTTCTGGTATGTGCAGATATAGGGCTTCTGGCACTGAGTGGTCTGGGTCTTCTGCTTTTCTGGGAATCGCCTTTGGAGCAAATGAGAACTTGAAAAGCATAGGAATCCCGGGTATGGCAACGATGAGGACGGATGGGGTATCATGCAGCCCCCACAGCAGATGTGGTCATCAGAGAAGGTTGTCGTATGGCCTGCTTTAAGGGTCTGGTCACCACTGAGGGTCATCATTTGGCTCCCACAGAGGGTCTGGTCACCACTGGAAGTCATTGTATATCCTCCATAGAGGGCCTGGTCACCACTGGAAGGCACTGTATGTCCCCCGCTGAGGGTTTGGTCAGCACTGAGGGTCACCATCTGGCTCCCATAGAAGGTCTGGTCACCACTGGAAGTCATTGTATATCCTCCATAGAGGGCCTGGTCACCACTGGAAGGCACTGTATGTCCCCCGCTGAGGGTCTGGTCAGCACTGAGGGTCACCATCTGGCTCCCATAGAAGGTCTGGTCACCACTGGAAGTCACCGAATGGTCCTCAGTAAGGGTCTGGTTCACACTTAAAGTTGTCATCTGATCCCCACAGAGGGTCTGGTTACCAATGGAGGTCATCATCTGGCCCCCATAGAGGATCTGGTCACTACTGGGGGTCATCATCTGGCCCCCATAGAAAGTCTGGTCACCACTGAATGTCATCTGGCCTGCAGAGAGAGTCTGGTTGTCACTGAGGGTCTTAATCTGGGTTGGCATCTGGCTCCCACTCAAGGTCTGGTCATTACTTAGGGCCTTCTGGTTACCTTCATTGGAGATTGCAATCTTGCTCGCGGTGATGGTTGTCTTCTGACAATCAGTGAGTGGCATCTTTGGGGTATCAGTAACATCTGTCATCTGGGAGCCTGCTGTGTGTTTTATCTGATCACAGGGGGTCACTTTCTGGACCATGGAAAAAGTCTTATTTAGGTCTCCAATGGGTATATCAAGGGCTTTAACAGGAGGAGGTGTTGAGTTCTGAGTGAGGACTGTCCCAGGGATGTCAGAACCTTCAGAAGTCATCGTAGGCCTCACGGGAGGCATTGCCTGGCTCTGAGTTGACTCACGTAGGCTGTGCTCCCCATGGGCTGTCAGAGGTACATTAGGCTGCGGCTCTAGAGCACCTGGGGTTTTTGCCTGTTCCTTTTGTGGCTCAGATAGGTTCTGGAGAAACTCATCAATATCCTCAAGTATCTGGAAGGCATTAACGTCCATCTCTTTGCTGTTGCCCAATGACTCAATTAGATCTTCAACTGTGGGATCCTGCAAAAAAGTTAGAAGGTCAGAGCTCCACGCCAGCTCAAATCCCAATTCCACACCCTTCCCTATCCCTGCTGATCCCATCCTGGTCCAGCCCACTACCATCTCTTGCCTAGAAGCTTCCAATCGCCTCCCAACTGGCCTCCTTGACTCTGGAATTGACTCCATACAAAGCATCCTCCACACACAGAGCAACATTTCTAAAATGCAAACATCTACTACGCTACTCCTATCCACCACAAGAGGTGACAGTCTAGACGAATGTAAGAATGCTCCACCATCCCCTATAGAGATCTTGCCCCAGAGACTTTTCCAAAGATGCCCTGCCTCCCCAGACATCTTACTAGAGATTCAGTTAAATGATTAAACTTTCAAACAAATTATCTCATTTCTTTCCCACCCTGACCCCAGAGGATTAACCCCACTTTAAAGAAGAGAAAACAGAGGTCCACAGAGGTGAAGTAACTTGGCCCAGGAGGAAGACCCTTAACCTGTACCAGATCTTTCTGGCTCTGGGTCCTCACAACCCTGCATCCACTTGAGACATTTCTCCCAGAGCCCTCCCCAGGGAGCCCTTCCCAGGGATTCCAGCTTCCTGGGCACCATCCTCAAATGCACCAGCTTCCAGGAACCATTCTGCTATGGAATGAATGTTTGTGTCTCCCCCAAAATTCATATGTTGAAACCTAATCCCCCATGTGATGGTATTAGGAGGGAGGGCCTTTGGGAAGAGCCTTTGGGCAGAGCCCTCGTGAACGGGATTAGTGTTCTTCCAAACGGTTGAAGATACCAGAGTTCTTCACTTATACCACATGAGGACACAGCTAGAAGTTACCATCTATGAACCAGAAAAGCAGGCCCTCACCAGAACCCGAATCTGCCAGCACCTTGATCCTGGACTCCCTGGCATACAGAACTGTGAGAAATAAATTTCTACTGTTTATAAGCCACTCCGTTTATAGTATTTTGTTGTGGCTGCCTGAACAGAAGAGACTAAGATACATTCCAAGAAGCAGCTACTTTAGACACAGAGGCCTAACTGTGCACATGGTCAAGGTTTATACTTCTGTTCAAAGTGGCCACCAATATGCTTCTAGGCTTCCTATGTATCTGGTGTCCAGTTATTCTTTTTTTTTCTCTGCCCCATGTGATCTGTAGGAAGGGTGTCAAGTTTATAATTAGCTCCCCAAAACCACCATATGGGTAGCCTCAATCTTTTTTACCCTGTGTGCCTCTTCCCTGCTTTTGTCCTGCTCTAGCCAGACCAATCCATTCTGCTTTGCCATATCCCTGTCCAATCCCTTGCTCAGCCTGCCCCACAGAGCCAAGTTATATCCTGTCCTGTCTAATATGTTCTCCTTTCCTATTCCTGCCAAAGTCCAGTCTCTCCTGCAGAGTGACTCTCACAACAGAGTGATATCGTGAAAATAATTCCCCCAGGCTATATTCAAAATGTATGACTGGACTTATATTGAATATGGTAGGCTGAGGACACTCTGAAGCCCTTCCCTTCTATGCCAAATCCATAGAAATTATACACAGATGGCTTTAAATTATACACATACACATATATACTCATACACACATAATCAAGATTGGAAATAAATGGAATTTTCCAAGGACTAGAAGGGGGTACCCTTAAAAGAAGGGATAACTAAAGCCACAGTGGAAGCAGAGGCCACTTTCACTTGAAAGTGTGGGCTGATGTCCCTTCCATGAGGCCAGTGCCACTGTAGAGACACTACCAAGAGGAGCCATTCAAACCTAGGGATTCTTCAAGTCAGAAATCTATAACAGGCTGGGTGTGGTGGCTCATGCCTGTAATCCTAGCACTGTGGGAGGCCAAGGTGGGAGGTTCAGTTGAGGTCAGGAGTTTGAGATCAGCCTGAGCAAGAGCAAGATCCCATCTCTACTAAAAATAAAAAAATTAGCCAGGTGGTGGCACGTGCCTGTAGTCCCAGCTACTCAGGAGGCTAAGGCAGGAGGATTGCTTGAGCCCAGGAGTTTGAGGTTGCTATGAGCTAGTGAGCTAGGCTGACGCCATGGCACTCTAGCCTGGCTGGCAGAGTGAGACTCTGTCTCAAAAAAAAAAAAAAAAAGGAAATCTATAACAGAGGTAAAACTGGAAAATTCACAAATTCACAAACTTGTGGAAATCAAAGAACACACTCTTAAGCAAACAATGGATCAACGAGGAAATCACAAGGGAAATTAGAAAATACTTAGAGGTGACTGAAAACGGAAACATATAACATACCAAAATTCATGGGATGCAGTAAAAGCAATGCTAAGGGAGAAATTTATGGCTATATATACTTAGATCAAAAGCCAAGAAAGATCTCAAATCAACAACTTAACTTTACAATTTAGGGAACTAGAAAAAGAAGAACTAAACCCAAAGCTAGTAGAATGAAGGAAATAATAAATAGAGCAGAGATGAATCAGAGTCAAGTGAGGACATCACTACCGATTCTATGGCAACAAAAAGGATTACAAAAGAGTACTATGAACAATTGGACGCCAACAAACTAGGCAACCTAGATGAAATGGAGAAATTCATAGAAACACAAAACCTATCAAGACTGAATCAGGAAGAAACAGGAAATCTCATTGGACCTATAACATGCAGATTGAATCAGTAATCAAAATCTCTCAACAAGGAAAAGCCATGGACCTGATGGCTTCACTGATGAATTCTACCAAACATTTAAAGAAGTAACATTCATACTTCTCAAACTCTTCCAAACACTGAAGAGGAGAGAAGACTTCCTAACAGCATATCCCCAACATGGAAGCCAAAGACACAATCAGTCCCATCGAGGTCGACGCCTCCCTCTCCTGATCTCTAACACTTTTAATCACCCAGAGTTCCTCGTATCCTTCCATGGACGTTTGCAGGAGCCCAGGACCAGAGCGTGGTTTGGGGACTCCAGCAGCCCAGAGTTTGTGGCCGAGGGACCCTCAGGGACCACATCAGCTGACAGGGCGAGTTCCCCCAGGGTCTCTGCTCGCCAGCGTCTGTCTGGTAAAAGGTATGGCCTGGACATCGCAGGCACCTTGAGATGCTCAGTATTTATGTTCCTCAATAAATGAACCTCAGGCCGGGCGCGGTGGCTCACGCCTCTAATCCTAGCCCTCTGGGAGTGCGGAGGCGGCGGGAGGATCGCTCAAGGTCAAGAGTTCGAGACCAGCCTGAGCAAGAGCGAGACTCCCGTCTCTACTAAAAATAGAAAGAAATTAACTGGACAACTAAAAACATATAGAAAAAATGAGCCGGGCATGGTGGTGCATGCCTGTAGTCCCAGCTACTCGGGAGGCTGAGGCAGGAGGATCGCTTAAGCCCAGGAGTTTGAGGTTGCTGTGAGCTAGGCTGACGCCACGGCACTCTAGCCCGGGAAAGAGTTGAGACTCTGTCTCAAAAAAATAAAAATAAAAAAATAAAAATGAACCTCAACAAATAAATGAGGCGCCCACTCACCATTAGATCCTCACCAGTAGGTCCACAGCGCGGGGCCGGGAATCGAACGCTTCGCTGCTGGAGAAGAACCTACACTGAGCAGTGAGCGCTGAGCTGGGCATTTTATAGCCGGCGGAGGGCGGCACTTCCCGCCGGCCACGCCCTTAGAGGCGGAGCCCGGGACCGCAAACACAGCACTTGTGCCATTTAGACCTCTCAGGACAGTGATGGTTACTTACCAGGGGCCCTGGAGCACTAATACACTCACTTTATGCGCCCATTTCATCTGCACCAGTCCTGTGAGGTGAATTTTATTGTTGTTATGTAAAGTGGAAACTGAGACTCAGGTTAAGTATTTGCTGGAGGTCACGATGAGTCAGTCACGGATTCCAGATTTGAACTCAAATGGTTTTGCTCTTGAGGTCTGAGTTCTTAAGCACATACAAGACCTCTAATCCAGTCAGCCGCTCCATTATGCAGATTTCCTCTCGTTGACCTTGACATCATCAAAATTACGTGTAGGGCGAAATATTTTTTTTTTTCTTCCAGGAGATTCAATCCAGCCTAATAGGGTGAAATATTGAGGATTCAATAAGGTCACCCTAGAAATGACAATGGTATTTCTTTTTTCTTATTTTAGGCAAGCAGGAGGTGAAATTTACTGGGGAGTAAGATAGGATTATAGAGCAAGAGCACAATAATAGGTTTATAGAATGAGAGCAAGATACACTTGCCACAGAGGATTAAGGGATCCCCAGTCAAGACAAAAAAGGTCTATATTATCCTTTAATTACAATTTAATTGTGTTACCTAAAAATCAGTAACTGACTTTAGGACCTTGGGCTAATACAATATTGGGGTAATTAGTAATCGTTGTTTACCTAGAAGTCTTTAAGGAAATTAAAATTCAGGGAGGGGGAGAAGATAAAATTCATAGTTGCCATACAATCTTCAAATGCATTTTAATCTATGTATTCTTGACTATGTATTTGTTCTTAACAATGTTCAAAATTAAGATGGTAAAGCCAATCCATGTCTTAAAATCATTGCCCCCAAATACTGCATCTTTGCATTAGCTTTAGCCTTTGTAAGAATTATTATCTGGAGAGCTTATTGAAATACAGATTTCTGGGCCCCACCTCTAAGATTCTGATTCAGTGGGTCTGGAGTAGGACCAGAGAATTTGAACCCAATAAGCCCTGAAGTGACGCTGCTACTGCAGGTCGATGGACTACTTTGTGTAACTCTGCACCAGGATGAGATTGATGAAATTAATTTGGTTTTAGAAACAGAGTTTAGGCCTAGCACTGTGGCTCATGCTTGTAATCCTAACACTTTGGGAGGCCGAGGCGGGAAGATTGCTTGAGCCCAGGAGTTTGAGACCAGCCTGAATAACATAGCAAGACCCCCCCCCACCATCTCTATCAGAAAAAATAATTAAAAAAGCAGGTGAGTGTGGTGGTGAGTGCTTGTAGTCTCAGCTACCCCAGAGGCTGAGGCAGGAAGATAGCTTGAGCCCAGGAATTTGAGTTTGCAATGAGTTATGATGCAGACACTGCACTCTAGCCCCGGGCAACAGAGGGAGAGACCCTGTCTCAAACAAAACAAAAAAACAGAGTTTAAAGCTTTCAATAAATCATCATCTAAGCCTATTTGGTGTGACTATATAAATATGTGTAGATCTACATACATACCTATCAATGTATAATAAAATTATTGAATATAAGAAATGTGTAAGGCCAGGCTCGGTGGCTCACACCTGTAATCCTAGCACTCTGGGAGGCCAAGGAGGGTGGATTGTTTGAGCTCAGGAGTTGGAGACCAGCCTGAGCAAGAGCGAGACCCCGTCTCTACTAAAAATAGAAAGAAATTATATGGACAGCTAAAAATATATATAGAAAAATTAGCCAGGCTACTCTGGAGGCTGAGGCAGGAGGATCCCTTGAATCCAGGAGTTTAAGGTTGCTGTGAGCTAGGCTGACACCATGGCACTCTAGCCTGGGCAACAGAGGGAGACTCTGTCTCAAAAAAAAAAAAAAAAATTTAAAAAAATTAAAAAAAAGAAATGTATAAAAGAGAGAGACTGATAGCTCAGAGAAAAAAGAACTGGGAGAGCCAGTACATAATCTGTTTTCAAAACTAGGTAGAAACATGTTTTTCTTTGCTTTTTATCTCTTCTGTCTTAGTGGCAGTCCTATGCTGCGTCACCCAGGCAGGTACCCTACTCCTCAAGAGTCTATTAACCTTTGGACTGACTTGCATTAAATTTTTAGTTCAACTTGGGACATTCATGAAACAATAAGCCATCTCGCATTCAGAGGAGTATTTTTAATGGTCTTTATGTAACTTTCTGTTGAGACATAATGAAATATTGTCACCAGTTAAAAACATCAGCATAAGCCAAGGTGTAGCCATTTCTCATTCTCATTCACCTTTGGTCTTTGTGAACTGACCAGTGCTTTCTGGCCACTTTTCCTGATAATGCCTTTCTCTATGATCATGGTCTCTCTTGCACCTAGACTATTTTTCCTGTGCCCCTACCCAGATAGTCACTTAGTATCAGCAAAGATTTGCTTCCACATCTTGCTTTAGCATCCTAAGGCAATGCACCCTCAAAGGGGTTCTAGAGAAAGGTTGCTATGCTCCACATCCTTCCAGAGTTGTTCAACAGAACATTGTTTGTCATTCCCACAGTGTGGAAAAAACTGGCAAGACAAAGAGAAAAACATTAGAGTTGCTTGTCAAGTCGAATTTTTTTAATACGTTAGTCTCTTAAATCATGTATGAAATAAAAAGTGGAGTTATAAATCAAAGTTACAATAATGATAGCTTTTACAACTGTACTATCTACTTTTACCAGAGACCTTTATTTCTTCTTGTATCTTCAAGCTACTGTCTAGTCTTGCCATTTCAACCAGAAGGATTCCCATTAGCATTTCTTGCAAGGCGGATCTACCAGTAAGGAATTCTCTCAGCTTTTGTTTAACTTAATTTCTTAGATTATCCCTCATTTTTGATGGACAGTTTGGCCAGATGTAGGATTCTTGGTTGAGTTTTTTTCTCTCAGCACTTTGAATATACTGATCCACTCCCTCTGGCCTCCAAAGTTTCTGATAAGAAATCAGGAAGTCAAACAGCACCTCATGCTAAAAACAAAAACAAAACAAAACAAAAAAAGAAATCAGGAGAAAATCTTATTGAGAATCGCTTGTATGTAAAAGAGTTGCTTCTCCCTTGCTGTTTTCAAGATTGTCACTTTGTCTCCGGCTTTTGGCAGTTTGATTATAATGTGTCTCATGTGGGGCTCTTTGGGTTCATCCTTCTTGGGCTTTCTTGGGCTTTGTGGATGTTTGGATTTATGTCTTTCATCAAGCTTAGGATGTTTTCAGCCATTATTTCTTTTTTTTTTTCTTTTAGACAGAGTCTCACTCTGTTGCCTCGGCTAGAGTGCCATGGCATCAGCCTAGCTCACAGCAACCTCAAACTCCTGGGCTCAAGCGATCCTCCTGCTTCAGCCTCACAAGTAGCTGGGACTACAGGCGTGCACCACCATGCCCAGCTAATTTTTTCTATATATATATTTAGCTGTCCATATAATTTCTTTCCATTTTTAGTAGAGACGGGGGTCTCGCTCTTGCTCAGGCTGGTCTCGAACTCCTGAGCTCAAACCATCAGCCCGCCTCGGCCTCCCAGAGTGCTAGGATTACAGGTGTGAGCCACCGCGCCCGGCCATTATTTCTTAAAAAAAAAAAATCTGCCCATTTTTCTCTTTTTCTTAGGAGACTCCTACCATGCATGTACTGGTCGGCCTGATGGTGTCCCACCGTCCCTTAGGCTCTGTTTACTTTTCTTCAATCTTTTTTCTTTCTGTTCCTCAGACTTGGTGATTCCAGTCGTCCTACATTCAAGTTTGCTGATTCTTTCCTCTGCGGACTCAAATCTGCTTTTGAATACTTTTGATCAAATTTTTATTTTTAGTTATTGTATTTTTCAGCTACAGAACTTCTTTTGGGTTCCTTTTTATGTTTTCTGTCTCTGTCTTGAAAATTCCCTTTTGTTCATACATCATTTTCTTAACTTTGTCCACGTCTCCCTTTAGCTCCTTGAGCATGTTTAAGACAGTTGTTTTAAATTCGTGGTGTAGTAGGTCTTTATCAGGTCTCTCTGTTGACATTTTTGTTCCTCTGAATAGGCCGTACTTTACTGTTTCTTTGTATGTCTTGTGATTTTGTTGTTGTAGTTGAAAACTGGACTTTTGAATCTTATAATGTCGTAGCTCTGGAAATCAGATTCTCCCCTTCCCCAGAGTTTGCTTATTTTATTTTTTGATGGTTATATGGTGTCTCTGTGCTGGGAATTAATGTGGGATGTAAATTTAAGGTCTTCTCTTAGTCTATGCCATTCCCTGGACATGCACAGGGACTTCCTAAATTCCTCTGCTTGTGGTTGCTTTTGGATGTCTTAGTCCTTAAATGTCTGGCTTCTAAAAGGGGAAAAAGGAAAAATGAAGGGGAATAAAAACAGTCACTGGCTTTTTAAATCTTCTGGAAGTCACCTCTGCTAGAGTGGGTTGTAAAAATGGCAGTGGGGGTTGCAACAACGGTGGCTTCCTTCTGTGCCTGCATCTCCACCACCAGAAGCGGCGATCAGGGAGCAGAACAGATACTGGGAAGACAGGTGCTCATTGCTCACCCTGGCTCCTGCTAGTCAAATTCAAGCTGCTCCAGGAATGTGGAGTAGCTCCCTGCCACGGGGGTGGGGTAAGAATAGCCATTCGCATGATAAGAGCTGACATGGACCGAAACCACCCACAATCTATAATCCAAGCCTTTCCTTGGAAATTGCAAACCTTGTAACAGATTCCAGAGTTCCAAAGTGGTTATATCAGAGGGACTCTGCCAGTACAATGGTCTAGGTGGGGAGATGGATTCCTGGTGTTTTCTACTCTGGCATCTTCCCTGATGTCACCATGATCTTGTTAATTTTTATTTATCCTCTTTTTAATAGTTTCTTCCCATTTGTCATTTCTTACTTAGTTTTGGTTTTTCTGTATTCTTGATAGTTTTTAAAGAACCAATTTTTAACTGATTGAGTGGTATATTTATTTATTATTTCAACTCTTTTTTCTGACTCAATTATTTCCTATTTTCATGTTTATTAATTTCTCCCTTCTGTAATATTATCTTTCCTGAATTTTGTATTTTTTTCATACTTTCACCTGTTTCCTTTGCTCATTTTCTTTTTTTTCTTGTTTTTTCTTTTTTCTTTTTTTCTTTTTTTTTTTTACTTTTGTAGGACTCTGCAAGAAGTGAATCCTTTGCTCATTTTCATTTGCTTTTTGTATCAGAGAAGATGAACCACTGTGAGTGTTACAAAAACAACAGATTTATTACAGGTGTTAGGCATTAGACAACTTTGGGACTTAGTGACTAAGTCTGCAGAAGACTGTTGCCTCTGTGACTGATGCTGGCTTGAAGTCAGCAGGGCTGGCAGTAAGGCAGGGAAGATGGATATAATGTTAGGAAACCAGGGTTGGACAAATGGGAACTTTTGAGGAAAAACTCAAAAGAATGGCATCTGAATATTATTGCCTCAAATATTAGTGTTGCAGGTAACCTGTAGAATACACTGGTTCTTTCCACCATGGGCAGCACACCTGGCCCAGGATTCAGAGAAGCTCGAGGAGGTCTGACAGGCTAGAGGAGCTTCAGGTCTGGCAGTCCCACAACAACAAAGTGACCTGTAGATCAGGAACAACAGGCACAAACTGTAACAGCCCCTGCCAGACTCTGTAGAGCATTAAAATGTGACTTGTTTTCCACCTGCCAAATATTGTGTACATTTCTCTTGCGGCCAAGGGGAAGGAAATTTGGAGAAACGGTTTGAATGAACTTAGGGAAATCGATGCATCACAAAGCCACCATAAATATATTTTTTATATATATTTGTAAAGAAGTTTTAACTTTTTCCTAATTGTTATCTTTTATAGTTCTCTCAGTTCCCATTTTCCTTTAGACAATGTCTGTCAAACTAGCTTGTAACCTCTTCCTCACTCTTCCCTCTTTCTTTTCCACCATCTAAAATTTAGCCAATAGTATATTACTTATGGTTTTTCTTTGTACTTTGAAATAAACTTAGGCTTCCATTACTTGATGTTCTTAGCTTTATGTAATGTCCTGTGATATACAGCTATTGCCTCTGAATCAGTTAATGAGTTTATTGGCTTTTTCTCCCCTTTTTAAGTGAGATTATTTCCATTCTGACAGAGTGTATCACATTTTCACATTAGTCTACCACCCTTATGCCTGCATTTGTTTTAGCCTTAGATTTTCAGCTAAACACAATCAATACGTACCATAGATATTTTTGCCAAAGTTTGCCAGTCATCTCTTCTTGGCCCATTCTACTTTGGTTCTTCAGGAAGAGCCAATGAGAACAGTATTCCCTGAGTTCTGGCATGTTTAAAATCACTGTCCTACGGCCTGGATATTATAAGTTCACTGGCCCACAATTTCTTTCCTTGTGTAGCTGCTATTCCACTGCTTTCTTGTATTGAATGTTTATGTCAGGGACATGCTTCCAACATATTTATACACATACATGCCATGGACCATGCCTATGGCTCTGGTCACATCTTTGGCCTCTGCCTTGCTAACCACACAGGGCATGCTGCCAATCACGTGACCCTGACAGGCAAACCTTAGGTGCTGGGGAAGAGGAAGGGTGGATCCAACCTTTTCTTTTCTTTCTTTTTTTTTGTTCTCTTTCTTTGAATCCAGCCTTTTTGATACTGAAGTAGTATGATTGTCAAATATGCCTGTTCTATAGCAAGAGACAGAGAGAGCAGTATCTTGGTTCCTGCTCATTGGCAATGCTTGGATATAGACTCAACTCAGTCTCTACTGACAGTGCTTCAGACAGTAGTAGGAAGTTGCTCATAATTTTTAGAGCAAAAGAATAGAACCATAGCCTTACTAATTAAAAGAAAATTCAAATAACTGGAAGGGGACAGAGTAATTATAAAGGAAAATTTCTCTAGCCTGAGAATGAAAAAGAAAAACAAACAAAAACAATTTTTTTAAAAAGGGGGAAAAAAATAAAAGAGAGAAAAAAAGGAAAAAGGAGGCAGCCTAAAGTTTCCAGCAACGATCCTGAGTGGGAAACTTCTCATTTCTGCAGGCAAAAAGACCTTTGGGAAAAGCAAATGCCTATATTGACCTCTAGGCAGAAATAATTCCTTGGGCCCACATTTTTGATGGGCTCAGAATCAAATTGTACCCCCAAATGCACACTGCTGTTACAGGACCTGGGAATTAGGTCATTTCCACTGGGCAGAGACCCTTGGACACTCTGGTCCTTGTGTCTTCTGCACACTAGGTGGCACCCATGTCCCAGCTCTGATAAGATTTGACAAATTCCCCTCTCTTCTGAAATTTTTAATGTTATGAGAATTTCCAATCAAATTGTAACTTCTACCCTTTCCTTGAGAATGTTACTTTAGGACCACTATATATTTTTAATTAAATCTTTTCTTTCCTGTCAATCCGTTGAGTCATAATTCCCTTTAAAATGAGGGCATACCTCAGCCGGGCAAGGTGGCTCACCCCTGCAATCCTAGCACTCTGGGAGGCCAAGGCGGGAGGATTGCTTGAGCTCAGGAGTTCGAGACCAGCCTGAGGAAGAGCAAGACCCCCATCTCTATTAAAAATAGAAAAAATTAGCTGGGTGTGGTGGCACCCACCTGTAGTCCCAGCTACTGGGGAGGCTGAGGCAGGAGGATTGTTTGAGCCCAGGAGTTTGAGGTTGCTGTGAGCTAGGCTGACGCCACAGCACTCTAGCCCAGGCAACAGAGTGAGACTCTGTTTCAAAATAATAATAATAATAATAATAATAATGATAAAATGAGGGCATGACGGCATGCCTGACAGACTGAGAGCTGCTGGAGGCCACACTCCTACCCCAAGGGCAGGAGGTTTTTGCGTTAGCCATAGTAGCCCCTACTAATCTCCAAATCTAATGACCCCCTTTCAACAACCTCTAAACAACAACAAGAATTCTTGCCTCTGTGCCTCTTTCCTTCTGGTCTTGACATAGTAGGTTGGATTATTCATTGTGTTTAGCCAGTTAAAATAGGTCTTAGGAAGGGCTCTTCCAGAGTCCACTCTGAGCCAAAGATCCATGTCAAAGTGGTTTATTTATTTATTTATTTATTTATTTTTGAGACAAAGCCTCACTTTGTTGCCCAGGCTAGAGTGAGTGCCGTGGCATCAGCCTAGCTCACAGCAACCTCAAACTCCTGGGCTTAAGTGATCCTCCTGCCTCAGCCTCCCAAGTAGCTGGGACTATAGACATGTGCCACCATGCCCGGCTAATTTTTTCTATATATATTTTTAGTTGTCCAGATAATTTTTATTTCTATTTTTAGTAGAGACAGGGTCTCACTCTTGCTCAGGCTGGTCACGAACTCCTGACCTTGAGTGATCCACCTGCCTCGGCCTCCCAGAGGGCTAGGATTACAGGCGTGAGCCACCTTGCCCGGCCAAAGTGGTTTATTAAGGATGAACTCCCAGGAGAACCAGTAAGGAAACAGGGAAGCAGGATACCAAAGGAACAGAAGCCAGGCAAGGGTGTGATTGCAGGCTAAGCCCCAGATTCCACCTGTTCCTGCTGAGGTCCTGAGCTAAGGAGATTGGCTTTTGTACTCCTGGCCAATGACTGGCTAAACTTGTACAACAGCCAGGCACCTCCAGCCCTCTATACAGTGTGGTAGAGGTGGCGGGGGTGGGGGTGTCCAGTGCCTAAGAAGGGTGTGGTGTGAGCTTTAGCAGCAAAGCAAGCAGAAGCTGGAAGATGGGCACGCAGCTGATAAAAGGAAACTGAAGGCATGTGGGTGGGGCCCAGCAGTGAGACTATCTGCAATTACATATATTCTCAAAGGACCTAAGTTATATCCCCCACCCATTGCATTCATTTGTTGAGGTCTTAACCTTCAATACCTAAGTATGTGAGTATATTCAGAGATGGGGTCTTTAAAGAGGTAATTACATAAAAAGGAAGTCAGTAGGGTGGACCCTAATCCAATGTGGCTGGTGTCCTTATGAGAAGAGGAAATTTGGACACAGATGGGTACAGAGGGGAGACCATATGAAGACATAGAGAGAAGACAGCCATCTACAAGCCGGAGAGAGACCCCAGAAGCCCTGTTGACACCTTGGCTGTTTTTATACCAATACCATGATGTTTTGGTTACTACAGCTTTGTAGCATATTTTGAAGCCATGTAGTGTGATGCCTCCAACTTTGTTCTTTGTGCTCAGTATTGCTTTGGCTATTCAGGGCCTTTTGTGGTTCCATATGAATTTTAGCATTTTTTTCTATTTCTGTGAAGAATGTCATTGGTATTTTGATAGGGATTGAATTGAATTGTAGATTGCTTTAGGTATTTTAACAATATTAGTTTTTCCAATCCATGGGCATGGAATGTCTTTCCATTTATTAGTGTCCTCTTCAATTTCTTTCATCTGGTGTTCTGCGGTGAGCAGGCTATGCAAACCTACCCACAAAGGCTAAGGAAGCTGAGAGGCTGAAGAAAGAGGCTCACAAATCCAGTTTCTCAGAAAAACATTTAATAGAGACTTACGAACAGAAGCCATGTCTCGGGTGACCACGAGATGAGATGGTGGATCCCTGTACTGTTACCCTCAGACCCAGGGCTTACATACCATCAGGAGGGAGTGTGTCACACAGTTGAAATCCATCCCCCAGGGAAAGGCAAGAATTTGTCTAAGGGAAGGATTTATGGTAAGTACCTGTTTATGATAACATGAAGGTTGCTTTGACCTAAGGGCAGGATTTATGGTAAATATGTGAAAGTAGATATCTTAGAGGCATTCCCAGAGCTGGGGTTAATCAGAAATCAACATGGTAGATTAGCTTCGAAGATGGAGTTGCTTTATCCTCCACATCTGTGTTTTGTAGTTTTCATTGCAGAGGTGTTTCACCTCTCTCATTTAATTTATTCCTAGGTATTTTATTTTGGGGGGATTACTTTCTTCATTTCTTTTTCAGCTGGTTTGTTATTGATATGTAGAGATGCTACTGATTTTTTTTTTTTTTTTTTTTTGAGACAGAGTCTCACTTTGTTGCCCGGGCTAGAGTGAGTGCCATGATGTCAGCCTAGCTCACAGCAACCTCAAACTCCTGGGCTTAAGCGATCCTACTGCCTGAGCTTCCCGAGCAGCTGGGACTACAGGCATGGGCCACCATGCCTGGCTAATTTTTTCTACATATATTTTTAGTTGTCCAGATAATTTATTTCTATTTTTAGTAGAGACGGGGTCTCGCTCAGGCTGGTCTCAAACTCCTGACCTCGAGCGATCCACCTGCCTCGACCTCGCAGAGGGCTAGGGTTACAGACGTGAGCCACTGCACCCGGCCCGATTTTTGTATGTTAATTTTGTATCCTGCAATTTGACTGAATTTGTTTATCAGTTCTAAGGGTTTTTTGGTGGAGTCCTTAAAGGTTGTTTTTGTTCTCTTTTTGGTTCTTCTTCTTTTTTTTTTAGAGACAGTGTCTACTTTGTCCCCCAGACTGGAATGCAGTGGTGTGATCACAGCTCGCTGCAACCTCCAACTCCATGGCTCAAGCAATCCTCCTGGCTCAGCATCCTGAGAAGCTAGGACTATAGTCTCATTCCACCACATCCAGCTAATTTTTAAATTTTTTGTAGAGACAGGGTCTAACTATGTTACCCAGACTGGTCTCAAACTCTAGGCCTCAAGCTATCCTCCCACCTTGGCCTCCCAAAGTGCTGGGATTACAGGTGTGAGCTACTGCACTGGCCTGGGTTTTTCTGTATATAAGATCATGCCATCTGCAAAGAGGGACAATTTGAATTCCTTTTTTTTTTTTTTTTCAGTTTGGTTGCCTTTTATTTCTTTCTCTTGCCTAATTGCTCTGGCTAGGATTTCCATAATAAGTTGAATAGGAGTGGTGTAAGTGGGCATCCTTGTCTTGTTCCAGTTCTTACAGGAAAGTCTTTCAGCTTCTCCCCATTCGGCATGATGTTAGCTGTGGGTTTGCCATGTATGGCTTTTATTATGCTGAGGTATGTCACTTCTATGCTTAATTTGTTGAGAGTTTTTATTATGAAGGGATGTTGAATTTTATCAGATACTTTTTTCTGTGCCTATTGAGATGATCATATGGTTTTTGTCCTTCATTCTGTTGATGTCATGTAACACATTAATTGATCTGGATATGTTGAACCATCCTTGCATCCCTGGGATAAATCTCACTGGATCATAGTGTATTATGTTGTTGATGTGTTGTTGGATTTGGTTTAGTATTTTGTAGTGTATTTGTTGGGTCCGCAGTTATCTGTTCTCAGTTCTTGGTGTGCTCTGGCCAAAGAATGACCAGACACACCAAAAGCAAGGTAAGCAAAAAACAAAGTTTATTGAGGAAGACCAAGATAGGTGTATAGAACAAGAGCAAGCTACGTTTACCACAGACAAAGAATGGGCCCCTGTCATAACAAGAGGCTCTGGTTATGGTCTTGGGTCCTGTTTTATACTGTTTGGATTGGGCCCTCCTTGGGCCCTCCTTGTGGTTCAGATGTCACCACTTGGTGGACAGTTAACAACATGTTAATTAGCCTTAGGTTACTCTAGGTCACTTTCCAGATCCCATTGTGCCTGAGCTGCCTGGTCAGTGGGCTAGGGCATTCCCTGCATTCTTTTACAATTTCCGGGGTGTTTCTCCTTCCCCCAGGTGCAGCAATTGCTCGAGGCAGTACCAAGGCAGGGCACCCACGTTTTCCCTAGGAGAGCCAGAGTTCCTCACTATCTACCTAACAGAGTTTTGCATCTATGTTCAACAGGGATGTTGGCCTATAGTTTTCTTTTCTTTTCGTCTCCTTCTTTTCTCTTCTTCTCCTTCTTTTCTCTCTCTCTTCTCAATTTGTTGAGACTTGTTTTGTGGCCTAACACTTGGTCCATCCTGGAGAATGTTCCATGTGTTGATGAGAAGAATGTGTATTCTGTAGCTGTTGGATGAAATGTTCTGTCAATATCTGTTAGGTCCATTTGGTCAATAGTGCAGGTTAAGTCCGATGTTTCTTTGTTGATCTTATGTCTAGATGATCTACCCGATGCTGAGAGTGGGGTGTTGAAGTCCCCAACTATTATTTTATAGGAGTCTATCTCTCTCTTTAGCTCTAATAATATTTGCTTTATGTACCTGGGTGCTCTAGTGTTGGATGAATATACATTTTTAATTTTATATCTTCTTGCTGGATTGATCTGTTTACCATTATATAATGACCTTCTTTGTCTCTTTTTATGTTTTTTTGTCTTAAAATCTATTTTGTCTGATATAAGTATAGCTACTCCTGCATACTTTCTTTTTTTCAAGAGATGGAGTCTCATTATGTTGCCCAGGCTGGACTTGAACTGCTGGACTCAAACAATCCTCCAGCCTCAGCCTCTCAAGTAGCTGGGACTACAGGTGCACACCACTGCATCTGGCTTACTTCTGCACACTTTTGGTTTCTGTTTGCATGGAATTTTTTCCCCTTCCCTTCACTTTCTGTCTATATGTGTCTTTGCAGGTGAAATGAGTTTCTTGTAGGTGGCATATCATTGGATCTTGTTTCTGTTATCCATTCAGCCAGTCTATATCTTTTAACTGGGGAATTTAAACCACTTATATTCAAGGTTGTTATTGATAGATGAGGACTTAATCCTGTTATTTTTTTTTTTTAGTTTAGTTGCTTTCTAATTGTTTTGTATATCCTTATTTCCTTTCTTCCTCTTTTGTATTTACCTTTATGATTTGGTGATTTTTTTTGTAATTATAATGTTTGAGTCCATTCTCTTTCTCATTTGTGTATCTGTTCTACCTGTGAGTTTTATATTTTCATGTGTTTTCATGATGGTAAATATCATCCTTTTACTTCTAAGATGTAAGACTCCCTTAAGCATTTCTTGTCGGGCCAGTCTAGTGATGAATTCCCTCAATTTTTGCTTGTCTGGAAAAGACTTTATTTCTCCTTCATTTTTGAAGAATAGCTTTTCTGGGTATAGTATGCTTGTTGACAGTTTTTTTTTCTTTCAGCATTTGGGATATATCATCCCATTCTCTTCTGGCGTGTATGATTTCTGCTGAGAAATCTGCTGTTAGTCTGATGGAGATTCCCTTATATATAACTTGATGCTTTGCTCTTGGTGTTTTTAGAATTTTCTCTTTGTCTTTGACTTTTGGTAGCTTGATTATAATGTGCCTTGGAGAAGACCTTTTTGGGTTGAATCTATTTGGGGATCTTTCAGCTTCTTATATCTGGATGTCTATATCTCTTGAAAGACTTGGGAAGTTTTCAACTATTATTTTGTTAAATAGATTTTCCATGTTTATGCCCATCTCTTCTCCTTCTGGAACTTCCAAAATTTGAATATTTGGTCACTTTATGGTATCCCATATGTCGTGTAGGTTTTCTTCAATCTTTTTTTATTCTTTTTTCTTTTTTATCTGCTTGAGTTATTTCAAAAGACCTGTCTTCAAGTTCAGAAATTCTTTCTTCTGCTTGATCTAGTCTATTGTTCAAGCTCTTTTTTTTAAATTAATTATTATTTTTTTTTTTTTTTTGGAGACAGAGTCTCACTCTGTTGCCCAGGCTAGAGTGCCATGGCATCAGCTTAGCTCACAGCAACCTCAAACTCCTGGGCTCAAGCGATCCTACTGCCTCAGCCTCCCGAGTAGCTGGGACTACAGGCACGCACCACCATGCCCAGCTAATATTTTTTTCTATATATTTTAGTTGTCCAGCTAATTTCTTTCTATTTTTTTAGTAGAGATGGTGTCTCGCTCTTGCTCAGGCTGGTCTCGAACTCCTGAGCTCAAATGATCCACCCGCCTCGGCCTCCCAGAGTGCTAGGATTATAGGCGTGAGCCACCGCGCCTGGCCCTGTTCAAGCTCTTGAATGAGTGTTTTACTTCATTCATTGAATTCTTTAGTTCCAAGACTTCTGTTTTGTCCTTTTTTATGTTATCTATCTCTTTAATTTCTCATTCAGGTCATGAATTATTTTCCTGATTTATTTGTATTGTTTATCTGTTTCTCTTGTATCTCACTGAGTTCCTTCCTTCCTTCCTTCCTTCCTACTTTCCTTCCTTCCTTCCTACTTTCCTTCCTTCCTTCCTTCCCTATTCTCTCTTTCTCTCTCTCTCTTTCTTTCTTTCCTTCTTTCTTCCTTTCTTTTCTTTCCTTTCTTTTCTTTCTTACCAGTTCTCAGGAAACCCAGAGGGACTGAGTTTCTTTTTTTTTTTTTTGAGACAGAGTCTCGCTCTGTTGCCCAGGCTAGAGTGAGTGCTGTGGCATCAGCCTAGCTCACAGCAACCTCAAACTCCTGGGCTTAAGCGGTCCTACTGCCTCAGCCTCCTGAGTAGCTGGGACTACAGGCATGCGCCACCATGCCTGGCTAATTTTTTCTATATATATTTTTAGTTGTCCAGATAATTTTTATTTCTATTTTTAGTAGAGACGGGGTCTCGCTCAGGCTGGTCTCGAACTCCTGACCTCAAGCGATCCACCCACCTCGGCCTCCCAGAGGACTAGGATTACAGGCGTGAACCACCGTGCCCGGCCCTGAGTTTCTTTAATATCATTATTTTGAATTATGTTTCAGGCCATTTCGTAGATTTCCTTTTCTTTGCAATCTGTTATTAGGGAATTATTGTGTTCCTTTGGAAGTGTCATATTCCCTTGCTTTTTCATGTTTCTTGTGTTCTTACATTGTTATCTGCACATCTGGTGTAACAGTCACTTCTTCCAATTTAATGGATTGGTTTTTGTAGGGAAAGAGTTTTTCCTGTGAACATGTCTATAATGTTCACTGGGTAGGGAGCTTTTGCTTTGATTCTTGGTGGGTGCAGTAGTGTAGTCTCTATGTAATATCTTCAGCCATAATCAGCATCAGTGGTATCTGTGAGTTTCTCACCAGCTTAGGGTACGGTTGTTGGTGGGGGCTGTGGTGAGGCTTTGATGGGGACAGGGATGCCAGGTTGGTCAGTCCTTGAGCATCAGCAGTGGTAGTAACAGGCCAAATGTGCTGGTCTGCAGGCCTCCAGGTGGCATTCCTGGTGTCAGTGGTGGCAGCAACAGGCCAAGTGGGCAGTTCCTTGGGCAGTTCCATGCAGGTGGCATGCGTGGCACTGGCAGTGGTAGTAGTGGCAGTGTGTCAACCCTCATGCCCCGGAGCAGCAGACATGGGTGACAGCAGGGTCAGCAGCAGGTGTGAAGGCCAGTTGCTGCCCCCCAGGAGGTAAACATGGGTGCTGTGGTGGGTGGGGTGGGCCCATCCTTACGCCCCTGGATGGTGTCCATGTGCACCAATGACAGTAGACAGGGCCGGCCTATCCCCAGGTCCATGTACAGTGCACATGGGCAGTGGCAGTAAGCAGGGTGGACCTGTCCTCAGGCCCCTGGATGGTGCATGTGGGCTCCAGCACCAATGGGCAGAGTAGGCCTCTCCTCAGGTCCCAGGACAGTATGAAGGTGGGCTGGTCCCCAGACCCCCTGTAGAGGTGCATGCAGGTGTATGGCAGCCCTGCCACTGGAGGAGGTGGAGTTGCTATCATGGCAGCAAGCCCAGGCGGGCAGCTCTCAGGCTCTGGGGAGAGTACACTTTGACACTTTGACTTCCTTTGTCCTGGTGGCAGCCTCCCTTGTGCACTGCAACACCTGTTCCTTGAGGTGCAGGACACTGTATGGCCTACAGTGGTGGGGACCTGGTTACATTGCTAGGTCCGGCTGGCGCTGTGATGCTGCAGCCCTCTGGGTGTATGTGGGGTGATGTCAATGGAGTTCCAGGGATGTGGTGATCAGGGGCTGTTGGGCCCCAAGACAGAATGTAATCTATGGGGGCTGGGCCCTCAAAATGGTGCCATGCTGCAGCTGCTTGGGTCTCTGAGCAATGCTATCATGTAAACTCCAGATAGGTAGGTAGCTCTCTATCCTAGTCTCAGGGCTTGCAAGGGCCGAGAGGCTCTCTTGTGGCTGGGACTGCAGGAGTCTATGGCGGGAATGTGGACTGCTGGATGTCTCTCACTGACCTCTTCCTTGCATTGGGGAGTTCCCAGCCAAGCGTGGCTGGACCGGCTCTTTGCTTCCTTGTCATGCCCTGAGCTTCCCTGTCACTTACCTGCTGGTTCCCATGTTCTCTCGTAGAAGCTCTATTCGGCATGTGGTTATCTACTGGCTGTTTTGGTCATTCTTTGTGGAGGAGGCGAGTACCTGGCCTTCACCTTGAAGCCCTCAGTTAAGCATATTTATACTCTCCTGGAGCCCAGGAGCAAGCTGGGTGCCAGCTCTCAAATGAAGAGCATGCTGAAGAGGACGTGCTTTCCAAATGATACTCTATTTAACAGGATAAAGCTAGTCTTGCCTGAAAATTTCAAAAGATTGTCCTTGTAGCCTTAATGTACTTATGTTAATATCAAAGCAGAGTGTCTCAAGCCAAAGGCCACAAGCCCCTATATTTTCTTTCCTTTAACTAGTCAAATAAGAGATTACTTCAGGCTTCAATTTTGTTTCGTATCTGTGTCCATTGATTAAAAAAAAAGAAAGACTAGAGCATTATAGAGCCCACGATACAATAAGATATATATATTTAATCCTTGTCCCCAGTGGCTGACACAGACCTTCAAACCCTTGGAATTTTCTGAGTGATGGGGTGATAGGAGCATCTTTTGTCATTCATAACAAGCCCCTTTCAACTGCACTCGAGTTCATGCTAACAAGGTGACTCTTGGTGGGCCTCTAGATAGCTTCAGGATGGGGTTTGGTGTTAACCAATCTTGTAATTAGAGGGTTGGAACTTTCAGCACAATCCCCAGAACTCTGGGGAGGGGAGATGAGCTGGAGATTGAGTCAATCACCAATGGCCAATGATTGAATCAATTATGCATATGTAATGAAACCTCTATAGAAATCCCTAAACAAAAGAGTTCAGAGAGCATTTGGGTTGGTGAGCATATCCGTATGCCAGGAAGGTGGTGCACCCGAATTCCACAGAGGCAGAGCTCCTGTACTCAGGACCCTTCCAGACATTGCCCTATGCACCTCTTCATTTGACTGTTCATTGGTATTCTTTATAATAAACCAATAAACAGAAGTAAAATGTTTCCTCAGGGAACTATCGAGCCATTCTAGCAAATTATTGAACCTGAGGAGGGAGTTGTGAGAACCCTGATTTATATTTGGTTGGTCAGAAGTGTAGGTATGAAGTACCTGGGGCTTTTGACTGGCATTAAAAGTGGGGGCAGTCTTGTGGGACTGAGCCCTTAACTTGTGTCTGTACTAACTCCAGGTAGTTCATGTCATGAATTGAATTGCAGGACACGGAATTGGTGTCTGGAGAGTTGGAGAATTGGTTGTTGGTGTGCAAAAGCACCACACACTGGTGTCAGAAGTGATGTGAGTGAAAGCAGTTCAGAGAGCCCTGTGGGAAATTTTCCCTATAGTGGGCTCTGGACCTCATAAAACTGCCATCTAACTATTCATCCTTCTCATGGGAAGTGCATGGGATTAACAGACTGTGACAATGGCCTTTTATTTTTCCACAATATTTTAACTTTTATCTGTTAAAAGGCTTCCACCACCAAAGCAAGCAACTTAAAGAAAGTAATTTACATTCCAATTTTTATTTGATCTAACACTTGATCTTTTGAGTTTGATATCTTCACCGGGGAGACACGTGCGTGAGGGAATTCATGTCTTTTTACTACAGAAAATTTCAAACATACACGAAGTAGAGAGAATGGTACAATAAGCCTCCGTGCACTTGTCACCCAGCTTCAACTATCACCAACATTCTGTTGCTCTTATTTACACTCTAGCCTCCTCACCACCACTTTTTCTCTTTTGGGGGATTATTTTAAAGCTATCCATGATATCATATCATTCCACTTGTAAATTCTTCAGTGAAAGTCTCTAACATATATGGAAGTAACATTCATCGCGTGTCAGGCAGGGGGCGGGGAGGAGGGGATGAGTATATTCACACCTAACGGGTGAGGTGCACACTGGCTGTGGGACGGGCATGCTTGTAGCTGTGACTCGGGCGGTGCAAAGGCCATGTATTTAACCTAAACATTTGTACCCCTGGAATGTTCTGAAATAGAAATAAATAAATAAATAATAGACTATTAAAAAAATCTCTAACATATACAGACTAATTGTATAACAATAACATAACCACAACTTCCTGATCATAGCCAGCAAAATTAACAATAATTCCCTAATATCATATAATGACCAGTTCATGTTTGGTTTTCTCCAGTTGTGCCAAAATGTCTTTTTATAGTGGTTTATTTAAATCAGGATCTAAACAAGATCTACATTTGCATTTGAATGGTAAGTCTTGTGAACTAAAATAAAATCTTAAGCTCCCTCACCCCCAGCTGACTGAATAGATCCCCCTCTTGGCCAAATGGGTACCCTAAAACTGAGTTGCTGGCCACGAGAAGGGAGGTCCCTTCTTGTAGATATCCTTTGTAACTCACTAACAGGTCTAAGGCTATTCAAGACAAACCTGCAGGTCTTCAATTTACTTAACAAATCACTTGAGTCTGGGTATATGTCCAGTGGGTTGTCTCTGATTAACAGACTTCCTTATCTTAACTTGAAACATTCCAAGGCTTTAGACAAAGCTTCATTTCTTTAACCAATTACAAATCAAAGATTTTTAAACCCACCTATAACCTGTAAGCTCCCTGCCCCCTCCAAGATGTCCCACCTTTCTGGGCCAAACCAATGTATGCCTTCCATGTATTGATCTATGACTTTATGTGCAATTCTTGTCTCCCTGAAATGTATAAACCAAACTCTAATCCAACCACAGCAAGACCAAGCTAGAATACACACATCCTAGTTAAAAAAAAAAAATGGCATAGAAAGTTCCTTTTACTTTACAGTCTTCCTTATGCCTGTTAATGGCATTTTCTTTTTGACTCCACACACTTAGTGTAAGAGATTACTGCAACAATCGTGTGACTTGAAGGCCAAGGCTTGTGAAGAAAGCATGCTGACTGTCAGGATGATAGCCCTTGTAAATGTCAACTTAAATAACCAACAGAAATGCTCTTTAAAAGAAAAAGATGTCTGGGAATAGAATATTGTAATGGGAATATATATGTCTTGTAGTAACTATGTGTGTATTTAGGGACGTCAAAGAAGACAAAGGTTTTTATAGGAAAAAACAGGATTATAATTGTGGTTTTTCTTTTTTTTTTTTAGACAGAGTCTCACTCTGTTGCCTGGGCTAGAGTGCTGTGGCATCAGCCTAGCTCACAGCAACCTCAAACTCCTGGGCTCAGGAGATCCTCCTGCCTCAGCCTCCCAAGTAGCTGGGACTACAGGCATGTGCCACCATGCCCAGCTAATTTTTTCTATATATTTTAAGTTCTCCAGCTAATTTCTTTCTATTTTTTTTTTTTTTTTTTTGAGACAGAATCTCACTCTGTTGCTTGGGCTAGAGTGTCGTGGCATCAGCCTAGCTCACAGCAACCTCAAACTCCTGGGCTCAAGTGATCCTCCTGCCTTAGCCTCCTGGGTAGCTGGGACTACAGGCACGCGCCACCATGCCAGGCTAATTTTTTCTATTTTTAGTTATTTGGCTAATTTCTTTCTATTTTTAGTAGAGACGGGGTCTCGCTCTTGCTCAGGCTGGTCTCGAACTCCTGAGCTCAAGCAATCTTCCTGCCTCGGCCTCCCAGAGTGCTAGGATTACAAGCGTGAGCCACCACGCCTGGCCAATTGTGGGGTTTTGGGGGCTTTTTTTTTTTTTTTTTTTTTTTGCTATGTGGGTCTCCCCAGCAGCCGAAAGCTAAAATTGCCTTTGCTGAAGAGAGTCACCTCCCTCAAGAACAGTCCCCTTCTCAGGATAGCTCAGATCTGATGACTGGTTAACATGGGAATAAAGGCCTGGTTTCTTCCCTGCATCTGGGGACAGCTCTGAAGGGTCATTCCGCCCCCCGGAACAGTGGAGGCTTTGTTGGGATTTCATCACAGTCAGACTTCACCCTCGCCCTCCATAGGTATTGACAGCAGGAGTTTGCCCAGTAAACTTCCATCATGCTGATCTGTGTTTCAGACTCTGCTTCTAAGAAAGTCAACACATGGCACTCTGGTTCTTTTTTTTTAATTAAAAACAATTTTTTTTAGGACAGTACCCCCACAACAACAACAACAACAGCAAAACATTTTTTTAAAGATCTCAATTGGCTTTATTTTCAATTCTAGAATCAGGCAACATTTCCTTTCATAGAATAAGTGTTCCTGGCATTCTGTTTTCATGAGGGGATGTGGAAAGATTCAAACAACTCCCATCATCTCTAACTCACTCTGGTCTTTTGCTCTAGAGTGAGGCATGTGTGCTCTTTCCTAGAGACGGGAGGCAAACGTGTAACTTCAGTTACCCTCTGCTTAAAAGACACCCAACCAACTTTGTTTAGAACCCATCTTGGTGGTTTGTTTTTTCTTTAAAGAAGAGGAATAAGCCTAGCCCACAATACACAAAACAAGGTAAGAGTGATAGGATTTCAAAATATGCCTCCAATTTCTGAGAATGAGAAAGGAATAGAAGGTGTCAGAACCCCGTCCCCATTGCTTTGGGAGCTGTTTGTACCCACAGATTTTTAGCTCCATGGCAGGCCCCCCCTCTGTAATCAGACTCCACTGCTACATGAGCAAAAGCAGCTCTGGGTCTTAGGATTGTTTGCATAATTAAAAATTCTTTCCCTCAACCAGAGTACGGGTGCCGTGTGAGTAATTTCTGGGTAGTGCTTGGCAATGGCTTTGATAGGGGAAAGAAAGGAAAGACTCTTTTGATCAGTCTCTGTCTCTGAGTGAAATTTCAATTTCCATCCTATGTGTAATATAAAATCAAAGTAGTCTTGTTTAAAGAGAGGATGCATTTCTACTTTTGGCAGACTCACTGTTGTATGAAGTTTTTACTCCCATTTTCAAATCTTCTATTTCATTTTTACACAAAATAGTTTCAAGGGATAGTGACGGTCCCTGCCTTGTTTTTGACCGTAATGGCAGCACCTTTAATATTAGGTCATTAAATATGAAATGTGCAATTTCGAATCAAAAGTATAGTTTATTACATCTCAAACAAGAAGCAGAACAATCAAAGTATGCGCCTAAACTATCAACACAGTTCTGCCATCTTAACGGTAGCTTGTTTATGCCAGCAGCGAAGCCTGGAGAGTGAGTGGTAATGAAATCAAGGAAGATGTTTTTCATAGCTTGTTGAGAATTGAATATTTTTCCTTGCAAGAAGTGGCCCAAAGTCTAGAAGAAGTGGTAGTCAGTTGGTGCAAGGTCTGGTGAATATGGTGGATGACAGAGTTTCCAAGTCCATCTTCTGTAGTTTGAACAATGTTGTTTGTGAGACATGTGGTCGAGCCTTGTCTTGCAAGAGGATTGGACTGTCTCTATTGACCAATCTGGGCTGCTTAATTGCAAGCATCCTTATCATTTCATCCAGTTGGTTGCAGTAGACATCTGCTGTAATCGATTGACCACATTTCATGAAACTGTAGTGGAGAATACCAGCACTGGACCACCAAACAGACACCATCAGGTTTTTTTTGATGAATATTTGGTTTTGGACTGTGTTTCAGCACTTCATCTTTATCCAACCATTGTGCCGAATGCTTGTGATTGTCAAAAAGAATCCACTTTTTATCATATGTAACAATACGGTGTAGAAATGGTTCACCTTTATGTCGTGACAACAAAGAAAGGCAAGCTTGGAGACGATTTCTCTTCTGATGCTTGTTTAATTCATGCAGAACCCATCTACCCAGTTTCTTTACCTTGCCAGTTTGTTTCAAATGGTCCAATATTGTTGGAACAGTATCATCAAACCTTGCTGCTAATTCATGTGTAGGCTGAGATGAATTCGCTTCCACTACAGCTTTCAGCTCATCATTATCCACCTTGGTCTCAGGTCACCCATGTGACTCATTCAAGATTAAAATCACCAGAATGGAACTTCTCAAACCATGGACATACTGTGCGTTCATTAGCCACATCCTTGCTAAACACTTTGTTGATATTTCCAGCTGTCTGGGCTGCATTGGTTCCACGACAGAATTTTTATTAAAAAATAACACAGATTTTTGACTTATCCATGGTTTCACAAAAATTGCTCTAAAAAACTTTTTTGAAAGATAATCACAAGCCAAAACGTGCATTTGAAAGAATGAGGATGTACCTTCACAATACAGAAAAAAACAAAACAAAACAAAAAGTGTCAAAGTGAAATGTCAGAGATATCAACTATCAAACATAGTACTTAAGGAAATCAGACATTCCATACTTAATAACCTAATATTTAGCCATTTAATATGATGTTTGCTCTTAGTTTCTGAAAACAACACACATACACAACTCTATCATAGTTAGGAAATGTCCTTTGTCTCTTGTTTTACTTAGTTTTTTTTTTTTTAATAACATGGAGCTCTTCACAAATTTGCATCATCCTTGGCAGGGGCCGTGCTACTCTTCTCTGTGTGGTTCCCCTTTTAGCATATGTGCTACGGCAGCGAGCACCGCTTACCGTTTCTACCAGAAACGGTTCTTAAATTTTCTCCAATGCTATATAATTGTGCAGTTTTCAATTTTATTTTATCAATGTGATTAGACTGATAATTTCCAATACTGAACTATGCTTAAAGGCCCAAAATACATTCTATTTTTAGATTTATTCTTAGCTGCTTAATAGTTTTTGTTGCTTTTAGATAAGACCCTATGAGACAAAAAAAAATAGTTTTTGTTGCTTTATGAATAGAATCTTATTTTCTATTACATTTTCTAATTGGTTATTGCTGGTATATAGGAAAGCTATTGATTTTTGTACGTTGATCTTGTATGTGGTCACCTTGCTGAATTCTCCTATTATTTCTAATAGTTTGTCAATTGATTTTTTTAGGCTTTTCTATGTAAGTGATAGTGTCATCTGCAAATAATCACTATTTGCCTCTTCTTTTCTATACCACTTATTGTTTCCTCCTCTTCGTGAATTAGGGAGAACACCTGCTACCATTTTGAACAGTGGTCGTGATAAAGGTGATTCTTGTCTTGTTTCTAACCTCAATGGGAATGCTTCTATTGTTTCATCATTAACTATGGCGTTTGTTGTGGGTTTTTATCATTGTTTTATTAAAAACAAAACGTATCAAATCAAGGTTTTTTCCCCTAGTTTGCTAGATGTTTTTTCTTTTATATAACTAATGGGCATTGAATTTATTAAAATAATTGTATTTTTAATGTTTATTTCATTAATATAATAAGTTGTTATATATCCTAATGCTGAACCATCCTAGCAAGGCTAGGATGAATCCTCTTCAGACTTGATGAATTATTATTTTAACATACTGCCAGATTTAATTTATTAGCGTTTTATTTAAGATTTTTGCTTCATTGTTCATATATGGGATCATATAGATATACATATGTGTTGTTTTTTTTCTGTTGGTGCTCTTGTCTGCCTTTGGTTTCAGGATATACTATTCAGTAAAATGTGTTGAGTGGCTTTCCATCTTTTCTTACTTCCTTAGTTTATATAACATGAGAATTATGTATTTTTCAAAGCTTTTTCTCTGTTAGGCTCTGGTATTTATATTGTGCTATTTTCATAAGTTGAGAAAAATTTCAACTTACATACTCTAAAGTTAACTAAGGAATAATCTATTACTGTAAGGTCAAATAGAACTCACCTACTGATAATTTTAAGCCCGTTACCTTTCAAAATTGTAGCTCACTAACAATATTTTTTGTTTTTCCATGGTTGTTGCTCCTTTTGGTTCTCTAATTCTTCTTGGAACAATTCTGGCTACTTGTGCTTCCTAGAAAACATAACTAAGAACTATGAATCGTAGCTGATACATAAGCCGGTATCAGAACAGTCATGAATATGGTATTTTTGTTTGGGCAGGGAAAATCTAGCTAATGCTAAAGGTAGCCCTGGGCCTGCAGCTAATAGATTATCACCTGCAGCCAATTTTAACTTGAATGAAAGATGCATTGAAGGCAAAGCTTAGGTAACCAAACAGCCTCTACCACAGAATGGTATGGAGGGCAGAAGGAATTTGTGAACTGTGCAGTGAAGAGAGGTTTCTTTTAACTGTTCTGGACGGAGTTAAAAAAAAAAAAAAGAATGACAAGCTAATATGCTAAAATGTGGCTCAAGATAAGTCTCAAATCATTGACTTTCTATGTCTGTGATAAAAATAATTTATCTCTTGCAGTCATGGGGCTAATTATAGCTGAAAATCAAACTCAAAGTTTGATACTGAGAATTACCGTCGCACAGTATCAGTTAAATTCACAATTGCCAGGTCCCTTACGTGAATGCTGGGGCACTGACTGGAAAAGAAAGCATTTAGGTAACTCAGATGATTCAAAACTCTGCCCTGTTGAGCCTCCCTTGCCGGCAGAAACAGCTCCTCTTCTGCTGAGGCTAATGGATGACTTAAAATCATTGTCAGCGGGAGGAAATAGAGGAAATAGCTTTGTGAAAGCCTTCCGTTGACACCTTCCGGTAAATCAAGAATGCACTAGGATCGAAGGGTCTCAGATTCAATGAAATCAAATATAGTTGACCCTTGAACACACGGGTTTGAATTGCATGTGTCCACTTATACGTGGGATGCAAAACCTACGTATACAGAGGGCTGATTTTTCTATGCAGGGGTACTGCAGGGCCTACTGTGGGACTTGAGTATGCAGCAGATTTGGGTATACACAAGGGCTCTGGGACCGATCCCCCACATATACTGAAGGACTACTGTAAATCTCATGGAAATACATCTCAGTGATGTTTCTGGAGGTCCAGTGTTGTAGGGCATGTTACAATGTTCCCACCTAAGTACAAGCTGCTTCACCTTATACCCCCTACCATATGAAAGAGGAATAATACTATATATCATGAATTCTAAGATGCATATTTTTTCACCCTTAAAAAAATAATTTATTGAGGTGAAATTCACATAGCATAACATTAACCATTCCATGGCATTTTGTACATTCACAAGGTTGCTGTCCGCCCCCCCCCCCGCCCCCCACACATTTTAACATCTCTGCAATGGCAGTACATCTTACAATCAATAGTATATCATGGTTTAGTTGATAGTGTTCTAAAAAATTCTTTTGTAGTGCAATACAAATGAAGGTGCACCTTACAGTTGAGGGCATCTTAGATTAGTTGAAATATGGGTCTTGGTGTCTTTCTTGGAATTTTGAGGCAACATATATCACATGTGGATGTACTCCATCCACCCATTCACTCAGTTACCTGAAAGGCTTGCAGAGGACACCAGAGTAAGGGAAAATTCCCTAGTGGGTCTAGGCTGTGATGTAAATTGATATGGCACCTGTCTCCAGGACCCACCAGATCCAATCATGCTTAGATCACCATGTGGATGGAGTTGACAACAGGAGGAATATGGCAGAAGAAGCCCCTAGGATTTGTGAAGAAAGTCATGCCCTTTTTGGCAAATAACTGATCTTCCTTTAAGAAACAGCTTTGTCTTGTTCCTGAACCCTGATAGAGACTGAATGCTTGTCCATGGGACAACCAGGTTGCCTTGCAAACTGAACTGCCCTCATACCTGCAAACTATTTGACCCACTGTAAAGTCTGTCGTGTTCATTAGCATTCCACCTCCAGGTAGAAAGGGTGTGAAGGAGACTAGGCCCAAGCATGCCCTCCTTTGCTGCCCATCCCTCAACCAACACCTATAGTCTCAAGAGGCAGAGATTGTTTAAATGAGTAAAATAAAGCAAAACCCAAATATCTGCACTTTAGATATAAGCATACAAGTAAGTTGAATGAAAATGAAAAGAAGAAAATATACGGTGCAAACAGTAAGCTTATGAAGGCCGGGGTAGTTATAATATTAGATAAAGTATACTTTGAGGCAAAGATTATTACCACAGATAAAGCTGGATATTTCATAATGATATAAAGGTCAATTCACTGGGAAGACATTGCAATTATAAATGTGTATGTGCCCAATAACAGAATTTCAAAATCTATGGAGCAAAAACGGACAGAATTAAAGAATTAGACCATTCCACAATCACCCTCCCTCTCAGCAATTGATAGAACAATAGACAAAAAATCAAAAGAAACATAGATGATATGAAAAATAGTGTCAATCTTCTGGACCTAATTGATATTTACAGAATACTATATCAAACAATTGCAGGATATACATTCTTTTCGAATATACTTGGTATATTTGCTAATGGACCATATGCTGGACCATAAATCAAGTTTCAATAAATTTAAAACACGACAGAGTTTACAGTGGGTCAAATAGTTTGCAGGTATGAGGGCAGTTCAGTTTGCAAGGCAACCTGGTTGTCCCATGGACAAGCATTCAGTCTCTCCAGGGCCCAGGAATAAGATGAAGCTGTTTCTCAAAGGAAGAGCAGTTATTTGCCAAAGAGGGCGTGACTTTCTTCAAAAATCCAAGGGGCTTTTGCAGTGTTCCTCCTGGGCTTGCTATCGACTCCATCAGTATGGTGATCTAAACATGATTCCATAAAATCATTTGGAACTGATATCATATGGACCACAATGAAATTAAATTAGATATCAATAATCATAAGATATCTAGAAAACTCCCAAACATTTGGAAATTAAGCAACATACCTTTACGTAATCTATGAATTGAAGCAGAAAGCACAAGGGAAATTAGAATGATAATGAAAATGCAACAATTGCAGGTGCAGCTAAAAGCAGTGATTAGATTGAAATGTATAGCTTTAAGTATTTATAACGGAAAAGAAGGAAGATCTTATATACAGCCGGTACATTTTATAATGGAATGCTGACTTGCATTCCCACATTTATGGTTCAGTGGGTTGGATAATTCTCAGTTCATGCTGGACAGTTCCAGTTAGTGTCTTGTGGTCAGGCATTCAGCTTCTACCAGGGGCCAGGTGTAAGGTAGAAACTGCTTTCCAAGTGGTGGCCACTTGTTTGCAGGTGAGATCATAGCCTACTGTCAGAACACTGGGTAGCTGTGTTATGACTCTGCTATTGGGATTGCCAGAGGTTGTACATAAGATCTTTGTCACAAAATACTTCCAATATCATTGGTCCTGTTGGATAATCAGACCCAAATCAGGTCTAGGTTGCTTGCACTGCATAGACTCCCTTTTTGGCCAGGCCCCTCTCCAAATTGATAGGTTACCTGGTAAAAGAGTCAGAGGATGACCAAATACAGTACACACGCCTCCAAATCCAAAGAGGACGACCTAGCTCTGTAACTTTCTTCAAGGTGGGTGGTACAAGGTGTAGCACCTTATCTCTTACTTTAATTTTTATTTAATTAGTCAGAAAAGCAAAAGAGGGAGTTGACTTGCGGAGAAGTTTGTAAGAGAGTCAGAGTTTGGAAGGACTGGCTCACCAAATAAAAAAATATAAAGGAGGTGAGCAAACTTACCAATTTGTTAATGGTGGAAAAACAGCAATTCTCTCACATAATTATCATGTTTAAAGAGCATGATATATTGTCAGAGAGCAGCATTGCAAAAATCAGAAATAAATTTGTCTTTGCTGGGGAGTCAGTAATGTACTGGAAAGGATTATGGTTTTGTTTATTTCAGGTTAAAACTAGTCAGTGTGTCATGTGAAACTTAGTTTTGCAAGAAAAATAAATAAATAAAACTAGTCAGTGTGGCCCTGTTTTTGTATTGTTTTGTTTATTTCCAGGAACAAGTGCTTTCCCCTCCCATCTCCCCTGAGCGGGGGATGCAATTTGCACACTTACTCAAAAGGGAGGCAGAGAAAGATGTCAGTTTTACTGCAGTCCCTCCTTGGGATCCATCCCTGTTCATAAGAACAAATTTTCCTACATAAGTTTGTTTAGTGATTTCTGATTTGATCCAATGTTTTGTTTTATTTGATGAGTTTTATTCATATAGGTGTAAGGAAGGTATCTATTAATACACAAAGACCACCTTGTTGTCTGGTTAATAAAACACCAGAACTTAAGATTTAACTTTTGTTAACTGTAGGGTTGTAATTTACCTTTATATGTTAATAGTCAAATCTATCAATTATTTCTATATGGTTGCTTTCCTATATGGTTAGTACTTGCTTCCTTTTTATTGAGGTATAACTTTCATACAATGAAGCGTACATTCTTAAATGTACCAGCTCAATAAATGTTTACATATGTATGTATATACTCAGATACCAGCACCCAGACCAAGATATGGAACATTCCCAGCACTCAGGTGGGCTCCCCCATGCCTCTTTCCCTTGGTGCCCCTCTTGCTGGTCTGACCTCTATCATGATAGATTAGTCTGATTTTGCACTTTGTATGAGTGAAGTCATACATCATGTATTCATTTGTGCCTTCCTCCACACATCATATCAGTGAGATTCATTCATACTCTTGCATGTGGCAGCAGTTTATTCTTTCTCATGGCTTGTAGTATTCCACTGTGCAAATATACCATAATTTAGTTCTACTGTTAAGAGACTTTTGAATTGTTTCCATATTGGAACTATTATGAATAATGCTGTTATGACCATTATTGTATGTCTTTTGGTGAACATAAGCACTTATTTCTCTTGGCAATATACCCAGGGGCAGAACTACTGTGACATCAGGTATATGTATACAGTAGTAGATAATGTCAATGTTCCTGTGTGGTTGTTGTTATGGTCTGAGACGCGAGAAATGACCACCTAAAGACTGAATTGAGCCAAATCAGGAGTCTTTATTAGCTGGCCAGCGATTACTCTCTGCACCGCCTGAAGGCAGCACAGAAAGCAGCAGTGAGCCTTTGAAACAGAAAGTTTTTATATTGTAAGTTTGTGGGTGGACAATTACTAAGACAGAGCAAGCACGTGTACAAAAAGCCTTGAGGAAGCATGATATCATTTTCTTATCTTTGGTGTAACAGGATCTGGGCAGTTTGGGCTCTGGGCCATATCTTGTTCACGCAAAACATGAGTGTCATAATAGCTTCACGCAAAACGTGGGGGCCATAATCATTTTACACAGAACATGGGTGTTGTAGTCACTTAGGAATGTCTGTGTTGGGGGTGATAAGCAAAAATAAGCAGGTTTACAAAAGCAAAATGGCAGATTAATGATTTTTCAGCGCAAAACTCAGACTGTAACAGTTGTAATATTAATAAGTTAATTGCCACCAGTGATGTGTGAGAGTTCTGGTGCTCCACATCTTCACCAACACCTGATAGTGTCAGTCTTTTTACTTTTAGTAATTCTCATGGGGAAAATATAAACTACCAATATTGAAATCAAGAATAGACAGACTAATAAGTGTCTACAAAATTGAAATAATCCTTAAAGACTCCTTTCACCTGAAACCCTGAAACAAACAAACAAAAAAGGCCTGTAGGGCTTATAGGTCATTTCTACCAAACTAAAATATGAATGTGTGTGTGTATTACACATTGTTCAGCAAGTAGAAAAAGAGTGAAGAATGCCAGCTGATCTTAGGAGACTGCTATAATGTTGATTCCAAAATCAGATAGGCATAGTTACAAGAAAAGAAAATTATAGGGTCATTTCAGTTATAAATAGATTTTTTAAAAATCCTAAGTAAAATATTAGCTAACTAAATCCAAAAGTGTACTTTCTTTTTTTTTTTTTTTTTTTTTTGAGACAGAATCTCGCTCTGTTGCCCGGGCTAGAGTGAGTGCCATGGCGTCAGCCTAGCTCACAGCAACCTCAAACTCCTGGGCTCAAGCAATCCTACTGTCTCAGCTTCCCGAGTAGCTGGGACTACAGGCATGTGCCACCATGCCCGGCTAATTTTTTCTATATATATTTAGTTGTCCATATAATTTCTTTCTATTTTTAGTAGAGACGGGGTCTCGCTCTTGCTCAGGCTGGTCTCGAACTCCTGAGCTCAAACGATCCACCCGCCTCGGCCTCCCAAGTGCTAGGATTACAAGCGTGAGCCACCGCGCCCGGCCTAAAAGTGTACTTTCTTTAAAAATGTACTGTGATCAGGTGGATTTCATTCCATGAATGCAACATCCAGAAAATTTATCAATTTAACTCACTTCATTAATAGGCTAAAGGGGATAATTCTTATGAATACATCAATTGATAGAATTTTGTTTTTGCTAAATATTATCAACTATTTATGACTAAGGAATAAACAACTCTTAGAAACCTAAGAGGAGTAAAGTTTCTTAATTTGGGAAAGAGAATATACCAAAAACCTGGAGCAAATGTTATGTTTAATAGAAAAGCTTTAAGTGCACTCCTCTTAAGATCAGGAATACGACAAGGAAGCCCATGACCAGAGCTGCTGTTAACCTATTACTCTATGTCCTGGCAAATGCTAAAAGAAAAAGAAATGGGGTATAGAAATTGAAAGAGAAGAGATAACATTATCATTATTTGCAGATAATATAATCATCTATCTCTGAACATTTCTGTAATCCATCCTCACTGTTGCAGCCTCAGTTCAGTTTCCCAACATCCCTTTGCCTAGACAGTCACAACTGCCCCCTAATTAGTCTCCCGAACTCTGGCCCAGCCCACCCTCCACAGCACAGAGTCTATCTGTCTGTCTGCCCTCCTTCCCTTCCTTCTTCCCTTTTATTGTAAAAGACGTACACATTCATTATAGAAAGCTTAGAAAATGCCTATAGGCAAAAGAAAGAAAACATAAGTTGCCTAGATAAAAACAACTGATGCCATTGTTTTTGCTTATTCCTTTCCAGAATTTTTTGTGTACAGTTACACATTTATAAAAAGGGAGAGATTGCTAATTCAGTGAAGGCAGAGATCATGGTTGTCCTCTTTACTGCTGTATATCCAAGGCCTCACCCAGTGCCCAGCACACAGTGGCATTTATCTAAGTGGTATGCATTAAGTACCAAACAAATACTGTTGAAGAAATTAATGAACAACATTGAATGATTTACATTTCTACTACCAGTGTATGCTAGTGTCCATTTCACCCATATCTTTATCAAGAATGGGTACTGCAATGACTTTAAAGTTTTACCTACCTGATAGGCAAAAATGGTATCCTACTAAGGTTTTAAAATTTTAATTTCTTTGAATACCAGTGAGGCTAAATGCTTACCTGTACATTTTCTGGCTGTTGTGTTTCTTCTGTAACTTTCCTAATGTTTTCTGCCCATTTAAAAAAATGGGATATTTGTTCTTATCTTATTAGTATGAAAATGTTCTTTATTATTAACCTGAGCAAGACCAGGTCAGATCTCCATCACACCACGTCCTGACTGCCTCCCTTTCCCCACAGTTTCTTTCTAACGAGCCCCTTGAAATAGGGCACATGTGTCTCTCCTGTTGGGAGAGCTCAGAGGATGAGGAGACCCAGTGCCACCCTTAAGGAGCTCATAGTGTTGGTGAGGAGAAGGGATGATGGCATCCAGTTGCCCTTAGGGTCAAACCCAACTCCTTCCCATGGCCCACAGTGCCTGCCTCTGATCTCAAGTCATCCTATTCTCCCCCTTCTCACCTGACACTCCTCACACTGGCCTTCTTTCTTTATGTGCCTTCAACATGAAGAGATCCTTCCATTTTAGGGACTTTACGCTGTTTTTGCACCTGCCCAAGACATTCCTCCCCCGGATGTTCTGTGGCTGTTTTCATCATTTAAATCCCAGCTCAGAGTTCAACTCCCCAGAAAAACTTTCCTTGACCACACTATGTAAAGTAGTCCTCCATCCTGTGACTCTATTTTATTTCCTTCATAGCTCTTGTCACCATCAACGCTTACGTGATCAATTTTATTGTCTATGTGCTCAGTGTTTCTCTTCCTCCACTAAATATAAGCTGCACCAGGAGATATTTGTATCTCTTTTACCCACTGTATCTGCAGAGTCTAGAACAAAGCCTGGCACATACATTCATTTACATACCATGATCCCTGTCCTCAGAAATGAGTCTATTAAGGGAGATACATATTGCACAAATAATTACACGATTAATCAACTACAAACAAGTAGTGTCAAATGTTTGAGGCAGAGGCACAGGGCCCGCTCTCATGGCTCTGTCCCCTATGTATCCAAGGACCATTCTCTTACTCTGTGGGCAATTTTTGCTGCAAGACTTTGGTTTCCCCCAGAAATTGTTTGGAAGTGAGGATCTACCCAGGAATCAGGCCTCAGGAACAGGGCAAGGTTTGTACCTCCAAGCCTAGCTCTCCAAAATTTTGGGGTCTAGCCAGGCTGTGGCTGCAACTGTTGTATCCCCCTTCTTGTCTAGGCCAGAACGGGCTACAACATTTATAGCTAACTTGTGCAGGCTGACTGCTCCTCTGGCCCCTGCTGGGATTTTTGATAGGTCTTGGCCCAGGGTCTGGCCTCCTTAATGCCTTAACAACCCCCCTCCTTACTCCTCCTCACTTTCTGCCCATGTGTCCTCCGTGTTGGCAGGCTGGTTCGCAGAGGCTGAAGCTGGGAGCTACTTCCCCTGTCCCTCTTTCTGCCCTTCCTCAGGATCTCCTGTCTCTGTCCAGAGAGATCAGTAAGTTTTTTCCCTTGAGAGGTACTTCTAGCTGCTCCCTGCTTAGGGCTGTGTTTTGAGCCTCTTTGTAACTCAAACTAGTGCAGCTGTCTCCTAGACTAGTAAAGTTCCAGGAAGTTGGGCTCCAGGAAAGCCCCACGAAACCAGGACCTCGTTCAGAGGAGGTGCAAGTGCGGTTCCAGACCTTACTCCATACCCACAGCCACCCTGGGAAGCTGCGCTTTTATTTCTTCACCTTCAAGCTTATCACAGTTTATCTCTTCACTTCCAAGTTTAGCACAGTGCCTGGTACATATTAGCACTTAATGAACAGGGGTAATTAATATCATTAATTCATTTAATAAAAACAGTAAATGTCTCAAGCACTATGCTAATGTTTTATATGGAATATTGGTATTCCATTTAAGCAGGTACCATTACAATTTTCATTTTGCAAGTGAAGAAACAGGTTCAGAAAAATTAAGTGGCTTCTCAAGGTCACAGAGCTCTGGGCTCTCTTTTCATTGCCCGAGATGCAACGGAGCAACGAACAGGGAAAATGCTAGAAAGCAGGCAGCGCACCGACATGTGCGGGCTCACGGGAGCACAGAACAGTGACAAGCTGGTCGCGGCCAGTAGCTTTCACACTGGGCTGCAAGTCGGCTCCGTTTCCTCCAAGCACAGACCGGAAGTGTTCCTGACGGCCATGTTTCTAATGCGCACTACCGGAAGTTTCTACCCGCGACTTTGCTGGGTTAAGGGAGCGACAGCGGGAGCCTCAGCCGGGGGACCCAGGTGCGGAGGCGCGGGGGTGGGGGGCGAGGAGACTGATGGAGCCGTTAGGGACGCTCAAGCGGCGGGACACAGGCAGGACCCCGACCTGACCTGGATCACCCTCCTCCTCGCGGCCCGCCTCTTCAGCCCGCCCCCATTTGGGTCTGCAGTGTCCCCGCCTCCTGACCCGAGCCCGGTCCCTCCTCAGGCACTGACCCTTGACCTCAGGTCGCTCCCCCATCTCTCTGGCGCGATGGCTACTGGCGCAGATGTACGCGACATTCTAGAACTTGGGGGTCCAGAAGGGGATGCAGCCTCAGGGACCATCAGCAAGAAGGACATTATCAACCCGGACAAGGTAGCAGGGGCTTCTGAGAGCGTTGGGTGGGGGGAGTGACGGGGTGGGGAGGGGTGACAACGGAAGAGAGATGGGGGAAGTGATGAGGTGCTATACTTCTAGTGAGATGGGAGATAAAAGAAGGTGTGACATAACGGGACAGCGAGTATGTGTCACATTTGATGAGATGGGACAGAGGATGTGGGATTCTGTGGGAGATGGCGGGGACCATGAGGGTATGACATTTGTAAGATGTTGGGCGAGGAAAGACCAAGACATTGTGACAGTCTGAGAGATGGTAGGATGGGGAAGAGAATGACCTGCTCAGACTGGAGGTGTCCCTGTAAGTGGGTTTCTTTGCTTTTATAATGTGTCGTTATAATATGTCAGTATGTGTGTCATTGTACCTGTAGGTACTGGTTTGTTCAGGGATTGAGCTGGGCTAAAGAATTTTCAGGAAATGGGGTCTAGGTTGTGGTTCCTTTCTGTGGTTTCCTTTCTCAGAAAAAGTCCAAGAAGTCCTCTGAGACACTGACTTTCAAGAGGCCAGAGGGCATGCACCGGGAGGTCTATGCACTGCTCTACTCTGACAAGAAGCAAGTATTAGAATCCCAAGTTCCCCACCCTCTGGCCCCTGCCTCACCTGCCATGTCCCTAACTCCTAGTTTTCTCTTCCAATTCTTTCTCTTTCTTCCCCCGCCCTCCCCAACCAGGGCTCCTGCTTGCTTGGTAGGATGCAGGAGCTCAGATCTCTTGCTCTAGGACCTGACTTCCTTGGTGTAGGGTAGATCAGCTCCCTGAACCCAGAGGCTCTCTCGTACACCTACTGATTCTAACCTCCCACCTCCCTACACCCTACTGCCAGGGATGCACCTCCACTGCTACCCAGTGACACTGGTCAGGGCTACCGCACAGTGAAAGCCAAGCTGGGCTCCAAGAAGGTGCGGCCCTGGAAATGGATGCCATTCACCAACCCGGCCCGCAAGGATGGAGCAATGTTCTTCCACTGGCGACGGGCAGCCGAGGAGGGCAAGGACTACCCCTTTGCCAGGTTCAATAAGGTGAGTTACCTCCATTCGGACACAGGCCGGGATTGCCCACCCGCTTTGAGCCACTGGACGAGCTCTCCGGTCTCCTAGGGTTGGATCCAGAGGTATGCTCAGGTCCAGCCGTGGTTACCTACTCAGTCCTTGTGGCAAATACATGCAGAGTGGGACTCCGTGGGTCTTTTCTGCCCATGGGATCCTGTCTTTCCCTGGACCTGCTCTGGTTTTTCATGGCTTCTCTTGGCCTTTCAAACGTTACTCTTCCTCAGAGCCATATCCTAGGTGCTTTGCTCTTCTCACTCTGTACTCTCTCCCCAGTGTGTCTCGTTTACCCTGTGGCTTCAGTAACCCTCTATGTGCCAGTGACCCTAACTTAATATCTCCAATCCAGAGCAATGACTCCCACATAGCCAATCATTTACTAATATCTTTCTCTGAATGCACCACAGGTATGTCACATCAAGTAGGTACCCTCGAACTGAACTCACAATCTTCTATTGCCAGCCCTAAACCTGTTCCCCATCTCAGTAAATGGCATCATTATCCATCCATTTGCCCAAACCAGAAACTCAGGAATCATCCTCGACTTTGCTTTCTCCGTTAGCTCTCACACTGTTTCAATCCATAACAGGACAAAGGCGGCAGGGGAAGACAGATAAACATGGAAGGAAATAAAACAAATTGGAGTCTTTCAGATAAGAGCTATCAATAAAATGAAACCAGGATATGAATGGATATGAAATGAGATAAAGAGTGAACTTGTAGGTACAGGGGAAACCTACTTTAAATAGGGTGGTCAGGGAAGGACTCTCTGAGAAGGTGGCATTTGAGCTAGACCTCAGTGATAGATCTAATAACTAAGCCCTGCTGATTCTGTTTCCATAATATTAATAAATCACATCTCTGTCTATATTCTTCATCCCCTGTGCTAACCCCCTAGTCCAAGCTGAGTTATCTCTGGTCTCGATTACTAAGGCTCAGCAGAGCAGGGCCTTACCCAGACTCACCAGGCCAGTGGGAGGCGGAGCTAGATTGGGCTAGGATTTCCTAGCCCATTACATAAGCCACTGTACACTGTGGGCTTATAGCTGCTGCAGCCTGGAACAGCCTAGACTTAAAGCCTAAAACCACTGGGGGCTCAAACTCAGGAACCCAAGGCCTGATTTCTCTCCTCCCACCCCAGTATATCCAACTGCACCTGAACACCTCCCCCTGGATGGCCCACGTGCTTTTCAGACTTAGCATGGCCAGGCATGAACCCATCATTCTCCCACCTGCCTCAAACATGGGTTTCCTCCATCTCACCGTCATCCTT
This sequence comes from Lemur catta, assembly GCF_020740605.2. NCBI lineage: Eukaryota > Metazoa > Chordata > Mammalia > Primates > Lemuridae > Lemur > Lemur catta. The sequence goes on along the minus strand of NC_059130.1, from coordinate 93,889,159 downwards.
AGGCCCCTTAGATCCAGTGGAGGGAGAGGCTGGACATAGAAGATTGAGAAGGGACAGCCAAGAGGCGAGGCATCTGAGGGGATGGGAGGGAAGGCTGGAAGAGACAAGTTGAGGTGGAGACAAAAGAATGTTCATTTGTTATTTAGTAAATACCATTCCGTGCCAAGTCAAGCCCTAGGCACTGAGGTCACAAAAATGAATCAGATACAATGTCCACCCTCAAAAAGCTCTCTATGTTGTTGGGGATGGGTAGGGGGAGGCACAGACAACTATAATCGGGTGGGATACTTGCTATACTGGGAGGACCTGAAGGTCACAGAAGCTTCATAGAGTAGTTAGAGCCTGAGTTGAGTCTTGAAGGATGATGTCCCCAGGTGGTATTAGGAATGCAGTGACTTTTCTAGGCATAGGGAACAGCACGAGCAAAGGCATAAACAAAAATTTTTTAAAGGTTATGTGTATGGGATGCTATGGGCATTTCCATGTTGATGAAGCCTAAAGCCCAAGGGAGGATATGGTGGGGATGAGGTGGGAGATGAGGCCTGAGAGGTCAGCAGGGCCTGGGCCAGGCCATGCTGGCCCGCAGCAAGCAGACTCAGGAATTTGGGCTTTGCCCTGATGTCTCTGGGCAGCCAGTGACAGACTTTAAGCAGAGTAGTGTCAGGATCAGTTGTTTTTTTCTTAGAGACAGGGTCCTGCTCTGTCACCTAGGCTGGAGTGTAGTGGTGCAATTGTAGGTTACTGCAGCCTCAAACTGCTGGGCTCAAGTAATCCTCCTGCCTCAGCCTCCCAAATAGCAAGGACTATTGGCTCATGCCACCATGCCTGGCTAATTTTTAAAAAGTTTTTTGTAGAGACGGTGTCTTGCTTTGTTGCCCAGGCTGGTGTTGAACTTCTGGCCTCAAGTGATCCTCCTGCCTTGGCCTCCCAATGTGCTGGGATGATAGGTATTGGCCACTGACCCCAGCAAGGATCAGTTTAAGTTTTAGAAAGATCCTAGTGACTACAGGGTGGAGACTGAAGTTGGAGTGAACTGAATTAATGAGCTTCCTCTTCAATACTGCTCCTCCTGGGGTGTCCGTTTCTCAGTCAGTGGCTCCCCATCCACCCTCTTGCTCAAGCCAGAAACACGGGAGTCACCTATGTTAGCATCTTCCCTCGCCCCGCACATCAGATCCTGTGGTTTTTATCTCCTAAAGCCTCTCCAGTCTGCCCTTTTCTCTGACTTCCACTGTGCTGCTTTAGTTCAGGCCTTTTCACCTCTCACCTGCATTATTTCTAAAATCTGACACCTGGTTTCTTAGACTCATGTCACTCCTGTGTCCTCACTGCTGGCAGAGTGGTCTTTGTTAAAGAGAAACACAACCATTTGGTCTTAAAACAAAACTTACTGGCTCGCATCACCCTCAGGCTGAGTTCTGGACTCCTCAGCAGGGCTCCTTAGCAGCTGGCCTCTGCTGACTCACCAGCCTCTTTTCATGGCTCTCCCTGTCTCTCCCTTTGCTTGTTTTCCCAACAAGTCCCTCACTGCCAAGCCCGTGCACAGTAGGCTCTTTCTCTCAGGGCTGTGTTTGTGCTGCCCCTCTGCCTAGGATTCTCTGTCCATCTTCCCTCACTAGTGAACTTCTGCGTAACCTTAAGACTGAACCAGGCCCAAGTTAACTCTTCTCTGACCACCTCTGGTCCCCAGGCTGGATCAGGTTATACCCTAAGCATACTTATGTCATCAAACTGGCCACACTGTACTAAAATTATTTTTTCTGCTGGAGTGTGAGCTCTGAGAGGCCAAGAACCCTGTCTGTCATATTCAGCTGTCCCCAGTGTAGATGTTGCAAGCCCATGATGAGTATTGGTTGAATAAATCAAAAAATGTCTTCCTCATTAGACTTTGACCTCCTTGAGAGCAGGACTGGCTACACAGTTCCTGAGTAATTTTTAATTAAATGGAGTTAAAATGCTTAGGAGGAATACTTAACCAAGCCAGGGAAACTAGAGAGACCAGAAGAATGAAAAAGGTATCTAGGTGGAAGCAACATGGAAGTGGGAAGACATTTCAGGCAAGAACAAAGGCTGAGAGGGGAGCCTGGTATGTTCCAGAAACTGCTAGTCATTTGGCTGGAAATTAGGGTCCATGAGGGACAGTGGCTACAGGAGGAGGCCAGGCCATTTATTTATGTATTCATTAATTGAGTCAGTAGATGCTGATACCTATAATGTGCTGAGACCTAAAGGTAGGAAATGAACCAGATAACCCTTGCTCCTGAGGAGTTTGCGAATTATCTAGAAGGTGCTTTATCTTGGAGGTGGGAGGCTTTGAGAGTTTTTTGGTTTTTCATTTTTGTTTTTGTTTTTTGAGACAGGGTCTCACTCTGTCACTCGGGCTAGAGTGCAGTGGTGTCATCATAGCTCACTGCAACCTCAAACTCCTGGGCTCAGGCAATCCTCCTGCCTCAGCCTTCTGAGTAGCTGGGACCACAGGTGCACACCACAATGCCCAGTTAAGTTTTCTATTTTTAGTAGAGAAGTCTCACTTTTGCTCAGGCTGGTCTGGAATTCCTGGCCTCAAGTGATTCTCCCACCTTGGCCTCCCAGAGTGCTAGGATTACAGGCGTGAGCCATCATTCCTGGCCCAAGAGGTTTAATAAGGGATATGTAAGATATATATTCTCGAACACTAGAACAGTGCATCTCAAATTATCTGTGGTGAAGATAAGGATGTTTTTCTTTTTGTTTTCCAAACCATCAGAGACTGATAAAGATAATAAAATTATAAGAAAAAACTAAATATAAGTCTGTGTTTCTTCATACTAAATTCAGCAGCATACTATAAAATTGTTATAAAAGTTTTCCAGCACCTACTTTCAATTTCCATTCTTACAGACCAGTGATAACTGTTTGCAAACAGCACTAGTTTGCAGACTGCCCCTTAAGTAGCACTGTTTAAAGAGATCAAGTCTTGGCTGCAGATGGAGAATTGATTGGAGGAGGATTGAATGGAGGCAGACACCATAGGGAGGCTAATTCTTTGATCCAGGCAAGTGATAGTGGTGGTTTGGACTGGAATGTGGCAATGGAGATAGAAATTTTGGAGGTAAAAGTCAGATTTGTTGAGGGGGAAGAATCAAGGGGAAAGGTAGGAATTAAAGGTGCTTGGGCAACTGAGTTGGGTGATGGTGACATTGACTGAGATCTGGACTGGGAGAGATACACATTTGAGGGAGGGTGATGTTCAGTACTGAGCATGTTAAGTTTGAGGTATGTGTGCGACCTCCAGATGTCCAAGAGGCAGCTGGAAATATATGTCTTGAAAGCAGGTTCAGAGCTGGTTGTGTGGTCTTTTAACAGAGAAGAGAAACTCCCTGGGCCAGTCTAGCATCGACTCCTTCCTTGGTCTCTGACTCTCAGACCCAGCTGGTGGTGGTGCTGTGTGTCTCTTGGGGGAGGCCTACGGGATGGGGTGTAGGAGAGGGGAAGGAGGGGCGTTGGCAGGGTTGCATATGTTGGGACTAGGATTCAGGCCGGGATTCTGTGGAGATGTGTGACCTTGGGGAGCTCTGGGGAAGTTGCAAGTCCCCCTGTCACCACTGGGTGGCAGTGATGCTTTAGATAAGAATTGCATGGACTAGGGGGGCTCCTGATAGCCATCTGCCCAAACCCACAGTTGACCTTTGGACTCACAGAAGTCCTTACGTGTGGGGCCCTCACCTTAACCATGGGGGCAGGAGCATGTGTTGCATTACTGGGGCTCTGGAGCTGAAGACACGGTGAAGTCGCTCCTGGGGTGAATAAGGCAGGCTGCAGTTCCAAAGCTGCCAGGGCCTATAGTCAAGCAAACAGGTTCTTTCCTCACGCCAGGCTGCCCTCTGCCGGGGCACAGGCAGAGGATTGCTTTTGTGTAACCCAGGCGCTGGCAAGGAACAGGAGGAGCTGCGGTCACGGGGCCAGAGCCTGCTGGACATGACATGACGTAAGCATGCCCCTGCCGTGTCCTTTTTTGCCAGTAGACTGTGCAGGTGCCTGTGTATTCAGAGCAGGAGTACCAGCTCTATCTCCACGATGACGCCTGGACTAAGGCAGAAACTGACCATCTCTTTGACCTCAGCCGCCGCTTTGACCTGCGTTTTGTAGTTATCCACGACCGATATGACCACCAGCAGTTCAAGGTGAGCTGTTGTGCATCTGCGTGTGTGCCCAACCCCTGGGACTGACCTCTGTGCCATCCCTTCCAAGTGCCCCTGAATGTGCATTCCCCTGCCCGGTCTTGATCCTCAGAAGCGTTCTGTGGAAGACCTGAAGGAGCGGTACTACCACATCTGTGCTAAGCTTGCCAACGTGCGGGCTGTGCCAGGCACAGACCTCAAGATACCAGTATTTGATGCTGGGCATGAGCGACGGCGGAAGGAACAGCTAGAGCGTCTCTACAACCGGACCCCAGAGCAGGTCAGCCCCAGGCCCCACATTCCTCTCCTCCATGCCCAAACCCCCTTGCCCATTGCCCCCATCCTGCATGCACTCAACGCCCTCTCTCCCAGGTCCCCTTGCCTCCCTTGATACTCCGTGACTGCCCCCAAGCCCATTCCTACGTGGGTCCTTCTTCTGCTCTCCATGGCCCGTCACCTCCGTCATGACCCCTTATTTCTCAGGTTTCCTCATTGGCAGCCCAGCACCCTGTCACCGCCCTGTCCACCCACACTCCCACATGTCCTCACACACCTAGCATCTGTGTCACCTCCCCAGGTGGCAGAGGAGGAGTACCTGCTACAGGAGCTGCGCAAGATTGAGGCCCGGAAGAAGGAGCGGGAGAAACGCACCCAGGACCTGCAGAAGCTGATTACGGCGGCGGACACCACTGCAGAGCAGCGGCGCACGGAACGCAAGGCCCCGAAGAAGAAGCTACCCCAGAAAAAGGAGGCTGAGAAGCCGGTGCGGGGGCTAAGCCAGCCCAGCTCAGGGTGGAGGGGTTGCCTGGCACTGAGTGGAGGGTTCTCAGAGCACCTAGAGCTGGTGGGGTGCTGGGACTAACCCTAGGCCCATTCCCTGTGACACCTTGGAATCCATGTCTTCTCCCCCAGGCTGTTCCTGAGACAGCAGGCATCAAGTTTCCAGACTTCAAGTCTGCAGGTGTCACGCTGCGGAGCCAGCGGGTATGTGAGTCATGTCCTGTGACATGTTTGGGCCCTCGGCTCCCCTGCTCTGGGTTCCACGTGCCGCAGGCAGGTGGGTTGAGTGGTAGGGGAGGTTGCTGCAGACAGATGTGGCCTCTCCAGGATCTCAGGAGCATGTGGCCAGGCCGAAGTCACAGCTTTCACTATATTCTCCTTCCTGGCTATCCCTTTTCTGGCCCATAGCTACCTCCCTGGGTTACTTCTCTTTCCACCTCCTCCACCCCCCGATGCCTTTCGTCCCCTTCATCCTAAGCCTCTTGTTGGGGAGAGGGCTTAGCTGCCTGGGTCATTGCAGATGAAGCTGCCAAGCTCTGTGGGACAGAAGAAGATCAAGGCCCTGGAACAGATGCTGCTGGAGCTTGGTGTGGGTGAGTGTGGGGCCTGGGCACCACAGGCTGTACCAGCTCGGGGCTGTGGATGAAGGCTGGGCGGGGCGGAGGTCAGGTCACAATGCTGGGCTCCCAGCACACTGTGGCTCTACCCCTGTGCTGCTCACCACCTGCAGAGCTGAGCCCGACACCCACAGAGGAGCTGGTGCACATGTTCAACGAGCTGCGAAGCGACCTGGTGCTGCTCTACGAGCTCAAGCAGGCCTGTGCCAACTGCGAGTATGAGCTGCAGATGCTGCGGCACCGTCACGAGGCACTGGCCCGGGCCGGGGTGCTGGGGGGCCCTGCCACGCCAGCATCGGGCCTGGCCCCAGCCTCTGCTGAGCCAGCAGTGTCTGAACCTGGACTTGGCCCTGACCCCACCAAGGACACCATCATCGATGTGGTGGGCGCACCCCTCACGCCCAATTCGGTAAGAGCCTGGGTGGCTGGGAGAACATGCCCTGGCTCTGCTCCCTCTAGTGCCTGCAGCAGGAATGATCACCCCTGGGAGGCTGAGACTGAGGGAGGGGTGGGTTGACCAGTGGGTGTCATCCCCACGAGAGTGGTAAACACACACACCACACCTGACTCAGGCCTTGGGGCCACTGACCTCAATACTTTCCATGTCTCCTCAGAGGAAGCGAAGGGAGTCGGCCTCCAGCTCATCTTCTGTGAAGAAAGCCAAGAAGCCGTGAGAGGCCACATGGGGCGTGGGCGATGCTGTTGTGTAAATAGAGCTGCCGAGTTGGACTGGGCTGCTTCCTTCTCCTTCCCACCACTTCTGATGCCCCTGGCTGGGGGGTGGGCCGGGAGGGGATCACCCAGCCACTCCACGGGTGGGAGTCGGGCTTGCCTGTGTTCAGGCCCTTGGCAGCCGTCTGACCACTAACAACTATTAATTTTGCCAAAACTTCCGCACCTTGGAACACTCATAGTTTTACACAGCAGTGGCCTCAGATACCAGCAGCTTCCAGCTTGGACAGTCCTCACACTTCCACAGACTTCTGTATATGCAGTGAGAGTGTCACAGGTGCTGCAGTGACGGCCACTTGCTGATGGCCTTGTCCACAGAGGCAGCCTGAGGCATGCTCTACCCACCTGCACACCCTGACAGTGTCAGGCACAGCAACAGCCTTACACACACAGATGGCTTTGCACACACAGCCAGGGCCTCATTTCCCCGACTTTATTCAGTGGCACGTTCACAGCGGGGATGGGGGTAGACACAAGGTGGGGCCTGATCTGTCCTGGAGCCCAGGGGGCACCACACACCATGCACTATGGATGGGAGGGGGCACGGGGGGCTTGGTGGCCCCAGCAGAAGCCTGTGTACCAGGGAGAAGGCGGTGAGTGCCTGGGTCCCCCTAGCCTAGGCCCACAATGGGAGGGGCTGAGACTGGGCTGAGACTGAGGGGTGGGGATGGGGGGCACAAAGTGTCTGCTCCAGAAGGGCCAAGTGGCCAAGCACTTGCCCAGGGCACAAGCCCACAGGGCAGCTGGGGGACACTGGACGCAGAGCTGTGCCACTCTCCCTTTTCCCCTCTAGAGAGGGAGAAGAGGATTTTGGGCTGGGCCAAACAGCTACCCTGTCCTGCCCCATCCTGTCCTCGGCCAATCAGAATGGCTTCGATGTCTGCTTGAAGATGAAGCCTCGATATGCGAGTGTCTTCATGATGTTGGCAATGTTCTTGCAGTCATCTAAAAAGAGGAAGAGAAGACATTTAGATGGGCCCCAGATCCTTCCCCTCTGTGCCCACAGGTGCTCTCACAAGGGTGGGGGTGGGACGCAGGGTCAGACTGAGGAGCGACAGGCTCTAGAGAGGGAGATCCCGTCCCCTGGTGGCGGGATCTCCAGCTTCAGGCAGGGCTGGGTGATGCTGGGCCGGCAGGAAGCCTGGTCTCAATGCTTCTCAGTCCCATAATTCATGCTGGAAATTGGCCGGCATGTCCCGCCCCGGCCCCAGCGGTGATGTATGGGTGCCGTCGCAGTAAGAAAAAGGCAGAGTAAATGTGTAATTTCTCCCTTGACGGCCCCCGGCCGCTGGGCGATCCTTCTTGTTGCCGCCGCGTGGGGACGGCCCGTCCGCCACACTCCGTCTTCCCGCCACCCGCCTTGATGTCTCCATTTCATTACTGTGCGGCCATTCATCACGCCCACAGCCAGGGTGACTTTGCCGGCACTTTCGTGTGTGTGGGAGATGTGACCCAAGCCATAATCACTGGTGACAAGGCACAAGGCTCGGCACTGCTGGACCAGGGCCCTGGGAAACACCTGCCCTGTGCCATCAAACATCAGCTTGTCTGGGCACCTGTTCCTGTGCAGGCCCAGACAGGCTGGGGAGGGTCCAGATTTGTGGTCCTCACAGCCTTGGCCACTAGCCCTCTATTGGACACTCCTGTGTACATCAGCCCGAGCCCTGCCTCCATCTCAAAGTGCATGCTGGTCACCTTCTTGGGCCCTGTCTCTGCCCAAACCTCAGGTAAAATGCCTGTGTGTGCCAGACCCTACCACAAGCAGTGTTCAAGTGTCCTAGAATCCTGGAGGCTGCAGGACCGGCACTCTGGAGCCTCAGAATCATGGACACGGGCCAGGATTTGTTCCACGGCCACCACCACCAGCAGGAGGTGCCACTGCCCAGAGCTTACCCCACTGGAGAAGGCCTAGGAAACAGCCTGAGTTTTTCTGTTCAGCTGCCCAGAGCAGCCACCACTCACCATCCCCTCACCCGCCTCACCTCCTACTCCTCTCCCACTTCCCTGAGATGTTTGGGACATAACCAGGGCCTCAGCCGCCACCAACCCTCATGGGATTGATGCTGTGATTGAGGAAATATTGCACATCAATGTCCTAATCAACTGTGGGGAGTGGTGGTAAGGTCAAGGTGGGGTCAGGAAGCCTCTGCATCTGTCAGAGACCAACCCTTTCCACTGAGCCCCCAGGTCCACTCTTGCCAAGACCTTAGCCTTGGAATGGGGACCCTCCAGTGTGAGAAAAGGCCTGTGGGAGAGGGTGGGGTCTCTGGTCCTCCAGACACCAGCCCTGGAGCCTGCTCAGCCAGACTCGCAGAGCTCAGCATGGATGGACCTGCAGTAGGTGTGAGCATGAAGAGGGGACACCTTGTTCCCCCAGGGACTCAGGAAGTCATGAGGCCTGGTCTGAGGCAGAACAGTGGGAAGACAGATGGGTGGGTAGTGGCGGCCATGGCAACTCCAGACGTGACCCATCCCCGTGGTTTATGGGCCGGACACGCACCCCGCTCAGCTGAGGCCCCATCATTTGTCTCCCTTAGTGTGTATGCCTGTGCTGTGGGGGTAGAGGGTGGTGGAGGGAGGGGGCTGTGACAGGAGGAGCTAGGCAGCTGACAAGAAGGGGAATGGGACCGGAAGGGGCCTAAGAGGGGGAGGGTTTATGATGGGGCCCAGGGGCCGAGGTGGTGCTGGTGGAGAGGCTACAAAAGGGTGATTTTCTTCCCAAATAAACCTGGCCCTGTCAGGGCACCTCCAATCCTTCCTGTCTCCTGCACTCTGGGGACCATGGCCGCTGTGCATATTAAGAATAAGTCCCCTCGTTATCTGCAATTACCCAGCGGCCACACACCTCATTTCTTCCAGCAGAAAAGAAAATTAGTTTTCTATTGACTTCATCTGGCTCCTCCCTCATTGCTGGACAAATGGTTCAATCTGCTTCCCCTGGCCCAAGTGAATGTCCTAGCCCCAACCCCCAGGCCACCAGCCATCCAGTGGGCAGGCACTGATCTCCCACCTGTGCCTGGCCATGTGCCCCAGTCTCTGTCCTTGACCTCTCCCCACTCCACACACGGGATGACTTCATCCAAATCCTGAGCTTCAGCTACCCCTGAAGATCAGCATCTCCAGCCTGGACCTCTCTCCTGAGCTCCAAGCCACATACTAACCCCTTTGAACATCTCTTTCTAGATATACAAACTCAGAATGTCCAATAATGAACTAATTTCCTCCCCAAGCTGCTTCTTACCCCTGTACTCCCCATCTCAATGAACAGCACCATAATCCACCCAAAATGCCCAAAGAAGAAACCTGGGGGTCATATTGCCACCTCGCCCTCTCCCTCATTCCCCAAATCTGATCAGGCATTAAGTTCTGCAGATTTACTCTCTAATCATCTACTTCCCTTCGTTCCTGCAGCCAGTTGCCCTGCTAGTCCAGATCCCATCTTTTTTATTTTTTTATACACACCTGAAATACACCATTATTCCTCACTTGGATTACTACAGCAGTTTGTCTTGTCTCTCTCCCTCTAATCCATTCTCTTGTAGCTAAGGTGATCATTCTTACACAAATCTGATCATGTTCTTCTCTCTTTAAATCCATGCAGTGGCTCTCCTTGCCCTCAGTTTAAAGGCTTCTTAAAGGCTCTGCAAAAATTGATTGTTGCTATCTCTGGTCTCTGCCGCTCTCTACCCCCAATCCCTGTACTCCGATCTCAAGGAACCACTATTTTCTGAAAATGACCAAGTGGGTTCTGGAGTCAGACAGACCTGTTTCCAATCTTAACTTCACCCACTGGCTGAATAGCGTGCGGCAAGTGCTTAGTTAGCTTTTCTAAACTTCAGGTTCCTCCACTGGGGCTGATAATGGCCTTAGCATTATTTTGAGGCCCGAACAAGGTATTGCATATGCTGTCCTCTTCATGCTTCCTGAAGAGATGGCAAGGATGCCAGTTTTCTGGATGAGCTAATGATGAGAAAGTGTATTCTGTACAATCTGTGGCACAGATGACAGATCAGGGCCGGCACACTTGATGGAACCAACTGGCATCACTCCACAAACTCTGACTACTGACGCTTGTTTAATGGAGATTCTGGAGTCTAACTTGTTGCAATTGGTCCACTGCAATAGAGACCCAGAGAGAGGAAGAAACTTGCTCCAGCTCACCTAGCAAGTCAATGGAATGGCAGTTATGGGCTTCCAGCCCAAGACTCTTTCTAGCCCTTGAAGCCTTGATAAGAGTCAATGCAAACTACTGATTAGTTCTCAAGAAGTCAACGGCACAATTGGAAAATGAGGAAACTTGGCAGAAGCAGCACCAGAGTCAGTTGTGGGGCATTTAATAGGCCAAAAGTTCAGAGAGAGACAGCAGCAGGGTAACAACATGGCCTCTTGGAGAGTCCTCTGCTTGAAGCTCTGGGGCCACCTGGGTTAGCAGGCCTGCCTTCCAGCTCCTCTCACTGAGCTCACGAGCCCGAAGCTGCTATGGGGTGGGGGGAGGGGGAGGGGAGCACAGCCTTGTGCTCGTAACAGAGGCCTCCAAGAGTAGGTCTTCCTCACCTTCAAATTCTAGAAGGCTAACCTGTTTTTATGTTCCTGCAGAATCATCAACTTGTGACAAAGTGACCCTCTTCTTTTGGGGGACATTAATATTCTTAATGTTGGATATAGTTTTATATTGCCAAGACCATAATGGGAGGGGCGCAGCTGCATAAATCCCTCAGGGAGGAGATAAGCAGACTAGCACCTAACAGAAGGATAAGGCTGAGCTCAAGGGTAGTCAAATACCTGCTTGGCAAAGCAGCAGCTCATGGAAGGGTGGCTCAGGTCGCTTAGGACACCAAGTGAGAGCTCACACACGGCAAACAACCTGGGGCTGACATGCTCCAGTTGGCTGCACTTGTCTGGGAATTGAGCAGTAGAGGACAGGAAGCAGGGACTCTCAGGAGGGAAGGGGCCCAGGAAACTCTTGGAGGGTCATTCATTCATGCACTTGTTCATTCAGCAAACATGCACTGACACCTTCCCTGTGCTCGGTGCTCACCGGCCATGCTGAGTCTAAGGGATGTGCAAGAAGACTCTGTAGCTCCCTGCCCTCAAGTTGCTCAGAGACCCCCTTGCCAGGGGTGAAGTGCTACGAGGAAAGGAGGCATGGAAAAGTCACTAGTTCTGAGGATCAGGAAAGAATTCCTGGAAGAACTGGAAGTTAGCAGAGGTCTTAGGGGATGCAGGAGGGAGCTAGCCTGGCAAGTGAGGGTTGAGGTGAGGAAGGTGCTCTCAGCAGGAGGAACAGTATAGGCACATTTCTGGAGGTGAAATGTGGAGTGTCCCCCACTTCAAGTTTACCGGGGGGTGGGAGGTGATGAAGCAGCAGCAAGGGAGTTGCTAGAGATGAAGCTGGTGAAGTCAGTGACTGACTAAAGGAAACTCTGAGGAACCCAAATGCTAAGCTAAGGAGCTTAAGATTTTATTATTCTGTGAATGCTGGACATTAGCATGCTCAAGGAGGGGAATGACGGGACCAGATCTGTGTTTCAGAATTATCATCCTGGGATGAGAAGACAGGATTGGAGGGGTTACCCTGAAGGCACAGAGATCAATTAACAGGTTGTATTGTGGTCCAGACCCAAAATGGTGGCCCAGAATGAGGCCACTGGCAGTAGAGATGAAGGTGGAGATATATGGATGATGTGCAGAAGTGGATGGAGGCAAGAGAGTTTTTAGGAAATAGAATGAGCAAGCCTTAATGGGGGGATGAGGAGGGATGAGTCTAGGATCTTAGCACCACTCACCGAGACAAGGCACAGCAGAGGAGGTGCAAATTTGGGGCAGTAATGAACTTAGCTTCAGATGAGTTAAGTCAGATTCCTGAGGGACGTCTAAAGCATTTCCTGATGGCTTCTAGGCTTAATATCTTGCTTAAGAAGGCTTTCTCGATCCCAGCATTATATCCATATAAACTATTCTTTATTTTTTCTAATAATTTCAGTTATTTTTTTATATTTAACTTTTTAATCTGTCTGGGATTTGTGTGTGTGGTAAGAAAGAGAAGATCTAATTTTATTTTTCCCTAATGGATGGCCAATTGTCCTATCATCACGGATTGAACTGTCCACACTTTCCCCACCCTTTTGAAATGACACTTCCATCATATATACAATTCCTACACGTGGGTCTGTCAGAGCCAGGAAAGAGAATGAACATGGAATGATCAAAGAGGCAAATCAAGGTGGGGTGGAAGGGCAGGAGGGACAGCACAGTGGCAAGCTGCTGACATGGGGCAAAGAGGCAGTGTGGCCTAAAGGAACATGCAGACACATCCTGAGGGCCACTGGAGTCTCCACAGGCCTCCTGCCTAAAAGGCTTAGCCTGGTAACCCACTTCACTAGTGATCTGCAGGAGCTGGTGAGGAATGGGTCCAGAGCCCGTGGAACAGGGACCAGCAAAGATGGGGTGGGGTGGTTGGGGAGGTGAGGAGTACAAAGAGCACGTGAGGATGAGACAGCAGGAACTCTGGGTGTGTCCATATTCTAAAACCTCCTTTTGTCACCACATCTGTTTATCTGGACTTCCTGGCAGCAGTAATGCCCTGAGAGCAAAGTACCAGTGGGTCAATCCTGGGCCTGCCTGACAGAGGACTGCCAGAGTAAATGCAGCCTCAGCTCCACATGGTGCATACTTACACTAAAAATTATTTGTTTATCTAAAAGTTAAATTTAACTGGTGTCCTATGTTCTTATTTGCTAAATATGACAACCTTATCATGGGGGTCAGCATCCCAAGCTCCAGCTGGGTACAGTTCAGCAAATGTTAGCTAAGAAGGAAGATGGGGGCCAAGGCAGTGAGTTTAGGGCTGAAACAGCAGAGGGCCCCTATATAGCCTCAGATTCTGGGTTCAAATCCAAACTCCGCCTCTTAATAACTGTGTGAGCTTGAGCAAGTTCCTGAACTTTATTTAACTTCTCAGTGTTTTGCTTTCTTCTTCTCTAAAACAGGACTAATAATAACTATAGCAACTACTTCCCTCAAAGGGTTTTTAAAAAGATGAAATGAGTTATTTGTGAAGTGCTTAAAACAGTAGCTGAGTTATTATTACTGTTGTTATTATTCCAGCAACATCCAATAATAATACTTTTATTTCAACAATAATATCCTGATACCCCCCCTCCCTGTTCCTTGTCTCAGACATGGCCCACACAGTCCCCGAGGCCCCCATTCACGGCCACCTTGGCCCACGCGACACACTCCCCAGACACGGCTCCCGCAGCTTCCTACCCCTCCCTCCACCCCAGGGTCTTTATAGCCTCAACTCCGAAGTGACCCCTTCTTTCAGCCCCTCCTCCATCCCCCTCCACCCCACTGAGGTGCCTGGAGGTGCCACAGGGCTGATGGTGAAGGATGACGGTGGTTCCACAATAAGGGGAAAAGGCAATTTCATCTTGATTAGCAGGCGATTTCTCTCTCCGTAATAAGCACGCTCCAAATAATTAGCGTGTTTTACGTAATAATGAAATTACAGAAATGCAGTCCACTTATTCAAACAACTCACCATTACCATATTTTTAAATATTAGACTTAATTAGAGTTTATCACTTCAGAGAAGTATGCGGACCGAAGATGTTTTTAAAAAAATCCTCATAAAGTGTTTATTAAGCGCTGGTAAAGCTGGGATAATGATGTGTTTGGAAATTAAGGCAATCAAACACTTACCGCCGCTCCTGGAGGCCGGGCATGGAAATGAGGCCATTACACGCCCATTACCCGCCAGCTCACAGCCACTTGGGGGGCGGGGGGGAGGATGCGCCTGGCCGAGAGGGCATGGTGCCCGGAAAAGCCTGTGCCAGCATCCCGGCACTGCCTGACCAGTAAGCACAGCATCAAACCCCTTGTGTCACTTACAGCACATTTGGCCACCAGGAGCCCAACTCAGACTTGGCCAGGCAAATAACTGGATTGGCCCCAAATGCTGAAGAAGACACCCAAGATCAACCCTGATCCAGACTCCCAGGGCTGGCAGGACATGTCAACTCCATCCAGACCCCAGTGCAAAATGAGGACAGAAGCTGGCCTGGGCAGCCAGGGAGGTCAATGAGAGGAGGTGGAGAGTGAATCCCACCTGCTGGCTCAAGCCACTGCAGGAGCTACAGACCCAGACCAGGTGACCACTCCCAAGCCTGGGCCCCACAGGAGCGGGTAGCCAGAGTGGTGGGAGGAAGCTGAGGAACTGAGCCAGGGACCAGGCTCAGGAGTAGACCTGGGGACAGAAGCTGGACTGGGGAAAGCAGGCAAGAAGGGTGGCAGGCAAAGGGGCTGGCGGCTCCAGGCCCCATTTATCCCGGTGAATAACTAATTCTAGAATTTATAGTGCTGGGTTTTTGTTCTGTGGCCATTTATATCTGCAAGGGGAGGAAATGAAGAGGCAGCGCGGACGCCACATCTTTCTGTGTTATTGCTTGTCTGCCATTTGCAAATCATTATTAATTGTGGGCCCTGGTGGCAGGCCGGGTGGGGGCCGGGCTGGGTACATCCACATAGCTCTTCATCAAGGACCCCAGCCGCTGCCCCAGAGAGCCAATTACCCCACCCTGATTGGGATCAGATAAAGAGGGAATTTTTACAAATTAGGGAATAAATAGAATTTCCACACAGGGCGCGGGCAGGACCTGAGAGGCTATAATGAAAAACCATCCGTCACCATCAGTGCGGCCTGGGCATGCAGCCCCAGCACCCCCTCCCTGTGGGCCCACCCTAATGCTCAGGGGCCTGGGCGTATGGGTCTAAGGACACCCCCAACCCTTCCAAGGCCTCGAAGCAGGAAAGGAGCTCCGGGGGGGGCATGTGTACCCTTCGGGCTAGGCTGAAGATGCTCGGGCCCCAGCTCTGGCCTGGCCTAGTGCTGCCTCTCCTTTTCCCTGCCTGTGCCTCCCTCAGGGTCTCGGGAAGGAGACTGAGGCAATCCTGAGAAAGACCACATCCATGTCCCTACAGCCATGGCGGCCCTAGGGCAGAGCCCCAGCCCCGTGGACCACTCACTCTGGGCTCCCATTAGCGCTCCTCCCCTTGGATCATTAAATATGTATATCTTATTACACGCCTTGTTAGAGTATCGAGCTCTATTGACTGATGATAAATCCTGAGCCTCGTCCTGGCCATAAATTTATCTGGAGATGATGAAGACTCAATAATCTAGTCAGGCAGATAATATCATCGGGCCTTAAAAAAGATCATTACATTATATGTCAGAATTAAAAGTGAAATACGCCGTAGTAACAGGGCGGCTGCTCTGGCCATTACAACGGATGCTTGCCTCCCCCAACTCGATCCCAGCCAAGGACCATCCAGGTAGAGAGACCAGGAAGCCTCACCTTCCTCCTGGCTGGGTGCCACAGCTAGAAGTGCCAGCGTACACCCCGATAACCTATGGCCAAGTGAAGGGGGCCTGGCCAGGGAGGGGTGGGGAAAGAGGTGGCTACTGAGAACAGCTGAGTAGATCCACCATACCTGGCAGCCGCATCTGCCCCAGCCAAGATTCCACCTTACCCTGTCCCTAGGGTCTCCCCCAAGACAGTCTCTGGGCTCTTCAGCGGTTCCAATAGGAAGGTGTCAGGGCCTCACCCCCTTCCAGAATGGCCTGAACAACCAGGACAGATTCTTTCCAAAATGGGGACACTGAGATAGAGAGAGGTTAGGCTACCTGCCTGTGCTACCCTAGACACCTGGAGAGTACCAGGGCCTGTGACCTGGCCCCAGACCCATGTGCCAGCAGCCCAGCCTTTCCTGTGAGCATGTGCTATCAATCCAGACACAGCCACCTCCTTCCGAGACTTCAGCCCCAACCATCCTGACCTTTGAGAAACCTTACTGCCAGCCTCTTTATTCTCTGACCTCAGCAGTAATGACCTTCTCCATTGTCTCTCACCCTCAACCTTTTAAACATCCTACTATTCTTGCTTTGAAATATTAAATATCCCTAGTCTCTGACAATAATACGGGTTGAGTATCCCTTATCCAAAATGCTTAGGACCAGATGTGTTTCGGATTTTGGAATATTTGCATATACATAATGAGATATCTTGGGGCTGGGATCCAAGTCTAAACACAAAATTCACTTATGTTTTATATCAACTTTATACACATAGCCTGAAGGTAATGTCATGCAATATATTAATAATTTTGCGCATGAAACAAAGTTTAGACTGCATTTTGACCATGACCTATCGCATGAGGTTATGTGTGGAATTTTCCACTCATGGTGTCATGTTGGTGATCAAAAAGTTTTGAGTTCTGGAGCACTTTGGGCTTCAGATTTTCAGATTAGAGATGTCCAACCTACATAGTTTTTCTTTCACTCACTGCAACCTTGAGACCATTTATAACTTTACTCCCTCCATAATACATCATCCTTCCTGTCTTTGCTTTTTTCCTTGCCCACTTTTGACTGCGTACCCAACAGCCACCCCTGGTGCCATGCTGGAGGAGCCCACTATTCCCCCAGGTAACCAGGGTTAATCCTTTGTAGTTTGAGCCATTTCTAGTGATCCCATCTCCCCTTAGCAGTCATTGGTGTAGTGGTGGGCATGTGTCCTGGCTACTGAGATTTGAGGGCAGGTTTGCTGAAAGGTCTTCAAGGAAAATTTCTTCACTCTTATGAAGAGCAGCAGGAGGGGAAAATAGTCCTCTATATTGTGCTGGATGTTTTCATAACTGCAAATAATATCTGGGACTGCAGAAGCCATCTTCCGACCTTGAGGCGGTCAGCCTGTGAAGACCATGCTGATGATAAAAGAGCAGAAAAATGGAAAAAATCTGGGTCCCCGATGACATTGCTGAGACATTGAATTAACCAATCCCAGGATCACCTTACCTCTAAATTTCTTTTGTGAGATAGTAAATCCCCTTATTATTTAAGATACTTTAAATTGAAATTTCTTTTTCTTACAGCTGAAAGTATACTAACTGATACAGAATACAAAGGCAGGAAGGTGAATGATGTAAGGAATGGACCTCACAGTGTAGAACTGACTGAAGGGAGGAGGCAGGCAGAGGGCCAAGGCTGCTGCTATGTTAGGCTGGGAAGTCAGTAACTATTTTTATGCTCTCTTGAAACATTTGATCAAGTTGTTTCTTGCTGTATCTCAGGACACAGGCCACGTTACTAAAAAGGCTGAGTCAGGTTTAGACTGAAACCCACGTGAAAACAGAGAGGGAGGAAAATAAAACTTTACTAAGAAAGGTGCAATGTAGGTTGACTAAGAGCCCCACAGCTCCTCAGAGTCATCAGACCCAGGCTGCTTCCTTCTTTCTGCCCTGCCATTCTCAGCATGTGGCTTCCTATCCCAAGATTATTTCATGGTCCAAAAAAGCTGCTGGAGTTCCAACCATCACATCCACATTTCAGGAAAAAGGAAGGAGGAAGATGGGAAAGGCAAGAACAGTATACTTCCCAGCTGAGTTGTTTCCTTTTAAGTATCATTCCTGGAGGTCCCCCATAACACATTTCCTTTTATTTCACTGGCCAGAGCTCAGAGACATGGCTATACTTAGCTTACCTAGCTGTATGAGAAACTAAAAAAGCAGTTTTTTTTTTTTTTTTTTTTTAAAGAGATGGGGCTCTCTGTCACCCAGGCTGGAGTGCAGGGAGATCATTATAGCTCACTGCAGCCTCGAACCCCTGGGCTTAAGCGATCATCCTGCCTCAGCCTTCTGCGTAGCTGGAACTTCAGGTGTGTGCCACCATGTCTAGCTAATTTTTATTTTTATTTTTTAGAGATGGTGGTCTTACTATGTTGCCCAGGCTGGTCTTGAACTCCTGGCCTCAAGTTATCCTCCAGCCTCAGTCTCCTGAGTTGCTAGGATTACAGGTGTGAGCCACCATGCCCAGCCTACTCTTTTAACTGGGTACACACTGATGTCCCTAATTATACAGGGGTTCTATTTAGTAAGAAAGAAGAGAAACTGCATGGTGGATATGTACCAACTCATTTCTGTCCTAGAAATATAACTGACATACCTCCCTTTGAAGCTTGGAGTCCACGGCCCATCATTTTGATCAATCTTTTTCTTGTCAATATCTTCAACTCTCTTGTTCCCTTTTCCTTCTGTCATCCTTGCCTGGAAAAACCCAACTCTGCTTCTCTATGCCTGCACCTAGACAGAGTGTGACTAGAGAAAATCATAACCTCATAGACTAGTGCCACTTACAAGAGCAGAGTCATCAGCCTCAGGTGCATATATAAAACTGCCCAGCCAATCTTCCACATTCCTGATTAGTGTGCACTCCCTCCCTTCAACCCTAGTGACAATTTCAAGTTTCTCTACTTTCCACAAATCTCAAATCCCCTGCCCCAGCATGGCCCCAACCCCCTTGTTCATGCAAAAAGACAGTTCTGTCTCCTTCACAGAAGCCACTCTCCTGCATCTGTACCAGTCCTCTCCTCCACCCTGTCATGAGAAGGGACAAATCCTGATGTCACTTCCTAAGCCCATACCTCCACTCCACCTGGATGGTGTCCAACCAGAACCCGGGCCTTTTCGGGGCCCTTACTGTATTCCCCCTTCTCTCTGACACAGCTTCAGGTTTTTTTTTCCTGCACTGATTCCTTCACATAAGCATGTAGATATATTAATTCTCTCCCATCTTGGGAGAAAATGAGTCTCCTTTTAACCCCCTTTTCCATGTGGCTAGTACCCAACCTCTCCTCCCTTTTAGAGGCAAACTTCAGAGTAGTTTACACTCAAGGTCTCATTTCCTCTTCTCCCACCTTGCAATCTGATCATTGCTTTACCAAAACTGCTTTCTCCAATGATCCCTATGATTTGTGGAGTGAAGCTTTTCTGGCTGTGATGGACACAGTGGACTACTCACTCCTTGAAGCTCTCCTTCCCATGCTCTCTTTCCACACGATCCTCCTCAGTTCCTCTGAACACTCCTTAGATGTGGGTGTTGCTCAGAGCTGTCATTGGCCCTCTTCCCTTCTTACCCTCTACTCTCTCCCTAGGCCAACTTATCCACTCCCTGGGTATTTAATTACCACATATATTCCAATAATTTTACACCCATATTCCCACTACCACCAACCTGATCCAGGCCACCACCGTCTCTCACCTAGGTGACAGCACTACCCCTCCTAATCTCTCCTCTGTGGTATCCTTTTAAACCACAAGTCTGGTCATTTCACTCCCTTGTCTTAAAACCTTTCAGTGGCCAAGAAACATAAGAAAATATGCTCAACATCACTAATCATCAGGGAAATGCAAATGAAAACCACAATGAGATACCACCTTACCCCTAGCAGATCTAGCCATTACTAGAAAGTAAAAAAATAACAGATGCTGGCGTGGATACAGACAAAAAGGTACACTTAAACACTGCTGTTGGTACTGAAAACTAGTACAACTTCTATGGAACACAGTATGGAGATTTCTCACAGAACTAAAAGTAGACCTACCAGCAATCCTGCTACTGGGTATCTACCCAAAGGAAAAGAAGTCATTTTATAAAAAAGACACCAGCACCCAAAATGTTTATCACAGCACAATTCACAATTGCAAAGATACGGAATCAACCTAAGTGCCCATCAACTGATGAGTGGGTAAAGCTAATGTGGTGTGTACACACACACACACCATGGAGTGCTACTCAGCTATAAAAAGGAATGAAATAATGTCTTCGCAGCAACTTGGATAGAGCTGGAGACTATTATCCTAAGTGAAGTAGCTCAGAAATTTTGGAAAAACAAATACCACATGCTCTTACTTATAAGTGGGAACTAAATGAGGGGTATAAAGTGGTATAATAAACATTGAAAACTAAGAAGGGAGGAGGGTGGGAGGGGGCTATAGGATAAAAAGCTACCTATCAGGTACAATGTACACTATTCCGGTGATAGGTACACTAAAAGCCCTGACTTCAACATTATACAATTCATCCATGTAACAAAAAACACTAGTATCCCCTAAATCCATTGAAATTAAAAAACAAACACCCTTCAATGATCCTGAAACAGAAAATTAATGGAAACACTGGTGAAATTAAATTAAGGCCTTTACTTTAGTTAACGGTATAGTACCAGCCAGGTGTGGTGGCTCATGCCTGTAATCCTAGCACTCTGGGAGGTCGAGGCAGGAGGATTGCTTGAGGTCAGGAGTTTGAGACCAGCCTAAACAAGAGTGAGACCCCATCACTATAAAAAAATAGAAAAATGAGCCAGGCGTGGTGGCGTGCATCTGTAGTTCTAGCTACTTGGGAGGCTAAGGTGGGAGAATTGCTTGAGCTCAGGAGTTTTGACTTTGCAGTGAGCTGTGACGACACTGCTGCACTCTAGCCAGCATGACAGAGCAAGACCCTGTCTAAAAAAAAAAAAAAAAAAGTATAGCACCAATGTTAATTTTCTGATGCTGATAATTGTACTGTTACTATATAAGATGGTAACATTAGGGAAAACTGGGTAAGGGATATATAGCAACTTTCCTACAAATGTAAAATTAATTCAAAGTAAAAAGTTAAGAGTCAAAAATTAAAACAGATCAGGCATGGTGGTTCACTCCTATAATCCTAGCACTTTGAGAGGCTGAGATAGGAGGATTGCTTGAGGCCAGGAGTTCAAGAACAGCCTGAGCAACATGGCGAGACCCTGTCTCTACCAAAAATAGAAAAAAAATTAGCCGGGCGTGGTGGTGCACACCTGTGGGAACTAAATGAGGAGTATATATGGTCATAAAGTGGTGTAATGGACATTAAAACTAAGAAGGGAGGAGGGTGGGAGGGGTAAAAAGCTATTCGGGAAGCTAAGGCAGGAGGATCACTTGAGCCTAGGAGTTTGAGGTTGTAGTGAGCTACAGTGACACCACTGCATTCTACCCAGGGCAACAGAGTGAGACTCTGTCACACACACACA
This sequence comes from Lemur catta, assembly GCF_020740605.2. Taxonomy (NCBI): domain Eukaryota; kingdom Metazoa; phylum Chordata; class Mammalia; order Primates; family Lemuridae; genus Lemur; species Lemur catta. The sequence continues at coordinate 93,867,979 of NC_059130.1, read as the reverse complement.
CAAAAAAAATTAAAAACAACCAACACGACATCCAATGGTTCCTCACTGCTCAGGACAACATCCAAACCCCTTTATAAAATGCTAGGGATCTGGCCCTGGTTAGGTCCTCTGGTTTCATCATTTCCGATCTCCCGTTACACAGAGGAGTTCAGGCTCTTTTGCCCCTTGGCTTTTTCACATGCTCTGCCTTCTGCCTGGAAAACTCCTCCTCACTTCTCTCCTGGCACTCCCCTCTCATCCCTCACGGCCCAAGTTCACCAGCGTTTCTTCCAGGATGCCTAATGTCTGCCCCATCTTTGTGCTGGGAACCTCTTCTGTGTGTTTCCACAGCACCCAATTCTCCCCCTATCACAACTGCCTCTCCGTCACCTCCTGCTAGACCACAAACCCCTTGAGGGCACCAATGTTATCTACCCAGGGCCCTCAGGAAATATGCATTGAGTGGATGGGAGGGAAGGACTGGAGGAAAAGAAGAAGGGAGGGTGAAGGGGCAAGAGCACAGGTGAACCTACTCCAGCCCTAACACTTGCCACCCAAAGCCTCGACATGCCCAGGCCCTGAAAATCCATCATGGTCTTTGTCTCCTGCTTCCAGGCTTCAGCCTCCTTCCTTCCTGGCACTTTGGCTTGCCTAAGACTCACTGTGCCAGGAAACTGGCTGGGGCCTGAGCTCTCACCGTTCTGGCCAGCGTGTCCTGCAAACCAAGGCAGCCAGAGATCATGGTGGTGGTGCTGGGACTCCCCAGTCCTAGCCAATGATACCCTGGAGAAGGGCCTAGTAATGCCTGGGGACTCTGGGAAGGGGGGCTGCCCTCCCTAAGCCCAGTCCCACCTGGTAAATATTTCATCCTCAAGCTGCTCAGCTAATCCCTATTAATTTCAATACCGCTGCCTTGCCTGGCTCAGCTCCCAATGCATTATTTATCCCCTTTGTTTGTTTGTCGCTAACAGGTGGGCCCCAGCGGAGGCGCTGACTGGGGACAAGCCCACTCCATCACTGTGTGGCTGTGAATTAATCATGAGGACTAATGGGAACCACCTCAGCTCCAGGCACTTCCCTAGCCGCCTCCCCCTGCCATGGCACCCAGGGGTGGGCCAGGGCCATCTCAGCTCAGTTCAAGTCAATTCAAAACACCACGTTTTATTTACAATCTGCCTACACATGTCAGACACTGTGCTATGCTTTGGGGATACAAGCTGAACAAAACAGACATAAGTTCTTGCCCTCAAGGAACTTACAATCTAGTAGGAGAGAGAGGCATTAAACAACTTTCAAATAAGTAATTTCTTAATTACAACTGTGGTTAAATGCTATAAAGGGGGTGCAGGGTGCTGTGTAAAAGTATACAAGGAGAAGGCGATTTGACCATGTCTAGGAGTCAGGGGAAGCTTCCCTGAGGAAGCAAACTTGGAACTGAGCTCTGAAGGATGAGCCTGAGTTACTTAGGCCACGTGAGAAGGCTCTGAGGTGAGACAAAGTTGGCAGGTTCCAGGAGATGAGGGAAGGGCCCAAGTGTAGGGAGCAGGAGGGGAGTGGCTTGAGAAGGGGCAGGAGCAGTCAGCAGAGGACAGAGGCTGTGAGTCTGTCCAAGTGCACAGGGACTGCCCCTAAGCCAACAAGGCTGGGAATGGGGACTCTCTTCTGCCTAATGACCAGCCTTAGTCCTGATGGATACCATGGAGTCATCAGGATTTTCACTCACAACACCCAATACAAACACACACTCACACTACTTCTGCTGACTGGAGCAACTTCTGATTTCTTGACCTTGTGCTTGTGGGCCTTCGGAGGCTGTCCCTGGTGCTGGGTCCTCTTCCTCCAAGGACTCCTTGATTCCTACTTGCTCCTCCTGCCCACCCTTGAGGTGGTCAAGATCTTAACCTTTAATAGGATGGATCAGGGAACTCAGGTGAGCACCTGGCCTGGGGGCTTGTGAGCAGCCTAAAGGCTTTGGTGTTCCCATGGAAGGACAGGGCTAGGTCTGGCCCCTCAACCCTGTGGTGGAACCAGGCACAGGGCTGAGAACACTGACCTCCCTCAGGCAAAAGTGCTCACCTCACCTCTCAGTAAGGAACTTCCCCACCTCTGAGGCCCCAGTCCTGGCCTGGGCACCCAGAAGACTTCAGCAAGTACTCTGTGAAAGAGTGATTAAACAAAGTGAATACCTCACCATCTCCCACAAAAATCTTTTCCCCAGACACACACTTTCCTCAGAAATTTTTCTAGAGATTTAAATAGACAAAGGAGCTAATATGTACTCAGGATTTTATTATACTTACTTTCAGTGAGCCTGGGAGTTAGGAGCTATCATTGAACCTACTTTATTACTATTTACTTTTTGTAGAGACACGGTCTTGCTATGTTGCCCAGGCTAGCCTCCCAGAGTGCTGGGATTACAGGTGTGAACCACAGAGTCTGGCCAAACCTACTTTAAAGAGAAAGAAACAGAGGCCCAGGATGGTAAATGACTTACCCAGGGCCACTCAACCTGGAAGGGATGAGCCTTAATCAGAATGAGGTCAGCCTGGCTCCAGGCCACCCAGAGGTATGCTCCCTCTGTGGGCCCTCCCTCCACAACGCCAGGGAACCCAGCTCCCGAGAAAGAACCTAAAATGCACCTGGTTTTTGAACCAAGTGAAGCTCTGCCGGGGAGAGTCCTCACTGTGCACATGCTCAGGGTTTGTAATTCTATTCAAAGTGGCCACTTTGAAAATCCATATGTCTCCAGGCTCCCTGTACATCATGGTGTCAAGTCCTGGAGCAGAGGCATCCATCAGTGGCTCCCAAACGCCAAGGTCTGTATGCCTACATGCCTGATCCCCCCCAAGTGACTGTCCTTGGCTCCTGCCTGCTCTGGCAGCATGACCTCGCCCTGTGCAAAGGCTCACTCTCACCCTAGCTGTCTGCTTGGACCAGCCTTACCCTTGCCTTAAGACCCGTCTGGCTGCCCTGCCCCCCTGTCCCAAATACCTCCTTGCCCCTACCCGGTCTCTGCCCTTCTCTCTCTGAGATAGGCAGCCACCACGGAGGCAGCCTCGATAACTTGCTAACGTGCTGCCCATGCTGTTCTTAAAAATTTATGACTGTGCAACATGAAAAATCCGGCTGAGGAGCCATCATTAGCGGTCCTGCCTCCCTCCCCCACCAGAGCCGCCCTTGTAAATTGAGATTTATGGCTGCAGCAGGCGGGGCGGAGGCGTGTGCCGGCGGTGAGGATGCTGTGGGGGAGACAGGGAGAGACCAATGAGGCAGCGGTGGGGCCAGGGGCTCCCCCCTGCGGCAGCTCCAGTTCATCACAGGCTGCGGTGCGGCACCTACAGACCGGGAGGTGTGAGGAGCCTGGGTGTCCACAGAGCGCAGATTCCGCTAGGCAGGGGACGGGAGGGGGAGGGGCCTAAGCCACACACTGGCTCCTTTAGGTGTGTAGGCCCAGATCCTGAGGTGCTAGGTGCGAGCAGAGGTCTCTAGGAAGAAGGCGGCATCCTTGCTGGGCACATCCAGTCCGCTTCTCCGACCAGAAGCATCTGGGCTGGGCTGTGACTGAGGCATCCCAATCAGAGAACTGAGGGGGAGGCAGGCACCCCCACCTTCCGCTGCTGAGCAGGGCCAGTGGAGAGAGTGCAGCACTGGACCCAGTCACACAGCCTCCCCCCACAGGGGCCTGGCTGGGGCTGCGAAGGAGGTGATCCCACAGCCTGCCCTCCCCCTGCAGGCCCTCCCTATCCTCTCTCCTCCACCTCCTCCCCTGCTCACTTAGCCCTGTCAGCCAGGCCATTATGAAATTGGGGTTTCATTTACAGACTAATTAAACATTACAGCTTGTTCACAATTACAACGCGGGGATGAGGGAGTAACTAATTACGGAAGAAATGAGCTAACATTTATCTCTGCTCCCACCCTCCCTCTTCCCTCTGCCCCCCCAACCTGGCTTCCTCCCACTCTGGTCAGTACCGGCTCTCTGGGCTTACCTCCTAGGATGGCGCCCTGGCACCCCCCCCCCAACCCTGGACGCAAGATCAACTGCTGTTCCAGCTGTTCTGGAGTTGGGCTTAGTTCCCAGGGCCCTGTGGCAGGGGACAGCCAGGGCTTTTGTGCAAGCCCCTGTGGGTCTGACTAGAGTATGGGACCCTGTGATGGTATGTGAGGCTATGACATCTGGTGGGGGGGGGAGGGCTCCGCTTTGGGGTGTGTGACAGTGCTGTGGGGCTGTGTGGCTCTATGCATCTTCCTCTTGTGGGACAGGTTTTGATGTGACTGCTGCAGATGACTATTTGTGTGATGGGATATGAGCGTGAATGAACCACACCCTCACCCCCCACCTGCAGAACAGGACAGAAAAGAACCAAGTGGTCTGCAGGAGGCAATGGCCAAAGCAGGCCTGGGATATGGTCCCAACAGCCCAGGGCCCAAATTCCCACTGGCCGGCCCCATTCACTCTCCTGCCTCAGAAGCAAGAGAGGCAGGTTACCCTGCCCTGGGGCTCAGCTGGCCTGGCCTTGGCCTCTGGCCAGATGCCCCCTCTGGGGCCTAAGGAACCTCCTAGGGGCCTGGGGTGCCCCCTGTGGGCAGGAGTCCTGGGGTCTGGCTGGCCTGCCGCAGGGTTTAATAATAGTAACAGTGAGTGTAAGCGTTTCCATCCTTCCTGCCTTTGGGCAGAAGAAGAAAGGAAAGAGGAGGGAGAGGAGGGAGTGGAGGGAGCCGGCTGAAGGGAGGCTTTGAGGCCTCAGAACTCACATCAAACGGCAGGATCTGGGCCTAATTGTCTGACCCCTGCCCCTGCCTTCAATCAGCTCTGCGGCTCCCCGCCCGCCCCTTGCCTAACTAGCAGCCATGTTCTCCTCATTAGGACAAGCTCCCCTTGCACACATGTCCCCGGACATGTCCCCAGCACTCCCAGCTCCCAACCTTGCTGGTGGGAGGGTACAGCGGGGACCCAGTTTTGGAGGGGCCCCTGGGACAGTTCTACCCTCAGCTACTGCGGCTGGCTGGCCTGAACTGCATCAGTCCCTCTCCGAGCTACAGAGGCTTGGATGCCGCATGCTGGGACACACTCCTGGGCTGGCTCAGCTGCTGGGTGCGTTCTGTCCTCTGTGTGTCCTCCCTGCTGCAGCCCAGCTGTCTTGGCCACGCAGCTCCTGAGGGCAGGACCTGTTTGACTCCTGTCCCGTTGCCTGGCTTAGGCTGTTCTGCCTAGTAGGAGGTCTGGGTCAGCGTCTATGTTCACGGGCTAGGAGCTGAAGGAACCTGTCTGCCTCCTGCACAAGGAAGGCTCACTTAAACGGATTCAGGCATGGTGATATGTCAGTGTGTCTGCGGCTGGTGGAACAGCAGTGAAGCTGCAGGGCTTGGTGATTAAGAGCTCAAACCCTAGACCAGGAGAGATCTGTGTTCAAATTCCAGCTCTCCTGCTGAGTAGCTCTGGGTGAATGACAACATTCTTGAGCCTCCGTGTCCTCACATACAGCAGAGATGACAGCCCCATCACAGGGTTTGAGAACTCAATGAGATAACAGATTCAGAGCCCTCTGTGCTATACCTGGCACTCAGAAAATGCAGAATGATACTGGTGTGACTCAGATCAGACCAAACAAATTCCCCTGTCCATTAGCCAAAGGCCCCACCTTCCCTAGCTGGGGAGTGGGTCCAGTAGTGAAAGGAGCTGTGGGGAAGGGTCCAGAACACTGTAGAGGAGTAGAAACAGTCCCAGAGGGCACAGATAATACTAGGAGCAGAAGCACCTATGCTGGAGCCTAACTGTGGGGCAGGGATGTCATGCAAGTAGCTTCAGGTGGAGAGTTAGGGCCCAGCTTAAGGAGTGTCAGGTGGCACTAGCTCAGGTGAGGTGGGTAGCAGGGCTGGCCCACAAGGTATGGATGGCCATGGGTGCTGTGGGCCTGGGGGAGGGGCTGGAGTGAGGGCGCTCTGGGGACTCATGCTCAGAGCAGCAGACCTGTTGGGGACGGGGGGAGGGGCTGGCCTGGTCTGGGCCCTGACATTGTCTCTCACCTTAAACCAGCTGTAATGACTTGCAAATATTGATGGCAACGCAAACTACAGAGATTGTGTTTTTCGGGAGTGAAGGTGGGGAGAGGGGATAAGGAGGAAAATAAACTGAAATGAAGTCTGGTTATCTCCCATCTGTGGCTGCTCCTAATCCCCCAGCCCAAAGGAATCCAATGCAGTCCCTTATCTGCCCTGTCAATCACTCAATCACCACCCAGTGCTCCAGTGCTCAGTCGGCACCACACGCCCTCATACACACTCAAACACATGCTCTCACACGCACACACATGCACACACTCACTCCACTGACTCTTGCTCCAACACTCCCGCCCACCCCCCAGCCCATTACTCCTCTGAGTAGGAGCAGCCAGCACTCTGGTCCTGCCAGATGGATGCAATTTGCATAATATCAGCAGCGGAGGCTGCAAGATCACCAGGGGTCAGGGCGCTGACATCCCCGCACAGTCTATCTGCAAGTGCTAATTTGGCCGGCATTGATCTGTCTTTCTGATTTCTTTGTCATTTACGTCTGCGATGGTTTGACAGGAGATACAGAGAGAGACAAGGGGAGGCCAGGCTGGGGCCTGGGGCTAGGAAGGTAGGGAAACAAAGATTGTACTTCCCAATGCATCAGCACACATAGGCCACACACACACACACCCAGAGCCTTCCTCTATCCATTTGTCCATCAGCTCACCATCCATCCATCCATTTTTCCATCTGTGGTGGTTACTGAAGACTAGAGCCTGGTGTCTGGCAAGAACCAATTCCTCAGATGTCCCTGGGGCTCCAAGGGGGTCAGCTCAGGGAGGAAGGAGCCAGCACCCCTCTCCTGAAGCACTACCCAGGCAGGCAGTGCAGACCCTGCAGATACCTGGAGTTATCCCATCCATCCTCCTGGCTTCTCACTTTCTCAGGGCCACACCAGAGAGAGCTAGATGGGAGTGGGCTCTGGTGCTGGGGAAGCAAACACTCTAGCTGTGTTCTCTGCCCTCCCCACAAGGCAGCTGGACTGACTCCTCCCTCCCGGCCCTGACGATGGACATAGCTGGAGGTAGTGGGGGAACCTCTCTGGGACAGATGGGGAGAGGGACATCAAGGTCTGCAGGGGCTTCACACCAGTCCTTCATCACTCTCAGGCCATCCAAAGCCCAGACACTGGGAATCCTGCGGATTCTGAAGCTCCACATCCTATCAGATCTCAGTGCTACCTGCTGAACCCCCAGCCAGAGTCCTTACAGTCTTCCCCGCCTTGGGGGGGGGCGGTTAACCACAGGGAGGGGGACATTGCCAGGCTAGGAAATGTCATGGGGAAAGAGAAGGGGAGATGACTGCAGCTCTGGCAAAATCCCTCTGCGAGAGGTGGCCATGGTCACTCTGCCAAGGGATACAGAGGGGCTTGAGGCTTCCCAGGGGTGTGAGCCCCCCACCCCCCAGGCCACAGTGGCTCTGTCTTGGCACCACCCCCTTTCCCTTGCCTATGGTAGCAGGAGCAGGGTGATCAGAAGGAACTCCCTGCTGGGCAAGAGGGGGGCTGGCGTTTGGTGTGTGCTAATCCTGGGCCTGAGGTCTTCAGAGGGACCTGGGAAACTTCAAGGAGGGGAAGGCAAAGCTGTACTGCAGACGAGCTCATTAGCCAGCACCCCCACCCCCCCACGAGGAGGAGGGCGGGCGGCCCAGTGAGCGTGGCGGCAGAGGCGGCAGAGAAAAGGCTGTCACTGTCCTTTCTTCCTTTTGGTACAAGCGTCTCCCTGAGCCGACGATTCTCCCGCAGTGACACCTCTCACGGGCACTAATGAGATCCGTGTCACAGAGCTAATGCGTTCTGACTGGACTCTTGATAGACACCCCACTCCTTCAGGGGAGACCACAGGCCAGCACTGCCTGCCCCCCGGGCCAAGCCCCCACCCTGCCTCCTGCCAGCCCAGCTCTCTTGCCAAACTATCCTGGGTGGCACACTCCTGGGAGAGTCCACTCGGTCTCTGGCCATGCCACCTGCACCATAGGCCTCAGAGGGGTCTCCTCAGTCCTGGAACAGAGGGGCTAAGCTCCAAGGGCAGGACCACACAGCTGGGTGTCAGGGAAGGTTGCAGTTACTCTCCCAGCCAGTGAAACCAGCAGTCTTTGGGGCCTTCATGTCACAATAACAGTTAAGATTTTACTGACATTTCCTGTGCAGATTTCCAGAAAGAAAGAAGGGAAGGAGGCCCAGGCCTTGCCCTTAGAGAACCCAAGTATGTAAGGGCCAGATTGTTACCTCCAACAAATTATAATCGGGCCCAAGTGTGTATTTGGTATACTCACACTGGGAGGGCCAGGTAAGATTCCCAGAGGAGGTGGCCCCTGGAAGATGGGCAGAATTCTCCCGGGCCAAGAGGTGGAGAGCAAACTGAAATCACAAAGAACTGTCAGGGCCAGAAGGAGGTCAGATGCCAACAGCTGCAGGGCCCAGGCTCTGAAGGCAACTGTAGGAGGGTGAAGGGGTGGCAACGCCGCCTTTCCCTTCTTCCTCAGCTGCTGCTACTGAGGCTTTGTCAAGGCTTGTTGTGTTTCACATGATGCTGAGAGAAATGAGGGAAGAGAGCTTGTTTTCTTCCAGATTATCTCTGTTGGTAGCACAAAGCCTGACACCAAAAATGTACGTCATAGTTCAGCACAGTGATGAGAACACAGGCTCTGCACTCGGATGGACTTGGGTTTGAATCCTGGCTCCTCAACTCAACTGGCTGTGTGACTTTACGCAAGCCACTTAACTTAGCCTTAGTTTCCTCATCTATAAAATGGGAATGATGATGCCTGCCTTCATATCATATGACTGTTGTGAAAATTAAATTAGTTAATATAAAGTGCCCTAAAATACTGTGAATGCTTTGCTGACCCTTTGCTGAAATGACAGAAGGAACACTCAGCAGTTCCCCATGGAAGCTGCCTTGCCTCAGGGCCTTGGGCCCAAACCCAGGATGCTGACGGTGCCCACTGCAGTCCTGGAAGTCAGCAGCTCTAAACACATAGTCCTTCCTCACCCACAACCCGTTCCAGCACCACCCTGTTCACCAGGCTGCCAAGGCCAATCCACTACCCCAGGAGGAAGTGTCCCTCCCCCTCAGATGCCACACTGACAAGCCTCCAGCAGCCTTTTCGCCCAGCGCTCCACCGCCTCTGGACCCTCTTTGGCCATCCCTAACCCCACCTCTCTCCCTCAGTGCCCAAGGCCAAGCCCACCTGTGAGCCCTGTGGCTGTCATCTTTACCAATACATTTCTAGCACCTAGCACAGTTCCTGACATATAGCAGGTACAAGGTCACGTGTATTGAATGAAAGTTTTGCCTGGTCCCTGGCCTCCATTTCCACAGCCACTGCCCAGCTCTGAATTAACCATGACCTCTTGCTTACCTTATTGTACCTTTCCTTTGGCCTCCCTGTCTGTAGTTTCTCCTCAAGAGGCCTTCCTGTACTAACTACCAGACTGCACTGACTGAAGCCCAACTCTGACCAAGTCACTCCCCTGCCCCAAACACTCCCACAGCCCCCCTCAAACATGTCAGCCCGACAAGCGCCACCATGCCAGCTGGCCCTGTCTCCTTCTACAGCTGATCCCCTGCCCTGCACCTGTCACCCCAACACTCCAGCTAGCCTGCCTCCTTGCTCTCCTGGCACCTCCACACCACCCATGCCACACTCCCATGGCACTGCAGGAACCAAGCAGACGCTGGAGATGGCTAAGCTGTGGGATCTGCAGAACCCTCGCCCAGCATCACCCAGTGCACCTCACCCCCCACCAATATACATACCACTCCCCACTCCAGGCTGGCAGCTCCTCACACAGTTAATTAGCACCATGTCACTGAGGACCAGCCTGAGTGGCCAGTGACAGGAGCTGACCCCTGACCCCAGGGCTGGGAAGCAGTCCACATCAAACTCTTACAGCGCGACCCTTTTAGCACGCACAGTAACTCGGGGCACCGCCAGCTGAAGCTCATTAAAGCTGTCTCTTTGGTGCGAGGGCCATTAACCTCACTGCTCAAAACTCACGCCTCCCCTCCCCGCCTCTCCCAGCCCAATTAATGCCCTGCATCCTCCCTCCCTTCCAAGCACCCTCACCCACACCTCAGAGGCAGCCAGAGCTGGCAGGGCAGCCCTCTTCATTCAAAGACTATGAAGACCAAGTGCCAAGAACCCTCTAGGGAGCCCCTGGTGCTGGCAAGGCACAAGAGGAGGAAGCTCCTTGAGCACCCACTATGTGCCAGGCACTGCAAAAGTGCTTTACACAGGTGACTTGCTGAACCTTCCCAACAGCCCTGAGAGGCAGGTGGCACTGTCCTTCGTCTAAGGTCACAGGGTCCTGGGTGGTGGAGCCAGAACTTCCTGTGGCTCCAAAGCCCTTACTCCATTGCCACTCAAAGTCTTGGGCTGCCCCACTGGGCCCACCCAGGTGGAGAAACCTTCTTTTGTGAAAGAGGAGGGGCTACCTCAGGGTTCCTAACCCAGGATCAACAGGCGAACAGACAGGAGGGCCATCACTGAGTCTCAAGAGGAACCAAGAGTGTGTCAATGTATCTTCTCACAAAGGGGTTCCCTGGGACAGACACACAGAAGCAGGGCACCCAGATCAAGGCTGTGCAGGGTCCATTAACACAGTCCCACTCTCCCTCGTACCAGCCAGACTCAAGGACTAGCAGTTCCTTCTCCCCTGGACCAAAGCAAGTCTTCCCACTGGTCCTCTCTCTCTGGCCCCTCCCTTTTCCATCACTCTTTCATGGATTCATTTGTCCATGCACCCGTTCATTCATCCATCCATATGCATTTACTGTGCACCTACTAAGAACTAGTTTTGTGTAGCACAAACTATCTCATTGATTCTGAATCAGAGCTTTGATCATGTCATTCTCTTGCTCACAAACCTTCTACATCTCCTCAAAACCTCAGGAAAAATCTACACCCTTTAACCATGCAGCATTCAAGGCCCTGCTTATGTCTTTGTTTATTTTCTAGCTGTTCCCTAACCCAAATTTTTCCACTCCAGTCACGGGAAACTACTTGTAGATGTCTGGACTTGTCTTCTCAATACACTGGGCCTCATGCCCCCAGGTCTTTGTACACATAGTCTTCCTACCTAAAATATCCCTACATTTTTCTGCCTAGCAAGCTCCTATTCACCTTTCAAAGATCCCAACTCAAGTGTTCTCTTCGTTAGGAAATTTCCTGCTGACCTCCCAGGCACATCACCTTGCTGAGTTTGGTGTCTTCTCTAAGTTGCATGGAGAACTTCTATGGGGGGGAACAGCAGTTCCAGTGGAGTACCCCCAGTTCCCCAGGCCTGGTGACTGCTTCCTCTTTTCCCCTGGACCTCAGAAGAGCCTTGGGATGTCCCAAAAAGAATGATATGGGGCATCCCAGGAGTCAGTGAGATGTAGCTGAAGAAGCAGAAGCTACCTTGGCAGTTGAGGACAGGGAAAACCTCCTCTGGGGAGATGCAGGTGTTTCTGTCACAGCCCTTAGTCCCCTGGGTGGCAAGCACCTGTTTCATTCTCTGTCTCTCTCCAGGATGTGCACTCCCTGAGAACAGGAACTTCTACTCAGCATGCTCAGCACCCACTAGGCACCAGTGAATGTCTGTGGAATAGATAAAGGGGCTACTCCTAGGTCCTTCAGTCCTTCTAGTATATCTCTCCAGTCCCCCATAAGGATACCTACCCAAAGGTACACAGGTTGTGACAATGTTGCAGCACCACCCAGGAATACCCTAGCTCCTCCACACTTGGAACAAAGTCTATGCCTGGTCAAGTACCCCACTTGAAAGCATTTGCATGCACACATGTGTGTTTGCGAACAAAATAAGACACAGAAACAAACAGATACACTTTCTGACAGATATACACAGGCTGGTGGTTGCTTCCCTACACAGACACATGCCCTCATAAAAATACGGATATATTGTTAAACATACACACACATCCTTCAAACAGGTATGTATTAATATAATCATAGACGAATTACACTCTTAGAGACATACAGCTAATGGTGTCACACATACGCAGGCATACAAATACTCAGACAGATACATATTCATACTGATACATCAGAAACTAGCAGAGCCTCCAACTCCCTGGAATCATAGCCACTCCAGTCTCCTACCAACCAGGAATCCCCCTGAGGGTGTACCCCCACCTGGTACCCCAAGTGGCCCCTCCCAACCCAGGCCCCGCTCAATGGAGGCTGCTGCTCCTGAGGGGGAGTCAATACCCCGTGGACGGAGCCATCGGTCAGAAGGACCCTGACTAATTAAAAGCTGGTGAGGTTTAAATAATTCATCTCCTTAACTCCCATTGATCGTCCAGTTTAGTGGCCACAGACCTGAAACAATATTAAACAGCCTCCTCCAGCCTCCTCCATGGGGGCTGGGTAAGCTGACATGTACCCACCCCGTGAGGACACTGCCCACTAGGGATGCAGCCAGCGAAGGGGGAACCTTGGCCTGAATCCAAGGCCACCTGTGACTCACCCAAAGCCAAGACCCCAACCTCCTCTGAAATGTTTTGAGAGGTGCTTTCCAGTGGTCCTGTTCAGTAATCCCCTCACTCCCCCCCTCTCCCACTCCCCAGCTATGGAGAGAGCCCTGCTGGGGCAGTGTATGAGCCATGGAACCCCTCTGTGTGCCAGAGGACTGGGGCAGGCGGGCAGGGGACTGACCAAGCTGCCAGGGGTATATGCGAAGGGACTGACCGATGCCGCTGTGGGGCCGACCTATGTGCTGCAGGCTGAGGCCCTTGTTCATGTCTAGAAGTCCATTCTTGGGCCAGCAGCCCATGGCGAAGCTGTAAGCCTGGAAGACAGGAGGCAAGAGTGATTAACAGAGGCCCTGACCCCTGAACCAACCCTACTCACCAGGTCTCCCCCAACCCCCAGATTTTCCCACCAAAGGCTTACTCTCATAACTCCACCTTGTGAGAGTCCCCTCGCTGGGTCCCCTTTCCACTCCCCAGCAGAATGCTCCTTCCTTCTCCAGAGTTCCCCTTCTCCAGGGCTTCTCCCCAATTGAGTCCCCAGCCCTCACGGGGCACTCCTCATCAGGGCTCCTCTCTAGAGAGCTCCCAGTGACTAGCATCTTCCTCAGCAGGAGCCCTCCTCTCACCAGGGCACCCCCTTCACCATGCACCCTCCTTAGATTCCCCCCTCTCCAGAGCTCCAAGCACTTTGCTGGGCTCCCTCCCCATGGTATTACTGGTCACCAAGACTGGCTTCAGGAAGGACCTTGGAGTCCAGCGTATCCAAACTTCACTCCACAGATAGGAATACTAAAGCAAGGGCCCTGAGCAGGACTGGCTTGTAGAAGGCTCTCCGTGCCATGTGCGGGCTCAACTGAGGAGTGGAGTAAGGTCACCTGCTCAAGTCACGCAGCTGTGAGGGGAGTACATGAGGGCGTGTGTGTGTGTGTGTGTGTGTGTGTGTGTGTGTGTGTGTATGTGGTGGGGGGAGCAGATGCTCTGCTGAAGGTCAAGTGCTCACTTATGCATATTCAAAGCGGCCACCCATCGATCTGTACTTAATTGTTTTCCTGGGGTTGGGGAAGGAAGTGCTGGGGGCATCGATCTGCTCAGGCCCCCAGCACTCCGCTGCCCCCCTCCATCCCCTACCCATCCCCACCTGCCAGCAACCTCCACCTGAGGGACACATGGCAGGAAGGGGACAGCACTTTCTCTTACAGGCATGACTGACTTGACATCACAGATGAGGAAACTGAGGTCCAGAAAGAAGAGACTGACATGGCTTAGAACGCCATGAAGTGGCCAAACAGTATTTAATTCCTTCTTAGCCTGCTAACAAAGTCCTGGGCTTCTACCAGTGGGCCTGGCAGCTAGTTGAATCTTCAAACATTACCCATCCCCTCACTTTAGAAGTCCCTAAACAGCAGGCTGGCCTTCTCCCAGTGTCAGGACAGTGTGAAGGACAGTGATCAGTGAGAATGAAGCTTAGGTGAATCCCAGAAGTTGTGGGGAGAGGCATCCTGTGATGGAACTAAAGTGAATGCCAGCCATGGTCAGACGGGCATTGCAGTGCCCCAGCCCATTGTGAGGCCCAGGAGGTCCCCATCCCACTAACACAGAGGGGAGAGGGCCCAGCAACGGGTCAGAAACACAAGCCAGGAGGCTGGGCACAGGGTCTGTGCCAAGGTCCAGGGCACTGACTCTGTCCACCCTTCCTTCCCAGCTGCAGGAACTAACCCTTCAGCACCGTGGGTACTAGAAGGCTAGAGGCCAGTGTCCTGAAACCTCAGCACCCTTCAAAGCCATGTTCCTTGACCACAGAGGTACCAGCCACAGCCCAACTTCCCAGCCAACCTTTTCCTAAGTCACAGCTGAAACCACAAATGGGGGCTGAGTGTGAGGCTCAAGGACAGGGGAAAAGACGCTGGCGCAAAGCCAGGGCAGAGCGGGGATGCAGGCAGCAAGGGAAGCAGCCAGTGGGCGGTGCACAGCTGGAGGAGCTGCTGAGCCTGGCCAGGGCTGAGGCTGGAGCGCAGTGGGCCAGAGAGCAGTGGCGGCCGCCTTTCAAGTACTTTAAAATCACTTACAAAGGCCGGATTAAACGATCAGAAATTCCATTTAATAGGACAAATAAAGAAATAACAATCTACTCTATCAGCCTGGAGAAGGTGAGCTGGATGGGTTTTTCCCCCCCTCTAAAAAGGAAAAAGGGAAGGAAGCGGGGGAAAAAAGAAGGATAATGTGTGTTTACTCAAGCAAAGAAAAAAATATTTAAGTGATGTCGGGGAGAAGATTGCAGTAACTAGTGAAGAATAACATCGTCTACTTTGCTGTCAAATCACACCCGAATTTCAGTAATAGATTCTCGGCTGACACTCAATTCAATTCGAAGGTGATCCTGCTTTATCCCAGCCCATCAAATATTAAACACTTGCATTAGCAGGTGCTGCCGCTTCCCGGCTTAAAGCGGCGGGCGGGCGGCAGGGCTGCTGAGGCCCCTCCGCTCTGCTTGCAGCTCGGGGACAGGGCAGCTCAACGTTATCTGCACGTCATCCCGAGTCTTATCACAGCTAAGCGGGAAGACCACTTCAGATAACATTAGATGCTTGCCCCGCGCGTCACCATGATTAGATTATTATTGTAATTATGACTCCCCAAGATCTTTTGCAGACTGCACAGAGTGGGAGGAGGATGGAGGGCAGCAGAGCCCAGGAGGGCCAGGCTGGGCCAGAGCAAGCTGGAGCCCCTGGCAAGAAAGCGGAGGTGCCAGGCAAGGCGGCAGCCCAGTCCCGCCTGACGGATGCCTTTCAGGAAGGGCAGTCTAGCTTGTCAGAGCGAGGGCGAGATGAATTGGCGTCTCCACTGCGGCCGCGGGTGTCATGCCGCACAGTTTCATATTCCCAGATAAGGCGTGATAACCAATTGCTACCGTGACATGGCCTCATCCAGCACTTCCTCAGGGGGGTACAAGGCGGGGGGAGGGGTGGCGTGTGCACATGGGTCTGCCAAGCTCCTAATAAGAGGGATTTAATTTTTACAAATGCTGCTTCCAGCGGGGCCTTCACATACCAGCCAAAGTCCAAAATGATATTAAAAACGGTTAATTAAAACTGCTCTCTTTCAGCCTGGGCTCTCCCCCTGCTGCCCCTGCTGAGAACCTTGGCACGTCTCTCCCAGGTACTGACACACACCCCTGCAGAGCTTAACCTTCAGACATGACCACCAGCTTCATGGAACCACCAAGGCACAGTACCAGGGCCCAGTACTTCAAGCTTCCCCCAGCTCCTGTCATCCCAAGTACCCCTCAGGCACAGCGGCAGACACAGAGCCACCGAGAGAACACAGAGGGTCCTACAGCAAACCGTGCTCCTGCCAACGTATGGTCTGCATCCTCCCACCTGCTGCCCCTCTGCACCTGCACCCACACACCACCACCCCGGCACTCACTGCTAAAGCCCATGCCCCTCCCCCTCAGATATGTAGATCACAGCGTGGCCTGACCACATATATGCGGCACACCACACATGCATCAGACTCTCCCTCAGGTGACTCTGCCTGTCCTTTCATTCCTTGCTCCCTCCACACGTCCTCCTTAAGAGATTACATCTGTCTACATGTCTTAGGAGAGCCCTTCCTGGGAGTCTAGCTCAGGGCAAGGTGATACAGGTTATGTCTAGAGATTCTAGCTGAGAAGTCAAGGCCAGCACCCAGGGACTGTCAGAGCAGGGGGATCAGGGAGGCTGAGCCCTGTGGGTTGCCCTCAGTGGGGACACTGAAGACAAGAAGGCCATGTGGGCTTGCAGGAGGCTGGGAAAACTTCCTGGAGGGAGTGGTATTAGAGGGCCAGGAGGGTCTGACAGATGACAGGAGAGTGCAACATCCCAGGCAGAAGTCTCAGCAAGGACAAAGGAGAGTAGTAGGGGCGAGCACAAGGGCTTGGGTGTGGCTGGGGCAGCCAACTAGAGAGAAGGAGCCACATCTTAAGGCACCACCTCCCAATTCCACATGCCAACAGCAAAGTGGCCACGAGTGGGCCTTGTGTCCACCCCTTTGCTCCCTCTCCCTGCTCCCTTGCTCGCTTCTGACAGCCTGTGGGGTGCGGGGGGGAAAGGGGCCCCTTGTTCCTGAGCCTCTTTCCCAGTGCTGGCTCCAAACTCAGGGTGCCACTTCTCCAGCTGCACCTCCCTCAGCCATCAGGGCCCACCTGCCCAGCGGTGCAGTCAGCACCTAACCTCTGGGGGTTCCTGGCCAGAGGGCATAGCAGGCGGAGACTGAGGAGCTCCCGGATCCTGTACAGGGCAGGTACTGGTGCTGAGCCACTGGGATGGGTGGGGTTGAGGTGAAAGAGGCTGGCCTAGCACACTAGCCCACCCCAGCCCTGTGCCAGGCAGGCACTCGCATTTCCCTTCCCCTGGGCTGCTGTAATTTCCATGCGCAGGGAAGCAGGTGCCGAGCTGTTCCCGGCTGGCTCTCCCCTCTCGTGGCTCTGCCTGCCTTGGCTGCTGCCCCATTAGCTTAGTGGCCAGCCATCTGCGACGGGCCTGCCGCACAACCCTGCTGTAGGCGCGGCGGGTGGCCCCCTGTGTAACAGGGAGCTTTGCCATTAGCGCCTTTAATATTCTGACACCTCAGCACAGCCTGCTATTACATGCAAACGCTGATCGCCCTGTGAAATTACATTGCTGGGCCCGCGAAATGGAATCGTGTATAATCAGCCTCCTCCATGCACTGTCAGTCCCATCACAAACACGGCGCCCGGCGGCTTACGGGGGCTTAGCAGCTGCGACAAGTGTATTGGGTTTAATAGATGAAGTAGCCCTCGTCGGCAGCAGCATCCTTCAAAGAGGAAAGAAGAGGCATCAACAGCTGCTATGGTGTCTCTGCCCATCCATACAGGCCCTGAGAATGGAGTGGACACAGAGGGGGCAGGGCAGTGGTTGGGCCAAAGAGCTAGAACCCAGTTCAGCCTGCACATGGAAGAGCAGACTGCTCTGCAACTTCCAGAAAACCCAGAGCTTCCAAGCCAGCACCAGCACATCCAGCCTATGCAGCCTCGCCATGAGGTGGGCAGGAGCAGACCTTTAACCAGACCTCTGGGTGACCTGTTACCCTGTGGGCCCAAGGCTCATAGGCCATTTCCCAAGATTAGGAACCAAATCAAACCACCTGCCATTCCTCTAACACCCAACAGAGATGAAGCTGTAAGATGGGGGAGAGAAAGTCTGACATATAAATACTACTTAACTTTTTATCCAACTGACCAACTCTTCCATAGCTGGTGAACCCAGTACCTAGGACACAGGTAAATGTTAGGATGGTATATGCTGTGTATACTTATGGCACACCCAACAGCCCATGCCTCATAGAAAGGCAGTATGTTCAGTGCTCAGCAGTCAAATGAACCTGGATTTGATTCCCAGTTCTGCCAGTTATTATCAATATAACTTTGGATGAGTTATTAAAACTCTCTGAGCCTCAGTTTCTTACAAAATGGCATGGCAGTACTTTCCCCCAGGTATACATGAGTTTACCCTGAAACACTAACTCCCATTGCCACCTCCAGACATTTTGATGCCATTGTTCAAAATCCACACTGCCTGTGAGAATACTGCTCCATCTCCCTTGTGCAGGTTCAGCCTAACACCAATTATAGCAGACTATATTTTCCAGTGGTGGCCGCAACACTATCTCCCATCCCACATGCCATACTTACACTGTGACTTTGACATCTCTGTCATTAAGACAGGGAGTCTATGTCCTCTCCCCTGACCTAGAAACAGGGTGGGCTTTTGTGACTACTTCAACCTATGAGTAACAGAAGGAATGTGACCTCAAGGCTACTGAGGAAGTGTTTAGGCACCCTGCACCTCAATTGCTGGAACACTTGGCCCGGAGCCCTGAGCAGCTATGTTAAGTAGTCAGACTGCCCCCAAGGTAGCCATGCTGTGAGGAAGCCCAAACCAACCCATGCAGAGAGACTGCACGGCAAAGCCATGAGACTAGGGGAAGCATGAGATGCCCAGTAGCTCCCAGTTGCTCCAACAACACAGTGTGCCAGTTCCAGTCACTGCCTGACTATACCCACATGAAAATCCTAAGCCAGAACCACATAACCAAGCCCTTCTGGAATTTCTGACTCAGAGAAACCATGAAAGATAATGAAATAAAATATGTGTAGTTGTTTTAAATCACTACGTTTTGGGGTGATTAATTATGCAGCAATACTGACTGGAAAACCAATACCTACTCACTTATGTATATACTCTGCTAATATCCTCAAATTCTTCTTTCCTGATGCTTCTAGACTATTATTCCTCTCCCTCTGGGACTTCATTCTAAATCTTCACTCTGGGCAACTTCAGAATCTCCAGGATAACACACCCACAAACATTGCCTCGCAATCTCTCAATTCCCTGTGCTCTAATGACCTCCTCTCCTCTACCTATCTCAGCCATCTTTCCCCATGGTCATACGCCAGACCTTGTTATCACCCATACCTGTTCTCCCTCTGAAATCTCACAATGACAGATTCCACTCTGACCCCAGCCTCCTATCCTCCCAGCTTTTGTACACTCTCTCCCTCTACTCTAGCTTTTTTCCTCCAGTCTGTCCATCCCATTCTGGCTTCAATCCTTTTCTACTAAGCCTGGACCCTTGAATCTATCACTTCAATCATCCATTCCCCCATCACCCACCCTTCAACTCCCCTGCCCACTTATCCTAGCACATATTCCCTGAAAAACCCCAAGTATGACTCTGTTTCTCCTCACTTGCACTTGAGCTAAATGATGCCAGAAAAAGTCACTCTTATGTGTAGGAAGTAGTTACTACAGATCCAAAATCACAACCTTAGCAATCCTAAATGGTACCCAACAATCCTACTCCCCTCCTACTTTCACAAAGATAATAAAGCCACTGGGCAGAACTCTTTCAACTGAATGCCCCTCATCTACAAATGCACCTTCATCCTTCCCCACTCACTCCGACACCTCCCTTGTTCCAGCAGTGGAGGCACCTCACTTCTCATCTAAGGCCAATTCCCTACTTATGCTTTATATGTCTGTCACCCTTTTCCTACCTCCTCGGGCCCTTTCTCCATCTAGTATCCCCTTTCTTTCTAAATCCATAACCCCCTCTTCTCGCGGGCTCCTTCCAATAGCATTCCAGCATATGCAGGAATCTCCACCACCTTCATATAACTTCTCTGGGGTTCAATCTCCTCTTTGTAAAATGGGGGTAAATACTAGTTCCTAACCCATGGAGTTGATATGAGGACTAAATGTGTCATTGTATGTAAAGTGCTTAAAACACTGCCTAGCTCTTTGAAAGCTATGTAAGTATTAGATTATTATGTTTAAAGTCCTCCATGCACTCTTCATCCCCATCCGGCTACTGCTGTTCTCCTATTAACAGCCAAACTTCTCAGAGCTGCCTCCACTCACTTCACCCCCTCCCACTCCCCCCTCAGTCCCTGCATAATGCCACCATAATGCCACTCAGCTCCATGAAGTCAGCAACCGCAGCCACGCTGCCCACCTCTGTGGACAGTTTCAGGTTCTTACCTGCCCTTGCCACTCTGAAGCCTGCTCCATCTCTGAAACTCTTCTTTGGTTTTCTTGATATTCTACTCAGTTTTCCTAGCTCTCTGCTATTTCCTCACAATCTCTCATACAGTCTCCTCTGCATTTCATCATCTTATGTGTGCACTATACACTATCTCTTCCTATTTTTTCCTGCACGTCACCACTTTCCTTGGGTGATTTCCTCAACTCCCTTATCTTCAACCTCTCTAACTTCCAAATCTATATGTCAACATATATTCTCTTGCTTACCTGGCATTTCCACCTGGATTTCACATAGACACTTGATTCTCAATATGTTTAAATCCCATTTCAACATCTCCTCTTCAAATTGCTCCTTCTCCTGAGTTCCCGAATCCCAGTGAAGGCCATTACCATCTACCTGGTCTACTGAGCCAGAAATGTGGGGTTCAACCTTGATTCTTTCCTCTTCCTTACTGCCCACCAAGTTCTGTAGTGTTGTTTCATGCTTCCAAGCCTTTACCCAAGCAATTCCTTAAGCCTGCCTAGAATGTCCTCTGCCTTCTGCTTTTTGTCCTAATTTGAATACATATTCCTCTTTCAATACTCGACTCAAAAGTACCTTCCTTTACAGTCTTTCCTGACTCATTCTTCCCTGACTCCCCCTCAATATGCTAAGTCGCACCTGTAACATTACATTTGTCTACATATCTGTTACCCCATCATGCTAGGAGATTCTTAAGGGCAGGGGTTGTATCTGCAGTCTCTGAATGGTCTGCATTGAGAAAAGGGAAAGGAAGGGAAGGGGAAAGGAGGAAAGGACACCTCCTTGGGTGTACTTCTGCCAGGCAGGCAGGCCTGGTTTCTGGAGTTGCCATTCCTGCCAGCCCTACCAGTCTCCTTCGGGAACCACTGCTATTCTTGTCCAGCAGAACAGCAATCCTCTCATAACCATTCGTGGAACTGAGGGCTCAGCTGCCTATGGTAAGAGAGAGAAGACTGCTCCTGCTCCCTTTCTCCTTTTCCATACTCTTTAGCCTCTGGGTAACCCCCACCCCATTCCTCAGGCCCAGTGGGGACCTAACCAGCACAGCTATAGTAGCCAAAGGATGGGCACTTGCATCAGGTGACGAAAGCCCGTTCTCCCTAACAACACCTGGTAGTTCTATTGTGTGCACAGTGTTCTCTGGTTACCAACTTCCTTCAGGAGCCCCAGAACTGCTGCTGCCTCTGTCCATCAACAGAACTTGAGTGGGATAATTATCCTCTCTGTGTACTTAACCTTACTGCTCACTGCCTACAACAGGAAGATGGCTGCCTCTAGTGTGCTAGGCCACCACCACAGCACAGGCAGGGCTTGTGCCACAGGTCTAGGCTCCATAATATTTGGCACAGGGGGCCCAGAAGTGGAGGACAGCTGCCAGGTCAGTTTGATCCTATTAGGGTCCTGAGTATTTTCAGGTGGAGTTATCTCCTTCATGTTCCCAGATCCCTTGGCTTCACTGCTGAGTCAGAGGGAAGCTGGAGACACTGAAGTTTCTGGGATGAGAACCAGATAAGTAGCTCCTGACCATGCTGCTGCAGCCCCCGCAGAAGAGAGTGGCCTGTCTGGGGCTCCACGTGTACTGTCAGAGTCTAAGATAGCAGGTCAGTCTGAGCCAGCTGCCAGGGTGAGAGCTACATTGTGTGTTTTCTTTGTTTTCATTACCATTTCCTCTCCTACTGCTTCTTTTTAGCCAGTCCTTTCCTCCCCGGGGTGCTGGGGATTGAATGAAACACCACCCCCGGCTCCAATAAGTGTATTTCAATTACATCTGTCACTGTATAACGATATAATGATATATCATGTGATATTAAATCCATGGTAATCATATCAGGGATTTTTTTTTAATCGTGCACTAATCGCATTATTACATCTCTATAATTAACAACAGGAGGTATGGAAATTCAGTTAAGGCAGTGGGCTCGATGTACTCCCCCCACCCTACCCCCATCCTTGCTCCCCCAGATTAGGACCTGGGAAGGGATGGAGACTGCAGGGCACTAGCAAGCTGGGCCAAAGCCCCCACTTCTCAGTGCCTTGGCCATGGGCAGAACCTTCAGCATCCAGGGCTGGCAGAGAGAGCCTGGACTGAGACCAGGGTGCTTGTCTATCTCATGGCTGCTCAGTAAGAGCCTGGGGTAAAAGCCAAACAGAGAGGCCCAGCTACAAGGCTCAGCTGGGTCTTCCAGACCTCCTGCCCCTACAGCATCAAATCATCTCCATAGGGAGGGGTGTTACCTTTTCCTCAACTAGCAAGGCCTGCAAAGGTGCTTTTAAAGCACAAAGCAAGTTCCTGCCTCATGGCCTCCTGCACCAGAATTCCTCCTGCTACTGCTACACATACTCCCTCCCTCTGACCTAGCACCTGAGTCCTAACAGCACCAGATACAGCAGCAGGATGCCTCTGCCTCTCAGTCCTGTCATCCCTGATGATGGCTGACCAAACCCAACCAACCCTTCCTGGGGCCATTCCTCCCTAGTTCTCTCTCTAAATTCGAGTTCTTCGTATTGTACGACCAGTGGGTTTTTGGTAACCATCGGATTGCTCCTCCATCCCCCACAAACAGTCTAAGTTCTTATATGCTCCCATCCAGGCTCTAGATGGAGAGAGGAGGGGCTAGGGACTGCAGCTTGAACTGTGTCAAATGACCCTGTCTCTCCCACCCCCCTTCCTGATACTGAGCTTTAGGGCTAATCCCCTCAGGGGTGTCAGAACCAGTCTGCAAAGCAGAATTCTGTGTTTCAAGTCCAAAGCTTTGAACCTGGCATGTAACTAGTCCTCAGTGAGGGGCAGGCATTTTGCTAAGTTTGACTCTCAGAAGTTGGACAGGCCTGAAGATAAAAGAGAAAAATCATGTCCTTTTTCCTAATAAAAAGGAGACACTAATAGCAGTCAGCACTTAGGCAAAGCACTTTAAGTTTCTAAAGTGCTTTCCAAATTAAAATATAATCCTTTATTGAGCATGCGACACCACCACCACCACTCGCCACCCCTCACACACGAAGGTATGTGGATGCTTGCACACAGCACACACACCTTCACTTTATTTCTCCCTGGGAAAAAGGTGAAGGATGTTCAAAACATTCAGCCCAGATCCTCCTCCCTCTTTATTGGCTTGCTCATGTAACATGTATTTATTGAGCAACTACCACGTGCCAAGCCCTATGCTGGGTGCTGGAGATATACAGAGGAAGTAGACCAGGCCACTGCCCTTAAGCACCTCCGGAGCTAGAAGGAAAGACAAGTGAACACACTTGCAAAACAACACTGGAGGGAAATCACCCACAAGGACCAGATGGCCTTCAGTGGGACATACTAGGTAGGGTTCCTAGGGAAGGTGGACATGCAGGCTAGGAACTCAGTTCAGTGATCTGAGCTGAGACAAGAGAGTCCTAAGAAGCAGAGGAGTGGGTCAGGAAACTAAGAGTAGATAAAATCACCCAGGAAGAGAGTAAAAGACTTGAGTGTCACAAAACTCTTCTCTTCCCTGATGTTTAGAAGGAGAAAAGGAAGGCTGAAAGATGAGAAGGTTAAACACTAGAGCCTCCAAAGCTAAGGCCCAAAGAACCTTCTCTGGGGCATACCCAACATTCTGGCCCCTGGATCTCCTTTTGTCAAATCAGTTTTCACTCTACCCAGGTATAATACAATGGAAGCATGCAGCTTTGCAATCACACCGACTCATTCACAACAAACATTTACTAAGAACCTATATTATATGCCAGGCTATGTGTATAAATACAGCAACAGGGACACAGCACTGTCCTCAGAGAGCTTACAGGGCTTTCTCCAAGAGACTCAAGCTCAAAGAAGTGCTATAATAAGGGCCAAACAAGAAATGTAAGCTTTATGATAGGACAGAGAAGGGGAGCTTGACCTGCTTGGGGAACACATCCCTGAGGACAGGCAAGCCGAAAGTGAGTGACCGGAAGGAGGAGGTGTTTGGGAGCATGCTAAGGCCTTTAGGCAAACTGTGCTACGGCACCTGCTCTGGAGCACAGAAAGCAAGCATGAAACGTGGCTGAGGAGGAAGGCAGGGAACGCAACCCCTGCAGGGCCTCAGAGGACACAGTAAGGGTTTTATATTGTTTCCAAAGGCCATTCAAGGGCCTCCCACTATCACGCTATGTGATCTTGGAGAGCTGTACCATGTTAAAAGTTGGTTCCTTTGCACTAATAGAGAACCAAGACCATTTTCTGTCTAGAAGGAGAGGAAGAAATGCACAAACATTCATTCACTGACTATTCACACATTCACTGAAGGCCTGCCAAACCCTGGCAACTCAAAACAGAGTCACATGAATACCCTGTCCTCATAGAACTCAGTTTTTTGAGGGGAAACCAATAACTGCCCATAACTGTGACAGAGAGTGAGTTGAGAGAACCATAGTAGGGATACAGAGGAGGACAGTGAACAGGCCTAGAGGCCTCTGGAGCCCAGAACGGTGCATGCTGCTTCCTGACCCCTTGCCTCACCGCATGGGCAGCAGTTGGTTAGCTGGGACAGCATGCCCCACACAGACTGCAGATTGAGCAGGGGCAGGAACGTAAGGAGGACCCTGTGCCAAGGCTCCTGGGAAGGGGCTGGAGACCAGGCAGCAGTGAACCTAAGCCTGGATCTTCTGGTTACAAAGACGAAGGTTGAAAGGATGTGACCAAAGCCACAAAGGAGAGAAGAGAGATAGGCCCACTGTATAGTCCCAGGATGAGTGGAAGGGGGGATCTTTAGAACAAGCAACAGGACTTGGATAGAAAATCATTTCAGGAAATGGCAACTCTAATCCCCAGGTCTGTTTCCTAATTAGAAAATGAGGACCTTAATTACTTGATTTCTTAGATCCCTTCCTGATCTGAAATTCATCAGATCTGAGAGACTTCATTCAACCTCCCACAAGAGTCAGGTTTATTTCTGTCTTTGTTTATACTATTTCCCTACTTGGAACACTTACTTCTTTCCACCCTCTCCAAATCCTGTCTGCCAGGACAAAGACACTACCTTCAGGAAGCCCTTCAAGATTTTTCTTTCCCCCTCCTCCACGTCCCACCCTGATCTTCACACCCAGTTCTCCCAACAGCACTTTGTTTAATCACATATTACATATGGTCTGGCACTCTTACTTGATGGGTCTGGGGACTAGCTTTATCACTCCCCGACCCCTGACATCCATTTCAGGGGCAGGAGGGAAGCTCCACGCTCACAGGCCCTAGAAGCAGGCAGATGCTGTTCCTGCCTGAAGTCTAGGTCCCCATTCCCTCTGCCCACAGTCCTGTGAGAACTCGACAGGACTCCACTTGAAAAGGGTGCTAAAAGCAATGATGTCTCCAAGTGCGATGGGAGATATTTGTGTCTGCTTTACCCTTGGCTTTTTGCTCTGGTTCAGGTAGGAGCGGGGTGGGCCGGCTGGCAGATCTGAGAGCGCGGCACGCCCCAGCGGGCAGGGCGCACAGCGCGGAGGAAGGCGCGAGTCAGTCTGGAGTGCTCCCCATTTATCAAGCTCACGCAGGCCGCCAGCCGAGCGAGTCTTTCTATCATTACACCTCTCAAAATCCGATTCATACCACTAATCCTGCCTTCATTCTCCCAGATTAATAACATCTCTTTCAACCTTCACAGTGTGATAAATAGACAAAGAGAGAACAAAAGGAGAGACAGAAGAGAGAAAAAGAGCTGGAGCAAGTCCCCATAATAGAGAGAGCCGAGAAAGAGGAGAGGGAAAAAAGGAGAGAGAGCGAGAGCAGGCAGCGGCCAGAGACTGCAGCTACCTTAGAGAGCCGCTCTGAGGAGAGCTGGCGGCTGCACCCTGCTATGCGCTCTGCTCCATCCCCAAAGAGAAAGAAAGGCTCGTTAACAGCTCCTTCCTGCCTGCACTTTTGTTCAAATTCTTTTCTTCCCTTCCAAACCTGCTTTAGGTCAAATTCCAGTGAAAATGAGTCTCCTGGCTTCCCCATCTCCTCCCAGCCTCCGACCAGGCCCAGGGAACCAACCTGGTCCTTGGCAGCAGGGCCGGGTCTGGGTACAAGACAGGGCTGGGAATGGGTTTAGCAAGGGTGGAGCAAGCTTGCCTAGGGCTTCACCAGAGCTGTTCCCCTAACCTGAATCCTCACCCCCTTCCCTGCTCTTTCAGTAGAATGGGAGGGGAACAGAGCAGAGGGAGGGCTTGGGGTCCACTCCCTGCACATCATTCTGACCTTAGGCTCCACAGGGTCCAATCCAAGGCCCCAAGCCCCCAGCAGCCCGGCCAGATGGGAAGTAGGTACCCCTCAAGCTTGCTAAAGCAGAGGTAGTCCATACCTCCAAATTATGATGGAGAAGTGTGATGGGGAGATAACCCCACTGGACCCCAGCCCTACCCTAACACAACTGATCTCTGACATTTCTTGTTCTCTCTGCCCGGATGCTCACCCATGCTTGTCTCCATAGCACACTCCCTACCCTCCTCACAGACCCAGTTCAAGAGCTCCCCCTTCTGGATGCCCACCTGAGCTCTTCCAGGAGAATTCAGTCACTACCTCTCTGGGGCCTGGAAGGCAAACATCATTTACATTAACCTGTAATGACTATGTCTTTCTTACACCCGACTGGGAGTCTGTCTTCTGAGTTCTCTATTCCTAGGTCCAAGTTGCCCATGGCACAGCACTTCCATTTGCTCTTGACTTTGTCTAAACTAGCCTTAGCCAAACATGGCTCAACTTTCCCTCCAGACTGCAAAGTATTCCTAGGCTGCCGGCCAGCAGGCTCAGAGGCAGGAGCAGAAGCACTCCACATCGGGAAGCCCAGGTAGCCCTGAACACCCACTGCCTTCACAATCCATCAGTGGGAGAAGGCAGGGCTGCACCAAGCTTGCTGGACCACTCTATCCCTCAGCACACTCATGGCGGCTGGGGGGTTGGGTGGGGGGTGGTGCGTGCAGAAGGAGGTCCAGCCCTGCCCAATCCAGCCTAATGGGTGGAGCCTTCCAGGAGAGTCAGGCTTCTCCAAGGATTGGTCCTGGCAGTGGACAGGAAAGACCTAAAGCAGACCCTTGGTAGAAAACTGATAGCCTGGTGTTCTGTTTAGAGGCAGGCCTCATCTAGGGAGTATCTTGCAGATACTTTCCAGATTCTTTCCTTCAAAAACTCTCCCAACCTCTATCCCTTCCCCCAAAACACAGCCCTCTTTTGGGCCCAAATGGCTGCTGCCTGCTCCCATCATTCATTTCTGGGGACCCCATCACTTCCAGCCCCAACTCTCAAGTTTGCCCAATCACATCTCCACTTATGGAAATAACTTGAAAGCTCAGAGAAAAGGAGAGTCACAGGGTCAAGTAAAAAAGCAAACCACAAGCAGAAAGGGACATTGCAACGGGTAGGCGGTAGTCCCTGGGATCCCTTTTACAAAAAATCCAGAAGTTCCATTAACCTTCCCTCAGCCTGCATATTAGAAGGACTCTCCACACTTTCTTCTAGTCCACCAGGACCCTAGGATCAGACATCTGCAATAGGGAGGGTGGAAGAATGACAGAGACTGATGTTCATCCATGGGCCCAAGTGAGCCATGGAGGTAGGGACTAAAAAGGAAGAGCAAGAAGGAGAGAGAACGACACAGTCTCAGGAAAAGGGAATAGTCCTCCCTACAACCCACCTAGCCTACTGGTGCCCTGGTCTTCAGGGCAGGCTAGGTCCAACTGGCCACACAAGCCCACACTGCCTCTGAGCCCAAGGTCAAAGGAGGGTTCCAGAAACATGGATCTCAGGGCCTTCCTCCCCTAACAGTCTGTGTTGCTGGCAGATCAGATAGCCTCAGCCAGAGTCAACTCTGCAGTCCCCTAGATACAGGCAGGCATCAGGCCCAGACTCCCACTGCCCACCTTGTTCTAAACAGCTTCAACACTAAGCAATCAGGTGACCTCCCAGACAATGTCCCCAGGGGCTCAGAAAGATGTTCTGGCCCTTGCAGCCCTACCCGTGAAATAAGGCCCGGCCCAGGCTCTTGAGAAGAGAAGTCACTGTGGCCCCTCTAACCTCTGCCTCTATTGCCAATCCTTACCCAACACACTCTTGCCTCTCCCCTAGCCTTGCTTCCTCCAACTCCTCTCACCCTCCCTGAGCTCTTCCTCCCAAGGTAAGCCACCACTGGTCACCCAAGTCTGAGGGGTAAGTCTCATCTCCTCAGGGGGCTTTGCCATTCAGGTGAGAGAGACAACCCTAGACCCCAGTAAGGGGCCCGTCTGGGAATCAGGTAGGAGTCAGACACTAAAGGGTCTTTGGCAGATCAAGAAGCCAGATCCAAGTGATGCTTTTCCCTCACTCCCTGAGTACCTAGTTCTAGAACTCACTCCTCCAGGCAGCCAGTGGCATAGAGCAGGGAAGGAGAAGTTGGGTCCTAATGTGTAAAAAGCTCCAGCAAAGCAAAATCATTTACTCTTCGGTGCGACTGCTCAGCAGAGCTAATAAATCTTGCATGAGTAGGGCCGATTCTAATTTCCTAATATGAAAAGGCATTTGGATTGAGAGAGAGGGGGAGATAAAAGTGATTGAATCTCCAATAGTCCAGGTTACTGACAAGAAACATCCTGCTCAGCCCTGAGAGAAGGATGGCAGCACCCGCCCGCCTGCACACACCCATCCGTTCTGCCCCCTCTTGGCGCGATACATCTCAGTCTCTTCTATTGACAGGACGTGGCTTTAAACACAGTTACACAAGTTATCATTTCTGCCTTCTGATCAATCTGAATTTTCAGGACAATTACCCTCTTAATCAATGATTGCTATCAGCAGCCCCGCGCCTGGACGGATTTCTCAGCAAGGTAATCACGCCGCCAGGCTGGACGGCGCGTGCATAGGCAATGAAGCTCCGGGTGGGGTCTCCTCCCTCCTTCCTGAGCCCCCATATCCCAGTGCCGCTGCCAGCATTGAGGACAAGGACGGCAAAGTGTGAAGGCCACTTCAAGGAGTGGTGGGAATAGAAGGAAGGGGGGGCAGCCACCCAGTCAGCCTTCCAAACCATCTGATTATGGAACAAACCTATTAAAACCCTGGATTTACTGCCCACCACCCTGATGCATCTCCGAATGCCCTCCTGCCATCATTCCTACTTCCTAATTAGCCTAATAAAGCCCAATTCTAATTACAGGCTCAAACTATTAGGGTGAGTAAGTACAAAGAAAAGAGAACTATTGGTTTTGCTAATCTCTCAGAAGCTACTAGCTCTGTTCCTTTTCTCCCACAGACCTGGTTCATGTGGGCTACTGACTGGAATGGCAGGGGCAGCTTCTTCTCCTCCTCAGATGCCCAAGCATCTGGAGTGATCACAAAGCCAGCCCCGCCTTGAGCCAGGAAGCCACCCAGCCCAACACTCCCCCCCTCCACAGTCCTCCCACAGATCCAGCCCTCTGCATAAAATAACCCAGAGCCCCCCAGGAGGAGAGGCAAGGAAAGGTGAGGAGTCAGTGCTGAGTTAGCTAGAAGCCATATTTGCCCCCTTGGGGGCAACTCAGGGAAGTTTCTCACCTGTTGTTGGGCAAGAACTTAACTAGAGAGGGTCCAACAGTGTACTGATAAGGACTCGGGCTAGGATACCGATGAATGAACTTATGCTCCAGCATGGGTGGCAGATATGCATACACAGTTATACTCATGGCAGAGTGGGTTGTGGGATTAAAACAGGTCCCCCAATATTTTGCTATTACATCCCGAGAAGGAAAGAGAATTAGAAAACATGTGTGTCTTTATTTATTGATGTTTACTGAGTGCTGCCCACAGGCTAAGTGGTGGGCATACAGCAGTGAACAATACAGCAGTGACTCCTAACTCTCCTGGAGCTCACAATCTCCTAGGAAAGACAGACAAGTGTAAAAAAAAAAAAAAAAAAAGCAAAAACAATAAAGTGAACTTGCACATGAATGTTCGTATTAGTCAAAAAGTGGAAACAACCCAAATGTCAATCAACTGATGAGCAAAAAAAGTAAATGTGGTATATCCATATAATGGAATATTATTTGGTGATAAAAAGAAATGAAGTACTGATTTATGGTACAACATGGATGAAGCTTGACAATTATGCTGTGTAAAAGAAGCCAGTCACAAAAGGCCACGTATAAGAAATTCACAGAATTGCCAGAATAGGCACATTTAGAGAGATGGAAAGTAGATCTCTGGTTGCTCAGGGCTGGGGTGTCTGGGGGGGGTGGGTGGGGAATGAGAAGTGATTGTTAATGAAGTTTCTTTTAGGGGGAACAAAAATGTTCTAAACTTAGATGGTAATGATAGTTGGACAACCCTCTGAATACACTAAAAAACAATAATTATACACCCTAAATGGGTGAATTGTATGACATATGAATTATATTTCAATAAAACTTTTTGTAAAAAAGTATACTATGACCAAAGAAGTGCAAGGAGCCCACAGCAGGCTCAGCAGCAGTAAACGAAGACAGAGGCTCTAGCACGGTGCCTGGCCCTCCAAAGGCACCCAATATAGGAGACATAAGTATGTGAAGAGGGAGAAAGTTCCATTGGGAAACTGGAAAAGCCTTCACAGAGGACATAAGAGGAGTTAGTGCTTGAAAGATAAGCAGGAGTTCACTAGGCAGGAATGCAGCAAAGGGCTTTCCAGGCTTGGAAGGCTTAAATGTGTACCATACAGGCCATTTTGGCACAGTTAGAAAAGTATTTTGAGTGTCCCAAAGGCTGAGCTAGAGAGCTTATACTGCATGCAGTAGACATCAAGAATTTTCAGGTAGAGAAGATCAGTCTGGGGTTTGATGTTTCAGGCATGGGCAACAATGTGTCATAGCTGAAAGGGCATGGTTTTTGGAGTCATCATATCCAGGGTTTAAATCCTGAAGTCCTTCTCCCAAATAAACTCTAACGACCAGTGATGGCTAGGATTTTGTCTATTTTACTCACTATTTTATCCTCAGTGCTTGGCAGAGTGTCCGACCCATTAGGTGTTCAAAAGCCACTTACTGAATGAAAACGAATGAATGAATGACTATGCTGAATTCAGTCCTATTTGTTGAACACCTACCATAAACCTTGGCACTCTAGTTATACAGTATGAGCTCTTCAAGGGTAGGGACCCTGTCTGAGCTCTGACCTCTGGCCTCAGTGCCTTACACAGGTTCTGTTTGGCACTGGGCAGGTACTCAATCTATATTTATTCCCTTCCCTTTCCTGGTCTAAGAGGTTTCTCTAAGGCCCAATGAATTCTTGGATAGGCTTGTTCTGAACCCCTCACTGTGGCTGGCAAGAGAAAGGAAGCTGAAGCTGTAGAGATGGAAGGCTTCAGTAGAGCTATAGGGGCAGGTGGTGGTGCCCACAGTATCTGCCCCAAAGCAACCATGGTGCTCTAGGAGGCCAATAGACAATCTTGAGTCATAAAAGCTGGTAAAGAACTGAGTGGGAATGACAGACCATTCCCACAGCCTGTTCTCAGAACCTTCTGCAGACTGTCCTGCACCCAAGGCAGTGGGTCTCCATGCAGGGAGGACGCTGGCATACATAGGTAAGGTGAAAACATAAGCTCTAAGACTTGTGGGTGGATGGGGAGGGGAAGATCTAAGCCTTATTTCCTAAGCATTCTGTCCTGATCCTGAGATCTGCCATTTCCGTATCTCCCTCTGGTCAGGAGAGTCCTTCTGACCACAGTACGAAGGGGCTCCTTAGTCTCCCAGCCCCCAATTCCTATAGGGCCTCCCCTCCCTTCCCTCCTCTTCCCTCCCTTTCTTTCCTGCAGAGCTTCCCTCAAGCCATAAAAATAAAATAAAACACAAACACCCACAGTCCAGGAGGAGGGCGTCAGACAGATAATGGGCATTTTATATCTTTTTATGACACTCCCCATAGGCAGCTCAGCAATCACAGCGCAATAAAGGCAGGCATGCAGCTTGCATAGTTAAACAACTGTCGGGTAATTAGGCACAGCAAACACACCACTGGGGAGGCCTCGGGCCTGCCCTGGGATCTGCCTGCAGCCTGCCTGCCTGCTTGCAGCCAAGTAGGTGCAAAGCCCAGGCCTAGCCCCATAAGACCTGGTTGTGGTGGTACTGGGGACAGACACTGGCAGCTGCCATATGCACACTTGGGCTCATGCCAGTGCACACTCACAAGCACACCTGCCCACACCCACACACAAGCACTTCCTGAGCAGCCAGCCTGGACCTCAACACCTCACGAAAGCTGCTCTTCTTTTTCAAATAGGGTAACCTAGGGTCTCATGAGGGCCTTGCTTTAGGGCCTTTAAAGAAGTCACACGAGGCACGAGCAAGGACTAGCTCATCAGGGTGGCTCAAAGCTTATAAAGTGGCACAGGCAGGAGGCACATGACACACAGGCATGCTTACATGGATCCTCTGTCTCTTGTAAATTTCAACTCAGTATAGAGCTGAATTTGAAATAAATTATATTTCTATCACTGTACTTAACCACTTCTATTGTATTTTTCCCCATCTGCCTAATGACCCACCCATCTTCCCTACCAGACTGGGGGCTCTGGACAGGTAGAGATCAAGTCTGATTCACCTCTGAGTACAGCTGCTGCCACCCACAGGACTTGAGGGAGTGGCTGGTGGCTAGAGGCGAATATAGATGTCCTGGCCCAGGCAGAGCATAGGTCATTTGCTACCTGAGGCCTAGGTCCAAGCTGATCTAAGCCCAACCAAGAAAGAGAAGTTCTCACCAGCGTTGAGGCCACTGTACTGAGTCTACATATTGCCCATTCATTCTCCAGTGACTCTGCTAGTCAAATTCAGAAATTATAGGGACATGAGGCTAATTAATGGGACAAAATAAACAAAACACTGCTACAATCCCACTTGAAGACTGAGATAGCCAAAGGTTCCATCTACAGGAGCCATCCACATCAGCTCTGAGGAGTCAGCCAGGGAAAATTAAGGCACCCAAGCTCAAACCTTTCTGACAACAGACCAAGTCAGCTCACAGGAAGATCATGGGCTGACCCAGCGCAGTCCTATATGAATGTAAACACACATCTAGATACTTTTCCTGGTCTCTACCTGGCCAACACTAAGAGTCTGCCAACACAACAGACAAACGGGATCAAAGGCCAGAGGAAGGGCCTGGGCTGCTCCCTACCTTTAGGGTACTGAGAGGGTCCCTCCTTTCCACCCCCAAAGCAAAAGGGAGACAATAAGCTTCTCCTCACCCCATATTCTCAGTGAATCCCAAAGCCTAAAGGCATTCCACTTCAGTCCAACCCATGCCAGACTGTGACAGGTGCCAACTATCTAAACTCCTCCATAACAGCTGAGTCCCCTGGACCCTCAACTTTTTTCCAGTGGGATAGTGGAGTAGTCCCAAGGCCAGAGATCATAGTAGGTAGGGGTTAAGAGGGACTTCTCCCACCTTCCTCGCATCTGTCTCATTTTTGGCTGGAAGCAAAAAGGGGAAACCTAAGGTACCATGAATGATCTCATAATGGCAAAGATAGAAGAGATCATAAAAAGAAACTGCCTCATCCAACTCCCTTATTTGTTAGATGAGGAAACTGAGGCCTCAGAAAGGGCAAGAGACCCAACATCAGAGCCCATGTCTGTGTTTTCTATCTTCATGGTCAGTCCAGAATTCTTTGTACTGCACCACACTGCCCTCTAGAGATAAGGGCCTCATCTGCCCACCTCCAGTGCCCAGAGTCAGACTACGAATCCCACCGACACCTTCACCCATTTTCCCATTTGTGGGCACGTGCACATACCAGAATACACACAGACATACTCAGACCTGCAGAAACCTCCCCAGTTTGGGGAATACACTTCTTCAAACATACACAGACATGCCTGTACACATGGGTGCACCCTCTTACACACATAGATCCCCATGAAATAGATGTCACTCTCAAGAGACCTGAGTATAAGGCCAATTCCTATCCTTCCCCAATCACTGACTTTCATTGACCAAACAACGAATAATGGCTGCTGTGTGTTTGTCTGGGCTTCCAGCTCAAACCAGGCCAAACCGGAGGAACAGTCTTCAGTTGGTATCTACTATGAGACAAGTGACAATAGAGAAACTGTAAGGAGAGAAACTGGATTTACATCCTCCTGGCCTTGGGCAAGCTTCTTAATCTCTTTGAGTCTCTATTTCAGCACCTATAAAACAGGAACAAAGCCCTTTCCTTGCTGAGTAGCTGTGAGGATTAAATGCAATAATGTATGTAAAGCATCTAGCACAGAGGCTGGCACCAAGTGGGGCCCCATGCATTGGTGTTCTATTCCTATTGATACTGATAGACATGGTCAAACCTGCCTTTGCAGAGTTGCCTACAGGGCTGTGCGGGAGGGCTGTGCCTCCTGCCTTTAAGGAAGTCTCCCTGTCTTTTCCTCTCCTTTTCTGCAACTCTTCCCAGTTTCCAGGGTCCAGAGTAGCAACAACAAAATCAAAAGAAGGAAAAAAAAAAAAAAAAACCCTGGGGAGAAGGCAGAGTAACTAAGTGTCCCCTTAGCTCTCTCACACTTAACAGAGCACCAATGAGTCCATCTCTCCGTTGCTGCCACGCCCTGCCTCTCTCCCCAACTGTCCTCATCCTTCCACAGTATTTATGCCTCTATTAGCTTACTGAGGTCCCCCCTCGGCTTGCCTAGCTCTGCAGATTCAGAGAAGCAGCAGATCTAGTCCCTTTCCTCAAGTGGCTCATAGTCCCTCACAAGGACAGACCAGGCTACACACAGTGACCATAAGGCATGGACTCTGGGCTACGCTGGGCCCTGGTAACTGGCCCTGAGGGTTAGAGTACGCAGTCTACAGTCAGAATGCCTAGGTTGGAATCCAGGCCCCAAACAGACCCAGGAGAGCTCCCCATTCTCCCATGCTCCAAAGTGAGCTCAGAATTCACTTCCTCAAGGACACAAGAGAAAGACAGAGGGGGCTCACAGTGGGATGGGACACAGAGGTTGTACCCCTTGACAAGACACAGAATCTAAGCAGCAGCCAGTCAGAGGCAGACAGACCCTGGCGCAGGCCTTGGTTGTGAAGACCTACCACAGAGGGCCCTACAAGAACTCCAGGGTAGAGGTCGATCTGCAGCAGCTGCGGGGAATTTCAAGGACAAGAAAGAATCCCAGCTGCCCTGAGCTGATTCTCACCTACTTCTTCCCCCCTTATGGCCACACCCACCAGGGCCACAGACCAAGGCAGGCTAGCTCCCTGGCTGAGGGTGTGCCAAGCTGCCCACCCACACACAGAGTACCAGCACTCCTCTAAGAGCTTCACAATACGTTCTAATCGATTCTCACACTGTCATTTCCCACATTTTACCATAAGGATACAGAGGCCTGCTGCACAGGGCTCTCGGCCTGTCCACAGCCAACATGCTACAAGGCAGGTGGCCACTTCCTGCTAGCCCTGGCCCACAGGCTCTTTCTTCCTATGCTTGGACATAAACACAGCAGGTTCCTGGAGTTACTGCACCTCTCTTAGAGGGCAGCTTAGGCTAGCGCCACTTTTGACATTGGGCGATGATTCCTTACTGCACTTGCTGGCTCTCACTGTCACTGTCACTCTGCTTTTCCTTTGGTAAAAGGCATGGCTGGTCCACATCAGTAGCTTAAAAAAACCTGAAAACTACTGTTTGCAGTTCCCTATCCAGCAAGCCGTCTCACCACTTCAGGCCTTTGTCCATGCTGTTCCCTCTGCCTGGATGCCGTTTCCACTCTGTCACCTGAAAACTTACTCATCTTTCAAGACTCAACCCCAGCGCCTCCTCACCAAAAACTTTCTTGACTTTCTTTCCCATACCCCAAGTAAAACAGACTCCTCCTTCCTTTGCACTGGAGGCAGCAGAGCAAAGCAGTTAAGACCATGGATTCTGGAGTTTACTGCCTAGATTCAAATACCTGCTTCATCACTTACTAGTTGTTGGACCGTGTCTGTGCTGCAGTTTCCTCATCTGTACAATGGCTAACAATAGTACTTACCCTTTAGAGTTGTCTGAGGATTAAGTAACTTAATCCATATAAAGTATTTAGAGAAGACACTGTTTTTACTATTATTACTAATTATCTCCACTTTACAAATGAGGAAACCAAGGTTCAGAGAAGACAAGTAACTTGTCTAAGGTCATGACAAAGACAGATGATAGAGCCAGGAATTGCCTTGAGGTGAATGTGACCCTGCACTCCACTGGACATCTAGGCATGCTGATGGCAGCTGGAATCAGGGGCACGAGATGACCGACTCTTCCTGTGTGAGCTGAGGGTCAGCTAGTTCAAGGACAGCATTAAGCTCATCCTCCCTGATGCTTACATGGTCTCTGCTTGGGGGAGTCTCCTTTTCCTAGCTCCTGCCCACAAAGTCCTGTATGTCTCCTTGCCTTGTCTTCTCCCTGTAGCCTAATCATCTTGTCTTTAGCAGTCAGTTCTGGACAAGGGAAGGGTGGGAGCACAGTGCTATCATTTCATCCTCAGGTCAACTCTGGGAGATGGGTATTGTTT
This sequence comes from Lemur catta, assembly GCF_020740605.2. Taxonomy (NCBI): domain Eukaryota; kingdom Metazoa; phylum Chordata; class Mammalia; order Primates; family Lemuridae; genus Lemur; species Lemur catta. Next base: position 93,831,479 of record NC_059130.1, on the reverse strand, counting down.
TTCTTGTTTTATAGAGAGGAATACTGAAGTTTAAAGAAGTTAAGTGACTCTCCTAAAACCCCACAGTTAGTGAGTGTAGAGCCAAGATTCTAAAATAGGCCTACTGGACTCCAGAGGCTAAGTTCTCTGTGAGATATTAGTCATCTTTGATAGGTTCAGAGAGGGTCTTGCTCCAGATCACACAGATAGTTGGTAGCGGTATCTGAAGTCTGAGCCAGACTCATCTGGCTCCAAAGCTCTTTCTCTTGCACCAGTGATTTCCAGCCTGTGAGCCACCTCCCACAACCCCAGGGCCTAGTGTCACCTGAAGGCTAAATGAAGGGTAAGTCTCAAATACAGAGATACTTTTTTCCCAGGTTTTTGCAGACAGCACTATAATTACTAAAATACAAATCCATTTAAAAACCAATGAAATTTACTGTAGTTTTTTTCATTATATACTTTCTCTATCAGTATATACCCAAAATACAAGTTTCACCAAGTCTTGAAGGGGGATGTCTGTGAAGTTTTCTGATATCACTAAGGGCTCCTTGTCCTCTGCTTGCCTACCTCCCTAAGGGCTCTCTAAAACCACACTTAGGTACCTTTCCCAAGGTACTTTCCTGATCCTTGGTGTGGAATCTTTGTGTGGAATAACTGTCCAAAGGTCGACAGCAGCAACAGGAGGCAAAATCCCTGCCAGGACTTGAGTCCTATGAATGCTAAGAACTAACGCAGTCTCCAGCAAAGAGGACTCAAGTCCTGTGCTATGGAAGAAGGAGTCAGGGAGGCGAGTTTGTCTTTCCTCCCTTAAGCTCCAACTCCTTCCCTGTCCACATGCCTGAGATACATGGTCTGGGGAAAAGAGCGTACAGACCTGGGTTCAAATCCTAGCTTCACCTCTTCCTGGCTACACGCCTTTAGGCAAGTCACTTAACTTCTCTAAGTTTATTTGTCTGGGAAATCCAGCAGAGGAATAGGGATCTGGACTCTGGAGCTGATTAGGCCTGCCCAATATTCAGGGTGGATTCAATTGTGCTTGTTGATGCTGAGTGTGTGCCAGGTCCTGTGCTAGGCACTGGAGGTACAGAGATGGGTGGATATAGACCTCAACAAGCTCACAGTCTAGTAGGAAACAAAAATATGTAAGCAAATAATTACAAGACCATGTGGTATGCTCAGTACCAAGTTCTGAAGCATACAAAGGTGATTTACTAGTTCTACCAGAGGTGGGGGAACGTCAGAGAAAGTGTCACATGAAAGGGTTCTGAAGGATGAACAGGAGTTTTTCCAACACACTAAAAGGGGAAAGGCAATGTAAGCAAAGGGAACAGCATAAGTAAATGGAGGTAAAACAGTCATGCATACTTGAAAAGCAGCAAGAAGTTTGATATGGCTGGAATGTTATGGAGGGACAGGAGATACGGAGACAGGGAGGGTGCAATGAGCTAGATTATCTAGGCCCTTTGGTATCTTGTTCAAGAGAAAAGATGGAGCATAGCCTTTGATACCTACCCTCTTGGCTCTGGTGCTCTTCTTGTCAAAACAAGTACACTGCAATCGCACCCTTTTCCATGCCTTTGATTTAAGAGTTCCTCTCCTGGCCCTGACAGTAAGGCATTTCTGTCCCACAGATTATAACTCACTCTGGGCTATTATTCAGCTCCCCAGCCCTGGCCCTGCTGCAGTTAGTCCAAACATAATATCCTTCATGCATATATTATCTGTCTCCCTATTATCTGGAATCATTTCGGAATTAAATTTCAGTCCTGCAATATTGGCTTCAGGAGCGGCGCGCTTTATGGGCTAGTCAAAGGTTAGAATACCAATCAAAATAACAGTGCCGATGCAGCGAGACATTTTAATATTCCAAAACCCGGTAATTGTAAAAGGACATAATATTTTTTCCCTGATTACCCCAAAGGCAACACATGTTAACAAGGCGAGGGAAGGAGTGAAAGAAATTTCAGAGTTCAGACAGCTGTAAGACATATTTAAAGGAAAAGCCCAGGCTGGGCACTACACCATGGGGGTAGGGACAGGAGAAGGAAGGAGATATTCCCTCCAGCTCCAGCAGCCCCGGACTCCAAACACAGCACCGTTCCCTCCTCCACCTCTGGACTATACCCCAAGAACTTATCCCCAAAGGCAGATGTTGCAGAGGGTGGGATGAAAAAGGAAAGAACTCAGGATCTAATTCAGCAGCATCCAGCCCTCAAGACTGGCCCCTCCCAGTGTTCCAGCGTCAAACCCAGCAGCAAGCACACTGGGCTGCTCTCCCACTCACTCTCCCCTTATCTCATGCACGTACCTGTGCCCCGACCTCTCCCTCATTTACACGTAGTGCTCTGTGTCCTGGACTCTGCAAGTGCTTCTTCCCAAAGACAGCTAGAGGCCCTGATCTACCTAGCCCGCAGAGCTGACTCCCAGCAGGATCCCAACCCACAGTTGCCCACCGCCCCATGGACAATGCGCTGTACTTTGGATAATGCCAAAGACCTGGGATCACAGCCCCGGTCTGGTTCTGACCACTGAGTGGCCCAGAAATATCTGCCCTCAGTGCAAAGTGTCCCCCTCCAAAACAAAACAAAACAAACAACTTGCAGGGCCCCCAGATAGTCACACTGCTCTTGGTTTTCATTTTTGTTTGGTCTTGTTTTTCCCAAATTAGCTCTGAATAGCCCCAGGGGAGGGGCTCTGTGGCTGGCACCTTGCAGCCATCCTTCTATAAAGAGTCCTAGCTTCTGTCAGCCTGCCTGTCACTTGAGCAGCTTTATGCCCACAGCTCCAAAAAAGGACCTGACTAGCAGAGTTTTGGATCCTCTCACTCCTGATGGCTTCCCAGCCAGCTCAGCCCACTCGCTGAAGCCTCCAATCTGCATCATCCCGACCTGCTGACCTGCCTATGGCCCCTAGCAAAGAACTTCATTAAGGCTGAGAATTTATTCCTCCATAAGCCCTTAATTTATTACTGCACTGATTGGGACTCTGAATGCTCCAAGGTCAGGAAAAGTCGTACTCAATCGTAGACACCAACCCTCCCTTCAGCAGTTTCTCCTGCTGTCTCCTCCCAGGGGAGGGAGGGAGACAGAATCCTCCTTGGGGGGACCCAGGAAGGTCTCCTCCTCCTTACTCTAAGAGCTGGTCCCAATCCCACCCACTCCAGAGCACTCAGAAATCACAGCAGGGCATAGAGTCCAGAAGACAGAGGAAAAGTAGAGCAGCAATCTTCATACCCTAACATATCTGGGTCTGTTAGATTCTAGGTGGCCTCCATCCCTACAACTGCTGGGCATGACTGGCTGAGCTCTTTCTGCTGGGACTGACTCAGAATCCTCCAAAGGCTGCCTGTCTGCTTCTCCAAAAGTCCTCCTGTCTTAGTCTGTTTTGTGTTGCTATAAAGGAAATACCTGAGGCTGGGTAACTTATAAAGAAAAAAGGTTTATTTGGCTCACAATTCTGATGTCTGGAAGAGATCAAGATCAGGCATCTGGTGAGGGCCTCAGGCTGCTTCCACTCACGGTGGAAAGTGAAGGGGCGCCGGCTTGCACAGAAATCACACGGCATGAGAGGAAGCAAGAGAGAGATGGTAGGTGCCAGGCTCTATTTAACAACCAGCTCTCTCAAGAACTAAGAGTGAGAACTCACTCAACTTCGAAGGACGGCACTACTCCATTCATGACAGATCTGCTCCCCTCCATGACCCAAATATCGCCCATTAGGCCCTATTTCCAACACTGAGGATCAAATTTCAACATGAGGTTTGGAGGCGACAAACATCCAAACCCTAACATCACCCAATCAGGCCCAAGCATCAGAGGGGATTCTAGACAATTCATGAGTGTGTGTGCACACACTTGCATGACTTGGTTTGAATGTACATGAACTGTATGTGTGTCGGTATGCATTTGTACATGTATTTATACACATGTCTGTGCATATGCACATATTTTATGTGCGCATGTGTACCTCTACAAACATCCTTATGGAGCTCTCATTCAATGTTTTTGTTTCTTGATTCCTTAACTATAATAGCAGTTTCTTCTACCCAATATTAGCTACCCACTTCTATGGCCACACCTTGGAACCTGCCAACACCTAGAACTGCCCCATCTCTGAAATCACTCATTCAGACATTCTCTAACGAAAATCTCTCAACCTTCTGTCCGGCATGCTCAACTATACCCAGTATACCTGTTCCTCATCTTACTGGTACCTAACTACTTATTCCATGTCCATCAGACCCACTGCTATCTTCTCTTCCCTCAACATTAAGCTTAGATCCCACAGTCCCTCTTGTCAACTGCTGTCTTGTCAATATCTTCAACTCCCTGTTCCTTTCATTGTATCTCCTTGAGGAAAATCTCTACCCTGGATGAATCTAAATGTCTACTTCTTCTATGCCCATAGCCAGGTAGCTGAGTTCCTCACAACAACCTTGTGCAGTAGTTCTATTATTTTTTGCACCTTAAGGTTAAGAAAAACCAAAGCATAGAGCAGCAATGAAACTTATTCAACATTTTCACATTAATATATGGCAGAGCTAGAACTTTAGTTTTGCCTGACTCTTTATGCTAAAGAGACAGAGAAAGAGAGTAAAAGAGTGATAGAAGAAGAAAGATCATGAGAGTGTGGTGTTGCAGAAACCAAGGAAAGGAAGTGTTTCAGAAGAGAAGTGGTCAGCTCAGAGATGGCCACACAACATAAAGACTGAAATACAAGCACTGGCCTTAGTAACAACCTCTGTGACCTTAGTGAAAACTCTTGGGTGGCATAATGGGGACAGAAGCCAAACTGGAGAGAATTATTTGAAATTGAAAAGTCATACAACCAAACAGAGTGGCTCCACTATGAATTAATGTTATCAACCTCAACTGGACCCTCAGCACTACCTAGAAATCCTACTTCTCAAGTCAGCTCACACATCTATTCTTTACTGAAACTACAACTATCCTCTCTATGTTCCACAATCCTTCCCAGCCTTCCTCTCTCAGTCATCAGCAAATGACTTACCTTGTTCCATAGAGAAAAATCCCCTCATGGGATGGGAACTACCTCAACTTGCCACCACCAAATCTGCAAGCCTGCCCACATTCATCTGCACCCATCTCTTCTCCTTCCCTCCACTACAATGGAAGAGGGGACCTTCCTCCTGAAGAAACACACTTTCAAGAACCTAGGTTCTCCATCCCATCTCCTCTCACCTTCTCACAGATCTCCTTTATTGATTCTCTCTCACTTTTCTAGTTACCTTTCCTTTTCTAACAGATCCTACAAAAAAGCACACGTCTTCCATCTTAGAAAACACAGCCCGCCTGAACCCCACACCTGCCCCTCCCTTAGCTCTTGTCCTTTCTGTCTCCTTCAAAGGCACATTCCTGAAAAAGTTTAAGTTTCTCTAACTCGTCATTTCTCATTTACTCTCCGATTCTCTCCAATTTGGCTCCTGTCCCTATCATGCCACTCAAGCGTTTTCATCAAGGCCACAGAGGCCCTTGTGCTCAATTTCAGTCTTCATGTTGTGCGGGCCTCTCTGAGCCGACCACTCCTCCTCTTCTGAAATTCTTTCTTTGGTTTCTGCAGTACCACACTTCCATGATCTTTCTTCTTCTATCACTCTTTTACTCTTTCTCTGTCTCCTTAGCACAAAGAGTCAGGCAAAACTAAATTTAAGTTCTAGCTCTGCCACATACTAATGTGAAAATGTTGAGCAAGTTTCATCATGGGTCTATGCCTTGGTTTTCTCAACCTTAAAATGCAAAACACCAACTACTGCATAGTGTTGTGAAGATTAGATAATGTAGCTATGTTAGTGCCTAGCACAGCACTGTCCAATACAAATATAATGATGCCACATACGAAATTTAGAATTTTCTAGTAGCCACATTACAAAGTAAAATGAAACAGATGAAATTATTTTAATAACATATTTTATTTAGTATATCCAAATATTTTGACGTGATAAATACAAAAAATTACGATAGTGTGCATTTTTTCATACCAAGTCTTCGAAATCTAATGTATAATTTACACTTACTGCACATATCAATTGGGATACCAAATTTTCATAAGAAAGACTCTGTCTACATTTAGATTTTATATAATTAACAGTTTAAAATGTAGATTCAGGTATGACTACATGGTGAGTGCCAGGCGCACTGTCTGGAGAATGGACACGCTTGAGGCTCTGACTCAGGGGGATGGGTGGGACATGGACAATGTATATAACCTGAACTTATATACCCCCATGATGAGCTGAAATAAAAAAAATAAAAATAAAAATAAAAAAATAAAATGTAGATTCACCAACCCAAGTTGTTCTAAACATACTTAAAAGTTTTTCAAGAAAGTTTTAAATTTACATTTAAATTAATTAAAATTAAATAAAAATTAAAATTTGTTCTTCAATCATACTAGCTACATTTCCAATGATCTATTGCCACATGTGGCCAGTGGAAACTATATTGGACAATACAGGTCTAGCACACAAATGCAATCAATAAATAAGAACTATTATTATTACTATTACTATTAGTGACCACTCCTTCTCCTCCTATTTTTGACTCTTCCTCATCTATCTCTCAAATGTTGGTATTTCTTAGTGTTCTGTCCTAGGCTTTCTTTTCTTCTCACCCTATACATTCTGCTTGGGCAATCCCATTCACTTCCATGCTTTAGTTAGCATTCAACACCAATAACTCTCCCAAATCTGTATCTCTTATTCAGACTTCACCCCAGAACCCCAGACCTATATACTCAACTGCTTCCTCAATAGTTTAACAAGAATGTCTCAAAGGCATCTTAACTCAATGTGCCCCACCCTGAATTCATCTTCTCTTCTAACCTTAAAACTTCTCCTTCTTCCATTATCTCAGTAAATTCATTCCAATTCACCTAGTTACTCAAATCATAACTTCTGAGGTCATGATGGTCTCACATCCTCAACCCTCACAGCCAGTCAATCATTATTTCCTCTTTATTATACAATCAGTGCTGCTATAACACTCACTGTGAAAGAGCAAATTTGTTCCAATGCAAGTGATGTATTAGGGAACAATTTAGCATAACACAAATTTTGCATTTGTTTATTGCAATTTTGTCCATGAGAAACACTGGATAAACATAGGAAACTATACTCAGCTGAACAGAGCTGTGTAGGAATATACAAAACACGTCCATGTACATACCTCCAACGTCAACCAGCTAGCTTGATCATGACATGCTACAGAACACATTCATCTGGCTACAACTTTCCATTTGATTTCACACTATCTTCTTCTACCATTTCACAATAACGCACAATCTACAACCCTTGTCATGCCCATTTCTACAAGCAAAGTATGGGTCTTTTTCAAGGTAAAGTGCCATATTTATTGTAGTATTTATGTATTTCTTAACCATTTAACATGTGTAAAACTACCCTACCATTTTTATTAGATTCCTAACTTTTTTTAATGTGTCACTGATGAAGTTTTTCAGTGTTGTACTCCTAACAAAATTTGTACTGCACAACTTTATGTAGCATGGTGATTTTCAAGAACCTGTATGTTGCACTATAGCAGAACTAACCATATTGTTTAACACTCAGGAATCAGTCCATTTCTCTACATTTCCATTGCTATCAGTTTAAACCAAGTAACTATCATCTTTCACCTAGTCTACACCAATGATCTAATTCTCTGGTTCTCAACCAAGGACAGTACTTGCCCACTTCCACCCCATCCACTGGACATGTATGGAAGTGGAATATGTTTTTTGGTTGTCATATGACTTGGGGAGGGACATTACTGGCATTCAATGAACAGGGGCTGGGGATGCTACAACTTCAGTAATATCACCCATACAATGATTTGTCCCACCTGAAAAATGCCAAATGCAGCCCCTTCAAGAAAAAACAGTAACTAGTCTCCCAAATCTGATCATAGCTCTCTCTACATTGCGGCCAGAGAGAGCATTTATAAAATGCACATCAGATGATGCCTCTCCTATGTTTAATACCCTTTAATATCTTCCCCTTACCCTAAACATAAAGGTCAAAATCAAAGTGTGGTCTATAGGCTCCTGCCTCCCTCTCCAGCTTCATCTCATGCCATTCTCCTCTTGCCACCTTCAGAATGCTTTAGGCAGTCATTCACTCGACAAATAACAAACGCCTGTGCGCTACAAACTACTCAGAGTGATGGGGATAGACCAGTGAACAAAAGAGACAAAAATTCTGTCCTCCTGGAACTTACATTCTAGTTCCATGAAGCTGTCAGGCTTCTACTCCCCTCAGGGCCTCAACACATGCTGTTTACTGTGCTTAGCCAATTCCTACGCAACCCTCAGGTCTCAGCTGAGACATGCTTCCTTAGGGAACTATTCTCTGACCCCATCCCACTAAGGCATTTCCTTATTATATGATCTATGACCCTGAATCGTTTAGTGTTACTCAATGCAATTGAAATTATTTGTTCAACATCCATATTTTGTTATACCCCAAGGATCTCACATGGTACCTGGCACACAGAAGGCACTCAAGAATATTTGTTTATTGAGGAAGTTGTATATGTTTATCTCTGTGCGTGTGTCTTCACACTTTATGAATACATATTTATATTAATAAACACATTCATATCTGGGTATATTTCCAAATATTTCTGCAGGTGATTATGTTTATGTGAATATGTACACATGCACGTATGGACATGGACATAAAATTTTAGAGTGTATTCACTTGGGTGCATTCATTCACATGAGTACATGCGTATATTTATGCATGTGCATGTGTGTGTGTGTGTGTGTGTGTGTGTGTGTGTGTGTGTGTCTGTACATTCTTCCAGGCCCTCAGTGACAGCTCTGACCTCCTGGAGGGAACTGGAAGCAGGGCCCCAAGTCCTCTCTAAGATGACAGCTCAATAAGAATATATCATTCAATGACATCCCAAATGTCAGCGAACACTGGCTTGCTCCACTCTGCTACAGAGGAAGTAGGTGGAAGCAGGAGATGTGGAAACCTGGCAGTAGAAAAGTTACTATTTCCTGATGTGACCCACACCATTTGTGGAGGGCAGCTGAAAGGAGATGGCAGCTGAAAGAAAGGCCTTAGGAAACGAGGATGGGGAATTCAGTCGCAGCTGCTCACTCACTCAGGTGGCTAATCAGACCAGGACCCTCTCCATCTTTTTTGGCAGCAAAACTCTGCTAGGGGAGTTGAAGAAGAGGGGACAAAAAAGGGAAGGAGGAAAGATAAAGTAAGGTCAAAGACTAGAGAGGACCCTGTCAGAGCCTGGGTCACATGGGGGGAACAAGGCACAGAGTAAGGCTTTTACATAATACTTCTGCAACCTTGGCAATAACCTCTCTGGCTTTCCTTCTATCATTACTCTTCTTAAGGGAGCAGGACTCTTCGTGCAGCCTGCACTAAGTCACACCACATAAAGGTCAGAAAGATTACCATGCCCCTGGGCCTCCAGGATTCTGCAGCCTGTGTCTCCAAAGCTGCTAGCAAGGAACGGGCTACTCCAGAGTTAGGCCATCTCTCCTTTCGGACCCTTAAGCACACCTGGAACATGACATGACTGGAGTATATAGAGGAAGGGGTTAGACCCCTTGTTTTTCCCAGACCTGCTAAGTTTACCTCATGAGAGGAAATTACAAGGCCAACTGGGAACAGGGTTCTCAGTTTCCCCTCGTACCCATTCTCACCCTAAATAGCTCAGCACAGTCTGGCAGAGAACCAAGCTGAACAGACTCAGGACAGCCTGCCTCCACCCCTTTGGGTCCAGCAGCCCCAAGGTGGCCCTGGGTGGCAATGTTACCACACGGGTCAGCTGCTTTCCTGCCTTTCTGCCAAGGAACCTAGAGGCAGGGAGCTATCCATACACCAAAAAGTCTAGTGAACTTCACAGAGTAATTGTTCATGGTCAGTGCCTGCCTCGCCTGGCCGGGCCTTCACATTGCATTTGCTGAGGCCAGCAAGCAGCCTCGGATGTGCTCTGACAGCTGGCGTGCGGTCTTCCAGGAGAGCATGCCTAGCCACACTCGCACTTCTAGCTCCACCAAGCCCCACCTGGGAGGCTCTAAGGAGCCAGTTCTCAAAGATGAGTTAGTCAGCTGGCAATTATTCACTAGCACATACTCTATACCTAGCCCCGGTCTAGCCACCAGGGACACAGAGAAGAACCACATTCAGTCTCTGTGCTCCAGATGGACGTGTCTGGAAGGAAACACATACGGACTCAGTTTCAACTGAGACAACTGATAGACCAAGTGCCAAGGAGCCTCAAAACTGACTGCTGAGCTTCTCAGCAGATGTGATACCCGAGTTGAATCTTCAAGAGGGAATATGCTTGAAGAAATATGCCTGGGGGACAAGTCAGATAGAAGGACGGCCGCAGGCTGAGGCCCAAGGCTAAGGCAGAGTCCAGTCTCCTCAGCCAAAGAGCAGTAGTAAGCAGCAGTTGCTCAGTTGTATGGGAGATCAACAAGAGAGGTGGGTAGGCGTCAAAGTGCGGACAAACCAGAGTGCAAAGGACTTTCCAAATGCTGCTGCAAAGCATGGAACTAAGTCCAAGGTCATTCTTAGTGTGGCACAAATATTTTCACACACCAAATCATGCTGCTCTCCCTGCCAAGAAAGCATTCTCTCCTCCTCGTGTCCATATCCCTCCTTCCTTGAATGCCCAGTTCAAAACTCAAATCCCCGTAATACTGAGGCTGGCCCCCCAGTGGGCTCTCTCTTCTCTGAGGCCCTAGAGCCACTACCTTCTCTGAGCTTCCTGGAGTTACTAAGCTGACTGGTGGCATAAGGTTCCTGAGGCTGCTCCAGGGCTGTTGTCCTTAGATCAAAATGACTTATGAGTGTGAGTCTCCCTAGTGGACTGGACCTCCTAGAGCAAGGATCCCCCCAGAGCAGGGACCTGGGTTGCCTAGTCCTACACATCCTTTCTTCTGCTAATCTAGGAAGTACAGCACACACTGGAAAGTATAGATTTCTGGGTGATTCATTCTCTGCCAGGACCCACCATCACACCTACACAAGATCTTTGTCAGCCCCCAGCTTCAGAGCAATTCTCCACGTGCTTGTTGCTGCGTGAGTGGCAGTCTCCTCCCTCATGCCCAAAGGGAATTAGGTTCTAGTTTCCATGGCCCTTCCTCACAGAAGCAAGGGTCCACTGGAGTTCGGCTGGACCAAAGCCAGCTTGAATGAACTCCAATCCCCAACCAGAGGGAGATACTAGGCCAGTCAGGAGGTTCAGAGGCCACACTCACGATGACATCAAAGGAGAATATTTTCCCAGAGGCTCAGCTAGCGCTGTATCTCTCCTAGAGACAACATAGCTCAGCCCAGAGATTCATCTCTGGGCAAGACTTAACTGGGACTTCTCTGCATGTCTGGGTGACACAAACTAGGGCAGCATCACACTCCACCCAGCAGCCTGGTCCCCAAGCAGCTCCCCACTCTCAGAAATAACCACAACATTTCAGTGCATATTAGCTAGAGAAGAGGAAGGAGGGATGTTAAGAAAAGAGAAGAACAAAACAGAAGAGGAAAAAGAACAGAGAGGAGAAAAGAAAGCAAGGGAGGGGAGCTCTGAGGCCCAGGAGAAATAGAGGAAGCACCCAGGCAGAGCTCACACACAGTACCTTTTTCAGATTAATCCACTGCTTGAAGTAATCAGCCACTGGCAAGCCCAAGTACTGGCACTGGCCTGGGAGCCTACAAAAAAGGGAAGAGAGAACAAGTTGGAAACACCCATGTCCCAGGTATGGAGACTTAGGCTAGGAAGTCCAACAGAGTCTACAGGACAAATAGACCCCAAAAGGCCAATCCATAAGCTGTGGTTCCCACCCCACCCGAGAAAGGGATCCCACCTCCAGCACCATGGACACTGGGCTCCAGATCCAGCCCTCAGAGCCAAATATGAGAGCCCAGAGACTCTATTCAAAATAATATCAGCAGCTACTATTTTCTAATAGCTTACAATGTGCTAAGAACCTTACTTACCTTTTCACATTTAAATCTTCAAAGCGATGCTGTGAGGTAGGTACTATTGTCTACATTTTATAGATGAGAAAATGAGACTCAGAGAGGTTACCCAAGGTCCCACAGCTAAAACATGACAGTGCCAAGAATTGAACCCAGTTCTAAACCTGACTCCAACGTCTATGTTCTTTCCATGCACCAGTTTGTTATTGCTGTTTTGTCACAGCAGAGAGGCAGAGAGACAAGACAGGGGAGAGAAAGAGCACACGATTTAGAGATAGATGGGTACCAGATTCAGCTCACATTTAAGCCTCTAGCTACAGGCTTTTTTTTCAGATAGAGAAGAGGCCACACAGAACAACAAGAAAAGGTCAGAATTTAAACCACGGGTCTATTCTTGCTTTTTTCTTTAAGTTAGAATTTACCCACTAACACCCCCTCCACCTGATGATGCTGTTTCACCCATACAAATCTATTCAACCAAACATGCACTGATGCCTAATGGGGGTCAGGAACTTAGGACTCAAAAAGTAAGACTTAACCCCTGTCCCTAAAGGGCTCAGTTTGTTCAGAAGAATGGACAATGAAAGAAAGAGGCAAACACACCCTTATGTTGCAGCATGGGGGGCGCATGGAAGGATGGAGGAAGGCGATGCCAGAAATACCAGCCAGGAAAGATCACAGTTTTCTTCCTAAGAGAAGAACTTGGCCACAGGCAATGGAGAGCCTCTGAAGAGTTATGATTTACCAAGATTGTTCTGGGGGCAGCAAAAACAACAGACTAAAAAGGTAGGGTAGTAGCCAGGCGAGGAGAGACAGTAGTGGCAGAGACAGCAATCAAGGAACAGACATCAGAAATGTAAAGGAAGCCCTGGTGACCAAATGGGACGTGGGGCCCAATGAGAAAACACAGTGGAGCCCAATTCAAAGGTGCATGGCATGGTTAGCTTCACTCCACTTGCTAAGATAGATGCAAAGAAGGAGGCAGTAGCATAGAGAGCATATTCGACACCCACAGCAGGCCAACATTTAAGTCAATTTTATTATTGTTTTAAAATTCTCTACATGTAGTGTATGCCCTTTTTGCCCAAACTGAGGTGGGGGGCGGTGTGACTGCTCCCACTGCCTCCCCCTCAGCACACCACTGGAAGGAAGCAGGAGTTTGGGAATGCAGTTTTAGATACATGCATGACACATGGTGAGTACTCAATGCCTGCTGAATTTGAGGTACCTAGGGAGACATCTGACAGTGGAATGATGTCTACAAAGCAGCTCGATATCCAGTTTTAAAGAGAGGTCTGGACTAAGGATATAGATTGCTGAATCATTTGTCTAATTTAAGTAAAACTAAAGCTGCAAGAGTAGGTAAGATCACTTGGGAAGAGCGTAGAGATAAGGAGAGGGCCCCAGCTAGTGCCTTGTAAGTTTTATTGAGCTGAAATGAAACTAGGCTGCCTCTACCAGACCATCGTCATACACAAGGAACTCACTGCTTTATGCAGCAGCCAGCTCTAACTTTAGACTCAATTCTTAGAATGTCCTTCCTTAAATACTAAACTAAATGAGACTGCATATCAGTTCAGCAAAAGAAAAAAAAAAATAGTAAACTAAAATCTGTCTCCCTGTAACTTCTTCCCATGAGTCCAAGATATGTCTTTAGAAACGACAGAGAACAAGACTTCAATTTCTTCCTTGTAGAACACTTCCAAGATCTGAGAGTCCAGAAAGCTCTTCCCAGAGTTTCCTACACCAGACCACATACTCTCAGTAACTTCAAGAGTTTCTCAGGCCAAGATGATGAAGGGGCATCCAGACAGATGTACCCACTCGGGATGAAGGACCAAGAATATGAGGAAATTATGCTAAGTTTTTTAGAATGAAAAGTAACTTTAAGAGCTAGAATGTGGCTGCCTAAGAAGCAGAACTGTAATCTGACAATAATTTTATTTCCTTCAATCTTTCTTTATCACTTATCCTTGGAATTTGGAAAATGCTTGCTGGGTAATTTTAGAAAACTAACATTCAGGTCTGTAAGCGAAGGGAGCCACCAGAAGCAGCATGATCTGCAAAGGAACAGATCAGGGGACTGGCCAGCAAAAGACAGGAAGCCCCTATCTTCTCCTTTAACCAACCTCAGCACCCCCTGATTCTTTTAGTTGACACAGGCCAGGAGTCCTGTTGGCTCAGCTCTGGGAGGGGCTCCCTTTTCAGAATTTCAGGGGTAGACAACAGCTGTAGACATTTCTACCCAGTTAGGAAGGGTCTAGGTCAGTAGGATCCTGCGTCCTCCTCTTAGAGACTTACACCAGAGGGGCCACCTTGAAGACAGACCAAACAGATTGTCAGGCTGGATACTCAGCCTCAGATATGGCTCAGCAGCAATCCTGACCACCCTTCTGTACCCCATGTTTCACTGGGGGCACATGGGGACTACAACTCTCATTCAGGGGCTCTAGTCACTTACAGGTACCCATGCAGTTTGCAGACTCACTTATGGGCATTCAGGCTGTTGAGTGGTCCTCCGGGTGGTCCTACCCCTGTGACTCCAAAATATAGGCAGTACAGATGTAGCAGGACATGGCCCCATCTTCGCCATAGGCACAGAGCCAGATGCCCAAACTTCAACTCCCAGGTGTCGTGGGAAGACAGCTACACATCTCTATCACACACCCCTACTCCAGCTTAGAGGACTGAGATGATGTCTGTGAGGAAGGTGGGTTACAGTGGTTGTCACCCTTTATACAAAACAGGAAACTGAGGCTCAGAGAAGAAGGATTTGCTCAGTCATACAAGCCAAAGGTAGAACTAGAAATGGAATCTAAGGCTCTGACTGCACAGGCATCAGTTGGGTAAGATGCACTCGGAGCTCTTTACATTCCTGGGGAGGCAAAGCCTGGGGCCTTAGAGAGCCAGGTAGCACAGTGGTCACTGCTCAAGGTCACACCTGGGTTCAAGGTTCTTAGGAGCCAAAGACTAGGATCAGCAGGGACCAATGGGTACATGGCTCCACCAATTTGGAAACAAAAAGGGCAAAAGACCCCCTGACAGAAAGGGTCTGAAGGCTGTAAGTTCTTACCAGATACTGATCCCAAGAAAAGAGCCACTGGCAGTGCGCCCTGGACTAGCCTGCGGGCACGAACGTGCAAGCAGGTTTATGGTGCCCAGGTCTCTGTGCAGCTGGATTCACTGGGCACAAAGCTCCCCCAACTGCCCAAACATCATCTGGTCATGCTTATTACTGTTGCCCAATGAAATTTTATGCACCAAGTCCACAGGTGTGATTTCCCCTTCTTTATGAGGGTCGGAATGACATCACTGATGGCCAATAGAAAAAAGCCAATTATGTCCAGGCCATAAAAAGGAATGAGATTTTTTTCAACCAAATCAAAACTTCCTTCAGCTTCATGAATGCAAGGGGCCCCTTTAAGGAAGGGCCCCCCAGTCCTGCCTGTGGGCTCTAAACTGAGGCACATGATTGCATTTCAAATAGGGCCAGAAAGGGGCTCCACCCTTGGCATTTGCCTGTGGCCCTGCTCTTATCACACTGGCCCCTCAGGGTCCTCAGAACAGAACATCAAACCCTATTCTCAGACCCTGACTTGCTGCTCACTACTCCCTCCAGAGGAAGGTTAGAAAAGATGTGGTACTCCTCAAGTCCCTTATTACTCCTTTTGAATAACAAAAAAGAAACCACAGAGTCCTCCCCTTATTTAGAAAGAAGGGAACAATATAGGGGGAACAGGATTGTAAGAAACTGCCCCCCCAAGCACACAGCACAAAGCAAAAGGAGCCCAGTCTTCTTTACCCCACCCCTCATTCAGCCCTACCACCTGCAGCCGAGCCACTCTGGCGGGGCCCAGACAGCCCTGATGGCAAACAGGTGTGGCTAGCTTGGCGCCAGCCAAGACAGGGGAGTAGCTCATTAGGGAAACACCCCCCTCACTAATGGGTATGGCCAAGGTGGAGCCATTGTGAGTGAAGCTCAGCTTTGAAGATTAGGTGGAACAGAGCTTGGGGGAGAGCTGCCAGGCTTGAGGCAAGGAGACCAGCACATCCATGGAGGTCTGACCCACAGACTGGCAGATGGACACCAACAGTCAGGACCAGCAAGAGAGCAGGCATAGCACTAGAAAAGGTCACGGACAATATTCCTTACATGCTTTTCTCTCTTTAAGTCTTAGGGACAGACCCAACTCAGGGAGATGTATGTCACTCTCACGTTTAGCAGATTCGAGCCCTTAAAGAGGAGGGGGACCAACAGACTCTGGAGCCACCTGTGACCCTTTCTGCCTCTCAGGGAAGGCTGCAGGACCTGGATCTTGGAGTGGATGTGGGCTGTCAGTCTTGTGCTCAACAGTCTAGGACAGGCATATACTGTTCACCTGCGGGAGCAAACTATCGTGTTCCTATGACATGGGGGAGTGTTGGGGGACAAAGGTGAACAGAAGAGGAGAGGCTCTGTCTTCTTCAAAGTCATCATTGGACCATGGCGGCACAGAAGGCCCAGCTACCCAACACTCTCAAAGAATGCTGCCCCTAGCTGTCCTGCATCTCAGAACTGTCACAATTTTCTAGGCTCCTCTCCAAGTCCTGAGCCTCAGGAAAGGTCCCATTCCCACTGGATCCAGTCTGGGAGTCCTATCTAGCCAGAGCTCCCAGAATCTGCATTTTGTGAGTCTGCATCCAGCACGCACACGCTACCCAGCCTAGGCAGCACTTCGCTGGGACACAGCTCTTTGTCTCTTCTGTTTCCGTTCCCCCACCCAGAGGAGATAAACAGACCCCGGGTGATAAACGGCCCGCCTTTCACGATCCCTTTTCCTCAAGTTGAGGAGAGTAGCTGGTGATGGATGGGCTGGAATTTGGTTATCAGGAAGGGCTGTCAGCCAGAGGTGCCTATCTCCTCCTCCACTACGCAGGGCATCATTACACTGTGGCATCAAGGTAAAATATGACCAAGGGGAGGGAAGGAAGAAAGAGGGGAAGGCTGAGCTTACACACGGAGCAAATTGAGCAACAATGAGAGCAGGCACGAGGCTGGGACGTTAGTTATCTGCCCGTGACACCTTTTATCTCTGCACAAATTGGTCCTTCCTCCCCCACCGCATCCTCTTATACAAACAGAGGCAGACACAATGTGTCACCACTGCAATAGCGTAGCAATTTAACCCGAATTAGTGAGGGGGTCAAGCTAGGAAATAGGGGTTTCTCATTTCAACAGGTTCCTCAGTCTCGGCTCTGAACCACCACATTGGGGGGAGGAGGGTGGAGAGAAAGCAGATTTATAATTGAATTCACTCACTTGGCTGCTGCTGATGTATAAAAAATTAATGCTCGAGCCTCCTACTTATCAAAGCTGGTTAGTATCCATCTCACCTGCATGAAGCACCATGTCAGAAGACACAGCATGGCCCATCCCAGGCAGGCCTAGCACTCGTGCTTCTAGCCAATGTAGGAATCTGGCAGAACAGGAAGGAGGGAAGGTGCTGCCCAGAGCCATCAGCCCCCCAAGCCAGAACTCCCTGCTAGAAGCCCACAGGACAGAGTGCTGGGGAAGGGGAAATGGGGTCTGGGACTGTTATAGGAGCTGATCTCATTAAAGATGATTCTTGACAGTTCAAGAATACACTTGAATCTACAGAGCATTCTGGCTTCACCATTCAGCAAAAGATGTTCAGGGTATTTTATGAGTAACCCCTTCCCACTCCCTAGACACCCACATACACTGCTGTGCCTGAAACTGGGGATACTAATGACAGCACTGGTGGCACTGACAAAGCAAAAGAGCTGAGAAGAAAGGAGCCTGGCCTACTCCCCAGGGACCTCCCCTACTAAGGGACCTGGAGCTGGAAAGGCCCCTGATGGTGAGGAGTGCAGTTCAACCCCCATCCAGCACCACAGCTCCATTACACTGAGAGACAACGTGGTCAAGTGACCGTGTATCCTTGGGTAAGTGACATCACCTCCATGCTCTGTGAGGGTTTAAGGAGCCAGTCAAGGCTCTATAAACAAGGTTGCATGGAAGGGATTCTGGCTTTAAGGAGATCAACTGAGACCAAACCTGCACTAGCCTTTGCAGATGCTTCCAGACCACCTGCATTGAGAAAACAGTGCTTTAGTCAGAAAAAGAATACTGGAGAAGACTTGCTGGGATGCCAAGAAGAGGAAAAGCTCTAGAACCACTCCACAGCTACAAAAATCAACTCAAAAAGCGTGTGCTGAAGGGAGGAGTTATGAATGGAGAAGGCAGCTTGGGACTCATTCTCCAAATCCAAAGAATCAGCACACAAATACCAAGGAACAAAAGCCAAGACCCTAGGCTAGACACAAAATGGGAGAACTTTCTATCTAAATTGACTACCTCATATTTATGAGTATCGCTGAGAGCCAGGACCCTCAAGGTAGAGGCTAATTGAACTGGATTCCTATATTCAGAGAGCAGCCAGGCCCATCCAGAAGATGGCGGCCATAACATAAACAGAATGACCCCTTCTAGGTGAGACCACTGAGAAAGGGCTGTCTTACTTCTGGTGGTGGGAGGGCAAGGTGGAGGGCACTTACAGAGACTCAGGTATTGTCACTTCTGCTCAAGCACGTGCACGTGTGCACACACACGCTGCCACACGCTGTCCCTCCATTCTTCCCTGCCTGCCCACAGCCCCAGGGGAATGCACTGCTGACTTCTCAGCCCACTTTGCCCCCACACTTGCCCGCATCCTCTGGGACGGCTGCAGGTTACAATTCCAACCACAGGCTTCAGAAAGATGATACACTTGCTGGAGCCTGCAAAGGGTCAGGCGAGAGTACTGTTTGAAATACCAGCATGACAGCTGGCTCCTTGTCTGTCTCTCCCTCCCTCACCCCCCTCCCCAAACTTGTCATGGTACAAGAAGTCTATAAGCAGCCCATCAGCTTTAAATATCAGTGTGCGTGAAGCGGGAGCATGAGCGCGAGGGAGCGGGAAGCAGACAGCGAGCGCCTCTGTCGCCACTGCCTGTCAGGGAACACTAATGAATTTCACCACCAGCAGCCATGCTTCAGATGGGGGGCGAGGTGGGAGTGGGGGTTTTCTAGGGAGAACTCTCGCAGTATTAAAACACCTTCTTCCAAAGCCCAAATCCATGTTAATAAATGCCATTGCGGAGCTGAGAACTGCAGCCCTTGACCAGGACTGGGATGGGAAGGGAAGGGAAGGGAAGGGAAAGGAAGGGAAGGGAAGGGAAGGGAAGGGAAGGGAAGGGAAGGGAAGGGAAGGGAAGGGAAGGGAAGGGAAGGGTTGGGGCATGCCCCACTGTCCTCTCAGACAGGGAGGGGAGTGCAAGTGTGAGGCTGGAGGGAGCCAGCAGAGCCCTGTGATTAGGATGGGGTGACCTCTGGCAAGTCTCTCACCTCACCTTACCACCATCACTCATACTTATAAAGTATGGGGTGCTTTGTCGAGAGGACTAAGACACAAAGGAAGGGCCTCAGGCAGGGAGGGCTGCCCAGCTGTGGCATTCTGGCCAGATTCACCAACCACCCCACTTCATATCAACTTCAGCTAACTCACTTCACAGTGAGGCCCCATCACAAGGGGTTAGCCATCCTTCCAAAACTGGGGGAGGGGGTGAGGAAGACTCTAGCACTAGTCCTAATAGGAAGCTACTTCCTCCACGTGCCAGCAGCCAGAGCTGTTCATAATTTTACAGATGAAGAAATAGAGGTTGAACGTGGTAATATGACTTTCCCAAGACCTTACAATTAGAAAGTAGTGGAGCCAGGACTCGAACCCAGTCTCTTTTAATTCTAAAGGCCCTGCTCTTTCCACAATACCGTAATGCAGTTTCTATGAGGAAGGACTGATCACCTCACTGTCTCCTGGGTGTCCTCTACTACCAGGCCCTGCCCTTCCCCTCCATTCCCCCCCACTGGTACACATGCACCTCTGGCCTGGCATGGGCCACAGCTGCCATGTAGCACTGGGCTGGGCTCCAGGCCAGGGTGAACCCAGCCGGGTAGAGAAAGCCCTGGGAGTGAGCCAGGCCATCACCTGGGAGTCTCCACAGCTTGGAGGACATGGCTGCAGGCATAAGCCTTCCCTTGGGTGCCCTCTGCACAGCTCTGATCAGCAGTGTCTGATCTGGCAGCGACCTGCTGTGCAGGGGGCAAATGACATTTAATTTCCTTTTGGTTTCCCTATAGTACAGACGAAAGGCCATCACCTGCGTCTGGGTCTGGCAGCACAGCTGGACGTGTTCCCAGACATGCTGCTCTGGAGAGTTCCCAACACAAACCAGAACACAGGCGGGTGCAGAGGGATGCCCCGCAGGCCAGGCTGCTGGTCTTCCCAAGGAAAACCAACCTCAAATCCCTAGTGCCAAACAGTTGCTCAAGGCCTCCAAAACACACACACACACACACACACACACACACACACACACAGCCCTTGCCTGCTCCATGGCTTTTTAGCCTACCTACCAACTATCTCTAATCTCATTCTCCCCCAGAGTCCACATGAAGCATGCAAGTGCCACAAACACCCTGTGGAACAGAATAACATGCACCTCTCCAGTGCCACAAATAGTCCTTGAAATCCTATTACTTGTATCTCCCCAGCCCCTCTCTAGGGACACAGTAAGACAAGCACCTCTCCAGCGTCCTTCCCATGGCAACTCCTCCAGGGAAGGGCACAGAGCCCCACCTGCTGTGACTGTGGGAAGTGCTAAAGCTGCCACTAGGACCTGGCCAGAGCTTTCTTTCCCACATGGACTGGCAGAAGCCCCCGCAGGGCGTAGGGTACGGGCAGGAGGCTGAGCAGGTGACAGAAGTTTCCAGGCACTGTGGTCAGTGCCTCAGCTGATGAGCTATTCTTTTTTTGGCCAGGGAAACCAAGAGCTTCTAAGTAGGTTGAGCTGTCTCCAAGATACTTCATTCATCCTGCTTCTGTCTTCACCTGGCCTGTGGTTATCTTGACCCTATGCCTGGGCTGCCTTTGTGTGGCCTACAATGCCCTCTGGAGGCTCAGCAAAGAGGCATCCTCCTAGTGTTCAGGATCTGGGATGCAGTCTGACCTCTGCTCGGATATAGGTGCTGGTCTCCTCTGCCCTAATTCCAGCCCCCCTGACTCCTTCAAGACGTGTAAGCACTTGGCCTACACAGAATCAAACTTGTGGGTGGGCATGGAACAAGCTAGTGGTTTTTAAACTGTGCTCCACGGAGCTCAAGGGTTCCAACCAAGGAGGGACATCAGGTTGCTTCATGGACTAGTGGAGGAAGAGGAAGAATGGGCCGGGCCTTTTCCTAGCTTCAACTGGAATAGCTCAACTTAAAATTGGGCTTTAATTGTTTTGTTCAAAAAAAAGTTTACCGCTAAAAAGAATACCATCCATTCTGTCTCTCAACGTTGTTCCTCTGGGTTCTCATAGCATTTGTTTTGTGCCTTCTTTATAGTGTTTTCATACTCTACCTTTCTGACCCTGTAATTAGTTATGCATGTGCTGGTCTCTCTGTCCCGATCAGCTGGCAGTCCCTACAGTCCCCAGCACAGTACTTACTGAGCTCAAGAGCAGCTCTCAACAAGGGTGACTTTGGGCTATTGCTGGATTGCCAGCACGTCCATGATCAGCACCTTCAAGGGCAGTTTCCAACAGTAATCCTTGGAAGAAAAGAGCTGCAGTGGAAAGTAACTGACATTTACAGGAAGGTCCTAGTGAAGATGTGTGGCACATGCCACTCTTAAATCAATGAATGGGGCACACCTGCTACCATGATCAATCAACCTCCAGGGGACCAAACAGACTTTTGCACTTGGCCAATCTCTGGCAAAATGCAGCATATTCCAACAGGAAATATCACTTGTTAGAAGCTTCCAAATTGTGAATGTGGGACCATGAAAACAGGATAACGCTCCTCAGCTGACTATTCAAGGGCCTGTCCCCTGCCTTCCTATAGCCTTTAGAGGAGTCACCAGTCCCATAATTCTGGTTATAGGACTGGGAATGGGTAAAACCCCTTGGCCCCATCAACCAAGCCCACTGCCTGGATCTCCTTCTCCAGCCAGCTTTGGGAGGGGATGGGGGAAGGCAGGGGATTGTGCTCCTCCCAGCTAAAGCCACTTGTTAATAGGCCCTAGGTTCCCTCATCCCTGGGGAAAGGAAGGTAGCAATGAGCTCTTTCCTCTCCATCCTCCCCCCACCATGCCTCCCAGCAGGGCCAGGGAGGACAGCCATTAGTGTGTGCCTCAGCAGACAATGGGGAGGAGAAGTCTCCAGAGCAAAGGACAACTGCAGCAATTAGAATGCAGGGAGGTTCAGAAGCTATTTAACTGGGTGACCCCTGAGGTCGCTGCATCTGACTCCCATCCCTGGATAAATATTGTATGAGAGGGGAGGGGGCGAGCGCTGCTCCTCCTTCCACTCCTTTCCCACCCCACACGGCTGCCTCCAGCCACACACACCAAGAACATTATTTACAGCCTGACAGTCAGAGCAATCACTCTGCTAACCAAGAGGGAATGGACAAAGTCGACTTACCAAAAATTGACTATGGCAAGTGAAGAAGAAACCAGGGCTGGCGGGGGAAGGGAGCTGAGCCGGCACAGACGCAAGGCTCTCCCCACACTCTGGGTCCAGCTGAAGCAAATACTGTCATCCTGAAACCCCAAACTACTGGCAGAGAGGAAATCAGAGGATTAGAGCATCCTCCCACCTTTTGGGGACCCCATAATGGAAAAACTCCTGGCTCTCATCACCACCCAGGTGCTCCTTAGTGAAGATGGGAGTCCTAAGTACCTGCCCAGAGGAAGTCCAACAGCCACATGCCACTTGTCCACCTGGCCCCTTAGCTGACCTAGTGGGAAAAGGCCAAGAACAAGAAAGTCAGACATCGCAGAAGGGGTCAGGGTGGGGGAAGAAGAGGAGAGTGTCTGAGCGCAGGCTGTGCCTCAGCCTCCACATGCGCCGCTCCTCCAGTCCTGCTCTAATGCACCCTGACATGCCTCTGAAGACAGAGAGCTGTTTGCAGTCAGCACCGTGATTTGTTAGTAATTATTTCCATGGTGTCACATTGCTGTCACTCTGTTAACAAAGAGACAGGCTGCCTCGGGCTGCCTGCAAGAAAGAATCGCAGAGAAAAAGGCCTGTCAGGCTCCCGGGATTCTCTGGGCTGGCTAGCTTTCTTCCCCAAACCAACATCCTCACAGGCTTTGGAAGAAACAGTTTTACAGAACTATCAAGTCTGAGTTGTGTCACTCTTTAGCCAGGGACACTAAGAATTCATCCCACCCACTCATAGTCACCCTTCCCAAATCCCTATAAAGCTGAGCCCCGAGAGTCCACAAATCACTCTGGCATGGGCCACTATGCCAGCCAAAGCCTGAGCTCCCTGGCCTTCAACTCCCAAGACCCTGGCTCCCTGACTCTTCTTCCTCACTGCGGTGTTTGCTGCCTCTCATGTGCACTCAGGAACCTGACAAAAGAAACCTAATATCCAGATCAAACTGAAGCAGCTGCCCTATTGGCACGGATGGAGAAAGGGCAAATGTGATGACAGGGAACCTCCCCTTCTTGAATCTGCCAACCACAGTTCAGGAGTGAAGCAGCTCAGGTGCCAACACCCCTCCAGCCTCCATATGCCTGTGCCCACGGAGCTGACCTCTCTTTCCCAGTGCCTGGATCTGCACAGCGTCTGCACTAGGAGAACTGGTGGTTTGCTTTAGCACAAAGTAATGTCTCCATTACCCTGGCTGGGAATTAGAGGACAGATTGGCAAGCGCTGACAAAACAGAGGTCACTCACCTTACAGTCATGGAAAGTTGGAGATTAATTCTCCCCTCTCACAGAGGGAATCAGACTCCAGGATAGTGGAAGAGAAGCACCAATACAGAGAAACCCTTTCACTGCCAAGCAGCAGCAGCAGGCAGCTAACACCACCTCTACCAGCATCAGCAGAAAAGAAGGATGAAAGCCCATAGCCCTAGAGAAGCCCTGACAAGGTGGTAAGGGCCACTGTCACCTAGCTGCTACAAAATCCCAAAGGATAGAAGAGCCTGGACAAGACTAAGATTCTTCAGGCGATATTTATGAGTATCACTGAGACCCAGGACCCTCAAGGTAGAGGCTAAATGAATCTGATTCCTGCATTCAGAGAGCTTCCAAGCCCCTCCAGAAGATGGCAGAGGACAGCGCCAGCTGCATGCGCTGGAATGCAAACTCCACGAAGGCAGGATGTTTTGGCAAGTTTTCTCTCTTTGTGCACTGCTATATTCTCAATACCAAGAAGAGTATAGGCACACAGAGGGTAGTCAACACACAGCTGCTGAAAGAATAAAGAAATGAACTAGCATGGCTCAAATGCCACTTCCACAGGCCTGAAGTCAGCCTCTGCCTATCACAGGACCTCAGAGAAGAGGGAGGATAGCATGATTTCCAGAATGGACAGGGAAGACCACATAGCCAAAGGACTGGAATTAGGTTGTAAAGGATGAGGGGGATTGAGACAAGCTGATAGACCTATGGGGATTCCCATATCAGATTGAACATTCACATACTCATTCAACAAACATGCACTAAACAACTAAAGAAGGTAGATGTTCCAACAAAAGGAGAATAGATAAATAAAATGCAGTACTATGCAATGGAATACTATATAGCAATAAAAAGGCTAAACTACTGATACATACAATATGGATTAATCTTCCATACATTAAGTTATGTCAAATAAGCCAGACACAAGAATACATCTTATATAATTCCATTTATATGAAAGTCAAGAATAGGCAAAACTAGCCAAAAGTAACAGAAGTCAGAATAATGGTTACTTGGCAAGGGGCAGGCATTACTGACTGGGAAGGGGCACAGGGGAACTTTCTGGGATGATGAAAAAGTTCTTGATCTACATGATGGTTACACAGGTGTATACGTGTATAAAAATATATCAAATACACTCTTCACATTTGTATATTTTATGGACCTATTTCATACCTCAATTTTTTGAAAGACCCAAAAAAACACTGATGCTCAAGGGTCATACAAAGAGTTTCTAAAAAAACACTGATGTAAAAGAATATCTCACACAAAGGAAAATATTTCCCAGGAGCACCAGTGGTTCCTCCTTGGAGCTTAGAACACAAGGCCTTCCAGCCTTCATTCTCTATCTGACAGAGGGCAGAAGGGCCCAAGCAAATGGCCAAGACACAGGAAGATAAAAAGGTTTCAAAATACAAAAGAGTACAGCCCAACCCCTAGCCTAGGTGGTCACGGCCTGGTGGGAGGTTGCATGGAGCCTCCCTTTCACGCCAAGTGAGCTCTCGGGAAGCAGAGATGGATCATACAGTCCAGCCACGTGGCAGCTGGCTCTGAGGCCCTCTGAAGCAGCCTCTCTGTCAGCTTTTGCCTCAGAGCACAGCACCAGACTTCCAGAGGCTGCCCTGAAGAGCCACAGACATAGGATCCAATTTGTCTTCCTGCCAAACCAGGCAGAGACTGGCTGAGCCAGCCCAACTCTGGGCTAAGGCTAAGGTCTCAGGGCATATAGCCCCTCTTGCCAGCAAGGAGGAGGGGATAACACCCTCCCAGATGGTCAGGGGGAGCTCCACATATCAGAACCTGGGCCAGAACCTAGGCGGCAATACTTGCTTCTGGACCAATTAGGCAGTAGAAACTATTCAGTCACCAACTCTGTAGCAGGCCAAAGCATGAGCTTCCCACCACCTTAAATATCTCAAAGCCTGATCACTCATTAAGCAAATATCTTTATCTTTTATCAGTGTTTTTAACTGAGCCAAATTTCTATTCCAGGGGTTCCTATAATGGCTAAAATGTGACCCATCGACACTTCCAAGGGAGTGAGGAGATGAGGCTACCACTGGAGTCCCACCCTTCAGCCGAGAAGTGTCCAAACAGTGGAACACCAGAGGCTGTCTGCCAGGGTAGGGCTGTGCTTGTTGCTTAGACAACAGAGCTTCTCCCCCAACACCTCTCCAGGCACAAAGTCCTTCCAGAGCAGAGCAACTATCCCAAACTTGGGCTCTGGGGGAAGCACACAGGGTGAGGTGCCTGTTGACTTGCAGCTCAAGGACCACACGGAGAAGTGTAAAGGGAGCCAAGACTGGGAACCAGGAGCTGCACGGGCTCCACAGAAACCTGTTCCTGCCCCAGGCCTAGCACATAGGAACTGGATAATTCCCAGCCAAGCCCACAATCAGGAGCCCCTTTAGTGCCAGTTCTAGGCCCTGGGACATGTGCAGGAGGGGGCTTTCATATGTTTGTGAGTAGGCTACCCCCAGGGGCATCTGAGCTCTCAGGAAGAAGGGGGGCACCCCTTGCTCTTCCAAGCCCAAGAACTCTCAGCCCAAGGAGCTGTCAGGCTAACGAGGCTACCCCACCACCACTCCATCTGAGCGTGGCAGGCTGCACCGCACGACTGGCTTCAGGTGGCTCTTCTTTAATTAATGGCATCCCGGGCTCTGCAGGGAGCTTCACCCCACAATGAATGGTCCTCTCTCATTAGAGGCAAGCCTGCCATGATGTATTCAGGGTGAGGGCCAGGATTCATTTCCCTGTCTGTGGGCTGGGGATGGGAGGGAGGGGAGAGGAAGCAGGGAGAGATTTATATCGAGTGACTTGGATTAGCTGCAGCTGAAACATGACCCCATCAACTCAAGCTGCCTTCTTGGGGCTAACCCGATGCACCTCTGCTGATGAGAGGGCTCTAGGGAAACTGAAGGGAGGGCAGAAGGTCTGGTTCCCATTGTCTCTGGGCTTAGGCTACAACTCTAAGGCCCAGGATTCCTATACAACCTCTAGAACTTCCTCCCCCTGCCCCTACACACTTTGTGTGCACTGGGCTGACTCTGAGCTGATCTTGCCCATCACGAGCTTCTTCATGGCCAGGAAGTGGACCCATTGCCCTCGTATCTATAGGACCGAAGTCCTGGCCATGGCCTTCAGCTGGCTTTTCTGCTTTCTGTAGCAAGCAGTACCCTCATTCCTTACCTCAGAGAAAGAGTCCACAGCATGGTTTGTCCCCATAACTGCTGTCTGGATAGGACCCAAATATGTTCTAACACAGGGCATCTCAGATCTCAGGCCACCCTACACCAGGGACAAGGCACCAGGCATCAGTCTGACACAAAAACATGCCATCGCCTCACAATGATGATCCATTAGGCTGAATCCCATCTCCAGGGTGGGGAGATTTGGGGCAACACTATTCTCCTTCTCTCCACCTCCCCCTGGCTGAACAGGGAGAATTGGGGTCTTCGGGGCAAAAAGGAAAACTTGGGCCTTTGGTTGTCCAAGTTTCCAAGGTACTTCTCATCGACTTAGAAAGAAGGTTGCTCTGTACTCTGCTAGCCACTTAGGTGGGTACAGGCCTGGAAGCTAGGTGGATTCAGGCTGGCAGCAAACAGCACACAGCCCTACAAATTCCCCATGCAAATCCCACTGAACTTGACCTTCAATTTTGTTTGTGCTCAGAGAAAAAAAACATACTTCAGAGCCTGCCCTCTTTCCACCCTCAGCCTTTTTAGAATGCCCAATTCACTAAGAGCACTGAAGGTGGGCCTGCCCCTGTCAGCCAATCAGAAGGCTGCTTTGCAGGCCTGCTGTGTCCCTAGGAGGGCCGGGGCAGATGCCTATCATCTGCACATGCACTCACTCCATCATCCACGCTTCTCCCTGGCCCTTGAACAGGAGCATTCGTATCCCCTTCCCTCCCTACTCAGAAAGAGATGTAGCTCAGTTCCGCTTTGCTAAGCCCTATTTGGCAATGTGTCTAAACACATGCAAACTTAATTAGTTCAAGAGGGGAGCCCAAGCGCTTGCAGTGACAGATAAAAGTAAAGGGAAATGAGACAAGTCAGGACTGGCAGGGAGTTCTTACTCTAGCCCCTTCCCCCAGCAGGCTGCTAATCAAAGGTGAAGCAGCTCGGTGCTGGGACCGACTGGCACACTCATGGGCAAGGGGCAAGCCTCTTGTGAGCTTAGTGACACAGTGAGAGGCCCCACGTGCCTCCAAACATAAATACAGCAGAGAGGTGTCCAAAGTGATGTTGGCTGTGGTTTCCTTAAAACAGATCTGAGGATTCATTCATTTGTAACACTGTAAGGAGGCTTTCAGTCAGCCTCAAATCATCCCTCAATACATCTCCTGGCCAACCAAGCCCTCATGTTAAAATGAACATAACAGTCCAGACCTCCACCAACACCAGAGCAGGAACCAACAGCCTTGGGTGTCAGAGAACATTCCAAGGCTCTGCCACTCGGTGACAACAAAGGGGAAGAGGAAGGGCATTCCCACCATATCACCAAGCCATGCACCATGAAGGAAGATAGAAGATGTCAGATGGGACAGTGGTTAAACACATGGGTTCTCGAGTCAGAATGTCCAGGTTCCAATTCCCACCCTGCCACAAGCAGGTTGTGTGTCCTTGACAAATTACTTACCTTTCTGGGCCCCAGTTTCCTCATTTGTTAATAAAAGAACCTATTTCATAGGATTGTGGTAAGGACTAAATGACATTGTGTAAATAGCACAACAGGGCTCCTGGTATGTAGTAAGTGCTCAATAAACATCGGTTATCTTTATTCTCTGATGTTAACTTTTCCAGATGAGTCTCAACCCTCAATTCTGGAGGCACAAATCTCTCAGAGATGGCATTTCACACTGCTCCTGAGACCAAGCTCCTCTGCCCTGGCCTAGGCCTGTGGGCTATGTCACCCAGTACCCACTATGGAGGGCCCAACACACGGTATGGACAGTGAGAAAATCCAAGGGCTTCCTCACATTAGCAGGATAGTCCTCTAACTCCTCACACGCGGGCTGGTGCAGCAAGGCCCGAGATTTCCTCTTCTGTTCCATTTGTCCCATACAATGGCAACTAATGTTCTCTGAATCTACCCACTATACATCCTCTGTCATTCTTCCTGAGCAGAGATTCCCTAAGACCACTCCATTATTTAGTTTTCACTTATTCAACAATTATTTATTGAACAACTACCACATGTCAAACCTCATCCTCAGGTTACCATAGTGCTCACAATCTAGTGAGAGTGACAGACAAGCTGAGGTAGCTACAATACAATTTTATGTATGAATAAGTACATGTGCTCTAAGAACACAAAAGAAGGCACAGAGAAAGAGGTTAAAAGAGATCATTCGAAACTGGCCAGCTGGAGCCTGTGGCTGCAGGAGATGCATGTTGAGAGGTGAGGCTAGAGAAGTAAGCAAGAGCCTTGACAGTGACATGAACAGTGTGGACCTTACCTTGAGGGCAAGAGCAAGCCTTGAAGGGCATCAGGGAGGGGTGTGATATAATCTGCTGCAGTTAAGAGAATGGAATAGAAGCACCAAGACTTCAGTCAAAGAGACTAGTCAGAAGGCTTTTGTAGTAATCCAAGAAGAATATGATCCTCTTAACTAGGAAAGTGGCTGAGGAGATGGACAGAAGGGAATGAATTTGAGAAAACTCTGGGAGGCAGAATCAATAGGATTTGGCAGTAAATTGGTTGTGGCTAGAGAAAGTATGATTCTCAGGTTTCTGAAGAACTGAATAGATGGCACCAGTCATCATTTGAGGGAAAGCTGGAGGACAGGGGGTGGGGAGAAGGATAACCCCTGAGCTGTGGGCATCTAGTGGAGATGCAGGCTTGGCGTTCAGCTGGCAGATGGAGCAGATTTCTTTTTTACAGGTGAGAAAAAGATGAGAAAACATCAGCTTACAGAGGATAGTTGATGCTATGGCAAAAGCTGAGATCATTCTGGTAAGTGTGAGTGTGTAGAATAAAAAGAAAAGACAACTAGAATAGAGATCAAAGAAACACCAAAAATTAAGAAAAAAGTAAAGAAAGAAGTATCTGCCAAAGTGACCGAGGAGAAGCCAGAGAAACAGAAGACACAACTAAATTAAACATAAATACTATTTCAAGAAGGATGAAGTAGTCAACTCTGTTGAATGATGCCAAGAGAGGCCAGGCTGACTGGCAGCACACAAGTCACCAGGCCACCCTTTCAGCCATCTTCTACCCCTCCACCCCAGGATAGTCACGTGCCTCAGTGCTCACTAGGTATGTGGGTCCATCACTGTGCCTTCCACTCCAGGGAGCAGCAGCCTTGCTCTTCAATGGTCCTGACCACTTGACTGCAACCCCCAGGTACTCCCAGTAGCCCCTGCTGAGGACATGCTCCCCAGCTCCAACAGGGATAGTGTAATCTGGGCAAGTATCTTTCGATCTCCAAACTTTCTAAAACCTGAAGTGCTCCAGAGCCACATGTGCGCAACACAGGCAAAGGGGTATAGTACATACATCCCCCCAGGAAGGCAGGGAAAAAACTGAAGTCAAATGCCAGCCCAGCATTTACATGTTCAACCTTCAGTGGAAGAAAACTTCCCTTTCCAAAGCTGAGGCTGAGCCTAGATGGGGACCCTCTCAACAGACCCTGAGCAGCCCCTGGCTCCTGCTCTGCCAGAGTGCAGCATCAGATCACCCTGACGCTCTCCAGAGGGGCCTCTTTCCAGACTGCAGGAGGCTAGGACTTCCCGCAGGCCAGCTCTTTCCCTCTTCCTGACCTGCTCCTCTTCTCAGACCCACAGTCCACCAGGAAAGCCTTTGGTCTAGCTTCTCCGCCACACTGTGCTATTCAGTTGGTGAACCTAGATCTTCAAGCTATAGGCTAAAATCTAAGCTCCTCAAGTGGGTGCCTGTGCAGAGGTCATTCCTCACTGTACACCAGCCCTACCCTCCCACCCTGTCAAAGATGAACCCCTTGAAAGAGACATTCTCTAGCTGAGCTAAGCAGAGAAACAACACTAAACCCCACGGGGAGCTTCAAGAAACACCAGGTAAGGTGAAGGAAAGGCAGGCCATGCAGGGAAGGCAAGCTGACCAAGGGCCAAACCCCTAACAAGTGTCATTCCTTAAAAAACTTTAGAGGGAAAATTAAATTCATACCCACTAAATAAAAGCCCACCTTAGTAGGATCTGTGACTATGGCATCAAAGCCCACGTAAACCTGGAGTATCAACTCATCCAACTTTGACAAAAGATGGACACAAAATGATTTTGTCAGGGTAGGAGCAGATTTCTTTTCTCCAGTGGGATTTCTGCTGCCACTTCAGTTCCCATTTCTCAGTGCCTCACTAATCGGGTCCTTTCCAACAAAAGTGATGTGAAGCTGGTTTGGGGGTGGGGGGTTGGGGGGGTGAGAGGTAAGGACAGCAACGAGAAGGAGCCACAGCTTCCACAAACTAGAGTGTGAAATGAAAATATTTGCTGAATTTCTTAGACTTAGTTAAATCTGAAAATGGATGTCAAAATAAGAAGTAAGCCACATACTAACAAGTTGTGAGTGTCAATTTAACACCACCCTTGTCCGGCTCATCAGCAGCCTTTACCAGGCGCATAAAAAGGTGACGGCTCTGTCGAGAGGTTCCAG
Organism: Lemur catta; assembly: GCF_020740605.2. Classification (NCBI taxonomy): domain Eukaryota; kingdom Metazoa; phylum Chordata; class Mammalia; order Primates; family Lemuridae; genus Lemur; species Lemur catta. The sequence goes on along the minus strand of NC_059130.1, from coordinate 93,800,119 downwards.
AAACACCGATAAGCTGTGCACTGTCACGCAGCACTACTTAGGTTTCCTCTCTGGCTGTTTTTATTTTGTTACACATTTAATTAAGAACCTTCCCAGCAGTTATGCGGAGTCCTGCTTCTAAGAGGCAGCCACAGAGTTCTTCTCCTCCAAGCCCTCCCACCAGCCACCCGCTTCCATCCTGCATTCTTTTCCAGACATTCACTGGCCTTCCCCATCCAAATCCAAACCAGCCACCAAAGTCTACCCTACCTATTTCTTTTGGAAACTACAGGTTTTAGAATTCAATTCTGTCTAGCTATGAGATTTTCCCTTTCCGAGTCCCAGGGTTTTTTTCCCTGGGACTCTGTATTGTTTTGTTTTTTCACCTACAAAAAAGATAATACTGCCTACCAGAGAGGGTAACTAGGAAGTCTGAATGAAATAAGGTATGTGCTCATTAAAACCTGGTTTCCTTTCATATATGCTTGGATTCCACAACCCAATCCCTTTTCTTGATGCCATCATTTCTTGTGAAGATGCAAAGCCATCTCCCAAGTCACCAACATCCATCCAGGGCCCACTGTACTGTAGTGTAGTCCAGGCCCCGAGGGCTGGACTAGTACTGCAGGCCGGAATAGGCCAGACCCAAAGACAACACCCTCTGAAATTCCCTCTCCATCTCCCGGGGAGACCCAGCCAAGCTTGGGAGGTCCAGCCAGATAGTTTTCAACATTATGTAGAGGAAAATTTTCATATACATACGTATGTCACACCATGCACAGTTACAGCAGAAGAATCTGAAATTCAGGTGTTTGGAAGATGAACACACCAAAGAGAGAAAAACAGGGGAAGAGCACAAGTCCTGGCAACGCTATCCAGAGGAACCGGACCTCTGGACTGGGCTAAAAGGTCTTCCACCCTGGCCATGTGAGCCCCAGAATTCTGTATCAGCCTGAATCCAACCCCACCCTGAATAGCTTCTTTTCGGCTGCAGAGCTCCATATTAAGTCCCTTCCCAGCTTCAAGGGCTCAAAGCTGTCCAGGACACCATAAACAAGAACACCAGCCTTCCTCCTCCTCCCCTTCGCCATAGACTCCTCCCCTCTGATTCACATTTGCTCCTAGTCCCAGCCTGCATACTTTCCCTGACAAATAGGTAGCATCTGGGAGTACGGAGACTCTCTGGGGCAAACCCAGAGGTGTGCAGTCAGTGTGTGTACACAACCTGAAAGGTGTACAAGATGAGGTTCATGTGTGCTTACATGATCGGGGCTTGTGCTTCCTCCTGTCTCACCTAGAGAGCTGAGGTCCAATAGCAGGCTTGACACTCACCTGGGTGCATAACTTCACCAAAGCCCAGTGTCCAAAAGGCATAAAAAGGGCCTTGGTGAGAGATAATACCTGATATGGTAGGCTATGTCACTCCAGAGCCACTATTCCCCATCCCTCACCAACACTCCACCTTATGCTCAAAAGTTCACACACACACACACACACACACACACACACACACGCAAGATGCTTGCTGCTGCCCACACACACACACACACACACACACACACACACACACACACACACACACACACACACACGCAAGATGCTTGCTGCTGCCCTCAGTCACAAAGAACACAGAGCTATCGATTCTATCAATCCTCAGCAAACAGTGCCCCCCCTACCTCCACCCCACTTTAGTTCCCTGGAGGCTGTGTGAAGCCAGGTATCCATGAGGACAGACAAAATACAGAAGTGTCAACCCAGCAAAGGAATCGGTTCTATCTTCTATAACTGGGGCAGGATCAGCAGACAAAGGAGAAAGAGCAATGGGGACAAAGAGAGGAGGAGGCTGGTGACTTGGACTCCCAGAAGCAGTCCTCTCTCATTCCACTACTGGGCTCTCGGTTCACCAGGGTCTTGCAAGTCAGATAAAAGGGTAGCACAGTATAATAGTTAAGAGTAAGGACCCCGGAGCCAGGTTGCCTGGGTGAATCCTAGCACTGTGTGTTTTTAGGCAAGTTACTTAACCTCTCTGTGTCTTAATTTCCTCAGCTATAAAATAGGAATAATAATACCTACTTTATAGCGTTGATAAGTAAGTTACTATTTCTCATTACAGAGAGAAATACACTATGTATTTGGTTAGAAACATTTTCTCAAGACCCTCTTTTAACTCCTTCCTTCCAGGGAAATAACATATAACCCAGCAAGTGGAAGGGCTGTCATGAACAGTGAGACTTGGCAAAGGCAGGAAAGTGCGAACAACAGCAGGCCAGGTGGGGTCTTGACCTGGACACATCCTGCTCCAGAGAGGCAGAAGGCAGGGCTCCCAGCTTTCTTCTAGCCCTGGCAGCCTCAAAGACCCAGGGAATCCCTGACCTAGCTGCCCTGTAGGGTTGAACATTTAAGCTTCCACAAGGCAAGACCTGGTCCCACAGATTCCAAGCCCTGCCAGCAAAGCAGCCCTTCTTATACTCACATGACTTTTAAGTCCCAGTCTCCACAGGTGACAAAAATTGACTTGACGTTTGGATCTAAGAGGCCTTCCTTCGCCATCCACTCATCGACCCTCTGAAAAGTACACAAGAACAGATGAGATTTTCCTTTTTTTTTCCCCTAAGCCTGTGAAGAGCCACAACAGTGAAACGCAGATAAGCTGTTTGTAATCAGAGCAGGAGAAAATTGTAATCTTATCCAGCCATGGCTCCATTCTGAGCTCGGAGCCTTGGCTTGGCACTGTGGAGGTACCTGAAGGACGATCCCTTCAGGGAGATCCCACAACCCCTCCACTGCCCCGCTGCCTGGCAGCCTGCCCCAGATCCCAGCAGGTCAGTCCAAATACCTTGCTCTGATCCGCTTGTGACTGTCACTGGTCCTCAGACAAAGGCCTAGCCCAGCACAGACACATGGCTATCCTGGGCCATGAGAACAGGCCAGAAGGAGGCCCCAAGCAGGAACTCCAATCCACTGCTTCATTCATTCACTTGTTCATTTTGCCTTTCCACCAAATGTTGGTTAACCAAATTTATGAATTAGGTTATTTACCAAATGAAAGTGAGGAAAATTTTCACCTTCAGAAGAGGCCCCTTTCCTGGGCTGGAGCCTCATCCTGATGCCTGGGATAGTGCTGCCTGCTCCAATTGCTAAAAGCTCATAAACTGGCCCCCCAGCTGTGTATTTCTCCTCTTGCTGGTTGAGGATTCAAATTCAGCAGAATATTTGGAAGGCTCAACTCAGTTCCTACAAAGGCAAAGAAGCTGCTCCTAAACACACTTCAAGTCTTTCTTTCCCTTCATCCCTTTGATCAGTTTTATTATTCACTCTCACACTAGAAGTACAAATACTAAAAACAGTATATAGCAAGAGAATTATCATAAAGAATTCATGAAGCATTGCCTATTTTTCAGAAGATCCCAGGCATGAAGAGGGAGTGCAACAGATCACACCACTGCTTCTCCTCACGCAGGAGGATTATTTTTGTTAAGGCTATCTTGCACAGTAGCAAAAAATGCAGGATTGAAAGTCAGGCACGTCTGGGTTCCAACATTTGGCTCTTCCATATCCTGGCTGTGTCACTGATGAGAACTCATTTAAAAGTCATTTAACCCCTCTAAACCTCAGTTTCCTTCATCCATAAAAAAACGTAGGATGACTAACCTCACACAGTTGTTCTGAGAATTAAATGTGATAATGTATTAAGTGCCTACCACAAAATAGATAGTAGACTGAGAAGGGGAGAAGGGCAGATCATCATAATGCAACACAACAGGTGCAGCAATGGAGAAGTGACCAGAGTGCTATACGACCAGGAGGAGGAAGTGGCTAGCTCTACCTTTCACAGGGAAAGGAGGTAGAAAGGCTTCACAAAGAAGATAACTGAACCAGGGACTTGACGGGTGGGTTTGCTTGACCTGGTAGAACATAGAAAAGGATACTACAGGCAGAGGCAAAGGCACAGGCATAATAATTTTATATTTGAGAAGCAATTATCTGTTTAATGTCTGCCTTCCCTGCCAGAGTGTAAGCACCATAAAGGCAGGGACTCTGTCTTACTCACTGCCTTAATCTCACCCAGCATAGTACTGAATAGGTACTTGCTGATTGACTGCAAACCTGAGCAGGCAAAAGTTTGTGTGATCAAAGTCCATAGCATATAGAAAGGAGGGACAGGAGATGAGGCTGAGGGACTAGGTTAGGACAGACTGTGAAGGGCCTCATGTGCTCAGCAGGTAATGGGCAGCCCATGGATATCTTTAAGAAACATTACTTCTAGCAGGTGTAGGCTGACGCCCTGGACACCTCTGAGATGCTAAAGGCCTGGCCCAGGCTAAAGCAGTCCTTGAGTAAGCCATCTTTTCGAGTTCCGTGGCTACAGCAATTGTACCACTCAGAATGTTAGAGCTGCTCCCTAGTGCCAGACTGTGCAGACCATATCCTGGCTGTATCTTCCCAGTAGCTAAACTCTGGACCTTTCACTGCTGAATGGTCTGTCCCCACAGGCACTTTAGCCCAACCTTTTGCATGCACATGCATGTACAAGCATACGTACACATATACATGCATGCATGTGCACACCCCCAAATCTTTTACCCAGGATCACCTAAAGAAAATAAGGCAGACTTTACACAAGAAAAGAGGTAAAGTTGGCCAGGTATGGTGGCTCATGCCCATAATCCCAGCATTTTGGGAGGCCAAGGCAGGAGGATCACTTGAGGCCAGGAGTTCAAGACCAGCCTGGGCAGCATAGCAAGACCCTGTCTCTATAAAGAGTAATAATAATAAAAATAAAAATAAATTAGCCAGGTGTGGTGGTGCATGCCTGTAATCCCAGCTACTCAGGAGGCTGAGGCGGGAGGATCGCTTGAGCCCAAGAGTTTGAGACTACAGTAAACCGTGATCATATCACTACATTCCAGCCTAAGCAACAGAGCAAGACCCTGTCTCTTAAAAAAAAAAAAAAAAAAAAAAGAGGTAAAGCGAACCTCTTCCTCCAACTCACTGACATTACATCCCCAAGGTAAGTGCCCCACATGCTAGAGGGGCTCCCTAATATCCCAATTCCTGCACAGTGGAAAAGAGAGCAGGACAGAACAGGATTGTTAGGAGGCCACGCCCAGCAAAACCAGGCCTTCACCATGGGAAAAACTTAATACTCACTGAGGTCCCTGGACACTTAAGACACAGGCCATTCACTCATTCAGCAGATTTTTAGTGAGCACCGTTTACTATGAGCCTATTCAGGAAAATGATACTACATTTGAAATCAGCCCTATCATTTTCCTTCTCTTCTCTGCTTGAATGAATAAAGGGTTGGAAGAACCACCAAGACAAACTGATCAGTTGGACCAGCCATCCCAGTTACTGAAGGTCTAGGGGCCCAGCCTGAACTCTACTCAGAACAAATGAGTCAGGCAAACACCTAGCTGGCTGTCTGCTCAGGGCCATGGTTGGGACAAAAAATTAGCTCCTTAGCTCTATAACCAACTCAGGGCTAATAGGACAAAGCAGAGCCTGGTCTGGTCTCCCCTACTGCCAGAAACTCCCTATTCAGGCTGATGCCAGGAATCTTCCCCCCTTACCCACAGAATATGCAGAAGTAGCAGAAAACAGCTTCCTAGGTGAGGTTCAGGATCCTCTGAGCACCCTGCTCCAGGGCTGGCCTGGGGTTAGCAGGAAGTTGCCTCCTGAACACATCTCCCCCTCAACCGGGGCCACTGAGAAAAAACCCATAACCTCAACAGCCCTGATTTGGTGCTGGCCCAGAGCAAGCATCCTCCTCCCAGGATCCCAGCCACAGATGGCCAGGGAAAAGCTGCCTGTCTTCTGGCATTCGTCAGGAGCCATTCCTTGGCTGAGGATGCTGGCTGGGACACGGGGAAGGGTGGGTCCCTCTTTCTTCCCGAGTCTGGTCTTACAGGGAGCAGTCCATGCTAAGGAGTTCTCTTGATCATAGAAGTGAATCTCCCCTCAAAAAAAGAGGGTCCATGGGGCTGGGAGGCCCCTCAGAGCTCATCTCATCCTCTCCCACTCTACACAGGTATCCCAACCCTTCCCCAACCAGACTGGTCACAGAGCCTTGGCCCTCATACTCTCAGGGACATGGAGTACACTCTGGCACTGAGGTGAGCCTAAACTTGCCTCTCTGACCCTGGCTCATCCTGAGGGGCCCCAGGAAATTCAGTCTGCATCTCTCTCCCCCACGGGACAGGATCTCTTGGCTAAAGGAAGATATCTTGCCCCCTCCTTGCTGCTACCCTACTTCCCCTAGGCTGCCTACCTCCATAGAGATGTGCCCTGTATTCCTCCAGATACTCTGTTTTCTCCTGTGCTTTGATAAGGTCTGAGCTTTGGGTTTATTGGTCTTAAAATAACTAAAGCACCTAATGAGATCCACAGGCTTTTTCTCTTCTCCCCTCCCCCTTAGAGGACATGGGAGGGGGACATTCTCCCCCTGTGAAAACCTCCAGGCCAGAGAGGGGTGGAGGCAAGCTGAGGCCAAGCACTGCCCTTCCTTATTCCCTTGGGCTAGAGCACAAGAAGCAGCATCTTAACCTTTTCCAGCTCCCTGAGGAGAACATCCTAGAAGTGTGGTCTCTGCCAAGGATTTTAAAGTCTTTAATTTGATTTCCCTCATATAGGCAATTGTTGTAATTATTCTGATTAGGAATCATTACCCAGTGCAGCCTCTGCACCCCTGACAGGCACAATACATCCAGCGGCAAGCTGCAGTGGAGCGAGCGGGCCCAGCCACAGCTCCTGGAGGAGCTCACAACAAACAAAAGCCATCGATGGGGAGTTCTGGGTGAGTTAATGAAGTGCTCACATGCCACAGGAAGCCAACACTAAATCTAAACAAAAACACCTCCAGTCCCGGGGGCTTGTCCCTCGATGCCACGGCTCAGCTCCCCCACCCCCAACCCACCCGGAAGAGGCTGTCCAAGCACCAGCCCACACAGGACCACGGGCCAGAAAGGGGTGGGGGCTCCTCCGCCTGACTCCTGGCAGCACTCGGACATCTTGTCAGTAACCCTGACGGTAACAGCTGGAGATGACAGATCAATGGTTCAATACTCTCAACAGCATGTCACTGATGTGACAGCAAATGTTATTCTAATCAAGCCATAATCATAGTCAAATTACACGGCTACATTCTCAGTAGGGGAGGGAGAGAAAGGCAGCAGGAAGGGGTCAGAGGTCAGGAATTAAAGGTCACTCAACCTACCTCCAGCACTTGCTGCAGGCTTGGCTGACCATCCACCATGGCTTGAATAATCCCGGTGAGCTGAAAGGAAAGAGAAATAGCCAATGGGTGGAAAAGCAGGGCACAGAGACTCACAGCTGAACTGGATCCTTTCCTTTCTAATTTTCTCCTGCTGCAAAGGGCTGAGACCTGGCACTGCTTTAGGCTCAGAACCTGACTAGAAGACTTGGGAACAAAGTCCCAGGACACAATATGAGCTTCTCCCACAAAATCTTGCCCTGGGATGGTGACCACAGAGGGTGTTCTCATACCTGTTTCAGCTTTCATTTTGCAAAAACAAATTTATTTTACATGTCTTTTGTATTCAATAGGCTCAATAACTTCCCACAAATGGCAATCTAAAGTAAATTCAACTCCTACTTTCACAGAGGTTCCTGCAAAACTTGCAGAGTTCTCATACGAAACAGGTGCCACTTGGTTTCAAGTCCACCCCTTCTCTGAGCCTCAGTGTGCAGCGTGGCCCCTGCCACACTCTCCCGAACATCAGTGAACATCAGCGAACAAGCCCCGCAGATGTCTACCTCTCACCCTGCACTCCTGGGTCCTCAATACCAACTAGCCGAGCAGGAAGCAGAGCCATCTTTAACCGATGGGGAAACCAAGACAGAAAGGCCTAATGCACAGTATCTGGTCTAGAGAACTTCTGGCTCACAGGCCGGGGTCCAAACAGCCTTGTTGTTTTGCTTTGTTTTATTTTTAAGCAAAGTTATCCCTCAAGCACAGACTAGGGATAGACTGCCTACAAGGATCTGAGAGCATGAGGTCCCCATGTCCTGGACACCAGATGGAAATCACCGTGCCCCTGGCTACTTCCAGAAAGAGTAGTAAGTGTCTTATGCTTGCTTGGAAACTTCCTTTTTTTTTTAAAAAAAGGGGGGGAATTAAACTCCAATTAAACCATAATTACATTTAATGAATACCAAATACCCAACTCACAGAAACTGCTGGCTCTAAGAGGGAAGGTTATTTTCTCATAGTGACTTACATGGAATGGTAATACACACCTTTTAGGGAAGAAATTTTCATTTTAAGAACGCTGAGTTCCTCTAGGTGGGTTTCTGTAGTTCATCAAGTCATTATTAGGTGGAATTTTAAGGAAGTGTAAGGACACAGCCACTCTATTTTATATTCCAGAAACTGTTTTTATATTAATCTGTATTTTAATTGGGTAACAGCTGCTGCCTACAGACTTCCCATGGTCTAAAAGGAAAATAAATTAGAAAGATTAACTACACTGTTGTTTTGCAAGGCTTTAACCCACAGCATGCCCACCCGGCTGGCACCTCCACACCCTTTCCTTGCTTGGGAGACCAAAGAACTGCCCAGCAGAGGGAGGGCCTGAGTCAAGGAGAAAAGATGGTTCGCTAAGGGCTGGGGGATGGGGATGGGGATGTGCTCCGGGTCAGCAGCTTCAATAACCCTGGAGGGAGTGCAAAGGGCTCTTCCTTTTATTTAGTCAACAACTATTCACAGAGAGCCCACTACGTGCTGGGGCCCACTGTAGGAACCAGGGACCCAGCAGTGAAGAAAAACCTAAAAACCCTGCCCACATGGAATCTGCATCCTTGGCACCTCCCAGCCCCACCCCACTGCCAGTACCCAGAGTGTATCCACCTTCCAGAGCCACAGACTTAGCGGGCAGTTGCCCTGTGTTTTGTCTGAGGGACACAGGTGCCAAACAGAGCCAGGAGCAGGCTTGTTCCCAAATCCAGGTCCAATATCCAGATTACTGGCTGACACCCTTGAACCCACCATTGAACATTCCAGCCCAGCTTCTCTCCTGCTAAGTCTAGGGCTGAAACATAGCCTCAAGCTTAGAGCTGGGGTTTAGGGTCAGGAATAGCCTGGAAAAGAGAGTCCACAGCCACTCTCATTTCTTAGCTCCAGGGTCCAAATGTCAGTCTTGTGTCTGGTCTGAGTTTCCTGGGACAAAGTTAGTTAGGTCCACTCCTCTTGGCTCCCACCAAGGGACACTGAGATGAGCCAAATGCCAAGGGCATCAAGAAAGTCTCACACAGGAAATCAGTGCACCTTTGCCAAGAACCCTCCCTCCCTGGAGATAGGGCTTAGGTCAGTATCCCCACAAGCACCTGCCTTGGGCCCCAGAAAATCCACTGATGGGAGGTGAGAAAATCACTACACCAAAAAGGAAACACAGGGTGCTGCTCAGATGTCCTGCTGCAGGATCCCTCACTGTAGACTAGGTTGCCTCTTCTGGAGCTCCCGCACCCTGGGGCAGTCACAAACTCCACCCCAGTGCTCAGCAACCCTAGAATCATCAGCCTGGGAGGAGCCTAGTGAGGTCAGCACCCTTTCTCTCCCTGCTTCCCAGAAAACAGGTATTTTCACTTGTGGCCCAGCAAGGCTCACAGTTGAGCCTTCAAGCGGAGCCTAAAGGATTTGAACTCAAGCCCCAGAGACACAGGGCTTTGAGATGTTGGCTCAACTAGACACAGCCTTCTAGGGGAAGGCCTCATACCCCTGTATTAATCTCTCCAAGTATGGACCACCTCTTACCAGCTCTGCCAAAACACTGGATGAAGAGGGGATGAAATTAAGAAAGTTAGTCCCTGCACCTGATACTAACAACCTACAAGGTACCTGTAAGACTTATACAAGAAGCTGTGAGGAAGACAATTTTATAAAATTAATACTGGAAAGTTCTATCTTAGGGCTAACTTAAATCCTTCATGTTATAGTTTAAGTTCATTCCCACTTGGGTTAATATATGTTTGTAAAAAGCTTTCACATCCTCACAATGAAAAGTACTAGAGCAAAGCCAAGTATTATTAAGCTGAGGACCAGGGCTCACAGGCTAAACAGAGCTCTGAGACCTTAACCACTTAAAGCAGGAGAGGTGAGAGGAAGAATTAATGTGTGCTCTGTGGCTCCTTTCACTGAGGGATTACAGATTAACTCCCACTTCTCTAGACTCAGACACCACAAGGCAAGGGGCTTTTGACCCTGGCTGATAACATGGCTGGTTACTGAGATCCCCAACCCACACAAGGGCTTTGTCCAGGAACGAGCTGGCTTCATTATAAACACTAGCAACTATAGGAAGCAGCCCAGGAAACTCAGTGCCAATAGCATGTCAGCATCCAGCGCTTTCTCCTTTCACAGTTTATCTCCAACACAATCGTATTCTGACACCAAGACAGTTTGTTGATTACATAAGCACTTGTCTCTGGTGTGCAATCTGATAATCAGACACACTCTTTCTCCTCAGACAAAGAGACCAATAAATCTCACCCTTTATAAGTACAGGTGCAAGACAAAGCCCTTTACTGGCATTTAGCAAAATGGGTATTTTTCTAGTTTTTGCATGACAACAACAACAAAAAGAAGACTGCACATGGCCAGGACTGTGCAGCAGCCCAGCTGCTAGAGACAGGGATTTGATGAGTTGGAGCAGATTCTAGAGGTCACAGGCAAAGGACTCGAGAAGAAATGAAACACATCTCATCATGTTAGAACCATGTCTCCAGGCAGACTATCAATTGGAACTAAGAAAGGACCTCAAGAAGGCTAAAAGCATGTTCCTTACAGCAGTAAAACTAAGAGTGTCTGCACGTGGGCTACAGACCCAATGCAGAATCTTACTTCCTACTGTCCAGCACTAAGCCTGCCTCTCCCCCAACACAAGAATGTCCTCATGTGTGTACACTTGTATGCACAAATGCACCTGCACACATACACACACAGGCCAGGGTTCTTAAGAACTTCTTGTGCACAAGAGAGGAAATCCTGACAGAGGAGCTACATAGGTATAATCTGGAGGTTTGGGGTTTGCTATAGTTCAGACATGGTTTGTTTGACCCCTTCAAATCTCATATTGAAATTTGATTTCCAGTATTGGAGGTGGGGCCTAAAGGAAGGTGTTTGGGTAATAGGGGCGGATCTCTCATGAATAGATTAATGTCCTCCCTCTCTGTTAGTTCTCAAGACAGTTGCTTGTTAAAAAGAGCCTGACATCTCCCTTCCCTCACTCTCTTGCTTTCTCTCTTGCCATGTGATCTCTGCACATGCCAGCTCCCCCTCCCCTTCTGCCATAAGTAGAAGCAGCTTAAGGCCCTCAACAGATGCAGATCCCTGTGCCATGCTTCTTGTATAACCTGCAGAACCATGAGCCAAATAAAGCTCTTTTCTACAAGTTACCCAGCCTCAGGTATTGATTCAACACAACTAGACTAAGACAGGGTTGTTCCTTGCACTTACTAATGAAAGAGTCTCTCTGGTTGGAATGACCTCCACCCCTACCCCCAAAGGCAGCTACTGCCAGGTCGGATGAGGTCTCAGAATAATGCCCCCCGATCCTATGTCCACACTTCTCTCTGCAATATAATTCCATGTGGTATAGAGACAGGGAAGTATTTAGATGATCTGAGGTTTTCAAAACAAGACTTTACTTACTCAAAAGAGCAAATCAGCACTATAGTTGCTTTTGGGGGAGACATAAAATAATTCCTTGACAATATTCATTCATTTAAGGAACACATATCAAGTGTTTATTTGGCACCAGACCCTAATGATGGGACAGAGACGGATCAGCTCTCGTTTCTGCCCTCAAGGAACTCACAGTTCAGTGAGGAGACAGATAATTACAGTGTAACGTATCTGATCAGTGCTAGGATGGGGTGAGCACAACCCAGCCTGGGGATCAGGGAAGACTTACCGGGGAAGGTGACCCTGAGTAGAGTCCTAGAGGATGGTCCGAGTTAGGGGGAGGAGAGTGGGAGAAGCACACAGGCAGAGGAACCACCATGTGGAAAGATGGATTGTGAGAGGGCAGCCTTTGGGTAAGGGGAGCTAGGTGAGAGATGAAGCGGGAGATGTGAGGCTGGACAAAAAAGGAGGGTCGAAAAAAACCAGGTCCCAAGAGTTTTGAGCTCTGGAAGCCTGAGACAAAATGGGAGACCCGGTGCCTGCAGAACCACCACATTTTCACTTCAGAACAGGCTTCGCAACAAGGATTCCAACCGCCACTTCTACTACCCTCCAATTTATATATGTAGGTCCTTGAGTAAAACTTTCTAGAAAAAACCAGTTTTAATCACAGTCTCATAATCCCTCCTCCCAAAAAGAATCAGCAGCAGCCCTGCTCTGGGAAAACGCTCTTCTCCTGATATTCTCGAGCATCTACTCCCGCCCAGCGTCCAGCTCTAGCAGCACTCCGTTCCATTCCTAAACAGGTAGCAACCTTTCCAAAGTTTGGGCCTGCATGTCTATCCCAGGCAGCCTGGCCTCACAGAGCTGGAGCCCCCAAAGGGCAGGCCATACAAACAGAGGAGGAAGAGGACAAGAGGATACTAGACTTTCAGGCCAGTGGAGGACTCAGATAACTGGCTGGTTTAAAGGAAGGAAGCCTTCCCTTCCCTTCCCATAAAGAAGACGATTTTCATCATCATCAAAATGGTGATTTTTCAAAAGGGGTAGAAAGGACAGATTAGTGCCCCCTGGTAGTACAGGTAATTCCCAAGGGAAAGAGGAAAAAAACAATACACAAGGGAGGGAACCAGAACTTCAACATCATTAGTTGGAGTAACAAAAGGCTTAAGAGACTAGGCACCTCAGCAGATGGATGCCTGCAACAAAAGGCCCACCTGGGTCAGGTGGCAAACACCAGCATCAAGTCCAGGAGCAACCCTCAAGACGCTGTATCTGGGCTAAGTCAGCCTCAGCACACACTGAGCCCTCCCACCAGGGTCAGGCAGGCTTGTCCCCAGCCTCTTCCACAGCAAGAAGATTGTCTGGGATTACTCAAGACCTTCTTTCTACCTATTTCATTCCCATGTAGAAGGTTGGTCTCTGGAGGAAGGCACAAAGTCTCTAATGTACTTCAGCCCCAAACTCTTAAAAGATTCCAGAAACTTTGATGTTTTCTCATCCCTCTGCTACCATGAGTTCTTGACCACATAATCCTGGGAGTCAGGATTCTCAGGGGCTCCTCCCCTCTGCCAATGGCTCTTTTGAGCCTCCAGCAAGCATCGAAATCTCAGTTAGCCCCAGTTTCACAATCTGGAAAATGGGTCAATACTAACCTGCTGACAAGGCAGCCGAGTAAAGTACCAGCCTAGGAAAAGGACATTTCAGCCTTGGCTAGTCCTCATGCTCCACTCAGGCTGCCCTTCTCTTTCCTGGGTGACAGAATGTGCTTCCTGCAAACTCAATCTATGCTTCACACAGGGCCACTTTACAGAAGGGCAGAGTAACAATATTAGAAAGTTAAGAAAGCCCAAACATTAACTCTTCCTTCCAGGTGTCTGAATCTTCACCTGTTGTCAGGGCCACAAAGGAAACGGGACTGGAAAGAGCCTGAGCCCCAGAAATACCATCTTGCTCCTAGACTCCAAGTGCTCAGTCACCAGGATGGGCAGGGATGACAGGAAGGGAGAATGTTGGGGTAACTGGGGCAGATTGTGCCACTGCTCTCTCTGGGTCCCCAGTGACCACAGTGGCCCAAGTGGAGGGCAGACTTTATAAAAAGCCAACTGCTGGATCCAATGTGCCTTGACCACTGATGAAACCTAAGCTCTCCCTAAGTGGCCTATACAGAGCACCAGTGATCCCCCAGCCCTTGCTGCCCACCTTCAGGGCCCTTACCTCTGTACAGAAGGGGGTAAGCTGTGGATGGACTACGGGCTGGACATACATGTGAAAGGTAGACTCGATCTCCATGGTCCGGCCATTTAGCTTCAGGATGGGGAACTCAATGATTTCCTGGAGACACAGAAAGGAAAAATAAGTTATTTTAACCAATCATTTCAAACAATAACTCCAAGTCAAGAAAGAATGGGTGTTTTGGGCTCATTAGCTCCTGCCTGGCCAAACCCAAGATTGAGTGAGATAGTGCCAGCACAGTTGTAATCCTAACCCTCCCACTGCTAGCACCTTCCCAGGTTCCAGGGATGAGACATGGAAAAGGAAGGAAGACAGTGGTATAATCTGCTCTAGTTTCTCCAACTGGTTCACTAGCAGAGGGCTGCCCACCTGAGCCCCTAAACGTAGGCCCGCCTTCCCCTTGCCCAGGTCCCTGTCCTGAATAGGTCTGGATCTTCAGCCGTACAGACAACTAGCCATCAGACCAACGCACAGATTTCCTCGTATGCAGTTTAAATAGAGCCAGTGAATTTTTTCATTAGTTTTCATTTTTTTTAAAAAAAAAAAAAAGAAAAGATACATAATAAATAAAGCCAAAGGGGATCCCAAAGAGGAGAAAACTGAATAAGAGTAACATGAGCCAGCGCCTCACCTTTCTTTCAGGATATACACCCTCCCCCTACCCCCACCCCCAGCCCAATCGCTTAGCCAGCCCTTCCCAGTCCACTGAAACATAATGGAAGACAAGGAGGAGGAGTGACAATTTGTTTGGTGTCTCTAAGATTAATTTGTCTCCGTTATTTAATAGAGATGCACAGCACCAAGGTCCTGGTGTGCAAACAGGCTTGCAGCACGCCTCATACATCGCTCCTGGGAAGGGAGGAACGCACCAGAGGGGGGAGAGGGCAGGAGAGAGCACACATGCACCCGAGAGAAGAGGGAAAGCAGGAGAGAGAATAAAAAAAATTATTGCTTTTTAATATTCAAAAACAGTTTGCAAAATTTAATCAAAGCAGAGGAAAAGCTAACATTTTTACCACTTTGACATTTTTATTAGCGCTTTCATAAATTTTTAAAACATGAATGGAATTAGTTTACAACACAAAAAAACTGCCCTGAAAACATCTGGAAGAGACAAATAGGAAATAATAAAAAAATAAATAAATAAAAGCAAAATTCTCCAAGTAAAATTAGCATGTGTAAAGGGCCTTCACTGCAGAGAAAGAAAGGGGGCTTTGCCCATTCAGTGGCCCCAGGAGTCAGCTCCAGCAGCATCCCTACCCCAGGTCCCCCAGGTCCCCATTCTGGAGAGGACCTTTCCAGTATCACTAAAAGCAAGGCAAATTGGTTCTCTCCATAGACTGCCTGGAGGAGCAACACAGAACTGATGACACCTGACTGCACTTAGTGAACGAAAGGGTGGGACAACAACAGAAGGAGAAATAGTTGATCTCCTTGATGTCCCAGGGAAGCTAGGTATCCTCCCACCAAAACATACTCACTAATACTGGGCTTGTTTTTAAACCATCTATTTCAATCTAACAAATAACAGCAGGACTGCAAACCAAATCAAGTCAGTCAGATTTCATGCCAGAGAAATTCAAAGATTCTGGTTGCCTGGTCTCTGTGCGCTGATCCCCAAAGATGGGGAAACTGACAGGAGCTCATTCCCAGGGATAGAAAGGGCACAATGGCTGTAAGGCTGAGGCAGAGGGGAGACGGAGAGGAGGCCCAGGATGATGCTTAGATGAGGTGACACCTCTCCTCCCAATTCCCTGGACCTTCTGTTCCCCACAAAGTATTACAAAGCAGATCAAGTAAAGGGGAGTTTTGCCCTGAATATCAAAATTGAACACATATACGCACAAAATATACATTGGTCCCCTAAAAAATCAGATATCCAAGATTTCCAAGAGCCAACTCTGAGGCGCAGCTCATCTGAATCAGGCTCATCTGACTGCTGAATTTCTGATACATCCTTCCTCTCCCACTAAGTAGAAGAAAGACTTCCCCAATAGAAAGAGCTCTGTAGCCTGGTGGGTTTGGCTGCCCTGGTGTCTAAGGAAACAAATACAGCCAGCTCCTCACTAACAATGTTAACTGGGCCCACAATGAAATTTAACCTGTGACACAACTGTACTTTTCATTTAAACTTTCATTTGGAGAGAAGCAGTGTTTGGAGACCTGCAGTTTGTCCTGCTAATAAAGACAAGTGTTGGGACCTTTAAGGATGCCATTCATCTTTGGCTTTTATTAAATTCAATTTTCTTAAGCCCATGATACATTATGAAATTAGGAGTTGACATTCCTCTGGAAACAAAAATATCTATCAAACATAAATAGGAAAAAACCCTCTATTACCAAGAATTTATGGCTTAAAGTTGATCTCTTTTCACTTTTTTTTACAAGCACATGGTTTGTTTTAGATATCTGAAATGCTATTACAGATCCAGAATTTCATTAGCATTTATTATAAAATAGTACACGCTTTAGCTCCTGCTCTGACCAGCACCAAGACAGCATCCCCAGAAGCCTCTCTGAAAACTCGGCCTTTGGGTTTCCCCACTGCAGCTCAGTATTCAAATTTTCCTGCTACTGGCTTCCTGACCCATAGGGAAATGGAGCCAACCTAAGTGCTCAAAGTCAGTGCCACACCTGGCCCCAGAGGAAGAACAGGCCAGCTCAGCTCCACGCAAAACAAAAAAAAATGGGGTAGACCCTTGAAATGCCAGGGGGCCAGGGACTCAAGGCCCAGGACACATCAGATTGGGCCTGTCATAAACACACCTCTCTGATGTTGCTAGACCATGAGCCAGGCCTTATCTCCAAGGCCAACTTTCAAGGGCCAATCTCAAAATGCAATCTTGCAGGGGCCCTTCCTCAGCAGCATCAGGAGCTGTTATAACAACGAGCCTGCACACTGGCATATTCATGTGAGCCACGGAGGATGCAAAAGCGGAGCTTCTGACACAAGACCCTCTGGGAAGTCAGAGCAGAGAGGACCTCCCTCTAGGTACTGCTCACCTTCCGTAGTGCCCAGCAAGCCCAAAACCTCAAAATACTGGCCCAAACAGCCCAGTCATGGGAGAAGAGCCCCAATCTACACCAAGCTGGCACAACTCTGCACCCAGGGGACCTGGGGCATGCCAAACACTTTGACAGTTCTTAGCTGATAATGATCAGAAACATAACCCCAAAACTACAGGTTGATGGCATAATTCCAATCCAAGGATTTGTGAAGATGTGCCCAAGGCCAGCTTCTAGGTCCAGTTGTTTAGATAATGAAACTGTTATTCCTGCCCCTCTCCCTTCCCCCCATCCAATTTCATCCTTCCCCTAGGAAGAGGGTTTTTAGTAACAGTTTAGTGTAAAGGAAGAAAGAACCAGTTTGTATTTCTAGCCCTCTTTCCTTCCCCCAATCATAGCTTCGAGATTCCTTTCCTATTCAATTAAATTACCTGAGTGCCCACTTTGTATAGGATACCATAAAGGTGTTGGAGTGGGATTTAGCAATAAGATGTAGTCTCTGCTTTGGAGATGTATATGGACTAGTGAGCGGAAAAGATAGGTGAACAAATAAAGAACAGTGCGCTTTGATAAGTACTTTAGTGGAGGGACATAAAAAGTGTTATGCTTTTCCATTTACAAAAGTGTGCTTTCACACATATTTTCTTATTTTACCCTTATTAACCCGGGGAGATAGGCTGTATCACCATCACCATCATCAGGTCATAAACCAATACTACGAAGCATCTACTATTAATATTTACCAAGCATGGGCAGTGGACACACAATTGAAGACAATGAGATGTGGCTCCTCTCTGAGATGCTCAAGTCTGGGCAAAGGGCGGAGAGGAGCTGTTCTCCAACACTCTCCAAGACACATGTAGAATGGAACCACCTATTCCTTCTATTTACTGTTTACTATGTGGCAGACACTGTACTAAGTGCTAATAAGCATGATCTCATTTAATCCTCCTAACAACACATGAGGTGGGAATCATTATTATCCCTATTTCACAAATAAACTAAGGCCTGAAGAAATCACTTGCTCACAGTTATACTGCTAGTAAAGGACAGAACTGGAACTCCAAATGGGGAAAAGGAGACTTAAAGACAGTAGGAGGACTAGCAATTTTCAAAACCTGAAGGGTCAAGAAAGATCTGATTCTCTCAGTCTGAAAGGCTAGCTGTAGGGAAATAAGTCTACCGTTTCCTAGAAAGAGAGGCTGCCCTCATATTATAACAGCAGTGAATGTGGACTATCCAGGCAGAGAAGTCCTAGAGGATTGCTACCGAAAAGGCTCCATCATGGTGCAGAGACAGATGGCACCGGGTGCAGGAACCACACGCCTTCAGCCTGCATCTCCAGAACCTAGCTCTGATTCTGACATACAGTCCTCACTCTCTCCACTTTTGCTGAGCAAACATACAAAAGGGCTGATAAGTGGAAGATACAAGCCAAGGGCCTTGCTGTAAAAGAAAACACCACCAACACAACTCTCCACAGAATCAGAGAAGAGAAATGATCTGCTTAAGATGACAAAGATGGTAGATGGTAGAGCTAAGATTCAAACCCAGACTTGTAATACTCCAAAGCACTTTTGTACTAGGTCCACTCTCTCATCTCTAAGTGGTTTCCTCCCTCAACTGCTACTAAATCCCAGTTTTACCTAGGGTAAACTGTCCTATTTGCTCAGGACCAAGGATTTCCCAGAACACAGGACTTTCAATGCTAAAATTGAGACAGTTGATCATCCCATACCATTCATAAACTACCTACACCATTGGGTTGTCCAAGGGCAAAGCACTGTATATTCAAAAAGCTGGTATGCTGATGGTATAGATGGGAATTGGCCACAACTTGACAACTAAAGACAAAAGCGTCAGAGTATGGATTTTTCAAAGTATCTAAGATTTCAAATCTATTATTCCTACTGTCTCCCTACAAATCTTTTTTGTTGTTGTTGTTTTTGAGGGGAGAAAAGAGAGAAATAAAAAGGAAGCACCAACCAAATATTCATTTATCTTTTTTTTCCCCAGAGACAGGGTCTCACTGTTTTCCCCAGGCTGGAGTACAGTGGCTATTTATAGGTATGATCATAGCATACCACAGCCTTAAACTCCAGGGCCCAAGCGAACCGCCTGCGTCAGCCTCCTGAGTAGCAGGGACTAGGTGGGACACCACACCCAGTTCATTTCCCTTTTTAAGTGAGTTGGAGCAGAGGTTTTAAACCCAGCTGCTTTCTAATTGCTCAGCTAGGAACCCCCAGTGATTTCCTTGATAAACTAAGGACAAAAAAACTGCAACAGCATTTCAAATGAAATTTTACACCCACAGTGAGTAGAATACAAGAAATAAATGTGTAGGTTACTTTCAGGATATTCAAACTCCCTTCGACTAAAGTGTCTGCAGTGGTAAGATTATCTTTGAAGACAGCAAGAACAACAAAAAGATTTTAAGCAGAAGGGACTTAGATTAGACTCTTAGAATTCGTGACAATAGGACAGAGGGTTTAATAGTGTAGCTAGCATTCTACAGCCCTTTTTTCCTAAGCATAGATTCTCCTCTGCCTGAGCTGATGTTTCTATGGTCCTGTCTGAAATAAACGAATGAGCAGGTCATTTTTCACAGCTTCCCCCTCTCAGTTTCGAAGAAGAAACTAGCATTCCTTCAAATCAGAGACAGTAACAACTAATCTATCCATTCCTTCCACCCTCTGAAGAAAATTCCAAAAAGTGTGCACCTCTGCACTGAAAAGTTTGATAAAATCCAAAAGCAACATCACACCACAAAAGCAGTCCTTGACAAACATGTGGGTTTTATCCAAACACTTGGTTTTAGATAAAAGTCCCATGCAAAGGCAGGCTCTTTCTTCAAGGGATCAAGGAGCCTCCTGGCCACAGGGAAGAGAGGAAGTTGGATGGGAGACGTGAGGGCTACACTGGGCAATGGGGCATGGTTTGCTTAACAGTTTCTCCCTTGAAAAAAAAAAAAAAAAGACATTTTATGCACAAGGAGCTTATTTCTTAAACAAACACTCGTGGTTTTGATTTACACCACAGCCTGCTCCTAAATAATTTATGGCGGGTTAAATTTATTGCCGAGCCCTGGCTGGCTGCAAATTCGAATTGCCAAATAATTAGATTTTAGGGCAAAGCTTATAAATTACCCGTCGATTTGTCCGGACTTGTTTGTCAGTTGCTTTGTGCTTCGGGTCATCTTTGGCATTTGGCTGTTTGGGTTTTAATTGCTGATTTACACTTTGACAGATGAGAGCTGATGCTCGAAGTTTCAGGACAAGGAAGGGTAAAAAAAATCAGAGCTTTAAAAGGCTGATTTTTCACCTGCATGCCCCCCTCCACCCATCCTCATAGACCCCAAAGCAATTAAAATGTAAAAAGAGGCTGAAAATAGATGCTATTTTTTATTTGAGGACAGTAGGGGTACAGTGTGAATTATAATTTACCTTTACTGAAATCTGAATTTTTCAAAAAAACATAATACCAATAAATGAAGGGGAACAATTCTTAGAAACCATATCCTCACACAGGGATGTGCACGCCTGTGTCTACCCCTATGTGCACATGACTCAGAAACAGCCATAGTTCAGACATTTTTACATACTCAATTGTAAATAACTTCAGATATTTGTGGCCTCTGTGAAGTTGACCCTTCAGGGCAGCAAACAACCAAATGATTTCTTTGTAGCTACCTGTATACATATATTTGTCATGAAATTAATTTAAACAAATCTCAGGTTGTGTGCTAGAGAGATCCCCTCGAGGCAGCACTAAGGGAGGGCATGTTAGTGGAAGGGTGCCAAGCTCAACTTACCACTCCAGTGGACGGAAAAAAAATCTCTCTAGATAGTACACTGGCTTTAGCCACTCTGTTGATAGAAGGCCTAAAGTTTCTCTATATGCTCCCTGGAGAAGCAGCGCCTGCCTCCCGGCCACCTCTGTATCCCAGTAGCTTCCTATGAGGCCAGGGGTCAGAATAACACCAGTACTAATTCTACTACTAAGAGCTAACACATATAGCCATTACATGCCAGGCACTGTTCTGAGCACTTAATATATTAATTCATTTTATCCTCCCATCAGTCCTATAAGATTGGTACTATGGTTAACCCCATTTTGCCCATAAGGCAACTGAGGCATAACCCTGCCCAAGGTCATACTACAAGTACGTAGTGGAGACAAGACTCAAACCACAGTCCAGTACTGGAGTCCATGCTCTTAACCACTATGCTATATTGATTCTAATCAGAACAGCCTCTACCTCCGGTCCCCTCACTTTGGGGCTCCAGAGTCCACATTCTGGGACTTGGGTACATGTAGCCAAAGCACAGTAGGGAAAAGTCATATGACTTCCCAGGGATCACAAGATGATTTAGAGGCTTGGTTAGAAAAAGACCATTTTTCAAATCAATCTAAGTACTGCCCTAAAGCTACATTAGCTGGGGGTGAGGAGATGGAAGTAACAGGTGGATCAAGACAGGACCAGGCTCACGTAGGCAGACTGAGTGTTCTGGTCGGGCAACTTGGCTAGGAGCCCAGAGAAGCTGGCTGGGCTTCAGGAGGCCTTGCTCAGGAATCCCAGCCACAGCCCCAGGCACCACTGATCTCTTCATGGAAGACTGCATCCCCACGGGTGGTTCATAGATTCCCTGTTTTCTGTCCACAAGTCATGGCCAGAAGCCAGGAGGGGTAAACAGTTGTGCTAGCATGATAGATTTCTAAAAATTCACTGACCAGTAAGAAAGCGATACACAGACTGACACCCTGCTCACAATGCACTGAACACTCTTCTCACACATGGGCCCATCTGATCCCACATCTCTGTAAGCAGGAAATACTCTCCTATTTTACAGATGAGAAAGCTAAGGCAGTCAGTTTGGCAGCTGCCAAACCACAGTCCCTCACAAGTAGTATCCCAACACTTGGGAACCTGTTAGAAATGCAAACTCCTGACCTCTGCCCCAGACTTTCTAAGTCAGAAGCCCTGAAAGTGGGACCAGCAACCTTTGTTTTAACAAGCCCTCCTACTGACTCCATGCTCACTGAAGTCTGAACCACTGGCCCAGACTAAAGCAGTGTTTCCCAGACTTCAAATTACCTCAAGAACTTGTCAGATTAAGAACTTGTTAGAGTTCAGGTTCTATTTAGCTCGGGGGTGGGGCCTGCCTGATATTCTGCGTTCCTAACAAGCTCCCAGGTGATGAGGATGTTGTTGGTTCTCAGACCACCTTTAAACAGCAGAAGTGTAGTCTAGAACATCGATGTGACTAACTCCTTATCACAGAGGTACTGAACAAGTAAGAATCAGAGCCCAAGGCTCTAGCTCCCCTCTCAGAACAAACCCTTACTTGGCCCACTTTTAAGCACCTGGGTCAAGCCGTTTAGATATGCTAACCATCCCTGGCTCTTGCCATCAGACATTCCATCCTCCTTGCTGCCAAGAGCTAGGGCAGAAAAACTGGCCTGTCACATCCAAGAACTTTATAGAGGAAGCTAGTACATCTCTGTGAGGGAGCTAGCAAGAGGTCCTCTTGTCATGGCTATGCCTGCTTCCCTTAGGAATATTGTCAGGACCAGGGCATCAGCTACGCCAGAGTGCTCAGCACACTATTCTCTCAGCCCTCCAGAAAAACACCTTCCTTCTGTCCACATGAACCAGAAAACAAGGCTGGATGCCCCTCCTACTGCAGACACAAGCCAGGAGCTTACCTGGTCCTGCCTCCAGTCCTGAGAAAGGCCTCTCTAATACTGGCCACAAATCTGCAACAGGAGCACAGAAATTCCTGCACCTCCTGAGGCACCAAGCTGGGGACTCCCTACCAACATCACCAACCACCACATTCTACACCATCACTGTGAACGTCCTTTCAGGCCTGCCCTTGACATTGTTTCTCTAAGTCATATTACCTTTCCAGTGAGAGCAGACCTTATCAAAATGGCATGTTTTATCCCATTCATCAGCCCCTGCCTCCCCCAACCCCAATTAACTACCAATCCCTTTCAGTTGAACAGTTGGCCTTTCATATGTTGCTACTGCTGGAAAAAATACCTGTGAACAATGCAGACATAGTCCCTGGACTCCATCTGCAGACACTGCAATCTCAAATCATGGCTCTCAGTTTTATCACACTTTTGGAGAGCAAGAGTCCAAGCTTTCTAGCCAGTTACCATCTTATCTACCTAAACATCACTGCCTACCTCCCTTAGGCCAATGGCCAAACAGTGCATCAAACAGACCCTAGAGGAACAACTACCTACATTACTACTAAGGAGCCCATCTATTTCAGTTCTCCCTGTTACGTTCTCCCTGATATGGATCTTCAACTCAGAGCACCCCATTTACAACAACTAGAGATTCCACTTTTCACTCCTTACCAAATCTCTTAGCACCACTGACTGCCCAGGAGCCCACTAGTATCCAAAAGAGTTATGAGCTACTTAAGAACATGGTTCTCAAGCTTGTTTCTATCCCAGCACACCTAGGGGTTACAGCACATAACTTCTCTCCATCCTCACCATCACCACCTTAGTCCAGTCCACTAACATCTCTCTCAAGTAATGTGTCCTAACCGGTTTCCCTACATACATTTTTAACCCCTTGGAACATCTTCCTCTGTGTTCCCATGAACTCTGGCTTGCAACATCTATTTCTATTTCTTCTCTTCTCAATAGTACATTCAAATTTCCTTTTCTGGCTCACTAACTTTGCCCCCAACCTCACTGTGGAATCCGCATACTCCTTTACTTTCAGTAACATCAGCATCTCCAAATAAGAGCCTCTCAGCATCTAACCCTCAGATCAGCCCTAGGCTGGAATGGCCTCCAGAGGACTAGGCACTGACCACAGCACTACCACAGAAGGAGCCACTAGTGTAACAGATCTGTTTTGCTGCCCACAGACCTTCAAGATCTCCCACTGGTCGACCTCATCCAGAACAGGACCAAAACAGCAGCCCATTCCAAG
Source organism: Lemur catta (assembly GCF_020740605.2). Taxonomy (NCBI): domain Eukaryota; kingdom Metazoa; phylum Chordata; class Mammalia; order Primates; family Lemuridae; genus Lemur; species Lemur catta. The sequence goes on along the minus strand of NC_059130.1, from coordinate 93,776,297 downwards.
TCACCTCTACTTCAGAATAAAAGCTTCCCTAATGCTGTCTCTCCCTCCAGAGTCTCCTTTCTAACTCTCCCAGCACCTAACAGGGCTTTGCCCGTGGGAGCACTTGATGCACACAAGACCCTTTATGCCTGTGCCAGCCTGCTTACCCTTCTGCCACAGACCCGCCAACCTGCGGGGGCCAGTGTCAGTCTGGGAACCCTATCGTCTCAGTCTTTTAGGCTACGGCTCAATTTTCACAGCTAGAGCTCAAAACTCATCACATAAATGTAAGACTGTGGGGGCTTTTTAAGTATTGTGAACACCCAGGATAAGAGGATAAAAAATAATCATCCCAATGGCATCTTAATCAAAATGATGCAAGATCCTTTTCCCCAACGAGACACAGAGATGGAGAAAGGGTCTCCTAATATCAGTTTCCTCATGTCAAACAACTGAGATCAGTCTCCATAAGAAATGTAATCAACAGAGGGGAGAGGAAAACAAGACAGGATGGGGGTGGGGAGGAATGAAGCCTATGGACTGAGCCTAAACGTTCCCTGGATTTCACCTCCCACCACCCCTGTGAGGCCTGCTGGCTTTCTTCCTACGGCTGTCCCTGTTGCTGCTGCTCAGAGGGAGCTCAGCCTCCACCCCAACACCCGCAATCACCTCTGCTTTTGCCAGTCTTCTCTTGTCACCCAGACCCTCTGCCTCTCCATTAATCCTTCCTTTCACACTTCTCTCAGTGTTAGTCAGCCAGCCATTTACCTGTTTGAAGGGTCTAAACCTCCCTGGTCTATTGAAAGTGGGTCCTAGCAGATCCAGATCCAAACTCCCAGTAATTTTTTTGGGGGGGCGGGTCATGTCATTCTCCAGCCCTTGCCTCTCCCTAGAGACCTAGCAGTCCACCCTTCTAACTGCCACCTTCAATGACAGCTGAGGTATCAGGTTAGTCTCCCTGACAATGCCTCAGAGCCTCAGCTCACATATTTCCACTTTGACCCTAACCCTTTTGCCCACAACTTTATTGGCTGAAATGCTCTTAAGACTCTTCGAGCCTTTGTACTCTTACTACAGCATCCCAATAAGACCATCTAGCCTGAGTGTGAGAAATAGCACATAACTGATACAGATAGTACAACTAGCTGAACAGTGAAATATTTGCCAGGTTCAAAGTCTTCATTCTCCCTCTCCCTCATTTTCAACAGTCCCACAAACAAGCCTGCAATAGAGGTCAGTTTTTCAGACTTAGGCCGTCCTAGCTCACTCTGTGAGCCCCTTCTTTTATCCCTGCTGTAACAGTTCCGAGAGGCCTCTTGGGTCTCCTGAATTTCTTAACTATGCAGCCTATGCAACCCCTCCCCCACATGAGCAGCGTTGCTCTCTCCCATCCTTTGTGCCCCCGCCATACCAGGTACCTACCTACCTAACGGTAGTTATCATACTGCCTAAGGGTTGTACGTGTACAGTTGTCCTCCTCGACTATGAGCTCCTTGAGGGTAGGGACCATTTCTTACTCATCTTCAGATGCCCAGCATCTAACACAGAGCTTGAAGTTGCTATCCAAAGAGTAAAAAGAGGCCTTTCCATGGCCTCTAAGGTGGTTACGATGAGGTCCTCCCCATTCCTTTGCTGACTTAGTTGGTTTTGTCATGTCCAACAAAAACTTTAAAAGGCAGCTCAGTGTCACTGTTATTTTACAGTCCCTGATCTCATTCACCATTTATCAATGGCCCTATTCTTTAGAGCTCTTCCCCACCAACAACCTTAGCCCAGTGCCTAACAAAATCTGCATTCCAACAGCTGTCTCAGCCCTGGGTAGGCCACCAAGATAATAAGAGGCTGGGGTGGGGGGCTATTTCCTGATTTGCACTAAATTATGTGGTGATTTTGTTACCAGTGACCCAGTGCTCCCCAAGGAAAGTTCCTGGCCCCATCCCCAGGCAACTCTATAGTCTAACTACACACCATGGCAGCTTAAAGGTATAAACCCTGGGGAAGGTGGAGAAGCAGTCTGATAGAGCAAATAAACCCACTTCGATCGTGCCTCTGCTATGCCAAACACACGAGGCAGCGCCATCATGCATCAGTGCTCCATTCCCCGAGATGTATATTTTACTTCTACATTGCTATGTCTGCTCCAAATAAAGAAGGACCCTTTGGCTTTCAGGTGAAGTTATGCTATGGCCAAGACCTGGACACAGCAAAACGCTTGTTCCCATTCAAGGAGCACTAGTGAGGAGCCACAGTGAGAGTCAGGGGGAGGCCTGTCCCTGTGAGGGACCACCAGGAAGCAGCAGCCTGTGGAGGAAGACGGCTTTAAGAGGGGGAGGGGAAAGCACCACATTTATGGAGGCAGACATGAAAAGGACAAAAGGGCCTAGTGGGCCGCCCCATTCCCATCACCACCCCTGGCCATCAATAGAGGAATTCATTTATAGTGACCCTGAAAGAAGAGATGTGTTAAAGCAGAGATATAACTAAAAAGAAAGGCAATAATTGGTCTGGTGGGCAGGGGGAAAATTATTCCAGGAGTCAGGAGCCTGTGCAAGAACACTTATGGCTCACATAGTCGTCATAACTCAGCCCCCTCAAGCATTTTGTGCTCTGCTTATGGTGTTAACTTTAATGTCTTAACATATAACACCATCCACCCTAACACAAAATACTACACACGCCAGATGAGGCTGAGTTATAGTTGCTGTGGGACGCATAACTTTGAATTTCCTGATTTTGGTGCATTTAATCTCAACCATAATGTTACATTAACGTCGGTTTTGCATTTCATTTCCCAGTTTAGAAGAATAGTATCAGTGCCTTCCCCTGTCTGTACAGAAAAAAGTACACGCTGACTGGGGCCACAGGCAGAGGGACCACAACCCAATGACTAGGCTCTCGGGCTAAAAAGCCTGGCCCAGCCCCTCCCACTTGGAGGAGCTGCAACCAAGACAAACGAATGGGGAGGGAAAGGTGGGTTCTTTCTCTAGGAAACTGCCTTCCTGTCCACTTGAAGACTACAGGAACCAAGAACAGAGAGAAGGAAAGAAGCTAAATATGGAGCAAAGAGTAATGGGGGGTGGGTGGAGTCAAGGGGATTCCTGCCTTTCAGTCTTAAACAGAGGAGAAAGGAATCAATATAGTTTGCTTTGTAGAGATCTTAACCAATTTCCTGTAAAGTTTTCCAAAATGTCTCTTTCACACAAGACTAATAATGATGTGCCAGCTCTAGGTCATGCTAAAATCCTCCAAATGCCTCTCTTCTGTATTATTCCTTCTCCTCTGTCACCATCAACCCTCCCCACTACCCTACCCTTCAAAAATAACCCAGCATCTGGACAATTTTCTATAAAAGAGAAACTCCTTTACTCATAGTTCTAACTCAAAATGCAGATGTAGTCTCTTCAAGGTTTTCATGAAAAGAAAAAAAAAAGCCCCTGTGGACAAAGACCAAACACTAGAAAACCTCAACCCCAAAGGTCATTTTTCTCCAAAGTTATGGGCACTTGAATACAGATGAGAAGGCAAACAGTCGGCAGGGCTGCTGCAGAGCAGCGAGAAAAAGGCTACCCAGGAGCCTGACGGATGGCCAGAGAGAACCCGGGGAGGAAGGGTAGGCAGCAGCAGGATGGCAGCTCCCCAGATGCAGAAAGCTTGGCTGCCCCCTCCCTCCCTGGCCATCCAGACAGCTGAGGTTACTTCCTCCTCCCCTCGTGCTGTGGCCTATACCTCATTTTCCTCACTTACATTTGCTTTGGTCTCTTTTGAACACTGAGGTGGTGAAAGAACTTGCCCCAAGGTTAAGGATGCACAATTAAAGATCCCACCAAAGCTTTCAGGCTGCTCTCTGGGCCTCAGGGTCAAAACAACCATCATTCGATGCACATCCACACCAAAATGAGCAACGTGAACTCCTGCAAGCGAGGACAAAGGAGCCACGGTTCTCCTAAATCAGATAAAAATCTACTTCTATATCAGGAAACAATTTCTAAAACAAGAAAGGAACCACATTCCTAAAATTTAGAACCTCTAAAACATTTTAAACCATCTAAATTAACGTTTAAGGGAAAAAATGTTTTCAAATGAAAAAAAGTCAGCTATTCAACCAATACCTACCATGTTAGTCTGAATCGAAACATGTAAAACAAATAAAATGAGTGCAAAACCCAGAACACGAAAGCCTATTACTGTCAAACCGACCACTCCAGTTTCACCTAGCTGAACAAAGTACAAAAATAAACAGCAAAAATGACAAATGGAAAATACCACGTTTTACCATGTTTAGAACCAATATTGTTACTCACCCAAGTACAACAGAGCTCACACCTGTTAGTTTTTCATTCCTTTAGGACAGTCCCAATAAGCTGATTCAGGGACTTCTGAAATCCTGAGACAGAAGAGAAATGAGCCTCCAAAAAGGCCCTGGCTCAAAACTGTTTCTGCCTCCTGCACACCCAAGGGGCATGAAACATTCTCATAAGAACCAGAAGTGTACCATGCAGAGGTCTTAGGCATTGAAAGTTCCTGGGAGCTGGTCAGGAGAGCTCGGGTGGTTCTCATTCACAACCCCAACCCCACCCCCAGGACACATGCAGACCCTACCCATAAAGAATCTCAGTCAAGTGGACAGCCATCAAGCCATCCCAAAAGAGTACGAGGGAAGGCTGATTTAACTTATTCTAATCCTTTTACTGTCTCTTCTGGAAGTTCACTCTCATGCCAAATCTCAACCTTTCCTGCTTCCATTTAAATTCATTTCTTTTTTTGTCCTTATTGAAAAGAAGAATGAGTTATTATCATACTCCCTGGAACAACTACTCCCCACATGATGAATTTATTTAGTCTAGACAAGAAATTGTCACCAAACTATATTCAATTTCTTTTCTTTCTTACTAAGTCCATTTTTGTGCCTCTAATGATTTTTTTCCCTCTTATCCTGTGCTTTTCCAATTTCTCCACTTCCCTTGTTGACCAGAAGACCTAAAAAGCACAGAGGCTCTAATGAGAGCCTGATCTATGATGACCTCAATGGAAGAATGCTATCCTATCTGGAACTGGTGTCTCCAATCCATCTTTCAAGCTTCCTCTGAATCCCCCCTCCAAAAAAAGGGAGACGTTAAGTTGCCACTAACAAGTCTCAAGCTGCCCACCCACTTCCTGAGGGTGGGCCGATGGGTAGTCCAACACAGATGTTGGGCCTCAAACTCACCTTCTCACCTGTTGATCACGGCACTGTAGAGGCTTAATGAAGTCGAGATGCATTACATTTATCACTCGCCCTAGATCCACTCAAATCCATCACTATGTCACAGCAAGAAGTTAGATTGATCTGACAGGATTTGCTCTTCTTCACAAACCCATGTAAGTTATTACTCAGTACCCCACGCTCCTCTAGCTGTTTGCTGATTGATTATCTGACGATCAGGTCAAGTATCTTCTCTAGAATCACAGTAAACTAACGGGTCTATAATTTCCAAGATCATTCGTATTCTCCTTTTAAAGATAAGCAAGACAGCAAATGCTTCTTCCCGAGTTCTCTAAAGCAACAGCTAATGCTTTGCTAATAATGAACCAGGGCAGCCAATTCCTTAAGTGACCTTGGAATCACATCATCAGGGTTCACTGATTCTGGAGATAATCTATAATCAGGCCAGATCCTGGTAAACAGCATGAAATCCTAACTTAGCCTGGGTCTGGAAGGCCTTTGTGCCTAAGTCTGGGAGGAAAGTTGGTGATAAAAGTGATTTTAATTGGTACAGCTTATGTCTTCAGCACTGTGATAAATAAATACATAAATAAAAACAATGCCCTTGAAAGAGAGATGAAAGGTGATACTGTCAGACCAAACTGAGACACAAATCAGGCTTCACCTTCAGGAACATTGGCAGGACCCACTGTAGGACAAGAGAACAGAGCTACATAATTATCTGAGCTTATACTCTTACTGAAAAGTAAGAAACACACATACACAAGCATACGCCAGGAAGGAAAAAGCAGTAAATGCCATAATGGAGGTGCCAAGCAATTATGAGGATTCAGAAAAAGGATGAATCATATGCAATAGAAATATGTTAGATTTTAGTCTCATGTCCCACTAGGGCTTACTCAGTGACTGAAACCTACTTCAGTAGGGAAATAATATGGCATATTAGGATATGGATCTCTGATTCCCAACCCGGGAAAAATCTACATAACCAAAATCCCCAACCCACCACTCAGGCACCCCCACTATGCCAGAGAAACTCCAGTAGTTTGAGGGGGCAGAGAAGACTCTACAGTATGGGCAGGAACAAGAGGCAGAGAAGCTAAGTGTGGCGTGGGTAGCTCCCAAGCTACACTCCTGTTCATCCAAAGTTTCTTCCCTTAGGACATTCTCTTTACCCAGCTCCAGTCCTCCCAGGCCTTAGTAGGCCTTATTCCAATGCCCCAAAGGCAGACCACTGCTTTAAGGGAGAATAGGAAAAAGAGGAGAAAGGGGAAACTAAAAAAGTTGTGGAGTCTTTATGTAAAATAATCTACCATTCTAAAGACAGCCCTTTCCTGAAAAAAACCAACCATGAGAAATGAACCCAGTTTATCTCTGAATGGACCCCACTCATCCCCACCTCCCAATTGCTCTATGCTGAGGCCGTCTTCTTCCCTCCTGCTTAATATTCAATGCTCCTCCCAGGGCAAAAGTCTATGCATGGCAAAATTTCACACTCTGTAACCTAGCCCTGAGAGAAGGTTGCAGTCCTACAGCCAGGCATACCTGAGGCATCAGCACTACAGTGAACTGCCAGAGCAGCCCCCAAGCATTCCCTCAAAGCAAACATTAAGCACTTCGATATCACCTAGCATAGGTGTCTCTCTGTTGCTAATCCCAGCTTCCTAGGTAAAGGGTCTCTGAGCACAGCTGGTGACTGAGGAAAAAAAGCAAGCAAATAAATTGTCCTTTCCAACAGACCAACAATGGTACTTCTTCAGGTTATCTAATGTGGCATAACAAATCATCCCAAAACTTGTGGTTTAAAACATCAATAATCATTTGTTATCTCTCACAGTTCTTGTGAGTCAGCCATTTGGGAGTGGCTTGGCTGGCTGGTCTGGGTGAGGGTCTCTCCTCAGGTTGAAGTCAGATGTCCACTGGGGCTGCAGTCATCTGAAGCCCTACCTGGGGCTGGTAGATTCACTTCCAAGATAGCTCATTCACATGACTGGCAAGTTGGTACTGGATTCTGGCTTTTGGCTAAGAGCCTCAGTTCCTCAGACACATGTGCCTCTCCACAGGACTGCTTGAGTGCCCTTGCAGCATGGCAGCTGGCTTCCCCCCAGAGCAAGTGATCCAAAAGACCAAGGCACACTGCAATACTTTTTTATAACTTAGCCTTAGAAGTCACACATTGTCTTTTCCACTATAGTCCATTAGTTATACAGAGCTATCTCTGATTCAGTGTGAGAAGGGTATTCACAAGCATGTGAATACCAGGAGGTAAGGATCACTGAGGTCATCTTAGAGGCTGCTACCACAGTACTCCTTAAAAGAACAAGTGGCAGTGACAGGATAAGGGAGGAGGGAAGAGAATGGAGAGAGGAAGGATGGAACAGAAGGAAATATTTTGATTCCCAAAAGCTGAGACCAGAAACAAACAGTATGCCCCATTCTCCCCAGAGACTTCTCAGGTCTACCTTACCCTAGCAAACCTGAACCAAGTCCGGCTTCCTTGGCAGGAACTACAAATGAGTAGCTAAAAGCCAAGACGACGTGATTATGCTCCCTTGGGTCCCAGGAAGCAAGACTGTCCTCCCTCCCTCCTTGCCCACCCCACCTTTTCTAAAGCAATGATGCAACAGTTACCTGAGGATGAATCTGTGGCTTGTCACACGTGGCCTCAAAGTCCAGCACTAAAAAGTAGTGATACCTCTGGGGAGGGAAGGACACCATTGCCGCCATGGATGCGCCAAAGCCGTGGGCCGCCAGCTTTCTGGTGGATATGGAGCAGAACTCCGGAACACCACAGGGAGAAAATAAGTGGGAGCCCAGCACTTTTCTTGCTCTTGAAAGTAAATACGAAGAAAATCGAGCTGCTCCAGTCTGTAAAGGTGCTAGCATTGAACATCCAGAAGCATCTAAAACTTAGGGGAGGAAAGTTAAAAAAAAAAAAAAAAAGAACAGAGAGCCTGGGTTACTCCCCTCCCGCTGTGGTCCTGTTCCATCTAGTCTTCAGGAATATCCACACAACATAAGCCACTCCCCAGTGTATCTGGGCCCCTTTTCTAAATCACAGCATTCGTTACTAAAGTTCAAGACCCTAATACCAGCACCTGCAGCATTATTACAGCTCTGAGTCTCCCGGATCATTCTCAAAACAACATGCAACACTGGCCTTCATCTTAAAGTTCAAAAGAGAGAAGAGAGAAAAATTTTGCGGTCACTTCTCAGGTGGCAACAGTTAACATTAAAGCTTTGGGTCCCAAAGTAACATGAGGTGACCCTGTTGCACAATCAGTCCGAGGAGCTAAGTAGACGCAGAAACACAGCAGAAAATGTCCCAGGCTCTCTCCTCAGCTCCATTAGGAGCCATTTGCCCCTAGCTTTCCTGTCTGATTCTTGACATCTCCACATACCCTCCTCCCTTCTCCCAAGGTGAAAGCAAACAAAGCCAATCACAGAGGAGTTTGCTGGAGACATTCCGGTGGTTCCCAGCCCCCACACCAGTAAGTGGCACCCTGGGGGAATGAACACCGCCTGGAGAGCACAGCTGGCAACAGCCTTAGGCCTTCTCATTTTCTGCCTTTAGACTCACTGTCTACTAGAGGCCCTTGAATGACTGCAGGACTTTTTAAATAGGGAAGAAAAAGAAAACCCAGATGTGGCAGTAATGGGAGCATTGCTAAAAGTCTAGTAAAGTTTTGAGTGAACATGTGCAAAACAAAAAAAAAATTGAATCACTTTTCCTTTAAGTTTTCCCTTTAAATTTGCAGAATGCCTGCTCCTCAGAGGGCTAACTAAATATAAAAATCAAAGCCTATAGTTTTACTCACAAATAACTCAAGCTTCCTAAAAAAAAAAAATAAGAACAAAGCAGAAATTTTGTGTCTTTCCCCGTTATACCCAACATTCAAATTTCCCTCAACTTTAATCCTCTAGTAAAGAAATCTCACCACTCAATACAGAAATGGCCACAGTTTATGCTTTCTGAAGCCCCATTCCAACAAAAGCTTGCCTCTGAATGGCTGCGAGTGGACATCTGGTTCCCTCCATGTAGGGCAGAGGGATACCACTCTGTGAAGTCCAGAGCATACCCAAGGGCAATGAGGCCACTGCTACCTGAGAGGAAATGGACAATGCCAAGTATTACTTTTCTTTCAACCTCTCTCCTGACTCATTGAAGGAGCTACAATAACTTGTCTGCATATTAGGAAATATGCTAGTGTAGGTCCTCAATTTTCCTATCGCTATAGTGAGATTTCAGGGAGATTCAGTGAAGCTAAGACTAAAAAATATCTCAAGGTCTTCATGGATCCTGCACAAGCATAGCACTTGTTTTCACCATTGCTTTATAGCCTCACCAAAAATGCAGCCAAATCTTCTCCAGCTGGCTTGAGTTTCACTATGGAATCCCTTAGGAAGGCAAAGAAGCCAATATCCCTTTGAAAGCCAGAGCCAAAATAACTCTACATCACCCACTCCTGAATAGTACTGGAAGTCTCATTGAGATGGGAGACACCAGTCTGCTCAAATCACCCACTCTAGTTTGGATCCAAAGTCCCTTAAGGCATTACAATTCCTCTAACCCCACAAAGTCAGGCCATGCATAGAGACTTTTAAGCCTTAAAGTTCTCCAACGTGTATACCGTGTATACAGTATGCACAGTATACACAGTCAACAAGACCCTGTTTGCCAAATACTACAGGCAATTAAGCATCATGATTAAGGAGGACTTCCAGGTCTGAATCCTGGCTTTGCCACTTACTACCCATGGCATCTTGGGCAAGCTCTGTTCTTCAATTCCTCACCTATAAAATGACAGTAATAGTAGCACCTACTCTGTTAGTGAGAATAAAATGAGACAACACATATAAAGCACTAAGAGCAGTGTCTGGCACATAAGGGCTCCATAAATATTAGCTTACTATTATTACTACTACTATCCTACTGGGTTTTGCCCACCTGGCCAAGCCTGGATTCCCATTCTCTGGGCCTGTAAATCCAATTAGCGCATAAGGCAGCCTTAGAGAGTAACATTGATGTCTCCTCCATCCCTAAAACGCTCTAGACTTTCCATAGAACATATCTTTTCCCTCCCATGGACAACACATTGATGGCCAATGGTTCTCTTGCCTGCAGGCCTTGCTTTCTCACCTGATTTCACCCACATCAAAAAGCTTCTCTTGTAGGAAGTCTTGAGAGTAGACATTAGGAAGCCAGGCCTCCACAAGTCCACAGTCACTGGATTCCACACTTTCCTTACTTCTAACAACCAAATTCAACTCAAGCAAGAAACAGAGTAGCTCCTCCTCTTCCCTTCCTAAAAAATTCAACCCTAAAGCTATTAAGTGCAGCAGAGGAAGGCAGGTATCTACACCAGTTGGAGTTAGGTGAGCCGGAGGGGTCTGGGAGGAGCGCCAGAGCCCAGGCAGGGTGAGGGTATTCACATGGAGTGGGGAAGGTGTGGTGTAGCATGTGGAAGCCAAATGAGGGTGTGGACAGCATCCATGTCAGAGGCAGTCTGATGTGGGGAGTCATAGGCAGGGTGAAAGAGGTACTCATGAGGGGTAAAGGGCAGTGACAGCAATGGGAGATTAGTTACATTCAGAGGGACTGATCAAAGAAGTGTATATATTAAGGATAATGGGAACCAGGTTTCTCAATGTTAGAGAAAGAAGTTAAAATATGGAAAGAGAAAATCTGTGTTGTTGGATTGGACTTGGTGGGAAGAATATGAACTCATGGTTTCTGATACAGACATAGATATATAAACCTAGATGTAAATGTGAGCACGAATATACATACACACACAAATATATACACACATGCACATATATTTTCCAGCTCTATCTAACGAAGGGCCAGGGAGCAGCAACACTCAATAGCAATCAATGAGCATACCCGGCACCCAGTTGCCTTCTAAATACCATTCTCCACTAAAAGAAATAGAGCTCCTTGGAGAAATGGCTGATTCCAGGGCTGTGGAAGGAAAGTACAAGATGAGCCTGGAACATCTTGTTGTACCAGAAAGCAAGGAAATGCCCAAAGAATGGTGGGAACATATCAAAGGACACAGAAGGCACCATGAAGGTGGCCTATAAACAAGGATAGTAATAGATTATAATGCATTGAATAAAATAGAAAACCATGAGTTCATAAAGATACAAATAAATTAATTAATTTAATTAAAGTTTGATGAGAATATTTACATAGTTTTGAAGTATCTCCCCACAAAATACTTATTAACTACAGCAAGGAGTAATTTTATAATGGAAGAGCCTGGCAAACATCACCTTAATCAAGTGATCAAAATGAACATCACCAATAATGGAATAAATCTAAATCATGCACCATCTAAATGGATGCAGTGAGAACAAAACATCATTTCTGCGATACTCCTGCAGAAGATGCATAACTTAAATCTAACCATGAGAAAATAACAGACAGATTCTAATTGAGAGAATTAGAAGCTACACCATAACCAGCCTGTAACCTTCAAAACTATCAAGGTCGTGAAGGTCAAGGAATGTTTACTGAGGAAAGCCTAAAGGAGACCAAAGAGACTTGATAACTAAATGTAACCCATGATTCTAAATGGGATCATTTTACCACAGAGAACATTCCCTGGCAAAACCTGACTGGGGTTTGAGGATTAGATAGAGATAACCTATCAATGTTAATTTCCTGATTTTGATGGTTGTGTTGTGGCTAGGTAAGAAAATGTCCTTGCTTGTAGGAAATACTTGCAAAGTATTTAGAGTAATAGGACATTAGGTCAGCAATTTAACTATCAAATGGTTCAGGGAAAAAATTCTTTGTACTGAACTTCCAACTTTTATATAAATTAGGACTGTTTCAAACATTTTTAAAATTATTTTTTAAAATTCAGGTGCAATGTAGTTAAAAAATATTAAAAAACAGAGAACAGACAGTATGTGAGGGAGAGCTCTCCCTGTCATGTCTGAAGAAAACAGGTAGGCTGCATGCTCTTCTCTGGCAGGGAGGCTGGCAAAAGCCAGCCCTCAAAGCATCTGTAAGCCCAAATAGTTCCTTTCTACCTAGCTGAGACTCCACCAGAAGAGTGCCCACTCAGTCCCCCTCACTGGCACTCCTGCCACCAGAGCCTTCTCATGAAACACCCCTGTAGCCCCCACAGCAGCAGCCCACCTGCCCTGTACCCCCTGGCATCTTAGGGATTTCTCTTTTCTATTGATGTCTTTACACTTTAATCACAGGTTTGTAGAATATAAGTCTATAGCTTATAACATCAACTGGGACCAGAATTCAAAAGAAACAGTTTATGATTCTGTGTATTTCTGCAAACTATCTTTCATCAGAGACCAAGATTTACACACATTTATTCTCAGACATCCTTTTCCTTCTCCTAGCAAATTAAAGGTAATAAGCAGCCTGTCGCAAGGAGGAAAATGAATGATTCTCTCCTCAAAATGAAGGGACCAGCCCCCCAGTGGGGACAGCGGAGGGATAAATAGGGACTGCCATGGGGCCAGCCCAATTTGGAGAAACAGGCCTTCGCCACAGCCCCTGGAGGACGGTCTCTGTGCAGAGTATTTACACAACAGACACCAATGGCTCCTCTGCAGCCATTACTGTCTATCAGGTAAATAACACATGTGCCAAAACACACATTTAATGAGGGAAATAATATGCCTTTATAAAAAGACTCAATCTGTATTTACCTGAGAGACCAAAGAAGCACCAAATCACCAGATTAGTGGAACCACAGAGGAGTCGTTCTGGTGTCTTGGGTAAATAGACATTTTATAGCCTCCATTACCGGAGGAGGGAAGGGAATGCGGAGGGAGGGGGTCATCTTTTAACTTCCACATACGCAAGCCAGGGGAGCCTCAGTGACGGGAAAAGAAGGGGGCCCATATGAAACAGGTGGTCTACTCCCACTCCACCTCCCAGCCACATATGTGTGGACTCTCTGGGAGGGTATGGGTATGAACCATCCCTGGATTCAATCCATTCCATTAAAAGGCAGACTGAGAGGCAAGGGAACATTCCCCAGAAACTCCAAGGTACCAGAAGCAGATTCTGAGTCCAGCTGACTGGAAGTACCTGGGACCACTACAGCCATGGTTTCCTTACTTCCCAATCCAGAGGCAAGTCCTTGTCTCAATCTAACCTGTAGTATCACAAGTGCTCAGGCACCTGAGTTACAGAAACAATGACAAAGAACATGGTAACACCTATCTGGAACTTAGTCACAGGCTTTGTCTCAGGCAGCTAAAAATAGCCTGGGAAAAATATAAATAAACTGCAAGCCTTCAAAAGTCATAATCTGCACTCTAATGAATGCATCCTTACTGCCAGAGTACCTTCTGTGAAAATCACACACTGTCAAAGGTGAAAGAAGAGGTAACAGTCTAACCAGCCAGGGAAAATGAGGCCCTGAAAGAGAAAAGGACTGCCCAAGGTTCACACAGCAAGAAAGACTAAGGATAGAACACAGGGCTCCTGATGCTCAGGCCACTGCACCAACACAAGGAACAGGCCTCACTACTCTTCCCCCAAGCTGCTGTGCAGTCTCACAGGAAAGGCCAGGGGCCTGAGGGCTCCATCTAGTCTGCTGAAGGCTGGACATGCCCTGGAACCTCTACATGACTTTTCAAAGGCCCCAAAGTGGAAAGGAAGAAGGAACTCTAAAGCTGGCTCATCTCAACAAAAATCTCCTCTCTACAACCAGTCACTGACGTGGCTTGTAGCTACAGCTGCTTCTGCTCCAAGGCAGGGCTAGGGAGAGGTCCCCCAACTCAGAAGCAGCTGCGAATCCCAAACTGCTAGCAGAGCTAAAGTCACTAAAGGCCTTCAGGAACACCAAATTCTGATGGCAACATCACGGGACACAGCAGGTTCGCTCTCCCCTTCAATAGGCCTGTCTCAGCAGCTTGAGGCAGCACATAAAAAGAGGCAATTGCTTGTGATTTGCCTATTGTTTGTCATCAGCCATGCCCAGTAGTTTGGGCAAACTCCTTCCAGGAGCCAAAGCCAGGCGACATCTTTTTGCAAGTCAACTGCGATCTCATCACACACTAAGAGGGGCAAAGCCTTGTTTCCTCACATTATAAATAGGCTGGAGGTAGAGGGAGGGCAGGGTATGGTATGCCATCCCTTTAAGTACCTCCTACACTTGTAGACAGCATTGGACCCCAGAAGAGAGGCACCCAGAATTGTTAAACACTTCCTATACTCATGCTTCTGAGATGGAGAACTGGTATCATATGATCTAGTGTAACCCACTGGTATCAGACAAAGGTAGGTTCAAATCCTGACTCTACTATAAATTCTTTGTAATAATAGCTACAGTAATAACACTTGTATCTTTGGGGTTCAATTCAACCATACAATGTAGCACAACAGTAAGTGATCAACAGAAGGGAGCTACCGTTCTTAATACATAAGAGAAAAGGGAAATACCATTTTCTGAAAATCCACTACAACCCAGGTACTATATGGGCGATTTACATATTTTATCTCACTTAATCCTCCCAACTATCAATACATAAGGAAACTAAGGCTCACAGGTGCTCAGCTCTTCGGGGCCCTATTCTCCTCCACCGTGTCTGCTGGTCCAGGTTTCCCCACGTGACTGACTCCTCCATCAGCCATACGGCTAACAATGCATATCAACTTCAGTTTTTCTTCTGAGGTAAAGTGTAACTTTAACTAAAAGTAACTCAACCTTAAGTAATAATTAAGAGCATCCAAATCATCCCGATTTGTTTTCATAATTTTTTTTATACTTTAAAAAGAAAAATTGGAGCCCCAAGCACAAAAGCAGAAACAGGAAGGTGTGCCTTGAATTACAACAACTGCAGCACAAGAACTTGAAGCCTCCTCTCAAACACAATTCCAAAGGAGCAAATCTTTCCATCTTATAGAGAGGAGAAACTGGTAGGAGGCAGGGTTACAAGCAGCTCTTACTCAGGTCCCCAAATGTGATGTTTTCTTTTACAAATCTGTGCCTTGGTGAATGCTACTCCCTCTGTTTAAGAATGTACTTCCATTTTTTACCAGGCAAATTATTGCTTCTTCTTCAAAATCCAGCTCAAATATCCCCATTTTAGTAGCTTCCTCTGACACCCCATCATAAAGTTCATTGCTTCAGTGTGATCCAGTAGCAGAGTTCATTATTTCATAACTTTGATCTCACTATATTGTAAGGTGTTAGTATCTGTTTCTCTTACTACCAGTAATTTTCAAGGAGTTAGGTGAGAAAGATGGAAAATAGCCATAGAGGAAAATGTGTACATGCGTGTATAAAAAGCATATTTGGCATGATAATTCTTTGACTTGGTTTTTCTCAGATCTTTAATGCATTTTAAAATTTCAAATAGCATTAAAGAAGAGCATGAGATCAGCGTTTTTTTGCCTTTTTAATCTAAGTGGTGCATGAGTTTTAAAAGCCTAAGAAACACTGAGCTACATTGTTAAGGGCAAGTACCACATTTTATTCATTTCTGTATTCCCAGCACAGGACCAGGCACAGAGTAAGTACAAGAAAATGTTTGCTGAATGCATTAATATACCCCAAGTCATGATGCCAACTGCTCTGGAATTAGAACATGCTAACAGAGCAGGGCCTAAGCACTGAACAAAGCTTCTTTTCTTTCACTTTCTATCCTTCTTCCTAGCCTACCCTATTCTGTCCTCCCCACTTAAAGGGAGGGGGGAAAGAGAGAAAGAGAGAGAGAGAGAGAGAGAGAGAGAGAGAGAGAGAGAGAGAGAGAATTGCCCTGGTGCTGGAATACTATTAAAAGGATTAATTTAGGGACCGGTGTTTGGACTGTCACAACCAATCACTACCCACAGATCTACAGCTTCCCAAATCAGGCTCATGCAAAGAGGAATCAATTGCAAGGACACAGAGGGTCTGAACAGGCATACTAATGGCCTCCTGAGGTGCCAGCGGCCAGCTCTGACACTCCCATAAATTATCTGCCTTTTGATTTTACCTGTAGCTGTGGGGCACAAGGCACAATTTTGAACATATCAAAGCAATCCCTCATAACCCAAAGCTCCCCAAGGAATGTCCCCAAAGAGGAAAGGCTAAAAACAACGACCCAAAGGAAATCTGCATCCCAACAGGTCTGGTCCTAGCAGTCATCAATTAAAACCCAACAGAACCAAGTGGATAAAGTAGGACCCAAATCAAGCCTAGTAGACCCAGACAAGGCATGCATTAGACTGCAGTTCTGCAATGACTATGCATCTGTCACTGAAAGGAAAAGAAATCACGGCAATAAACTAAAACAATTTCATCTGGAGGCAAATATGCACTAGCTTTGACAGTACCTCACTGCATGACCTCAGGCAACTCACTTAACCTTCCTGGGCCTCAGTTTCTTCACGTAGATAGCAAGGACAAGAATGCTGACCACCTGACCCAGTTCCCAGAGTCCTGGTGAAAAGTAATAAAAAACATTCGAGAAGCACTTTACAAAGATGTAGGGCCACAAGGGTGGCAACACTAATAAATGACCCTAGACAGACAGGGAGGAATGACTGGTCACACTTTGGTGAATTTCTATCGGGAAGCTGCTCACTCAATTCACTTTACTGATGGTGTTGGGACTAAAGTCCACCCTGAAAAAAGTTCTGGGATTCTGCATGGGACTCCTGCTGTCTGAAAATTTTCCATTATGAAGAGCACTTCCTTACTTTAGTTGTACATTCCTCCTGTCTGCTGGCTACCACCGCCAGGGACTATGTTTCTATCATATGGACACAATGACAATTGTGAGGACCCAAAACATAGCAAGCCAAAGGGCAAATCACCCAACTACTGGCTGCTTTTTAAAAAATTATTAATTGTGTAAAACACTGTTAGTAATAAAAGTTATCAAGAGATTATTCTAAGAGCTTTACCTACATTATTAAATCCTTTAACCAACTCTATTAAGTCCCATTACCTCCATTTTACAGATAGCAAAGTGAAGCTCAGAGAGGTAAGTCACTTGCCCACGGTCACATAAACACTGTTATCAGAAACCTATCAGCTTTCCTCCAGCAATGTAATAAGTATACTGGGGCTTGTAGGAAGAAGAGACAAAAGGAAAGAACAGACACAGGACTATTGGCTCTAACCTATTCATTGGACAGTCAACAAATACAGTACTTTATTTGGTTTCTGTACCTGACATATACTATTATATGTGAACTGAGAGATATTTTTAAAACTGGGAAAAGGTCATCAGTCTGCTACAAGCAAGAAAAGGAGAAACTGAGTAGGACATATATAGAATGAGGACAATTCCCTGGAAAGCTTATGAAAATGGGCCATCCTCTGTGTGTACAGTTCAAGAAGTTCAAAGTAATGGACATTAAGGTATGAGCCCTAAGACCAAGATCCCTTCCAGGGCTCCATTCATCCATACTTCCTTCATTAGAATGTAGTTCCCAAAACCTTTTAATTCATTCTATACCAACTTTCCCTTCCTACATCTTTTTCAGGTTGTGAAATAGGAGCTGGTATCTCCAGCAGATTCTTTGGTAAACATCCTATAAGCTCCAGTAGATGGCCAGGAAGTTAGTAAAGAGAACCAATATACATATATATGCAAAGATTCAAAATATTGCCACAAAAGGGGAAATATAAAATACTACCCATGTAACTGCCACAGCCTCATGACTGGTCTCTCTGCCTCCAGTATTGTCTGTCCCCTTCATTCTACTCTTCACACTGAAATCAGAGCAAACTTTCTAAAACAAATCTTTTTTTTTTTTTCTTGAGACAGAGTCTCGCTCTGTTGCCTGGACTAGAGTGCCGTGGGTGGCATCAGCCTAGCTCACAGCAACCTCAAAGTCCTGGGCTCAAGCAATCCTCCTGCCTCAACCTCCAGAGTAGCTGGGACTACAGGTGTACACCACCAGGCCCCGCTAATTTTTTCTATTTTTAGTGGAGACAGGGTCTCGCTCTTGCTCAGGCTGGTCTTGAACTCCTGATTTCAGGCAATCCTCCCGCATCAGCCTCCCAGAGTGCTAGGATTACAGCCGTGAGCCACCATGCCCAGCCTAAAACACAAATCTAATGTCAATCTACTGCTTCAAACCTTTTTATGGTTTCTTACTATTCTTAAATCTGATCCAGGGGTCAGCAAACTATAGTCCATGGGCTAAATCCAGCTGCCACCTTTTTTATACATAAAGTTTTATTGGAACACATCCATGCTCATTCATTTTCATATCGTCTATGGCTTCTTTCATGTATAACCACAGAGTAACCATGACAGAGACTCACGAAGCCTAAATATTTACTATCTTGTCCTTTACTGAAAAAATTTGCATACCCCCAATCTAATCTTTTTTCTACCCACTCCCCCTCATCTAATCCTAAGAGTTTCGAAGGCTCTGGCCTCTGCTTACCTTTCCTGCATCATCTCTACATATTCTCCTATCCTGTGCCCACTAAGCACTCTATTGCAACCACATTAAACTTTCTCAGTGAAGTTCTGGCACTTGGTCCCTCATGTCTTCGTCTAATTCTAGGTGAAGAGCTTACTTCCTCTGAGAGGCTTCCTCTGAGTTCACAAGTCTGGGTTAGGGACCCTTGTGAGTATTTCCAAAGTATCTGCAGTTCCCTTGCTACAGCACTCTCAGAGTATATCATAACTGCCTTTTTACTATCTGCTTTGAATTTGTAAGCTCTTTGTTGTCAAGGACAGTAGCTGTCTTGTTCACCATCACAATCCCAGGAACCATGAAAGTGCCTGGCCCTTAGTTACTGAGTCCCTGGATATCAATCATCAGAGGCCCCCTCTTTAGCTAACTTTGATCCCTGTAAAATGGAGATAGGTTGGGATTAACTACCCAGAGGTGACAAACAACCCAAATTAAATCAAGATCCCAAAGGCCTTGGTCAAATATGCTATCAAAAGCCAAATGAATGTGTTTCTTCCTATTGTTTTAAGATGTTTATTTCTCAGGGTAAAGAACTATTCTGGCCCCATGCAACCACCCTGAACCTAAAGTAGGTGCTTATGAGATGCCCATAAAGAAATCATGACAGAACTTCAGAGTCTGGATCCCCCACCTCCAACTCTCACCACTTTATAGACTCTGAGCTTTGAGCATATTGAGCACTGCTGCTTTATTACAAAAGTTACAGAAAAATACAATCTGTACCAGCCCCAACCCTCTACCCTCCAAGTCCAAATACTTAACTTGACCATGCAATAGGATTCTCACCTCTCCTTACTTCGAAGATGCCAAGACTGGCCGCTGGGGATGCTGAAGGTTCTGTGAGAGCTGGAATGCCCCAATGCTGTGAATAAATACACATCTCTGCAACAAGTCTATTTCAATACAAAGGATCAAATCCCCATTAAGGATTATACTACATCTCAAACTCCTAAACTCAAACTCCGGGATAATAGCTATCTATGTGGAAAGACAGTGCCCCTACAGAGCTTTCAAAAGTTTAGTACTATTATTTGTTTTTTGTAATGATTTTCACGTTCGCTAATAGTATACTTTTCCTCCTAAGGAGGCTGACCTCCTAGAAACACGAAACATTTACCATATCTGAGCCTGAACTGAGAAAGATGGTCATGAAGTGGTGGCTCTCTGGCTAATTTCAGAATCCTAGTCTAGTCAAAGAAGAAAACACCGGTAAGTCCAACAGTGTTCAGAACTCTGGAACTAAGGCTAGACCAAGACTCAGGGAGGGGTTGGTTGCCACAAACCCACAGGCCATATGGCCACATGGACCAGGAAATATTTTCAGGATAGTTCCAAGCCTGTCTCAAGTTCTAAGAAAGTCAAGCTAACCCCAAGTCAAAGCATCAATGGATATCTATCACACTGATAAACTAATTTAGATCTTCCAAAGCATTAGAAGTTGCAGAGATGCCCTTGTAAGCTAGTGATGCTCTTTGCACAAAGAAACACCTAGAATTGGAACCAATATATTCCTGTCTAGTAGTTCTACACATTTAAGACTTTATTCTACTCAGATCCCCTGGGATAAGGTCACTCACCAATTTACCCCAACACAAAGAAAACACTTTTCAAAATGAAAGGGAATAAAAGCACTTTTATTTGGAAATTTCAAGTTGGAAGGAGAGCTCTTAGCCAAGCTCTATGACCTAGCTAGCTGATTATTTACAGGATCTTTGGGCAGGAATTGTTAATGAGCTTTTAATTTGGAGTGCTTAAGTTGCCAAAGTGCTCTGAGCTCCAGTGAAGCACCACAGAATCCATAAAGGAAACCTTATCAATCACTTCCCAGCAGCTCCCTTCCCCCATCCTCCACCTCCTGATGAAAGGCAGCCAAGTGGGTTTCTAACCAAGATCACAGACACACATTAGCGGAGTCACACTCCAAGTCCCTGTTTATAAATTGGCTTTTAAATGGTAGAGGATTCAGGTATAATATACTTAAGCTTCAAGCACGAACCCACTAAAACAAGGCATGCTGTGTATGATAAAGTCAGAATAAAGCAGAATTTGATGAAGCCAATTTCTGGAAGAAATTCTACAATCAAAATCATTCAGCCAATCACAACCTACTATAGTTCAAAGAGTATAGTCTTTGGCCAATGGGATTTGTGTTTTACTGCCCTTGGGCTGGGAGACTGATAAAACCTCCGACAAGAGTAAATACCACTGAGGAGGCCAGACACCTCTAGCAAAGGCAATGATGGGGTACTATCAGTTACAAAATCCATCCGTAAGGTCACAATCCAAACCCCCACTGAAGGGGGCCCCACATAAAGAATCTTCCAAGTCAACAAGAAGCAGTTATATTTTTCAAGAACTTGCAATCAAGCCTCAATCCAAGTTCATGCTTTGTTTTAAGAAAACACCTGTTGCTGGACCATTTGCAGGAAAGGCAAACAGAAAGCTAGCCAGGTTAGGCCCCTTATCCACTTTCCATCACTACTACCACCACTTCAGATTTACAAAGAGATAAACTGCTAACCTTGTGTGTGTGTGTCTGTGTCAGGGAGGGGGGAAAAGGGATGTTCTACCTACAATTTTCTTGCTCTGTTTCTGGCCTCCCTGTCGAACCTCTCTTCCTCTTCTCTAAAAATCCCATGTAAAAAGTCAGCCCCCTTAATCAACTCACCCAGTTTGTCTTGCAAAGCCCTGCCCCGCTCCCCCTCCACCACAACGTTACTCAGTAGATCATGCAGCCAGGGTGAGCACGTAGGCCAGCACCCAGGCCGCACAAGATATGCGCGCCGCGACCCTCACGCCGCATGCATTACCCAGGGCCCAATCTGGGGGCCACTCAGCATCACCCACCCCGGGGTGTTGCCCCCAACTCGGGCCCATCCAAGTCCAGGGGATCGTAAGGGGAGGGGCAGGGGGCCAGGCGACCAGCCCTCCTTCCCAGGGCCGCCCCCGCCCCGCATCAGCTGAGGGAGAGGCTGTTGCCATGGCAACGCCCCCTCCTTGGGGCCAGCGCGGCAGGCTCCCTCCAGGTGCAGGCCCCGACGTCTCCCTTGGCCTCAGCAGGCGCTCAGGGTAGTGGACGGCGGCGGGCGCGGCCCGCGCCGACTGCGGCGCCGGGCAGACAGAGGAAGGGCCAGCTCCGCCCGCTCCCCACCGCCCGTTCCCGGCCGCCTCAACAGCGACAGCCAGCACCACGAGTCCACAACACCGACTCACCTCCGCGCACTCTGACCCCGACCGACGCTGCGGACGGGCGGGCGCCGTGGCCAACCGCTGGGCCCGACGCCGACCCCTTTGGCCAATGGGCTGTGGTGGGGCGGGGCTTCTTCGCCCCAAACGTTCGTTCTCCCGCCGACATGCGCGCTAAGGTGTGTCAAGATGGTGACTCCCGGCGGCCGGCCTTATGGGACTTGTAGTTTTGAGGTTGCACGTACTCAGAAGAGAAGGCGGGGGGAGGGGGGCACTTCCGAGCTGTGAAAGGGATTTTTTTTTTTTAAACGAAAACTTTCTAAGGCCTAGAGCGACCCAGTCCCCGCCCCCCTTTTCCTGCCTTCCAATATACCCATAAGGTGAGTATAGGCTCTTACAATGACAGGTTCTATTTAGATGATAGGTTCTTATGATTCGTGCATTCAACAAGTAATTATTATAATCTACTTTCTGATATGGGCCTGGGGGAAACCTGAGAGGAGGAGGGGTTTAGGCTGAGAAGGAAATGCTTCGATTTCTGAAGGGCCTTCCTATAGAAGCAGGAACTGACTTGTTCCTGTCCACTGGAAGGAAACTTCAGGTTTAGAAGGATTCTGGCCTCAGCTGTGAGAAGCTCCCACAGTCCGTCTTTCCAGTCAGCTGGAGAGAACTCTGGCCAAAGCCAGAGATGTGTTTTTTTCATCTTGGTTATGCCTCTCTGGGAAGTCTTGGTTACCAGTTTATGAGCTGGGAAACTCCAGCCTTGGCCAAGCTAATGATGGCTTTGACAGCTTCCCAATCAGTCAGGACCCATCTTCTGGGCCCAGCTTCATTTACCAAGCACTTCTGTGTGCCATCCACAGATTTTCACTTAAGACAATGACATCATTTCTGGGCCCTGCCACCTCTGAGATCTGACCTTAACATAATGGCTCTTGCCTAAATTTGGGAATGCCTGGTAATCCCCATTATTGATGAATGCCTCCTTAATCCCACCCACACGATAGGTTAGATGATTCTACTATGTACCTACAGCATTTATCACATTGTTTTATAATTGTCTGTTGCCTTGTCCTCTCTCCCCTAGGACTGTAAGCTATTTTAGGCCAAGCATTATTTCCATATTGTTCATGCTGTATCAGTTATTAGCCAGCACAGTGCCCAGCATAAAGCAGGCCTGCAATAAATGTTTGTGAACAAAGGAGAGAACAGTAACAGGGACAGACTTATCCTAAAGTCAGTAAAGTGGAGGCACATCAGCCTATCCCCTGATTCTTGGAGCTAGAAACTGGGTCATCCTCCTCCTGCTCTTGCCTAGACATGAACCCCAGTTGGTCAATCAGTCTGCATATATTTATAGTGCCTCCCTTAATTGTCAGGCACTGTTTCTGTTGCTGAGGATCCAATGATGAATAAGACACACAAAACCTGTATTCTCAAGGTGCTTTTAAATTGGAGAGTGAATGGGAAAGGAAGAACATACGATAAACAAGTAAGTAAACATATAAGTAAGACAAATCAGAGACAATGAGATGGCTTTGTTATATCCTTAGTTCTGATCTGAGAATGGGGCACAGCCAACCTTTTTTGCCCATAAGAATGAAGTAAATCTATACTATCTGGATTGAAGGCTTTATTTAATGCCCAGCCCCAAAATCCTCTGTGGAGCCTTCCCCAAAATGTGTTCTTTCCTCTTTGGTGCCCTAGTGCTCAACTGTATAGCTTCTAGACTTCACTAGACCATAAGCTCTTGTTGCACAAAGACCTGGCAAAATGCATTCACATAATAGAACAATTTAAGAGCTCAGTATACACTTGGTGCCTTACACTGCTGCCTGAGCCAGATTTGGCTCCCTTACACCTTGTCTCTGTGGTATGCTTTCTTTCTGGTTCCCTAGAAAGCAGAGCATGTGGCAAAGCTTATACGCTCAAACTTAGTTGGGGAGTATACTACCAGGGTATCAAGAGTTGGGGGAGTCAGGCACAGTGGTGCACACCTGTAGTTCTAGCTACTGGGGAGGCAGGAGGCTGAGACAGGAGGTTCGAAGGAGTTCAAGGCCAGCCTGGGCAACATAGTGAGACCCCGTCTCTTAAAAATCAATAAATAAATCATAAATAAATAAATAAAGGGGAGGGGGAAAGGGAAGTGAGGCTGGGAAGGAGGGAACAAAAATATAAGGTAGTATATATATTACCAAGAAGTTGGCCAAAGCCTCAAAGAAAACATAGCTAGTTGCTATGTCTTGCAGGATGTATTCTAGATAGACCCTGTAGAACCATTGTGTCTCAGACAGGGAGAAGGGAAGGGTTGTGTTACCCCACCATGCCGGTAGCCACAGGGGGTGCCAGATTCCATACCCTGAAGCTCAGTGGTTCGTCTGACACTGGAAATGATGAGAAGAGTCAAAGCCTCTGGTTTGGTCAAATTTGGCTCGCTGCGGTCCCACTACGGTGGGCACACTGGAGGCTGTGTCAAAACCTAGCCCTCATCACAGGGGAGACTTAGATAACCAGATGTGTTGGTAAATGAGGTAGTAGTGGCAGCTGGGCTGTCCAATAACAAATGGCCAATGCCCGGAGTGGGGGCATGGATGGGGCAAGGGCATGTGAATCTTGGGAGACAGGTGAACTGAGTCTAGTGCATAGACACAGATACACCCTGGTCAGACTCTTGGCTGCTGGATTAAGTAACTGAGCTAAAGTGAACACGGAGAGTAGGAACCAGAGATAGTTGGGTATTCTGCTACCCTGTAAAACCACCAGGGAAAACCAGCATGGTGGCTATCAAAGCTAGGACCTTAACCGGCAGTCAAAGGGGCAGAGAACAAAAGACCTAAGGACAGTGCATGGCAGCTCCCTAACTTGGTGCAGCTGAGAGAACCCAGACTGGATCTGAAACCATTTTATCTGTGAACTGGAAAAACTGCTGCTGCCATCATAGTCCCTGTAAGCTATGTAAGACAGCATGGTGCAGTTACAAGGAGTGTGGGCTCAGAGAGAGCCTGTGCGGGTTTGAGTCATGGCTCCATCTGTGACCTTGGACCAGTCACATACCTCACTGAGGTTTGGTTTCTTCATCTCGAGAGTGAAGATAATACTAGTACCTACTTGTTATTAGAATTAAATATCCAACTGCTTAGCACAGTACCTGGAATAAAGAGTTCAGTAAATAGTGGTTTTTACTATTATTCTCACCCTTACCGCCACCTTATCCCCCCACCTCTGTCCCCCAGCAGTGTTCTGCCACTTGAGGAGCAGTGGGGGCTGGACCTGGCCATGCCTACTTCTCCCTGCTCTCCCCAGGGCTGCTCCTAGGAGCCTGAGCCATTCATCTCCCTGGTGACCTGAATCTGAACTAAGAGACGGATGTGGGGTGGCTGAGGCCAGGGTGGTAATGTGCTCCCTTATCTCCATGCCCCTCACTGGGGCCTAGTTAATTTTCCCTTTGATTTTAATATAGATTTATTGAAAGTTTCAGTTATCAAAACAAACTGCAGCAGCAAATTGGTGTTCTTTGCAGGCCTACAAGTGCCTATAAAGCTGCCATGCTCCGGAACGAATGGCGCTCTCCGGGAGGTCAGTCATGGCAACAGGAAGTCCCTGGGGACACACACACTGCAGTTTAATATTTTTCTTATTAGCCTTTTTCTTCTTGGCTATCTAAGCCTCCCCCTTAAATCGGAAATCAAATGGAGCCACCTGCCCAGGGAGGCTCTCTTTCCCATGCTGCTCCACTCTGCCTACTCTGCCCCTCTCTTGTCCTAGTGTCTTCGTCTCAACTCCTCTGGCTTCCCCCTGCCTTGCCCACTGGCTCAGAGACAATTGTGATTCACATGCCCCAGACATGTGGCTCACAAATGTCATAAATCCCACAGCTCTGTCCCAACTGTACAAGGTCTACGTGGGCTATCCAGCCACTAGTCAGAGGCAAAGCATCCCTGTAAAAGACTGGGGCTTCACATATCTTCCAGATCTAGTGCTCAGAAGGGAGAAATCAGCAAAGTTGGAAAGCAAAGGAGTTGCTTTCATAACGGCAGACAATCCTGTCAGGATCTATTGAACTCAACAGAAGTAAAAAGGAAATGATGATCCTAGGGAGTGGGCAGGTTCTCCTTCCAGCCCGAGAAGTGCCTGATTTCATACTCCTATCCCCACTGCCACCCGCGATATGGCCTCTCCTCTCAGTCCCAGCTTGCTTTTTGAGACCCTCCTCTCTCTGGCCCCAATCTGCCTCTCTAAGGACCAGCCAGGTTTCCCGCCTCTGGTGCCCCAGGGGCTCCCATAGCTAGAACTGTTCACTGCCACCTCTAGACTCTGGAATCGGTCCCAGGGGAGGGTCTCCATGGCCCAGTAACTTTGAGGGCACCATCATCCTTTCCGGGTCTGATGTATAGACCCTATGGTCACCCTAGGTCACCTGTGTGCCATATCCCAATTCCCAATTTCCTCTCCTTGCTCTTAAAAATTCCCTGCCAGAAACAAAGGCTACTGCCCTTCCTCAAAACTCAAACTATGATTAAGGGTCCAGAGGACTATAGTTGTGTAGCTGTGGGGTAGAAGGTGCTGAGGTTTGGACCCAGGCAGTCCAGGATTTGAATCCTGGCTCTGACACTTACTGACTCTGTGACTTGGGGGACCTCTTTGTGGTGTTTTGCACCTTGTGCTTACATCTGTTCTTATCTAAGGATCACTCTGTAATAAAATGATTTACCTCTGTGTCTCTCTGCTACAGTATTCTGAGATCCTCAAGGAAAAGGACTGTGTCTTAATCATCTTTATGTTCCATGTGCATATATGTGATGAATAAGTGAAGTCACTTTCTCTGTACCTGTATGTCCTCTAAAATGGATATAATGCCTGCATCACCAGTATAGTGAAGTATACACCTACCACAGTGCCCACCCAGCATACAGTAGGTACTTAGTAGAGTTTCCTTCATCAGTTTTCCCTTGAGGTTGGTCGTCAACCAGGAGCACTCCCACCTTTTGCCTATTCCCATCTCGGCTTCAAGTTCAGCTCTCTCGTTGCCTGCTGGTGCTTTCCCATCTCTGATCAGATGCCAGCATTCACTCTGGTCCCTCTGGAATGGTGCCGACTTCTCTCCTCCAAGCCAGGCTCCCTCAGTCTTCTCAAACCCACTCGGAAACTACTGCCTCCTGGAGGCTCTGTTTCTAGTCAAAAGTCTGATATTCTGAACTATACTGGCTCACGGTACAAATGAGTTTATGTTAACGTTAATATACCATTCTTGCTAATTCTAGGCTCCTACTTGCTCCTGTAAAAATTCCAGTCCCTAGCAATATTCCCCCCAAAACCTCAATTGTACCCATCAATCCAAGCTACTGTGTTCCACTGGCTTCTATTAATATCGCTAGGTGTGTCATGGATGCTAGCATCGAATGCCCCTGCTTGACATGCTCAGTTCTTATGGTACCATGACAGCCTGAGAGCACAGTGTCTCTTGCAAAGTAAGAAAAGGTCTCGCTCCATATTTCGGTTAGGGGGATTACAGTTATGTGTAGCCCCACAGTAGAGTTATTTGTGCTCATAAGTATATCTGAGACATCTCTTTCCATTTATTCAAACATCCCTTTCTTTTTCCTCTCATTGTGTGCATATCTACTACCCCCAGAGTAGCCAAGATAGGGTGAGTGTATTTAAGAGCCATCTTGCTGAACCAGAGGCATGATCCCTTTTCAGCCCCTAACCCAAATGTGGAAGCTGGCTCACTCTGCCAGAGCCCCTCTCCTCTGCCATTAGGTTTCTCTCTGGGGCTCTGCTGGCCCTTCCAGAAACATGGTGTCCATTAGTCCACACACCCCGACTCTAGTCATGCTGGTATATACCCGAGCCAGGTATGGGCTTGGTTCAAATTTATTTGTTTTCCTCTGAGAGGCTTTTCAGCCCCCATGTAAATTGGTGGATTCAAATAGGTATTTGGGTCAGAGGATGTTGCCCAACTCCCCACACTGGATGTAGGTGAGTGTCAGCTCCAAACCCACTAGGACCTCCATTACACTACATTTTTTCTCCAGGATTTCATGAATAAGCCCCTCTTGCTGCCTGCCACCTCCCCCTGCCTTCCCAGACTAGTAGGGCCTCATCATTACGCTGGACCCCCATAGTTTCAGAGCTCCTCCTTCCTGGTCCTGATTTGGCAGTCGAATCCTCTACACTTCAGCCTACCCTTCCAGCCTCATTTTCTAGTATTTCTTTTAACTCCTCCTCTCTTCCAGGCCAAAGGAACTAATTAATTAATATTCATCAAGGTGCTTTGCACTTTTATGCCTCCAAGCTTTTGCTGATGTTGTTCTTCCAACTGGGAGTACCTCTCCCATTCCCATTCCCACCTGTGGAATTCCTGGAGAACTGTGCCCTGCTTCGAGAAGCATTTCCTGATTCCCTGAGCGGCCGTTCTCTCCCCTCCTCTGAGGCCCGGAGCCCCACCTGCGTGTCCTGCCCTGCACAGCACTCAGTCATCCACAGGACGGGGGCTTGCTGAGCAATCTTAATCTCTAAGCAGTGCCTGCCCACAGCCCCCAGGACCTGGGGGTGCTGGAGGGCTTTTAGGAGGGCATCCGAAGCCTTCAGGACATCCCCTCCTGCAGCCCCAGCACAGTCCTAACTAAGAGCTTGAGCCCATCCTTTTCCAAGACTGAGCAGACATTCTTTGAATACCTACTTTGTATTCATGAAAGCACAGGACAGGAACATGAACAACAGACACAATCCCTGGCCTCACAGAGCTTACATTCGAATGGAGGAGACATACTGATAAAGAAATAATTGTCATTCAGAGTGATAACTGTGATTAAGAGGGTTTGAAGATGAAGCAACTGGAAAAGCTTCCCAGAACAGGTGACATTTAGGTCAGGTCTTCAAGGTTGCATAGGAATTTCCCAGACTAAGAAAGGGAGAAGAAAGGAGTGCAGAGCGGAGGGCATTCCAGGCAAAGAGAATAACACCAGCAAAGGCACTAGACAAAGAAATGGCCCACGTGGGACGGAAAGAAACTTAGCATGGTTGGAGCAAAAAGTGTGGCAAAGGGAATGATAAAAGAGGAGTTTGAAGATGTGGGAAGAGTTAGATCCTGCATCATCTTATGAGCCTTCCTAAGGTGTTTGTACTTGATCTTGAGGGTAACAGAGAGGCACTGTAGGGCTTAATTCAGGGCAGTGACTAGGCCAGTTCTGGGTTAGAGTGGTGCTTCTCAAACTTTAATGTGCATCGCAGTCACCCAGGGATCTTGTTAAAATGCAAATTGTGATTATGTGGGTCTGGGAAAAGCCTCAGTTCTGCATTTCTAACAAGTTCCCTGTGAGGCTAAGGCTGCTGTTCCTCAGACCACACCTGGAGAAGCAAGGTTTTAGGTAGCACTGTGTCTCTGGCCCACCTTCCCCAAACGCAACCATTCCATCAGCAGGTGCAGAGCGTTTTTCATTCTGCTGAGGCTGGTTCAAGACTGCTGTGACTCTTCACTTTTTTTTAAGCATCTATATTTTAGAAACTATTTATTGAATATCTGCTTCATATCCGGTAAAGTGTCAGGTAAGAGGTGGGAGTTGAGGGAAGATAAAAAACAAGATATTTTCCTGCCCAAAAGTGTTTGGCATCATCTCCGAAGGGGCAGCTTTCCCTGAGCTGCCCTCTGCCAGACTTGTCATAAACATGCTAAATGAGGCCTGTCTCAGCGGTGCTCCCTGGGGTCCCAATGCTTCTGCAGCCCCATCCAGAGATGAGCCTGTTTATCCCTAACTGTTGTCTCTGACCTCTAAATCAATTCCCTCTCTGATACAAAACCTCCGTCCTCCCCTACCCTCCTCCCAATTTGAGGCTAGGTCAATTTGCGAAACTGAAGACAGCCAACGATGGCAGTGGTTACAAGCACAGGCTCTGAAATCAGACTGCCCGGGTTCATAGCTCAACTCCACTACTTATTAGCTGCGTGACCTTGGGCAAGTGGCTTAACTTCTCTCAGCTTCAGTTTTCACATCTATAAATTGGGGATAATCCTTAGGTCTGCACGGTGGGCTGTTGTGCGGTCAGATGCAGCCGTGCACGTAAAGCATAGCCTTTGAAACAGGCAGGAAACGCCCAAATAACGTTATCTATTGTTTTCATAAATACAAAAAGCTGCGTGCATAGAAGCTTATCGAAGCCCTTGGAGAGCCTGTATAGGGAAAAGTCACTGTTGTCCCTTAAACACCTATGGCTTTTCCTGCTTGCATCATCCCCTGCCTGTGCGGGGGAGGCAGAACACAGCCACAGATGTTCAGCACGGAGAACCGCTGCTGGATGACACAGCATTCAGGGAGCTTCTATGGGACAAGAGGTTTCAGCCTACCGAAGCTGAGGCTCCGTGTTGGACAGGGGATGCTTTGCAGATCCCCCCCCAACTCAACCTCATCCCCACCGTGTCCCCTCTTTCCAGGGTCACCGCGGCTGCCCCTCCTTCCAGCTGCAGTGAGAGGCAGCTTCAATGATTCATCTTAATGTCTCTATTAAGCAGGGTTATGACCAGGACGAGACAAGAAACAAGGTCTTTTAGTGTGAAAACACAGCTCCAGGGCTGGGTCCCAGGGGACTCCTCCTTGGCACTGCTGCTGCTCCCAGGCTGCTGCTGCTGCAGGGAGACTGAGGTCCCAGACCAGGCAGGATGATTCCACTCTGAGTTCTCTCTCTCTTCTCTCTTCCCTCCATCCTCCTGAGGGCCTGCCCAAAGCTTTCATTTTCAAGGAGAAGAGCAGTGACTTGGCATTTGGCAGCAGCCATTGGTACCTCAAGGCTGACTGTGTTAGGCCTGCACCCTGACTTGGGATCACTATCCTCGTCACATTCTCACCACTCGCCAGCAATGTGGAGGTAGCTATGGCCTCAGCCACTGGGCCCTGGGCACAGTAGAGCCTGGCCTGGAGTCTGGGCTCAAAGCCGATTTCTGATTATAGAAAGAGCCGAGGAGGAATCCTAACAAGACCCTCACACGAGTCCTTACCACTTATATTGGACAAGGTTCAGGAGTCAGCCTGTGCTCAGACCCAGACCTGGGCTCTAAAGCAGTGGCTGCTGGCTCCAGGAACCCGGTACTCACTGATTGTCACCTACACCCACATGTGGGCAGCAACAGGGTTAACCCCCTCACCTGAGGGATGGGCAAAGGCTCCTGGAGAACCAGAACCAAAAGGCAGCAACCCACAAGGACTCACAGGGAGCTGTGGGCACAGGCTCACCCTTCAGAGGTGTGGAAAGGGTTCCCAGAAAACTGCTCCCAAATGGTATTAATAGCAATGTCACTGTTAGAACATGAGTCCATTAGCTAACTGGCGTAGGAAGATAAGAATGTGGAGCACACAGAGGCAAAGGCACAGAAGGGAGAGGCAGGTCACCCAGCACAGCGTGCTGACCACAGTCCTGCTCATCCTCGGGTCACTGAGTTCTACTGCCCATGGCGCTGCTGCCTTCTCACCGGTCCTGGCTTCACTCTCTGCATCAAGAGTGAATGTGACTGTTTGTGTTCAACTTAGTGTAGGGGCTGGAACACGGTGGAAGTAGGGAACGGGGTGGAGGAGAGAACTGGGAGTTGCAGTCCACTTCATGCACAGGGAAGGAAGCCTCTATGCCTAGAGTGCAGGGGGCCTCCCAGCTCTCCACCCTGCGGGCCATGGGTGGTAGAGCCTTGACCAAGGAGGGCTTCAGGAGCACGGGGTGTGCAGGGAATGCCAGAGCAGCTGAGGGCAGCACAAAGTCGGAGTGAGTTAGCACTGGTCCCAGGGGCTGCATGAGCAAGGCAGGCTTTTACAGAGATATCCAGGGAACAAGAAATACCAGCAAGGAAGTTGCCCCATTAATAAATAAGAAGGTGGGAAATTAATGATGGTCTGAAAATGGCTGAGCTACTGAACTCGTTCTTTAAATCTGTCTTTAACAAGAAAAATAAAGAAAAGAGATTTGGCCAATTAGGAAGTAATGAAGACATTGTAGAAATAGCACCTGACAAAAGCACACGTGGAGGGGGCTGCTGAATGAATATCCAATGGCCTTGACCCCCCCAGAGACAGAAGAAGGGTGCCCACAGAGGGGTCTCCTGCTTATAAGCAGGGCCTGGGGAGCGATAGGGAAGGAACAGGATGGGGAGACTCCAATTTGGGCTTAGTTGATGTTTTTCAAGAGCCTGCCGTGAGCCAGGCAGGATGCTCCACCATCCACTGCCCCTGTGGAGGCTGGGAATGAAGGTGAGGAGTGCAGGGACAAAGGAGAGCCAGCAGGAGGGCAGGTGGGAGGAAAGAAGGGGTCAGAGAGAAGGGGTCCCTGAAGGAGGGGAAAGAGAAGGGCCCTGATCAGAACTACAAAAGGCAAGGCCCCTGACATATTCGGGGTGGTCCCTTTTAGAGTTTATGCCTGGAAAAAAATAAGAGAAGGGAACAGAAGAGGAAGCATGGAAAGGAAAGGAAGAAGACAAGAGGCGAGAACTGGGGCCCAGAAGAAGAGAGGGCAAGGGACCACACGGAAGAAGGGAAATTAGAGTCCATGTTTAGACAGGGCCTAGGAAAGGAGCCGTCATGGAGGGTGTGAAGGAAAAGGGCCATTCTGCTAAGTCCCGGACAAACTGCACTGCTTGCCACCCTGACCTAGACCCAGCACTCCACTGAAGCCCAGGTGGCCACCCTGTGAGCAGAACTGCAGTCTGGAGGGTAGTTTTTCTTTTTTTTTTTCAAACAGGATTTCACTCTGTCACCTGGGTAGAGTGCAGTGGCATCATCATAGCTCACAGCAACCTCAAACTCCTGGGCTCAAGCAGTCCTTATCTTCCCAAGTAGGTGGGACTACAGATGTGCACCAGCACGTCAAGCTAATTTTTTCTATTTTTTGTAGAGACGGGGTCTTGCTCTTGCTCTTGCTCAGGCTGGTCTCAAACTCCTGACCTCAAGCAATCCTCCTGCCTCAGCCTCCCAGAGTGCTGGGATTACAGGCGTGAGTCACCGTGTCCGGCCTAGCCTTGAGGTCTTGAGGAAAAAAGTAAGGGAGCGAGAATGCAGGTCCAATCTAACCCCGGCCCCGCCCCCTCTTACACACAAACAAACCCGATCCTCAGGCTTGGAATGGGGTCCTGTGCTCCCTGAGCCCTCCCCAGCAGTTCCCGGGCCAGGGCCCATGGTCACGTGCAGCCCCTGGGTGCTGCTCCAAGGGCTGTCCCCAAGTCTGGCTCCAAATTCAATCCAAAGTGTCTGGGCTATAGTAGCACTGACATGGTCTGCATGGGGGTCTGGGAGGTGGCAGAAGAAAGAAAGAGAGGGCAGCCAGACCCTCGTTAGAGGAGTGTGAAGAGGACGGCCACTACAGGGACAGCCCTGGGCCTGATTTATCATCTTCAGAGCTGATCCAAGCGAGAGGGGTTAAGTAGCAAGTTAATGAAATCCGCAGATGCTGCTAAATGGGGGAGAGCTGGGAGCACCGAGGCTGGAGGGGACACCAGGCAGGAGGCAGGCAGCAAGTGGGCTACTAAAGGAGATTCATCTGGAGGGGAGAGACACCTGGCATATTCCAGCTGGGGGGGACGTCCTGTCTTTGTCTCTGAAAGCCAGTTTTGGCAAGCCAGGGAGAGAGAGGTTAGATAGACAGCAGGGGTGCAGGAAGAACCAAGGCCCCAAGCCAGGGATGTCCCCAGTCAGACTTCACAGCCCCCTGCTCCAATTCTGGTGGGCTTCATCGAACACTGGGCAGCCCCTGAGCCCCGAGACAAGGAGGTGAATCAGACCAGGCCTCTGCCATCTCTTCCCCCAGATTGAGTAGTGAAACAAGCAACTACAGTTCTTGGTGATAAGTGCTGTTGAGCAACACAAAGGAGGGAGCAATTAATTCTGACAGGGGAGGCCAGGGAGGTCAGGATGACATTAAAGCAGGGCTTGAAAAATAAGGATTTTATCAGGCAGAAAAGGAAAAAGGGGATTCTGGGCAGAAGGAACAGCATGAGCCAGGAGGAAAGGCACCAGGGAAGCTGAGGGAGAGGAGCTGGCCCAGTGGAGAGGCCTGTTCAGATGGACTCGGGAAGCCAGCCAGGAGCCAGAGGCGGGCAGAGCTGCAGACGCAGGTCCTATACAGTCTGACTGTGCAGGACAGGCAAGGGCCGGGGGCAGCAGAATCCTCTCCAAAGAGCTGCTCCTGCATGCTGACTGCATTTCTAACTCCAGCACTAGATCAGGGACCCAAATATAGGAGTGCCACAAGCATTAAAGAAAATCATCCATGTACATACACCATTTGGCACAAGGCCTGGCACACAGTAAATGCTGAATAAATGTAAGTTATTATTACTGTGGTTATTAATATTCCCGGGCTGCACTGGGCACAGTGGCTAATGCCTATAATCTCAGCACTTTGGGAGGCCAAAGTGGGAGGATCGCTTGAGGCCAGGAGTTTGAGACCAGCCTGAGCAACATAGCGAGACCCTGTCTCTACAAAATAAAAAAGAAAAATTAGCTGAGCATGGTGGCACACACCTGTAGTTCCAGCTACTCAGGAGGCTGAGGTGGGAGGATCGCTTGAGCCCAGGAGTTCAAGGCTGCAGTGAGCTATGATTATGCCACTGCACTTCAGCCTGGGCAACAAAACAAGACTTTGTCTCAAAAAAAAAAAAAAAATTCCCAGGCTGAACTGAGAAACCTGGCCAGGGATCTGACTACAGCTCCAAATGCACCCGTAGAATAGCAGAGGATTGAGTGGACAGGTGGTTACTTAATAAGTAGAACTTGGGCCCATGAGGCCGAAAGTAATCAATAGCTCCAATAATGAGGGAGACAGGGTGCTGCTGAGACATCAGAGACTGGAGACCTCTGAGACAGGAAAGACTGACACATAGGCTTATGTCAAAGGGAATTTTGAGGACCAGACTGTCAACACCTCTGCCCAGGTCCCACGGGGGCATCTCTTGGAAACAGTGATGGAAAGTAGTTTGCATCTTCAGGCCAAGCCATCTTATCCTTCCTGCAGCCCTCAGAGCTGCCCTGGGCAGGTGAATACATCCTTTCCCACAAAGGCCCTCCCCTCTCTACTCCAATCTGAGCAGCAAGCCTCTCCTTGTAGGAAAACCCTCCCTAAGGGAAGTGGCAAGAGCATAGTAGCAAGACATCTGTCTTGGTCCTTTTGATTCTATATCAACTAGGTATTCAGTGAATGTTTGTCAGATAAAGGGCTGAATAAACTAGGAAAAACCTGGAAGCTCTTCAGCATAGCACAGCACAGCCATGGCTAAAAAAAGTCTCCCCTATTCTCCATCACATGTACACACACACCTCTCTCCTCATTCTTCCTCACGGCAGCTGGCAGGAAGAGAATAGATAAGTAATGGTGTGGTCGCTTACAGAATAGACCTTGGAGTCAGACAGTCCTGGGATTCAGACTTTGCTCCACTATTCACCAACTCCAGGCTCCTAAGAAAGTTACATGACCTAAGTCTCAGTTTCCTCCTGTATAAAATGGATATAATAATAATATTTATCTCATAGGTTTTGTGGATTAAATTAATAATACATGTAAAGGGCCTAGAACAGTGCCTGGCACACAGAAAGTAACTTTATACAGATATATCAGAATTCAATAAAATGAAAACAGTAAGTATCTTAATTCTCCGCTTATCTCCACTGTGTCCCTCCAAACCTTCTCTGTGGGCCTGCACTCTCTCTGCCCCTGTGTGATTTTTTTATGCAGGTCCTTTAACTCTATTCTTTAATAAACGCTGGGTTCTGAGACCTATGACATAAAGGTGGGCAGGCCCAGTAACAATCCATCCTAAGATGGAACTGACACATGTGAGGTTGAGCATGAGCAGGTCTAGAGGGCACAAGCACACTGCAGGGTGGGAACCCCAGACACCGTGTCATCTACTGCTGCTGCACCAGAGCCACTCCTCTGCTCACATGTGGGCTGTGTGAAGGAATGCCTTCTGACCAGGGAATGGGAGGGCAAAGCCCTACTTTGACTTATGGATGAGTTGACTCAGTATGACAGTACAGGCCAAAAATGGACAGGGGCTGCACCAAAGGACGGTGGTGAGGGAAAATCCTCCCAGTGAGCAGAGCGCAGTCATGCACTTTGTGTGGAGAGAGAAGTGATTCAAGCTTAGCATATAGATGGACTCATGGGCAGTGGTTGATGACTGGCTGACTGGTCAGGGGCCTGGAAAGAGCAAGACTGATCACAGACAAGGCAGTCTGGGGTAGTGGCAGGTGATGGACATATGAGAATGGACACAAAATGTGAAGATCTCTGGACATGTTAATGCCCACCAGAGAGCATCCACCATGGGAGAGACACTAAACCATCAAGTAAACAAAATGACTCAGCCAATTGACATCAGCCAGCTTCTGACATTGGCCACCCTGACGTTGGCACAATGAATGCATAGACAAAGAAGGCATGATGGCAGGGATGGATGGAAGCTATGCATGGACCCAGTAGCACAGGTTCCCACTCACCAAGGTTGATCTAGCTACGGCCACTGCGGAATGTCCGACCTACCAGTAACTTAGACCAAGGCTAAGCTACCAATACGGCACCATTCATTTAGAAGATGAATCAGTCGCTTGTTGGCAAGTTGATTATTTTGGGCCCTTTCCATCCTAGAAGTTGCAAAAATTCATTTTGACAGGAATAAATCCATATTCTGGTTATGGGTTTGCTTTTTCTACCTACCTGTTTTTTCTACTTTTGGCCAGCACCACTAACTGAAAGCTTACATAATGTTTGATCCACCAGCATAGAGTCTCATATAGTAACCACCATGTTAGACGAAGCAACCTACTTTACAGCAAAGGAGGTGCAAGAGCAAGCCCATAACATGGCATCCATTGGTCATATCACATACTACAGCACCCAGAAACTGCCAGCCTAAGAGAGAAATGAAATGGTCTGTTGAAGACACAGCTGAAACACCATCTAGGAGGTGATATTTTATGAGAATGAGTCACCATCTTCCTGGATACTGGCTCTCAATTGTGGGTAGTTTTGTCTCCCAGGGGACACTTGGCAACGTCTGGAGATATTTTTGATTGTCATGAGTAGGAGGTGGCATCTAGTAGGTAGAGGCCACAGCTGTGCATCCTACATACAGGACAGCATCCCCCCCACCAACGAGGAATTATTCAGTCCTAAATGTCAATAGTGCCAAGGTTGAGAAACTCTGTTCTAGGACACAGTATACACTTTAAGTCAAAGGCCTTTATATGGAGATATGTCCCCAGTTGCATCCAGGAACCAAGGAGTAGGAGCAGTGGCCCCTTTTACCATCACTCCTAGTGATCCACTTCTGTTGTTTATAAGCCATCTGGTCTATGGGATTTTGTTATAGCAGCCTAAATGGGCTAAATGTCATAGGAGCATTGGGTGTATTAAATGAAATAATATATTAATACATAAAGTACTTTTCTCCATTGCCTGGTGCATGGTGATGCCTCAAATAACCTCATGATGTTATTTTTGTGAGACTCATGCTAACAGTGCTTTAGGCCAACTACTGATCTGGAAGATGGTGGTCATGTCTCACCTTCAACTGAGTGAAGCAGGGTCCAACCACACAGAGAGCTTCCTAAGCACACTTGCACAGCTGTGGTCAACTAGCCGGACCCACTGTGCTCCCAGTGCCCCCACCCACCTGGTTACAAAGTAACCTGGAGTTTATTGGTCTTCTAGGCAACTATTGCTGACTTTGACAAAGAAAGCCATTATGAAGTGTGCACCTGCTCCCGAAACCTTTCTGCATTCATAATAAATAGATTAGCTACTGAGCAAGCAGGCTGTGATACCCTCAATCTCCTAAAGTGAGGAGTGTCCAGGCAGAGTATAGGGGTGGGTAGGGGGAAAGAGAGAAGAGAGAGTGTTAACCTACTCAAGGATTCTATAAGTTATAACTCAGTCTCTGTCCAAGTCAATCTTAACGTATCCAGCATGGAGAGGCTGACTGGTCACCACCTCTGGGCACACAGGGATCAATAAGATGGTCGCCATGGAGACAGATGTCTGTGTGTTTATGTGAATATAGACACATATGAGGTTGGGGGCTCATTCAGGGCAGGGGCGAGGCCTAGCCCTACACCCTCTTGAACCCTTCTTCAGGCGGGCACAGAGTGGCACTGAGAGCAGAGAGAAGGTAAGGCTCTTCTTTGGGACCTACTTAACCAGGAAGGTCTCCCAATGGAGGAGAAGGCAAAAAGGTTTGGGGAAAGGAACGAGAGTGCCTGCCTTGGCTTGGGGGTATGTCAAGGAGGCAGAGGGGAAGGAATAGAGGGAGCAGAGGGAAAATGGAGTCCTTGCTGCAAGCCGAGCCCCTCAGTAGACTGGGCAAGGAACCAGCACAGGTCCCCTTTCCACCAGAGCACCCTGGTGGCCTGTGCTGCAGGCAGGAGCCTGAACACCTTCTCTTTAGAACTTTCTGGGACAACAGGGCTGGGCCTCCCACTTCCTTCCAGCTGTGACAAAGCCTACTCTGCTTGTGAGCACAAGCGCACCACGCAGCAAGGGCAACTCCCCTGTACTGTGCACAGCACCTGGTGGTGCTAAGATGCACTTGCCGAGGGAGAAGTTTTTATCCAGGAGACCAATTTTCTCTTTCCCCACTAATCCAGCTATGGATTTCCTTTGAGAAATGGTGCCTCAGGGACCACCAGGGGGCACTAAGGCCTCTAGGCACCAGGGGCCAAGGAAAATGAAATGCCCTGGCGTGGAGGCCCTGGGCCCAGTTGCTGAGCCCCCTGCAGCAGTTCCTCCAGCAAGACCTTGGCGCAGCGGACCAGGGAGACTGTGCTGCCGGCTTATCTAATGAGAAACGAGAGGACTGGGCCAAAGAGCCCTATTTCTGTCCAGCCCTACACTACCTGCCATAAAATTAAATGATCACAATGAGTACATTAATTACCTGACACAAATGCTTTAACATAACAAAATTATTAGCCATTCTAGATTTAGTGTTTGTACAGCACTTTATATTTGCAAGGGCGTTGCAATAACTTACCCTGCTGAGGGTGTGTTTCAGGCCCTGAATGACATCCTAAAGGGTTTCTTCTGGCCAGCCAGCCGTCTGGCCTCTGCCACAGCTGGTCCCCTGTCCTTCTTGCCTTCACTGACTGCTTTTCTTCTCCAGCTGCCACCTTGCGTCTCCTCTTGGCCGTCCCTTCGTCTGTTCGCCAAATCCCTTTTACCTCAGAGAGCCATGAGACGATGCCTTCAGTCATTCCCAGGTCACCTAACCGACCCTGCATCAGAATTAAAGGGCTCAAGGGCAGCAGCCCTGTGTGGGATTGGCCTTGGTGGCCAGCAAGTCTCTCTCCTGTTCTGCTGGCTGCACCTCCAAGCAGGGACACATGCTGGGCTCAGCACATAGTAGCTCCGCATTTGGGGCCTGTGTTGCTCAAACT
The DNA here is from genome assembly GCF_020740605.2 of Lemur catta. Classification (NCBI taxonomy): domain Eukaryota; kingdom Metazoa; phylum Chordata; class Mammalia; order Primates; family Lemuridae; genus Lemur; species Lemur catta. Next base: position 93,737,113 of record NC_059130.1, on the reverse strand, counting down.
CCACAGGAATTCACTGAGCGTCCTGCGAGTCACTTGCGGGGCGCTCACTGCACCCACACTGGAGCAAGCCCTGGGCCTGTGGGGAGCACAGCACTGAGGAGACTCACCACTGTGCAGATTCCGTTCCAGACTGGATTGGATGTCCTAGGAGACCTCACCAGTAAACCTTGTTGCAGTTGGCTTGGGTGTGAAATCTGCTTCCCAGGCAGAGAGATCAAAAGCCCAGTTGATGGATGTCTGTGTACCCAGCTCTCCTTGCTTGCTTTCATCTTCCTTCCAGAAAGAGGAGTAAACATTCAACTAGCGAGCACTGCAGGTGTTCCCTTAAGGAGTGGAAAGGAATATCATTGACAGCAGTTGAGACCACCAGTGAAGGTGTCCACAAGGACACCAAATGCCTCAAGGAGGATCAAAATGAAGGACATTTGCAGCAGCAGTTCCAGAATTTCTAGGTAGAAGGGTCTTTGGGGCAGCAGCAAGAAGGCTGGAAGGCAGCTGGGAAGACTTACCTCCAAGCTGCATCTGTACAGTGTGTATGATATAGATCAAAGTTTCCTAACATGCTTTCCGTCATACTTTAAGAAAGCCGAGAAAACATCAGTTTTCTATATAAAGTTTATCATGTGCATAGTACAGTGGTGAGGAGCAGAATGCTGGAGCTAGATTTCTTGGGTTCAGATGCCACTGTCACCACTAACCAGCTGGGCAACTTCAGGCAAGAGCTTTAGCTTCTCTGTGACTCAGTTTCCTCATCTATAAAATGTGGATAACTATAGTATCTACCTCAGAATTGCTGTGAGGATTAAATGAGTTAATCTATGTAAAGCATTTTGCATATAGTAAGTGCTCATTAAGAGCTAGCTACTGTTATTTATTGGGAGAGACTTGGGAGGCCTGGGCGGTGACGATGGCACCCACACTGGGCATTTTGGAGTAAATTTCCAAGTGCTTCACAGTGAGGGAGAAGGCAGAGGAACTCAAGATTTAAGCTTGGAGCAATGTGTATGGTGGGGTGTTGAGGAGACTCCTGGTATAAAGTCCAGAGAATTTCACCACCAAAACAGTCATGGAAGGAAAAGGGCTGAGTTCCAGGTGATCAAAGACCCTTAGCCTTTCCATGTGCATTAAGTTGGGGTTGGGGGCTGTCTGACACCCCCTTTGACTAGACTAGATGTTGCACTTAAGAGTCATGGGGAGAATGACACATTCTCTTACTTTTCTGAGCATAGTCTGGGGGCACCTGTGGAAAGGGATGGGGGCCCCTGTACCCCTACACCCACCTGGGCCTGAGGCCTTACGCAGAGGCAGTGCTTTTCTGGGCTAGGCATGGGCCCCTCAGGTAAATCAGTAGGCGCCCTGGGCTGGAGGGCTGGCTTCTTCCCGCCCTCCCTCTTACCCTCCAGGCTTTTGGTTTCCTAGAGACTCTGGAAGAGTGACTACACCAGAGAAGGGGACATCCGGGTCCCTGGCCCTGACCCAAAGGGGAAATGGAATAGAGGTGAGTTGGGCATTCAAGGAAACCTGGCCCCTGGCTAGGTCCCAGTATGCCCCAAGCCATGGGGGGCCTTGGCACCTGTCCCCACATTGCCTTCTTCAGTGAAATGAGAGGCTCTCATAAGGTCACCCTGAAAGCCTCTTCCATCAATAAGAACATTTGAGATTCTGTCTCTTCTTGTGGTGGCCACTGGGAAAATGAGAGAGCAGAACTGAGCTCTAGGGTTTTGCTTTGACTCTTCTAGGCCCTGAGACCTTAAAACTGAGATGACCACCCCAAGCCCCCAGCTGCTCCCCCATGCTCCAGACTCAGAGGAAGCTCACGCACCATGCCAGTGAGCACAGAGACCTGGAGAATGGGTCCAGCCAAGGATGTATGTATCTCTTCCTCAGAACAGCATTTTCAGGAAGACTCTGGATGAAGAATTAGAAAGCAAACTAGAAAACTTCTGGCCTTATTTACTTGAGGCAATCCTCTAGTCTCCGAGGTCTTCAGAGATGATTCCTTAGGTCAGGAAGCAAATACTAGAACTACAATTATATATTTTTTTAATGTAAAAAAATTGTATTTTACTGATATTTAACATACACGTTGAGACAGGCACTCTTACTTGGTAAGTCATCTGGTCACCTGTCATGTGGGACAGTGGCATCAGGGAGTGTTTAGTGGAAGACAGTTTTTCCATGGACTGGGTGGGGGTGGGTGGATGGTTTGGGGATGATTCAAGAGCATTATATTTATTGTGCACTTTATTTCTTTGTTTTTTTGTTTTTTGTTTTTGAGACAGAGTCTCGCTCTTGCCTGGGCTAGAGTGAGTGCCATGGCATCAGTCTTGCTCACAGCAACCTCAAACTCCTGGGCTTAAGCGATCCTTCTGCCTCAGCCTCCCGAGTAGCTGGGACTACAGGCATGCGCCACCATGCCCAGCTAATTTTTTCTATATGTATTTTTTTTTTTTTAGTTGGCCAGATAATTTGTTTCTATTTTTTAGTAGAGATGGGGTCTCGCTCTTGCTCAGGCTGGTCTCGAATTCCTGACCTTGAGCGATCCACCCGCCTCGGCCTTCCAGAGTGCTAGGATTACAGGCGTGAGCCACCACACCCAGCCTATTTCTATTATTATTATTATACATTGTCACTTGTCACTCACTGATAGGGCTTTGATATGAGTCTACAAGCAATTGATTTATTATGATCTCTGTGAAGTCAACCTCTCTGCTAATGATAATCTGTATTTGCAGCCACTCCCCAGCACTAGCATCACTGCCTCAGCTCCACCTCAGATCATTAGGCATTAGATTCTCATAAGGAGCATGCAACCTAGATCCCTTGCATGCGCAGTTTACAGTAGGGTTCACGCTCCTATGAGAATCTGATGCCACCTCTGCTGATCTGGCGGGAGGTGGAGCTCAGATGGTGATGTGAGTGATGGGGAACGGCTGTAAATACAGATGAAGCTTAGCTGGCTCGCTGTGTGGCCCCTAGCAGGCCACAGACTGGTACCAGTCCACTGCCCTGGAGTTGGGGACATAAGATGTAGGGGACATGATACATGCTGAGGGGAGATGGAGACCTCAAAAACAATGGGTTTGACAGTGGTGCTTATGACATATTGCAGTTAACGTGTATCCAGCTAAGTGATTTAGTTTTAGCTAAACATCTTCATGAAATGGGCAGATAGTTTTAAAAGCTTCCTACAAAGAAAACAGGACATGAAAATAATACAAAAAATGCAAACACAAGCCATCGCTTTTACTCCTGGTAGGTGCTCTTAGATTATTATCAGATGTAAACAATTATAAGCTAATCAGATCTGACAAGAAATCAGCAAAAACTTTTTCAAATTATTAAGAAGAGTATTTGAAATATGGATTTGTATACATTATAATGAATTCTGCCCTAAGTATATATTGTACCTTAAGATATTAGCTGATGATAATAATTTATAAATAAATATACATATATTGGGGGAATGTGTGATCTTCTGATAGGCATACATCATCAAGAAATTGGGGACAACTATTTTAGCTTATCTGTGGCTCAGGTTTTGTCATCATAAAATGAAATGATTACTATAATAATTAATGGTAAAATAAAACTTCATTTCTCTTAATTTGTGATGTGTTTGGTGTCTGGGCTGTCATTTTCTCTCTGAAAATTTGCACAAATTTCTTAAAATTCTCTGAACCTTGCTTTGCTTATCTGTAGATCATTATAGGGTCATTATAGGAATTACATAAAAATTTTTAAATGTCTGTCACATTGTTGGCCCTCAATAAATGCTTATATTATTACAAAGAAAGATATTGCTAAACTAAATTAATAAAATTAATAAATAAGATAGACACTATTTTGGTGCAAAAATGTCTGAAGTACCTGAAAGGACCAATTCACTTAAAAATTGCTATGCTGATTAAAATTGACCACTTACCAAACATTCATTGAATACTTCCATGCCAGGCTTTAGGCTAAGTGCCAAGGATGGAGAGATGAATTTGTTATAGACCCTGCAGGCTAGAATTTGGAGCTGGCCTTGTCTAGATGACCAAAACAGCTTCCTGCCTACTCTCTCTGCCTGCATAGTCGCTACTGTTCCCTGGCTCCACACTGTCATGTGACTGAAAAACCAGTCTTCCTCATCACTTTCATCATTCATTTCCATGCCTAAAAACCTCCAACAACTCTCCTGTGCTATCCACTTTTCATCTGTTATATACTGTCTTCTATTGCTCAGTAATTTTTCTTCAAGTTTGTCTTCCCTTCCCAGCTAAAACTGTTGTAGTGAGTACTTAGAACTTATAAATAAGGTTGCTTTTGAGAGAATTTAACTTAATCAACAGGTGATGAAAGGAACCCAATGTCTCCTAGGCCCTTGGGACCGGACACTTGACTACTAATCAGTGGTATTAAAACATCTAAGGAAAGAAAGTGTCAGTGCGGTCTGCAGTGCAACTTGGAATAGGGCAAAGCCAGAGAGAGAAACTTTAGCTGGGTGCAGCCAGCACTGTCCATGGGAGAAAGATATTGGAAATAGGGTTTTGATAGGAAATAGGCTAACGATTTCAATCATTAGCCTGCAAGGCTACCTCCTCTGGCTGGTGAGAAGTCCTGCTTCACATAGATTATACTTCTCCAGTTAAGATATCCAGAAACGTTTTCATCTTCAATCTCCTGGATAAAATAGTCTCTTCTTTTTATTACTAGTTCTGAGAATACCATCAGGGTACTAGTCTTCTAATTCTGCTTCCCAGGTACCTACTGACTGACATGGGGTGCAACTGATGAGGTCTCAAGCATACTGGTCAATGGCAAATTATATCTGCATTGTAACTTAATCAGCTCGTATTCTGGTTTACACTTTTGAATTTATTCCTTGTGAGTCTGATAATCTAAGTCTCATAATATTAGTCGATGTGAATCTGATAATTAAGTAAAGAGTTTTTTTTTTTTTTGAGACAGGGTCTTACTCTGTTGCCCAGGCTAGAGTGCAGTGGTGTCATCATAGCTTACTGCAGCGTCACACTCCTGGGTTCAAGCTATTCTCCTGTCTCAGCCTCCTGAGTAGCTGGCACTACAGGTAAGCACCACCACACCCAGCTAATTTTTTCTATTTTTAGTAGAGGTGTGGTCTCACTCTTGCTCAGACTGGTCTTGAACTCCTGACTTCAAGTGATCCTCCCACCTCAGCCTCCCAGAGTGCTAGGATTTACAGGCATGAGCCACCTTGCCTAGCCCCTGAAATGCTCCTTTTAAGTAGGATATAAAATCTAGAAGCTGTGAAGGAAAAACTTTAAACTTTAAAACTATATAATAAAAAATGCTATTAACAAATTTGAAAGACTTGATAGACTGGGATCACATATTTGCAACATACATAATAAATAAAGGATTAATAGCTATAATATATGAAGAGAACCTAATAATGAATAAAGAAAAGACAATCCAAAAGAAAAATGGACAAAGGATATGAATTAGAAAAGTCACAGAAAATATTTCTAATATTAATATGTCTAATAAACATTTGAAAAATAGTTCAAGTTCACTTTTAAATAAAGAAATGAAATTAAAATAGCAGTGATATACCCCCTTCATAAGATTGACATGATTTTTAAAAAGATGTATGAGATGGTATCTTAGTTTGGTTGACTATAACAAAGTACCATAGACCAGTTGCATTACAAACAACAGGAGTTTATTTCTCACAGTTCTGGAGGGTGGATATCTGAGATCAGCGTGCAGCATGGTTGGGTTCTGGTGAGGAGTTGCAGACAGCCAACTCTCCCAGGCTACAACAGTGGGCTTCTCCTTGTATCCTCATTTGGTGAAAAGAGGGCAAGAGAGCTCTCCAGGGTCTCTTGTAAATGACCTAATTACCTCCCAAAGGTCCCATCTCCTTATACCATGGCATTGGAGGTTTGAATTTCAACATATGAATTTAGGGGAGACATAAGCATTCAGTTCATAACAGAGGGGTATGTCACTGCTATTTAACTGAAAAATTGATAGTACCTTTAATACAATTTATGAGGGTATGGGGAAACAGATATTCTCAACTACAGTTAATGGGAGGTATGTCGGTATGACTTCTTTTGGAGGATCACTTGGAAGTATTTATCAAACTGTGGCTCTTGCTGTTACACTTAAAGGATAACTTGGGTAAGAATAAAATTCGTGAGTTTCATTTTCTTCCTATCAGAACCTTGAAGCCATCGCTCCATAGATTTTTCTGGTGTTGAGTGTCGCTTTAGTTCTTTTACCCCAGTGTCTTCATTCATCTCTCCGTTGGTTCATTTTCAACTTAAGTATTTTTTCCCCAGCAAAGAATCATATTTCCTTTATTCCCTAAATTCTTGCTGGTGTGAGAATGTGTCTTTGGCTTATATACATAACTGACAGCTTGACTAGATATATTACCCTTGGCTTCAGTTTATTTCCCTCAAAACTGCAGCCATTGAATGCCGCTAAGTCCGAGGGCCAGCCTGGTGCGTCCTTCTTTTGGGTGATCTGCCCTTTCTGCCTGGATGACTGAGGAATTCCTTCTTCATCCTTAAAGCTGAACAGCTTAACCAGGATATATCTTAGTTTCAATTGTTCATTAGTATGTCCTTTTAATGTGTAGATCCAGGTCTCCATAGTGTTCATACCAGGAAATTTTTCTTCTTTTATATATTAAAACATCTTTTCTTTTTAATTTGCTGCGTTCTTCAAGGACACCAATTTTCCTTTGCCTATATGATCTATATGTGTCTTCTTTCTTTTTTTTATCTTCAAAGTTTTTAGAAAATTGACTTTTTTTTAACTGATTCACTATGATTAAACTAAGAATTTCTTAATTTATTTTTAAATTATGTAATAGTGTTAATTGGGTCCCTAATTTATTTTCTCTGCTCTACAATATCTTCTTTCATCTCATTCTGTTGTTTTATCATGTTGTCTTTGAGAACTTTTATTTTATTTATTTAATTATTTTTGGAGGCAGGGTCTCGCTCTGTTGCCCTGGCTAGAGTGCAGTGGCATCATCATAGCTCACTGCAACCTCCAACTCCTGGGCTCAAGGGTTCCTCCTGCCTCAGCCTCCCAAATAGCTGGGACTACAGGTGCAAGCCAACACACCCAGCTAATTTTTCTATTCTTTGTAGAGACAGTTTTGCTCTTGCTCAGGCTAGTCTTTGACTCCTGACCTCAAGCAATCCCCTGCCTCAGCCTCCCAGAGGGCTAGGATTATAGGCATGAGCCACTGCACCTGGCTAAGTTCTTTTATTTAATTCATGTTTTTAAAAAGTTCTTCTAGAGCAATTTTCTTTTTCTCTGGTTATATTTTCCTCAACACTGCATTCTTTATTTCTTTTCTTTCTTTCTTTTTTTTTTCAACGCCATAGTTCCTTTCCTTCTTTGTTTCTTTTTCCTTTTCATTATGCTGTGTTACATTTGCACATTTATCATGCTGATGTTGGACGTTGTGGAGGAATTCCTTCACAATATGCATCCAATCTTATTTAGTCTCAGGAGTGAGCACACATGCAGGCAAGGCCAATCAGAGTTCTAAGGCAATTGATAAATATATGCCTCTTGTTTCTTTTTTACATTGTATTGTTTTGGTTTAGAATTATCAGAAGAGTGCTTTATAAAAATACTGGGGACAGCAATCACAGCAGCTAAGGACTCCCTCACCCTCACCATAGATCCTCAGGCTATAGATATATAAATAGACTATCCTAGTCCACCCTCAAACTGTAGTCTTCAGGGAAAACAAACCCAAATTCACAGATCACCTCCTCAGAGAGGCTTTCTCTGACTACCCTTTCTAAGGATACCCAAGCTCTAGTTATTCTCTTACAGCACCTCTGAGGAGGCCTTTTTATGTCTTCAAAGCATTCATTGCTATTTCTGAGTATCGTATTTATTTGCTTGTTAGTTTAATGTCTCTCTGACTCTTGAGATATAAGCTCCGTGAGAGGAGAGACCTTGGTTCTTTTAAAATTTTTGTAGCCCCAGCATCAAGAACAGGACCAAAGAAGATAATTGTTGTTTCAATAAATATTTATATCCAATTTTATTATAAATTATGCAGTGAACATTCTCAGCATACGTCTTTTATTATTTTTTTTAATTTATTTTTTCCATCTTACACCGGTCCAAGGAAGCATTCATCTTTTTGAACCATTTAAATGATCTCTTTATAGTAAATTTCTGGAAGTAAGATTGCTATGTCAAGAGATGCACACATTTTTATATTATGTTACCCATAGCCAAACTGTTTCTAGAGAGGTGGTTCAAATTTATACTACCACCATGGGTGCAGGTGAGCACCCATTTTCCTTACCTACAGAGGGTTTAGTCAATCTTCCTAATCTTTGCCAACCTATAGGTAAAATATAATAGCCCGCTGTTTTATTTATATTTTTTCTTTGGACTATCAGCCATTTGTAGTTCTCATTTTGTGAATTGTCTATCATGCAAGTTGACCTTTTTCTGTCGGGTTGTGAATTTTTTCTTGTTGATTTATTGTTGTCACCCAACCAGGTTCATCAGCCTGCTGCCCAAGAAGCCAATACGCTGATTCAGCAGGCTTTGCGGCAGAGAAAGAGTCTTTATTCCACATAGTGCTAAGTGGGGAGACAGGAGGAATTTCTCAAATCTGCCTCCCTGAGAAATTGGGAGACTGGGTTTTTAAGGATAGTTTGGCAGGCAAGGGATTGGGCAAAGAGGTTTGTTAATTAGGGCAAAATTACAGGGATGTTGAAATCATTTTCTTGCGTTGTTTCAGGCCCTGGGGTCCCAATTCCAGCTGAGTCCATTTTCTGGGTATGGGCCACTGGTCTGGGTGGGTCACTCAATCCACTGGAATGAGGGGCCTGGAAGATATCTTAAAAACTAACTTTAGGTTTCAAAAAGGTGATGTTATCTATGGAGAAAGTTAAGAATCTGTATGGACACCAGCTATGGGGAGAAGTTAAGAATCTGTATGGATACCAGCTATGGGGAGAAGTTAAGAATCTGTATGGACACCAGCTATGGGGAGAAGTTAAGAATCTTTACGACCACTAGCTGCATGGCTGCAGAGTGGCAATTACAGAGAAGCAAACAGGGGGACAACGATAATTATTATTGTTATTTTTAGCCAGACCCTTACCACAGTTCTCACCTTGTACCCCCTTATTGAAGGGCGGTTTGGTTATGAGCTAATTAGATATTTGTTATTAGCTCTTTTAAATGAAGTATTATAAATATTTTCTTTATTTGTTACTTGTCCTTCAGTCTTCTTTATGGCCTTTCTTGTGAGGCAGAATGTTTATATTTGTATGTAGTTAATATTTTCCCTTTATGGCTTCTAGTTTTGGGGATATGTTTTGAAAGACCTTCTTCACCTCCAAGATTATACAAATGTTTACCAGTGCTTTCTTCAGGTATTTATATGTTTTCATATTTTTTTTCTTTGGGTCTAGGGAGTGAGGTAGGGATAGCACTTTATGTTTTTTCCAAATGACTGGCCAGTTATTCCAAGACTATTTGTTGCACCTTTCAATGTATCTCCACTGATTAGCATTTAGTGACTATTTATCATGTGCCAGACACTTACTAAATCCTTTACATACCTAGTCTAGTTTAATCCTTACATCAAGTGATAACAAAATGAGATTTCCATTTAAAACACCCATACATGCAGACACACACACAGAGTCTGTCTTCAATGTGGAAAATAGACTGACGGGGTGTTTTCAGTTCTCCAGAGAAACAGAACCAATAGGATATATATTGAGACATATATGAGAGAATTTATTATGGGAATTGGTTCACATGATTATGGAGCCCCAAAGTCCCACAATATGCCCTATACAAGCTGGAGAACCAGGAAAGCTGGTGGTGTAACTCATCTGAGCCCAAACACCCGAGAAACAGGAAGGCCAGTGGTGTATGTCTGAGTCCGAAGGGCCAAGAACCTAGGAATCTGATGTCTGAGGGCAGGAGAAGACAGATGTCCCAGCTCAAGAAGAGAGAGAGTGAATTCTTGCTTCTTCCATCTCTTTATTGCATTTGCACCCTCGGCAGATTGGATACTGCCAACCCACATTGGTGAGGGCAGATCTTCTTTACTCAGTCTCCTGATTCAAATGCTAATCTCTTCCAGAAACACTCTTACAAACACACCCAGAAATAATGTTCTGGTAGCTACCTGAGCATCCCTTAGCCCAGTCAAGGTGACATATAAAATTAACCATCACAATGAGGGAAAGAATGATTGCAGGGAGACCTGTTATTTACATAATCTAGGCAGGAGGCTAGATTTGAAGTGCTACATTATAGCACCTTACAGTTCATGGCACATGGTAGGTATTGAGTGGAATGAAACTTGCTGAATGAAAATGATAATGACTTGGACCAGAGAGGTGGCAGTAGAGATCAGAAAAAGTGAAAAATGTTGAGAAATACTTTGGAGATGGAATATGATTATTCAAATATGGGGAGAGGCCAGGTGCGGTGGCTCATGTCTGTAATTCCAGCACTTTGGGAGGCCAAAGCCGGGACGATTGCTTGAGGCCAGGAGTTCAAGACTAGCTTGGGCAATATAGTAAAATTCCATCTTTACCAATAAGAAGAAGAAGAAGAAGAAACAATAAAATAAAAATAAATAGGAGATGTGAGAGAGGGAAATGTCAAACATGGCTCAGATTTCTGGAAGAAATAGATTTAATGGGAAAGTGATGAGTTCACTTTTGAACATGTTGAGTTGAAGGTACCTTGAAGATATCCATTGGAAGATGTTAGATATAGATATAGGGATATAAGCAGTTACATATATCAATCAAGAACTCCAACAACCAGGTATACCTTTGAGGAGCATATGCACACTGGTAGCAACTGAGCCATGGGAAGAGTTGAGATTCTTTTACTTTAAGGAAAGGGCACTGAATGAAAAAAGAAGAGCTCCAAAGCAGATCCCTGAAAAACTCTGATATTTAAAGGTTTAGTAGAAGAGGAAGGAGCCAGCAAAAACGTCTGCAAAAGGGCTGCCAGAGAAGTAAGAGGAACCTGGAAAGTGTGGTGTTTTAGAGGACAGGAAAGAGTATATTCAGAAAAAGAGTGCAGAGTATCTAAGAGTCAATGAAATGAAGGACCACAAACTCCAAGCTAGATGAATAAGGAAATGAAGACAGGAAGGGAATAATAGAAAGAAAGTGGAGGACTCAATAAAATGGTATTTAAATGAAAGGGAAGAATAATTGCAGTCGGATTAGCTTAATAAGCAAGCTGGAAAGGTAGTGGTTGTAGTCAGAAAGTGGACTATTTGAATAACCAATTTTAGAAGTAGAGAGAGTAGAAGAGTTTTAGGTTATGAGGACAAGATCTGGGCAGTGGCCATGGGGGTGGGTGGTTGAGCGGCATTGTAGTAGGACATTGGAGAGACTGTGAGTCTTTCAGGAGGACTCTAAAGTCACTTACGATGAGGGTAGGAGTTGTGGCACAAGAGAAGACAGTAAGCTAAATGCCAGTGTCTTCTTTGAGCAATGAGGAACAAATGGGAGATAGTTAGAGTACAGTGATCAATCAGGAAGAGCGCAGTAGGGGGTTTTGCAAAAGAGTGGAGAAGCAGTGGACTCTACGCAGCTCTGGGGAGTAGCCTCATCTCCTGACACTACATAGGTGTGAGAATATGAGCAGACTTCTCATGGGGAGCTGCAGGGAAAGTGGTGTAGAGAGAGCTAGGTTTAGAGAAGGCAAGAGGAGGAAGGAACACTCAGGGAAACGTTTGAGGGCATAGGGGAGTTGGAATTCTAGAGGGCAAATGGAAGGTTTTGGCAGGGAGAGAGGAGAGGGATCCAATGAGGCTTACGGAAGTATGTAGCATTTTAGGAATGACAGTTTCATAGAGTTCCAACGGGAAGAGAGAGAAGGTGCTCATATTTAAGGCTTTGACCTATGAAAATAGGAATGAAGCTTGGTAGGTTTAGTCCCCATTAACCCTTGGACCCAAGGCCTTACTAAAAGTCAGCTGTGGTCTGGAAAGTCCTGCAAATATTTCTTTTCAAGCAGAGGTATGATTAGTCATAGGAGATGCAGCAGAGGATGGTAGTAGGGAGCAAAGAAACTTGAAGTTCAAGGTTCTTTAAGGAAAGGGATGAACAGTAGCCCTAAGAAGATTAAATTAGGCTCAGGATCCACTGGTGTCCTGCTAGATCAGGGCTTGGAGGTCTTGATGTTTTTAGCTTGGGATGGGGTGGCTGTGAAGGGAGGGACTTAAGAGTGGCCCAGGAATTTTGAGCCTAGATCAGCAGGTGCAGATATAGTTTAGGACTTCCTATTTTCCTTGTAACAATTTTTATTTTCATTCTTCAAGTATAGAAATAATGCCTAAACTATTATTTTAAAATATTTTCACTTGTTTTTGCAGGTTAAAAAGTTAAATGATTTGGGCCATTTTCCCCAGATATCATTCTTATTCTAGCATATTATGTATTTGCTTAACTTTTAATTTAAGTAATTGTTTTGATTAAATTAAATTTCAACGTTAAAAAATAGTTTCATGTTGGTATAGTGATAGAATTTAGAAGTCTTAACAAAACTGAAAGTTGTTGCATTCAAGGAGGTAAAGTATAAAGCTTAGTTTTTAATTTATCCTTTTCTTGCCAGCACCTTATAGAATCAATAGAAAATACATTAGCAGAACTAGGCTGGTATCATACACAGCGCACTTCCCTCACCACCCTTAGCTCCTTGTAACTTCTTGCTCCACTGAATTTCTGAGAACCTTTTTGTCTCTAACATTCGCTTGGTACTTTCTGTGGATGAATTCCATTATCGTCTCACTGTGGAAGCTCTTTGTTTTTTACCTACATATAATCAATTCTAAAATCCCTATTTTTCCACATTTTAGCAATTTATAATCCAAATCATCTTTGATTTGATAAAATATAGTATTTTGTATCACTCCCCCCCACAGCTTAGCATAATTCCTAACACACAGTAAGCACTGAACAAATGTTTGTTTATTGATTGACTACATATAAATTAAGAAGAGGTCATATAATTTGAATTATTACTTAAACACAGACTTTCACTTGACCTCTAGCCCTTCTTCAAATTCCTAAGGCTCATAATTTTTTATTCAATAAAATGTGAGATTATTACAAAAAAAGAAGAAAGGAATAAGAAAAAATTTAATTATTTACCTGCTTTTATAATGATTTAAAAATGGATTTAATATTTAAAAGGCGTTCCTTAATAATACCTACCTTACTTCATTCCTTAATAATACCTCCCTTACATTTGTGTAGAATTTGTCACCAAAAAAGCCCTTGCAATATAGGTAGAAAAAAATCACTATTAGAATAATAGAGAAAGTGTATGATTTACCCAACCAAGTTCCACAACTAGTCAATGTCTTGGCTTCTTGCTTATAGTACTTGTTCTTTTTACTGAACTGCATTGTCCCACGGAAAGGCAGAGGCACCAAATGCGTTCTGAAATACAGCCCATTTTTGCAAAGTGTTTCTTAAAACTGATTGGCAGGAAATGGAATTCTAACTGCATATGTGCTGTTGCATTCATCTCTTTCTAGTCTTCAAAAGAAAGGGATGGGAAAGATACACCAGAGCTGAAGTATAATTGCTTATTAGGCGTCGTTCAATGGGGGAGGCTGTAAAAAGTGAAACTAGTATTATTGCATAGTAAAGAACACCTTATTTAGCTCTTGGGAAAGATTGAAGGCTATTTACTGTAAAAATGCAATTTTCACTCACTTTGAGGGAATCATCACAAGCGTCAACCCGGTTTGCGACTCAGAACGTGCAGGTCGTTCCCAGGAAATCTTTCTATTCCTGTGTCTCCTTCTCAGCAGTTCCTCCTCGGTGCCTCTCCACAGCTGAGCTTCTGTTCAACTTTTGCAGGAATTTTCACTCCTGCACATAGATTTCTGGGCTCTCCTTAGGTTACTCCTTTCCTGCTTTTGCTTTCATTGCAATGCTATTTTATCTGACATCCATTTTAGCCAAGATTAACTTCCTTTTGTCCCTGAATATTTGATTTTTCTCTACTATAACCTTGTTTTGAAGCCAGGTATACCCCAATGTGGAAGTATCTATTTTCCATTTCGTTGCAGTTACTTCCTGGAATTACTTCTCTCTTGGGAAAAGAAGGGTGGCTTACAATGAAGCTCATAGCTCCAGCAAATGGTGGGTAGTGATTTTACAAGCTACAGTGAAGGATCTTGATAGAGGTGGTTGCCCTGCCTTGTGGGGAAAATGTCGTGTTGATGCCTTATTTTCCCTTCCCACTCAAAATGCTTCCATGTATCAGAGAAGGGACCTCTCAGTGACTTCCAGATGTTTCCCCCTTTGACTTATTTTTTCAGTTATTTGTTTATATTTACTTGGTTAATTTTCCTTTTTTAGCTATGTTAACCTGTTAATTTTTTGAGCAGGTTACTTGATCTGAGCTTTAATTATTTTACTTGTAAAATGTGGATGAGAATGCCTACCTCTCAGATTTTTGTGAAAATTAAGTGACCCCACTTACTTAAAAGTGGCTAACAGGCCAGGCGCGGTGGCTCACGCCTGTAATCCTAGCACTCTGGGAGGCCGAGGCGGGCGGATCGTTGGAGCTCAGGAGTTCGAGACCAGCCTGAGCAAGAGCGAGACCCCATCTCTACTAAAAATAGAAAGAAATTATATGGACAGCTAAAAATATATATAGAAAAAATTAGCCGGGCATGGTGGCGCATGGCTGTAGTCCCAGCTACTCAGGAGGCTGAGGCAGAAGGATCGCTTGAGCCCAGGAGTTTGAGGTTGCTGTGAGCTAGGCTGATGCCACAGCACTCATTCTAGCCTTGGCAACAGAGTGAGACTCTGTCTCAAAAAAAAAAAAAAAAAAAAAAGTGGCTAACAGAATACCTGCTTCTTTTCACAGTTAGCTCTTCATAAAGTATCATTCAGTTCAATACCTCCTTTCAACTTGAACTCACTTTAATTCCTTGCCATGCATTTGTCCTAAATGTTGTTGCCCTTAAATCACTCAACTTTTCAAATTCATGTGATATTTTAGCAGGCTGGCCATGTAACTTATATGGACATTTTTGAGAGTATATGTTAAGACAACAGGTGTAAATTCGGATTATTCTAGGCAAATTAGAATGCAGCCGGTCAATTAGTCCTCTCCTGCCTACAGCAGACTGCTTCCTACCCTGGGAGTGCATTTCGTGGTGCCCTTTTCAGGACCCCATTGCTTTACTGACCTTCTCTCTGAGTATAAATTTTCCCCTATGTTACCACCGCTATCAATACCTATGCTTGGAAGCGTGTACATATACTTTCTAAACCACCCTCCTTCACCAACTTCTCCATTTCTGTCAAAGGCTAGACCACACTTCCAAGTTTATCTTTGATTTTCCATATTCCTTTGAGTCTCAGATCCAGTCAGTTGGCAGAATTTGTCAATTCAATTCTATAAACCCATATTGAACATTTACTTGGTGCCAGACACCAGGTGAGGTGCTAGGGACAAAAAGACAAATAAGATATAATCCTCATGTAAAAGAAGCTCATATTTTAGAGGGGGAGTTAAACGTGTAAAAAATAATTGCAATATAGTGTGTTAAGTGCAAAAATAGAGGTAGAGTCTTTGGTATAGTGGTGATGTTAACATGGAAGTTATCAACTCTGCTGGGGTGGTTCAAGGAAAGCTTTACAGAAATAAAGATAAACTTAACCTATAGCTGATTGTATGAATTAATTAATAAATATTTTATTACCTATTATTTGCTAGATACTATGCTGTGCACCAGGAATGCATTGGTAAGGAAGACAGGCATGGCCCCTGTTCTCCTGGAGTTTATAGACTATTAGGGAAGGCAGACAATATAAAAGCAAAGAAAGTTAAAAAAGGAGAAGAAAGATGGGGCATCACATGAACATAGAAAGGGGGAAATAACCAACTCTGCTTCCAATTCCAGAACAGTTAAGCTAAAACCTGAAAAGATGACTAGGAGTAGCTAGGTGGAGGGAAGAGGTTGTAGAAGAGGGAAAGAGAGCAAGGTCTTGAGGCAGGAGAGTATGAGATGTACTGAAGCACTGAGAGAAGACCAACGTGGCTTGAGAGGGGAGAGAAGCAGGGAAAGGACATGAAATGAAGCTGGAAATGTAGGGAGGGCTCAGAACATACAAGGCCTTGTAGACCATACTAAGGATTCTTGGACTTTATCCAAAGGTCAGTGGGCAGCCATCATTTAAGCATTGAAAGTGATATACAGATTTGCTCTTTTTAAAAGGAGGCTGTTGCAATACTTAGACAAGAGGCAATATTGGTAAAAATGGAGAAAATGATGATTTTTTAGAAATATCTAGGAAGTGTAATGGCAAAATTAGTAACTGACTTGCTATGGGTAGTGAAGAAGGAATGGTCAAGGATGACTCTCACATTTCTGCCTTGAACCACTGGTTAGCTGGTGCTGTTACTTATAAAGTTGAGGGACACCAGAGAAAGAGCAAGTTTGGGAATGAAGATGATGAGTCCACATGTGGATGTGCAGATTTTGGGGTGCCAGTGAAATATTCAGGTGGAGAGCTTAGGGAGCCTGCTGGGTATGTGGATCTGGAGCTATAGATTTGAAAGTTTGGGACATGTCAGTGGTAATAAAGCCATGGGAGTGAAGGCATTGACCTCAGGAAAAAAATCAAAATGGGAAGAGAAATGTGCATGAGAACAGAACCCTGGAAGATACTGAATGATTGCATAAAGGAAGATCTATCAAAGATGGGCAAGAGGAGCAGTGAGAGAGGAAAAAAGAAACTCAGAATGGTGTGATAGCACAGAAGTCAAGGAAGGAAGCATTTCAAAGAGGGAATGTCAAGTAAAATGAGAAATAAAAACTGATGAGCTTACTGAGAGCCATTTTTGAGGAATGGCAGACACAAAATCCAGATTGATGAGGTTGAAGAGTGAGAAGTGAGAAAATAGAGGCAGGGGCTGTAAGCAACACTTCCCACAAGCTTGACTGGGCAGAAGAGAGGGGAGAGAGTGTGCGAAACTGAAGAAGGATGTGGATGAAGGACTAAGGAGGATTTTTCTTTCCTTTTTTTGTCTTCTCTGTCTCTCTCTCTCTCTTTCTTTCTTTCTTTCCTCTCTTCTTCTTCTTTTTCAATAAGAGATACTTGAATATATTCAAGTGCTAAAGACAAAGGAACCATTAAAGAAAAAGAAGTTGGAAACAGGAAAGAGACACTACAGGTGCAAAGGCCCTCAAAGGTGGCCAGGGCTCCAAAGCACAGGTGGGGGGCCAGCCTTTAATTGGAGGAGAGCCTCTTCCCTCTCAGTACATAACAGGAGAGAACAAGGAAGGAGAGGTGCAGGTGCATGTCAGGATGGGAAGTTGAAGTAGTTTCTACTTGATGGCTTTTAAACTTTCAAAAAATAAGTGCTCAATAAATATTGAATTGATGAATGAATAAATGCAAGTAACATGAATCTGAAATCTGCACACTTCCTTATTTTCCTGCGGAAGCATTCTATTTTCTAAAAAAGCTTGGGGATGATAGTGAAGGTGAGGAAGAAGCAGAGTGCTTTTAAGAAAAGGAAGAGGGGTGTTTTAAAATCAAACAGTAAGGATGCTAAAATCTTGTTCCAAATGGAAATCAGCAGGGCATCACTGCTCCGTTAGGTGAAGTTAGTTGAAGCAAAAAGGCTGGCTATCTGTTCCAGACAGGTCTTCTTGTTCTATACATTTTTTTTTAGTTTAAAAAAATTCTTTTTCCGTCTCTAGAAGTTTCAAGCCACAGATTTATACTTTGAGGAGAGAGCATGGAACTATCACCTATTTTCAAGAACTGTGATGAGTACCTTTCATTTAATCTTCATATCAACTGATGAAATAGGTTATTAACACTGTCTGCATTTGAAGGTTGTAGAAACAGAGCTTCAGAGAAGATAAATATGGCAAAGTCACTCAACCAATTAGTGGCAGAAGTAGGACTCAAACCCAGATCTGCCTTCAGTTCTTAACTGTGATGCTATATTTCCATCTCAAATTTTAATAACTTTTATCATTGCAAATACTTTTCATGATGTAATCCTTGAGTAAATCATTCCCTAACTTGCCATGGCCATGATTTTTGTGATACTTTCCATTCTTCAATATTCAAATCTTATTTCCTTTAATACCCTACTTAAATCTTAGCTTCTCCCCAAACACTTTGGGACATCTCAAACCATGATGGTCTTTCTGGCCTTTGAAATGCTACAGCAGTTGCCGGTGTTTCTCATTTGATGCATTTTATCTGTGTTATAATTGAGTTTGGTTTTATTTAACTTTTCTTTTGATTACAAGTGAAAGTCACAAATCCACAAGCTTATCAGAGGATAGGAAGTGCATATTATGCCTTTTTTGAGGGAGTGGGGAGGGCATCTTTTACAGCTTCTTCCTAATGCTTTGTTCATTAGTATGCAGTCTGTAAATATTTGTTGCTAGATTGCCGAATAGTCAATCTCAGCATTGATATTGGTAGAATGTCTCTGGGAGCTGCCTGCAACTACTTCAGAAAGTTTCTTGTTGGCGTCAGTCTGAAAAATGGAGGATTTACTATTTCTGCTATGAATATATTTTTTCTTTTTGGATTATAAAACTGGAAATTTTAAGAAAATTGTTGGTTTGTGTGTTGGATGGAAGAAGGGGGAGATTCCTTTTGAAACGGAGTGTAGAAAAGCAGACTTTTTATTTTGTAAAGGTTTTCTTGAAGCTTACAAGTTCCTATTTTAAAAAAGTCCAAATTGGTCGAACTTGAAGTTCCCCACCTCCTTTCTCCTCCTTCAGAGGCTGTTTCTAAACCTACTTCCCTTAAAATGACTTTTATTGATTTTCACTCAATGAGAGTTATTCCTCAGAATGAGGATGGAGGGGTCAGAGAGAGAAATTTACCCTGTGTTACCTGTGGAATAGGTGTACCTCCGTATGCCAGTCTTGCTTTATTTGTTCTGTTTCCTGGATCCAGAAACCTGCACATTGGGGATCATTAGGTCCTCTGTGTCTTGGTCGTAGCTTGAGTACAGTATACTAATAGATCAATTTATGTGTTCATTCATTCAGCAAACATTTATTGAGCAGGCATGTCCGAGGCATTGGAGATACTAAGATGAATAAGACGTAGCTGCTGCCCTCTATGACCTCCAGATGTACACGAAGACACTAGCCTGGTGGGGGCCGGGGTCAGGGAAGGCCTTCTAAACGAGGTGACTGAATATCCTCCATCAGGGAATCCTAAGAGAATAAAAAGATCAGCCTTGTAAAATAAATATAAACATCTAATCAAATTAGCCAATTAGAAAAACAATTTCAAGAAAAGACAATCTTTTACCCATATGTCCTCTGCCTTTTTATATATATCTAATTTCTTTGTCTCCAGTCTCATCCCTCTCTGGCCTACATTCGAAATAGTCTCCAAAATTATTTTTCTAAACCCTGATCTGATCATGTCATTCCTGTCTTGAGATTTTTAATGGCTGCTCACTCAGTCATTCTACATATTTTATCAGTCACCTACTGTGATGTTTCAGGTGAGTGGTAAGTGTTTGGGCTGCAATGGTGAGCAAGCATCCCTCCCTTCAAGAAGCTTAGAGTCTAGACCAGGTAGTGCTTCCTGAATCTCGTCCTCTTATCTAAATCAGTTTGGTCCAATGGACACCAGTATCTATTGTGCTAAATATCATGCAAAACAACAAAGACAGAATTCTGCTTTTAGGCAGATCAAAGTCTACTGGAGGAGCCTGAAAACTTAGTTGATAGTACCAACACCATGTGGTAAGTAGATAGGTAATTGCATAGACTGCTAAATAATAGGGTTTGAGGAGAAGAGAGAGCTGATGGGCAGGGGGGCTTCCTGGAAGAGACCATGCCTAAGCAGAGTCTTGAAGTATGAATAGGAGTTAGCTAGACATTAGGAGTGTCCAGTTCCTTAACGTGACAAACAAAACCCTTCACAATCCATTGATCTACTTTTCCGTTTACCCTTATATTTTCTATAACTTTGTTTTTCAAATTAGGAACAAGTGCCTCTGGATTATTTAGTGTTACACACAGGATATGAGAAAGTACCAGGTAAATGTGGTGCATCTTTCTGCAGCATCAGTTCTACCAAATGCTAAGTAATTTAAAACATGGTTTTATATTAAAGCATAATATATTTGTGGAGTTGAAGGCAACATTTCCATTTATTTCTCAAGACAAAACAAGATACATAAATTCCAAACTAGTTGTGAGCCACTTCAGCCTTGCCCTTAGACACCACCATCCACCACCATCCCTTTCCTGTGGACAAATTTGAGATGTATTATACTGTTGGACTGTGCTGAGAAATTTCATGTGTCTGTGCTTTTGCATATGCTATTCGCTCATCCTGAAGTGTTCTTCCCATAATTTTCTCTTTTGGTAAATTACTTATCCTTCAAAGCCCAACTTAAATGTCATCCCATACAGTAGTCTTTTTTTTTTTTTTTTTTTTTTTTAGGAGACAGAGTCTCACTCTGTTGCCCCGGGTGGAGTGCAGTGGTGTCATCATAGCTCACGGCAACATCAAACTCCTGGGCTCAAGGGATTCCTCTGCCTCAGCCTCCCCAAGTATCTGGGAATACAGGGGTGTTCTGCCATGCCTGGCTAATTTTTTCTATTTTTGGTAGAGACGGGGTCTCGCTCTTGCTCAGGCTGGTCTCAAACTCCTGACTCAAGTGATCCTCCCACCTCGGCCTCCCAGAGTGCCAGGATTACACAGTAGTCATTTTTAATGAAGCTTAAATGTTGTCCTGTATATATTTTTTGGATACCCACTTATGTCTCTGCCTCCTTTCCTAATAGCTCCAGGCAGAGTTAGCTCCTGCCTCTTTTGTGTTTCTGCCACCCTTTACTTAGAATTTGTCACAGCACTATTCACATTGTACCATAAGTATTCATTTTCTTATTCTTCTCTGCTGCTGGACTGTAAGCTCCTCTAGGGCAGGGACTACTTTTTAATTTAACTTTGTATTCTTAGTGACTGACACGTGGTAGACACTCAATAAATGTTTGTTGAATGTTGATTATATGGACCATTCCTTACTCTGCATCACCTCTGCTCTTATATAAAGTAAAATCTCCTTTACTTCTCATCTTCAGTAACGATGTGTTCCGCAAAAGTATATTTTCCAGACAATTGAAATTTACTTCCTAAAGTATCAAAATCTGCCGTTTAAATCATCATTTTGGTAGGAATTTATTTTTCTAAATTTTTACACACTTGCTTGCTCTCATAAGTAAAATACACTGAGCGTAATGTGTTCCTTGATGACTTATCCCCAAAAGCATGAGGGTATGCTTGGTTGGAATTCTGACATCCTCTGGGAACACTGATGGGATATGGCTTTTTGTCTCCACACCAGATAACCCCGATCTCTTCTGCTTTGGGGGTTCGTATACTTTTGGTCACCACTTCTCACTGACAGTGTGCTTGCTCCAACAACACTACCCTTTCCTCCTTTTATATGCTTTTTCATGGATATTAAAATTACAAAACTAATATATGTTTGTTGAGAACAAACAGAAGTATATGAAGTAAAAAGTCAAAGTCTAACCCCCCAGCCCTGCCACTCTGAGACGTTCACTCACATCCACATTCCCGACAGAACCACTTTAAATAGTTCAGTGTATATCCCTACAGGCCTTTTTTTAATGCATGTATATACATGTATATATACAAATATTAAATCGTATCCTGTATATTGTTATATGACTTGCTTTTCTTTTCATTTGACAATATATAACAGATGTCCTTGCATGTCAGTACATCCAAGTCTATATCATTCTTTTTAATAGCTGCCCTCTTTTAATTTGCCAATCTTAATCAGCTGTAAATGGGAAAGCCAAATAATCAAGCTTATTAGAATTGTGCCTAAGAAAGAATAAATCGGCTCTCAGTGAAGGCTTGCATAATTCTCCTAGGAGTGAAATGTGTTAACTTTAGTGCCTGGACTTTGTAATGTTTATTTTGGCTATTCTGGGACCCTTTTTACTTATTTCCTGCTTCATTGTGTTTTGGATAGCTGAGGTTGCTGGACACATGACCTGTGAATGTGTGAGGTAGTACATATTCAATTTTGCATTATGTAATTTTGCCATGGTTTTGTGAGTTCTTTGCATTTGTTTTTAAGTAGGATTGTACTTATAGACAATGATTATTTCTTGTAGTTTCTGAGTATTTGCATCGTAGTGAGGACCACTGCACATGGTTTAGCAGCTAAAATGGTAGCAGCTAAAAATGTTTAGCATGATGATTGACATAGGGCTTCTTATCTCTGTCATCTACCTGTGAGGATGTGCACTGGATTATGGGAACTCTGAGTTGATCTGAGGAAGCCTTTTAACTACTGATGAACATTAAAGTACTGACAACATCTTGTGCTGTAAGTGATTAAATCCTATTTAGGGTTTATATAGAATCTTCCCTCTGCCTTCATCTACCTTAGTGAAGTGGCTAAATCCTGCTGATTCTTCCTTATAGATCTCACTGCAATGTTTCTCCGCCTCTCCATTCTCACTGCCCCAGTACCTTGGTTCAGGCCCTACTACATCTCAACTGAATTATCTGTAATGGAATTTTTACTTGGTCTCCCTGCCTCTTGTCTAACCTCCATCCTGCCCACCCAGCAAATAGCGCGTGTCTTTAAGCAGAAATCCTACCGTCACACCCCTAAAAAATCCTCATTAGGGGTTTCTCATCATCTATAGGATAAAGTCCACATACCTTAGCTTAGCATACAAAACCTTTTGTGATCTGGCCACTTCTCCTGCCTGTCTCCTGCGGCTCAATGCTCATACTTCTAGGGAAATCAAGTGGCTTATGATTCCTTTAACATAACACAAAAGAAATCTCTCAATAAATGCTTGTTAAATAGATGAATGAAACTCCTTATTTGGCTAGGGTGACCATTCAACCTCCATGGCCCAGGATAGTCCCTGTTCACACCTGTCAGTCACCCCAGCATAATTACTAAAAGGGGCCCCTTTTATAATCAATTTTTCTCAGATCAATAAATTATATGGTCACCCTAATTACAGTGGTCATCAAATTGATTTCTCTTTCTTTGTATCCTTACTAGATGGTGAACTCTTTGGGGACAGGACTTTTGTTCATTTTTATATCCTCATTTATTCATTCAACTAAGAAACTGACACCGCTAGGTGCTGAAGGTATAATGTTTAATAAAACAAACATGGTTCTTACACTCATGACGTTTACAATCTAGCAGGAAAGAACAATCTAGTGGAAAGAATAGAACCTAATGTAATAAATGCTGGTATATAAGTGAATGACTAAACATGGTTAGAGGCTCCTAAACAAACAATCCCAATCCTATGAATTATAGAGACAGAGTAGTCATAAACATAGAACTCTAGGTGATCACACTAATCATTTATTTAAAAAGTTGATAATTAAAAAATTCTAAATACAAACAACACATGTATACCTCAGCATACATAATACTTAGATGCTACCTTAACGTTAAACATAAGAAAAAAAAGGACCATGAAATAATAGGAAGAATGAGACTTTGAGTCTTACTCTTTTTTAGGCAGATAATTTGTAATCCTATATGGCTCTTTCCAGGGTAGATGATCAGTATGTATTCCTCCCTCCCTCCCTTTCTTTCCACATGAGAAGTCTGAGGTTTTAGAAACTGAGCCACAAAACAAAGAAATGATTTCTTAAACCAGGATTAGATTTTGGTTGGGCTTTGTTTTCTAAGCTAGAACCACCTGCTATCTTAGACCTGTTAACCATGTTCCCATGGGCACATTACAAAACCCTTTCAACCTCAGTTTCCTCTTCTATAAACCAGTGATAACATTATCTCCAGAATTAATCTAAGGATTAAATGAGATTATGTAAAGGCATTTAGTTCCATAAACTGGCTCCTAGATAGCACTCAGGAATGTTAGTTCTCTATCCATTTCTCCTATTTATCTTTCTGTGCTTGGTGAATTATAGGATGAGATATATATATATAACGATTTGAAAAGAAAGCACTGTAATATAAACATTGGTAAAACATCAATACAAATTTTTATTCTCAAATCTAGGTGCTAAGCTAGGCCCTCTCCACCCCCCCTCAAAGTTAGAGTTTTATTAATACTCATTTATTATTTTATTATTATAGGCAAAGATCCAATGAAACATTCCAGGACCAAAGCAGCAGGTAAGATTTTTCTGGAAAAAGGTAGAGTTTACGAGGGAGCCAGGATTTGGGGCTCATTTAAGCAGCAGTCAGCCTTAAAGATTTACCCAATTTACTCTTGGTCACTTTGGGTTCAGGAAAGAAATAAGAGCACCAAACCATTCACTGAGACCTTTGGGGGTGGAGGAAGAGGGATGTAAACAAAAGCGAACGCTCTCTTCACTTTCCACCATGCCTGCGACCCCAAGACTTCCATGCTCTTTTGTGAGGGCCAGCAGGTCTGCTCCGGGAGTGCCCTGGGTCTGGACTCCATTTCCCAGAGTCCCTTAGTGCCCTAATGTATTCAGTGCTCAGAGTGCCTGTATGTGTGTGAGTGTGAGAGAATGTGTGCGCGCTTGTGTGTGTGTGTGTGTGTGTGCGCGCGCGCGTGTGTCTCCGAGTCCCTGAGAGAGTGGAGGCTCATTCACTGATTAGAGCCAGCGCTGAGAGGCAGCACTGCTCCTTCTCTCACGCCAACCGAGTCTCTTGATCTGTACATGCAATCCCAGGCAGCTCGCGAGCACAAACCCGGGGCCAGCCGCCTACTGCTGCTGCTGCCGCTGCCGCCGCCGCCGCCGCCGCTGCCTCCGCCGGCTCTGCGCACCCGGGACTTTTCATGCACCACACTCTCCGCCTTCTTCCCCCCGTGTCCTGAAAAGTGCGACGGTTCTCCCACGGAATTTCCACGGCAAGTATGGAGATCGGAAAGGGGTGTGGATGTGTGTGCGTACACACGAGGGGTGGGTGCGCGGGCGGCCGGGTTGTTCAGGAACCTGGCTAACTTTCTGGGTCCGTTTCCTAGGGATTCGGGCGGTTCCACCCGACAGGGGCAGGGGCTGGGACCTGAACTGGCGGGTCTTAGATCGTCGCGACGGAGTCTCGCGGCATCGGTGCCCTGCGCGCTCCGTGCGCTGCCTCACTCAAACTTTCCGTCTTGAGTTTTCCTTAATGTGTTTTATTGGGGGGGGGTGCAAGGGGGAGGGACCAGACGCGAGAATTGGACTGGTAGGGAGGGTGAGGGGACAGCACGGGAAGGGAGCAGGACTTCTTTACTCCATCTTTTAATAAGCCCCATTCCCACTTTGTTTGGGTCGATCGCGAGAAAGCCCGCTCGCCGGGCTACCCCGTGTACCCTGCGGCGATTTCCGGGCTCCCCTGTGTACCCTGCGGGGATTTCCGGGGGGGCAGGGGCTGGGTGGTACTCAGTGGGGAGCCCGAGGCGGCGGGCAGGGTCAGGCTGCGGCGATCTAGTGAGAAGCCGCTCCGACCGCCCCGACCCAACGCACAGCCGGCCCGGTGGGGTACCCCAGGAGAGGTTGGGGAGCCTTGGCCCCGGGTGCTTGGCTTACTTTTTTCTAGCGGGGGCGGGTGTGAAGGGTGTGGAGGGAGGGAAGTGGAGCGGGATGGGGGAATCCTCTGAGGGCAGGAATGAGACAGGTGCTGGCACAGAGGTGGACCTTTTTAAATGCCACCGGTAAACTCCCCGCTCCGCTGGGCTGGACCGGCCTGGCCTTAGAGCAGCCCGACCCGTGGGATCTCCCGGGATTTTCGGGGTCAGGACCCTCTCTCCCAGGGCTTCTATGGAGCGAGGCGGGAGGGTGATCGTGTAGACTGGGGCGCATTGCTCTTTTTGTAGTTTTATTTTTATCTTAGATCTGCCTTAAACTGAGTAACAATTTCTCTTCTTCCGACTTGAGAACAAAACTTTTCAGCGAGCACGCCGGTCGCTGCAGACCTGCGGCCACCGCCGCCGCGCCTGTCAGCCCGGGGCCGAGCAACCACCTCTGCCCGGAGCCTAGCCCCACCACCAAGCTCCGGAGCCTCCTGCCCCCACCCCTGCCCCAACCCAGGGCTTTTCAGGGCTCGGCCTGGGCGTTTCGCCTTTGTGCTTTGTAAGAGAAAGCCTTTTCTTCCAGTGCACAACAAACTTGGGCGGAGAGCTTCCGTGTGGCCCCCCGGGCGAGGCCGCCCACGGTGGTGAGGCCATCCGAGGGGATGCCCGGTTCGTCCTCGCTTCAGGAGCCCCTCCGAAAGCTCGCGGCCTGGGTGGACCCCGGCTGGCGAGGGCGGGCGGGACCCCCGAGGTAACGGGGTCTCGGGCTGCCCGGAGGCAGGAGGCAGAGGAAGAGCTCTTGCCTCCCGTTAAGAAAACGCTACATTCTCGGGTCCTGGCCGCAGCTCCAGCGGAGGCCCGGGTGCGGGCCGCGAGCCGGGCGCGCGTCGCACCGGGTAGGTGCGCGGGGCCGTGGCCATCGGTGTGGGGCGCAGCCCTGCCTGGCAGGCCCGGGTCGTCCGGAGTCTCCCGCCTGCGCCGTCTCCCTGCCCCGGGAGCAACTGAGAGGGAAAGCACTGGCGCTCCCTGCCCGCGACGCCCAGCAGCCACGTCTTGCCTCTCGCCTCCGCTCCGGACTCAGCTTGAGGGGCAAAGGGGAAGAAAGGAAAAATAAAGAGGCGGGCGGTGAGGAAGCAGCGAGTGGGACTGGGGGGAGCAGAGCGGGTAGGGGACCTGCGCCTTGCCTGGCCTCCTCCTCTTTCCGTCTCGCGGGCTCTGCCTGCAGAGGGGAAATGAGCAGCGGGGGGAAAGGAAAAAAGAGCGTCGAGGAAAAGCGCTGCGGGCGTCTTCCGTTCCCGATCCCTCCTAGCCCGCAGAGACCCCGCAAAAGTGGCGTGAGTTCGCTTGCTGTGCTCCGGGGCAAGGTGGGGGAAGGCCGAGGACAGGGCGGCGCCAAGCCGCTGATCGACGGGTCCGGGGCCGGGCGCGGAGCGAGCGGGAACACACACCTGTTCTGCGAGCCGCGCCGTGTGCGGCGGCCGGGCGGCCGTAACGCCGGCTGCAGAACCCTCCCTCCCGCACCCCACGCCCGCACTCCAGGAACCGGAAGGGCCCGGCAGCCCCGCGCCGGCCCGCAATGGCAAGAGAGCGGGAGTGGAGGAGCCGGTGGCTGTCCGCTGAAGCGGTGGCGCGCGGCAGCGGGACCTGGGTGACCCGCGGGGCGGGGCTGCTCAGGGGCTCGAGGTCCTTGGACTTTGGTCAAAGGTAGGCTGCTTCGAGCCCCTGCCCCGCCAGCCCTGCGCGGCTGCGGACCAGGGCCCCTTACACTTGTCGGTTCTTACCGGACCAGCACCTTGGTTCCCCAAAGTTATAAGCAGATTGTTTCGTGCGGAGGTTGTTGGGACCTAAAGTATTCTTTGTACAAAGGCAATCGAGAGCCGGAGGGAGAGGTCAGGCCAGAGCAGTGGGCTCGGCTCCGCATTGGCCCCAAGTTTATGTAGGTTTTGCCTTCACCTCTTCTTCCCCCGTTTTCCCTAAAAGAGTTGTTTTTTCCCAGTCGAGACTCTACGGGGCTGAATTCTGCACCCGCTAGTGGCGCCGGCAGCCCTGCGGCCCCGCGCGCTCGGACCGGCCGGGTCTATCTCGTATTCACACCCGTTGGCTAAGCTGGGCCTGAATCTGGATCCAAGTCTGGGACCGATACCCGGCCACGTCTGAGCCACAGGCGTCGGCCGCAGCATATTAGCCTTGTGCTCCCTGAGCTCTCGCAGATGGGAGTGAAATTTCTGTTAGAGTGGTGTTTGCAAATACCTCCTGGGCATTTGGTGTGCGGGAATTCTCTTCAAGCGAAGTCTGTGAACTTAAAAAAAAAAAAATTCTTTCCTTGGTTCCTTACAACCCCCTACGACTCTGGCCTCATTTCCTATTGTTCTTTGCTTTCTAAGTTCCCTGTTAATTTTTTAAAAGTTCATTTATGCAAAGGAAAAATATCGTTTAATTTGTTCTATTATTTTAATTTCTGGCTTTTGGAAACGGTTCAGAGACCACAAAAATGTCACCTGTTGTAATAAGCAGAGGAGCGTTGTGTGTGCATTTTAATTGCCAGCAGAGTCGTAGTTTGGTGGGCGCCCTGAGCTCGGCTCCGGGAAAGAGCCCTTTGCAGCTTTCTTTGTGGCAGTCATTTGCAAGTGGGTTTGGCTCCCAGCAGCAGCAGCAGCAGCGGCGGCAACACCGCTTCCTTCTGCGCCGATGCCGGGCGCGGGTCAGGAAGCCCAGACTGGACAGGGATGGGCAGAGGCTGGGGTGGGAGATTGCCCACGCTCTGGGACTTTCTCTCTGGCTTTCGGTTTTTCTGTGCAAAAGTGACTAGTTCGCGCCGCAGAGCGCGACGCGCTACGCATCAGCCCAGCCTCAGACATTTTCACGTTCCAATCAACGGCTTCTTCGTTTCATTTGTCTTGGTTCTGGCATGTTTAACCATGCAATTAGTAATCTCACTAATTATTCAGTTAGCTGGCGTTTTGTAATCACTTTAAACCAGGGTCGGGTGTGTGATTTAAGAAACAAACAAACAAACTCCCACACATACAGAACTGAACCAAACCCATCACGTCAAGGATTTGAAATTTTTAAAACTCAATATTTGTTGGTCCCTCCGTCCAACCTCACTGCCTGCCAGACAATTTATTTAGCTTCGTGGATTGATCCCTCCTCCTTGTTTAGTTAATTCAACAAAGACTTTTTGCAATCTGTTTGGAGTTTGTCTGATGCCGTGGAAAAGTAGCTGATGATTTATTTGGTTGCTTTTCGATTTCTGTCTTCAGCCCTTCTTTCTCCTCCTTTCAGCGGGGATGTCAGCTGTTATTACTTCCTATTGATCCCTTTGCAAAGTGAGAAGTGAACTAAAATTAATGTCAATTCCACTGCTCGGATCAATAGCTGGAGTTATTTTAATCTGGATTTGCACGAAGTGCTAAATTAAAAAAAATCAGCATAGAGGCAGAAAAGTAACAGTTACTTACTTTCCCTTTGCCTGGTTCTTTACACTCACCCAAATGCTCCATCAAGCTGATTATCTTACAATCCATATTTTTTTAATTAAGAGGGTCAGTTAGTTTTCTTATTTTGGGTTCTGTGTTTAAACCCATGACATTTTGACATTGGGAGTGTATTAACTATAGATTTTCATAATGACTGTGGTCTGCTGAAGCTTCATCTATACAAGTTGTTAATATGAGGTGGGGGTAAGAAAGAAAAGGGAAAGGAAAAAAGCACTCCCCCCTCCCCCACGGAGACCAACGCCCATATAGTGGAGTAAAAGAGATGTAGCCTGGAAAAATATTGTTGATTTATTTTCAGTATAATGAAGTTTTCAAATAAATAAGCAGGTTTGAGTGATTCACCGTGTTCTGTTGGAGTGTCTGGTGCTGTCGCCAGATTACTAATTTATGAAACTCATTTAACATAATGAGGTGTTCTAGGAAGTAAAAATAGAAAGTAAATCCTGGGGGTGGGGGGAGTTATTTTGAGGAGGAAACATTCCTCCCCTCACACCCAGTGCATTACATTTGTCCATTTGTCCTTTTCTGTGGCTTGCCTCACAGAGCATTGCTTGCTGACAGATAAGTAGTTATTTCTGTTGTGAAGAGCTGCTTAGAACCCTTGGAACAGCCCTAGACCCAGTTTCAGAGCCTCCATGTTGTGTGGCCGTTAATCTGACTAGAAAACAGCCAAGAGCTGGGTTCCCAGACTTGTCAGGCTAACTGGCTGTCCTTGGCAGATCATTCCCCGCACTGCTATAACTTGACAGGAAAGTTATTTAAAATTTGGAAGAGAGAAAAATCCGTTAATGTGAGATACATAATCTGGTAATTTAGCAATGATGTCTATGAGGAAAGATGCCAAATGAGGAAGCAGTCTGATGGTGTCCACTCATCTTCCCAATTAATAACAGTCATTGACATGTCTGCTACAGGATGGGAGAAGGAAATACTCTCACTGCACTGCATTACGCCAGAGGATTCATCTGTGGTTTAACTGAGGTTTCTCTATTTGAGGGAATACCAAAGATACTCCATGATATAGGTGGGCTTTCTTAAAGGGAGGGAGTAGATCTTATTTCTGATATGACTCAATTTAAAGGTTGTGATTTGTAGCAGATGGTGATTTTTGGTTATACTTTGAGTTTCATTAAGTTTCTATTTCATGTGTATTTTTGAAGCTTAATAAGTCTAGTATTAATCTTGTGTTATCCTGGCTTTTGCTGTGTAGCTCTTCTCCCATCCCCCACTCAAAATAAATTTTGAAATGGAACCGGTGGCTATGAAAATGTACAACCTGAATTTACAAGGAAAACTGAAAGAACTCTCTCTGAATTCCAGTTTGTTCCGGGGCTTTTATTGGACATCAACTCTGACTGGGCCAATAAGCAAAGCAAAATAAGTCAGAAATTTTGTTAACATTTTGCTCTAAATGTTAATGGCAAATCCAAGGCAGTTTACAAATCTACTTAAGAGTGAGTGCATTAGTAACTAAAATTACCGATCCATTCTTTGCTGCCCCTGGAAGACAGACGCTTCTAGAGAGCGTATGCCAAAGGCACCCATTATGGTTTTAAATATTGTCAGAGATGCCAGGCATTTTATTGATGAAGGTTTTGTTCCTTCTCAGAAAAGAGAAATAGAAAGCCCATGTGATTAGAGAAGAGTGTGCCTCAAAAATAATGTTGATGCTGTTTGTTCACATAGCACTTCTGGAAACAGTCTTAGATGATACAGGAAGATGTGTGTTTATGTATGTGCCCATGTGCATCATTTATCCATGTGTACAATTTGTACTGACTAATATGTACAGGTGTTCCTGGTCTAGATTAGCTTGATTTAGGGAATTTTCAGTGTCAGGGCATTATTAGGGGAGATGTAGAAAGATGCATATGTGGGGAATTGCATAGGTAGAACCCTGTCTCTGAACATCGGGCCTGCCATGAGTGGTATATGCAGGTGGAAGCCCTTTAAAATATAGGACTCCCACCCCCCACTTAATCTGCTGGATGACTTGGCCTTCCAAAGCTCATTTGTTCAGGGAATATTGTATTTGGAGGTTTTATGATTTTTTTCTTTGCTGGGCTCAGATGCATTTCACCCGGAACGTGTAGGGACCAAAGTCAGCTACGCGTACATCACAGTAAGTTGTCTATTGATTTTCGTGAATGAAAATGGTCTGATGCTGCTGCCCACTGGCTCCTAAAGCCTGTAGTGTCTCTTGCACAAGCATCTGTAAGCCAGAAGGATGGTGTTTCGATCACTTGGGGTTTCCCTTTTTTTCCTCCCCCTGACTTTCCTCCCCCCTCTTTTTTCCTCTTTGCTGTTTCTACAGGTCTTAGAAGGGAATGATTCCCCAGTAATATTCCCTGCCCTGATCCAAGGTGCTGCTCGGCCTCCCTCCCAGGGAAGACTGCTTCTTGTGTAACGCCGGCCATAGAAAGAGACTCCGATGGACTTACACCGGGCAGCCTTCAAGATGGAGAACTCATCCTACCTTCCCAACCCTCTGGCATCCCCAGCACTGATGGTCCTGGCGTCCACGGCTGAGGCCAGCCGTGATGCTTCCATCCCTTGCCAACAGCCACGACCCTTTGGTGTACCTGTCTCAGTAGACAAGGACGTGCATATTCCATTCACCAATGGTTCCTACACCTTTGCCTCTATGTACCATCGGCAAGGTGGGGTGCCAGGCACTTTTGCCAATCGTGATTTTCCCCCTTCTTTATTACACCTCCACCCTCAATTTGCTCCCCCAAATCTAGATTGCACCCCAATCAGTATGCTGAATCATAGTGGCGTGGGGGCTTTCCGTCCCTTTGCTTCCACTGAGGACCGGGAGAGCTATCAGTCAGCCTTTACACCGGCCAAGCGACTTAAGAACTGCCATGACACAGAGTCTCCCCACTTGCGCTTCTCAGATGCAGATGGCAAGGAATATGACTTTGGGACACAGCTGCCATCTAGCTCCCCCGGTTCACTTAAGGTTGACGACACTGGGAAGAAGATTTTTGCTGTCTCTGGCCTCATTTCTGATCGGGAAGCCTCATCTAGCCCAGAGGATCGAAATGACAGATGTAAGTACTTTGGTTCGAGCCCTCCGTTATCCCCAGTAAGCCCTGCCTCGCAGTCGTGTTCAACAGGTCGGTGGCATTTTGCATGCTCCTGGTCATGGGAAGGGCCTACGGCTTCCCTTTCCAATAGCTTTGGAGTGCTAACCTTTGCTTGGCTCTGGTCAATGAGCATTGACAGTTCTTGTAGGAAATGTTTTTCTGAAGGTGGCCAGGGGCAAGTTGGCCTCAGCACTGCCTTTCTGTGCAGGCCCTGGTGGGCTTATTCTCAGGGGGCTCTGGAGTGAAGAGGGGTGCCATAGACGTACTGGAGTGAATGTCATTGCATTGGGAAGTGTAGGTTCCCAGGGAATTTGGGGGGCCTGGAGAAACTTGTCTATCCCCTCCTCTCTTTGCTGTCCTCATTATGTTTCTCTGATCCCGGTGTTATTTCTTTAGTGTTTCCATTGTATCGCATCCAGCGGACTCCACGTGATTTTATTTTCACAACTCTCAGCCCTTGTCCACATCAGGCTATTTTTCAGAGAAGGACAGAGGTGTCGTCAATCACCATAAAGCATTTCAAACAGCTGTGTTTTCTTTGCTATTGCAGGGCTAGAAAGCCGACTTCTCTTGGGATTTCACAGGTTTGCTGGATGCTTATCCCGGGGCTCACTTTTAGGACTAGATACGGCTGAGCTGTGTGACTGCTCCGTATTTGATGTTCACAACTATTATTAATTTCTGCTTGTGAAACAGCTTTTCTCACGTTCTCCAAGTGCCTTGTTGGGCTCTGGCTATACTCACTCATAGTTGGAACTAAACCTTTATTTGGAACTTGTAGACTAGAAGTGCCGAACCCTGCAATCTTCTGCTCTAATATAATCAGAAAATAACTGTGTTCTGAAGCTTTTGGGCTGTGGGTAGATGGAGCAGTTTTCTTCAAGCTTGGTGAGAATTTATGAACTGAGGGTGTTTTTCCACCCAACCCTTTGTTCAAAGATTTCCTTCATTTTATTTTCTTAGGAAAACTACATCTGAGGTTTGCTTCCCCCCTTCTGTATTTTTTTGTGCTCCTGTCCTCTCTATAACCACCAACACGAATACCATTTTTTTCTCTTCTCTTTATGATGCCGAGGAGAGTAATAGAGACATTGCAGCCCTCTCCCCTGTCGCCACTGCTTCCTCAGGCTGTCTCCTTGAATTAGGCACTGTGTTAACTTTCCTGCGCTAAAAGGCATCTGCCTAAACCCAGCGTACCTTTTCAATAAAAGTCATCATAAAATCAACCTGCCTTGTAAATCCATCGCTCTTTGGTTTTGAAATATGTTGCAAGTGTGTCTTTTATGTCAGCGTCTGTAAGCCGGAGACCTCCCCACTTAAGGGAGAAGGCTGCTCTCTGACAGCACACCGCCAGTGTTGCTCTCTCACTTGGGCTCAGGCTCCTCTTGTACCTTTTCCCTTTTTGTTGACTCGTGTGTATTATGATCCTGCTTCTTGGATATACCTGAACAGGTATTGGCATTGTGTCGGTCTGTTTTTAGTTTAGTTTTCATTTGTCGAGTGATGTGCAAGTGATCAAGGCTGGTTGTAATCTGACCTCTGGCTAAAATCGCCCTGTGTTAGGGTGTGACAAATTCTGCTCCTTTTTTCCTCCAAAAACAAGTTGGAAATGAAATCCACTTGAAACTAATATGCCACAAAGTAACATCTGGAGATCAAGATTCCTTTCTTCTCGCCTAATAGATCCAGCTTGTCTCCATTTTTCTATCTTTTTAGCCCAAACCTGTGTCAGACTCCCAGAGCAAGAGGAAGCTTGTTAGTCAAGTCAGAACTCATAGATGTGGATAGCCATTCCCTTCCGAGTGTCAAAGCCATAACTCTTCTGTTTGCCTGGTTTGCATTGTGTGTAGTGCCATCCCCCACGGAGATGGGTCCCTCACACAGGAATACGCCTGGGTGGAGAAAAATTAAATGAGTCTGTCTCCCAAAGTGAAATGGAATTCTGACCTTGAAATTAATGAGATTCTGATCAGAAGGGTGAGGAAACTTCTTTATTTCAAATGGTAGTGTTATGTAAATTAGAGTCCTTTCCTCTTTTATTTGTTTAAAATATTCTTCCATTATAGAGTACTTTGTGTTGTCCTTTTTGTTGTACACAAGCATTAAACCTATAGGAGCGTCTGTGAGTGTAGGATGCTTGTACACCCACATTATTATCTAGAGTTGCATTTGTGACTCATCTTTAACATGAAACAAAGGTGCAAAGTGGAGACTGTCACCCTGTGGTCACCCTGGATCTGTGCCCCTTTCTCCTTTCCTTAGGTGGAGGAGCAGCCTTCACAGGGTTGTACTGGGTAGCATTTGTGCTTGTGATTTTGAATGTTTGGAAGGCAGGAGAAACATTTTTCTGTAGGGAAGTGTTGAAGAGGCACCATGACAAAGTCTGCGGCAGTTTTCTTGGCTCCTGTCACACGCCGACGTGTGTCGGAATATTTATGGTCTGTTTTATGTAAATACATATTTAAGGGCCGTTAGAAGGCCTGATTATTCCCACTAGATGCCTTTCAGGTCCTCTCTACAGAACCGTTTTGAAATAAGTAATATTTCTCAGATAATCGAGTGACAGTATACAAGACTGCTTCCAGAGGGAGAGAGAGCTTCAGGGGCAGATGGGGGCAGTGATGAGGATGGGGATGTAAGAAAGGAGAGCAAAGTAATAGCATACGGTGCTTTTGCCCAGATTGCCAAATTAACCATGTATGTATATGTTTTTTATTCTTAAAGTTGAAGAGTTAATTTCTGATACAGTTGACTCATTTTTCAGTTCTCTCCATATAAAGTATTTTTTCATAAAATGTAAAAAAAGTCTTAATTAAATACAATAGTAAAACTCCTAAATAAGCATTTATCTTTACAGTTTTGTTGGGGGTAGGGGGTGAGTATGGGGAGTGTGTCCCTTACTTAGAGTAGAAATTTTATGGCTGAGTTTTAAGTCATTGAAAAATGAGTTTTATAATGGAAACACTGACAGTTTTTACTGTTGCAGCTACCCCCTGCTCACACGCTGCATCCATATGCAGATATGTCCACATGTGAGTCCATTTGAAAGAGGAGCCTGCAGACGTGGTGTAATGCACACGTGTTCTTTCCTTAAATCTGGGTAGTGGTAGGCAGGATTTACTTTGTGATTCAATCCGCATTTGTTGTAGAAAGAAATATAGCTATTTGGGTAAAGTATCGTCTCTCCTGGTAGATGATTCCAGTTTGCTGGCCTGTCCATCCACCTGGCATCACAGGTGATTCCTGAGGTAGGTGTTGGGCTCTATGGAAAAAAGAAGCCTTTACTCTACAGGACTGACTTATTTACCCTGGAAAATGGGACAAGTGTTTTGTGAGAAGCCATTCATGGAGGATGCATAATTCCCCAGGAAGGGGACTGAGGTAACTCCCGTTTATTGTCACTCCCTGAACCAGTCCCCAAGGCTCATTGTCCAGGGAAATCATGCTAAAATTTATGGACCAATTACAAACAGTCCACGTGTGTCTTACATATGAAGTGTCTACAGATACGTTTCCCAGGGCCTTTAAAATAAACATTTCCTCATTAAGGAAACTTTACAACAAAAGAGAAGATAAGTATTGTCTGCTGCCTCGTGTTAGAATCTATACATTTACTGCTCCCCTAGCACTCTGGCTCCCATCATGTGCATTTCCTGATGATTCTCTTTAGGCTGCCCTGTGCCCAGATTCCTGCCTGTGTGACACAGTCTTTGGCCAGCCTGCCTGTCTATCCACTCAGCCCAGATTGGAGTTGGCTAGGATGCATGCTCACCCCAGGCCCGAGAGCGCCCAGAACTGTCCACGTGGAGCGATGCCTGGGCCTGCCTTCTGGCTCACCCGTGGGATGGGCACCAGGTACTGGCCATAAGTGGCTTTGATAGGCTTTCAGTCCTTGGCCCTTCCATGTAGTCAGGCAGATTCACAGGTAGGCAGAAAACCTGACAGCTCACAGCAGCTACTGGATGTTCTGCATTGCTCTCATCTTTGATGTATTTGTACAGTCATTCCTGGGTCCCAAAAGCCCTGAGTAGGAGATGGTATTTTGTACTCTGAGATGTGTCTTTATAAAGCCATGTCACTGAAGGCCCTATGTCCTAAGAATCAAACCCGCTGGGCCCACCTAGGCCAAGGGCAGCCTGAAATGAGGAGGGCTGGCTGGCATCATGGGGGTGCTATGAGGGGGTGCTTTCCAAGGGCTGTGGGACTGGGGTGGACAGGGACTCACTTAGGGCTTTAGGAGAACTGCTCCGGGTGGGGAGAATGTTTGGGCCAGTTTCCAGGTCACCAGTCTGCATCTCTGGATTGTAGCTGGAGCAGATGACCACTGTGGAAGGGCCAGTGAATAACCAGAAGAGATGGGTCAGATAGTTCCCTCTGTCCTTACCGTTCAGACCTAGCCCAATTCTCCCCAGCTGCCCCCAGGTTCTCCCGGAGCCTTTTTCCCTCCCCCTCTCCGGGGGGGGGGGGGAGGGCAACAACTCCTGTGATGTGTGTGGTTGTTTCTGGTTGTTCACTCCCAACACAGTCATGGAGACTCCTTTTCATGCTGCTGGGTTTAATTGTCTTGTTGGGATAAAGCAATGTTTGCACAGCTAAAGTGGGGCCGGGCTGGACGGGAGCAGTCCCTGATGGCTGCAGAGCCATCTGGCCTGGCTTGGCTTGGCTCTGCGTGCCGCTCGCCCGGCGGCTGGGCTCGCTCCCGCTCCCGTCCCCTGCCCTCGCTCCAAGCCGCGCCACTGGGCTCGGCGGCCGCCTCCTCGCACGGCTGGAATGCCTAATCACCATGGTGAGAAACGGACACCGCGGCCGTCCTCCCTCCTCGCCTCGCGCCCTCCCTCACATCAATTGTCATGCAGAAGTGATCCGGGCTGCCGCGTCCTCGCGGCCGCCAGCCAGCCCCTCGCCGCTCCGGCAGAAGGGTGGCTGGTAATTGATCGTTTGGGGGAGGGGGCGCGGAGAGGCGCGAGGACTGGCCGGGGCGAG
Organism: Lemur catta; assembly: GCF_020740605.2. Taxonomy (NCBI): domain Eukaryota; kingdom Metazoa; phylum Chordata; class Mammalia; order Primates; family Lemuridae; genus Lemur; species Lemur catta. The sequence goes on along the minus strand of NC_059130.1, from coordinate 93,699,986 downwards.
GCCAGACAACCGAGTGGGCACCGTTTGCTCGCTGGCAAAGGACACCCCCCCCAGCCTCCGCCACTGAGGTGGCTCACAAGCGGTCTCAGAAATGTCGGGGCCCTCGCCGTCGCGTGGCCGGACTTGGAGGCTGCGGAGAACTCCGCGCGCTGCCCCGAGGCCCGGGAGAGCCGCGCAGCCGCCGCCCCGCCCGCGGCCCGCACCCGAGCCCGCCGCGCCCCCGCCCCGCCCCGCCTCGCCCTTCTCGTCCCTGCGCCCCCAAGTCGCACTAAGAGCCCAGCCCCGGTCGGTTTCCTGTACGTCGTCAGAGCAAAGAGAGAGTGTGGGGACGGGGGTGAGGGGCGCAAGGATGGAGTGCGGTGGGCACGCCCACGGGATGTCGGGGAGGGGGCTGGGTGGGGGGGGTGCGTGGGGGATGAGGGAGGGGGCCGGGCGTGGGAGTGGTCGCTGCGCGGGGAGGGCGCGTGGGCGCGGGGGAGGGGCGCGGGGGGAGGCGGAGGGGCGAGGGGTGCGGGTGCGGGTGTGGGAGGACAGACGTGTGCACAGGCGCATGTGGACCTGGCTTTTCCCTCGGTACCCCGGGACTGTGAGGTTTCTCCTTTCGGTTGCAAATGCTTTTCCCGTCCTGCTTTTCACATCTGTAAAATGTTCCGGGCAGTGTTTCCCAAGTGCAGGGCTGGTCGATCGGCGGGATTGCTGGTATTCGGGCGAGGCGAGTCGCGGTCGCCTCGGACGGTCAGAGGCTCGCAGCCAGCACAGCGGGGCTCGTTAAAGTCCGGGCGATTTCTGGAACTCTTCCCACGGGAAGTTTTCCGGGGCTGCCTTCCGGTCAGTGGCCCCAGGTTGATTATTTGGTGGCCCTTTTTTGTTTGAAGACAAAACAAAAAAACACACATTGTGTCCAAATAACAGAAGTTGCTCTCCCTCCCCACCCCTTTTCCTCATTAAGCAGGGAAGAGGAAACTGAAAAATAGAATTATATTTTTATATTGGTGTTTCTCATTTTTAACCCTTATTAACTACATCCATCTGGTTCATAAATAGTAGCACACGTTGAAATCTGTTCTTCTCAAATACGCAGGATTTGGAGTGACAATACATTTAACAGAGTTATATTTTTATAATTTTTTTTTATTTTTAACTCTTATTAACCACGTCCATCTGATTAATAAAGATCAGAGCGCACGTTGGGATGTACTTTTTATAAATCCTTGAGATTTGGAGTGATGGTCCATTTCATTGTAAAATCCACAGGATCTTAACACCAAAATAACAATAATTTTTGGACTTGAACGTTGTCTTCCAACAGTTTGACAGCATTTCCCAGCGCCATTTTACCCCTTAGAGATGAACTGCAGACTTAGGATAATATGTTGCTATACAGCAGCTAAAATACTTTAAAATTTTTTTAAAGTATCACTTAAAATTGTGGCCTTTGTGGTTGAATAGAATGTGTTTTTATCGTTTGTAACCTCAAAGTGTGTGCTACAGGGTGGGAATTTGTAAATATCTCTTTCTTTGGGGCAAGGAGGAGAATTTTCTGCAAAAGAACTTTCTCTCTTATGCCTTTTCCAGGAAGAGATCCTGTGTCAGGACTATGGGTTCGGCCTGGAGAAGTGACAGGCTGTGGTATGAATCAGTACACCTGGTAGATGCTATGGAAAGAGGAGGAGTCCATCCCCTTCTAGCCTTACCCAATGGATTGGACTTTTCTATTATTTTAATCACATATATTAATATATTTTAATCTCATCAATTAATTTAAGTGTTAAAAAAATTTTTTTCTTACCGTGGTGCCAGTGACATTGAAAGGTTCAGTGTTAGTTGAGTATTGAATATATTGATGGTGGTGGTCATAATCCAGTTTTTACTTTAAGTTTTCATCAATTTGCCCCTCTTAAGCATTACACTAAACAGTATTCATAAGACTGTGCTATCCCAAAGATGTAGAGGTTTGAGGAAAGAAAGGAAGAATTTACTTAGGCTTTGAGGTTTGATAATGACAAAGGTAGGGAGGGAGTTTTTCAAGAGATACATGAAATCACCTTTCTCAAATATAGGCTTATTTTGTTATTTACTTGAAGTGCTAAAAAATCATTCATAACTATAAAAATTTTTTAAAAAATAATTTAAAATTTGCACTTTTCTCCTAATCCTCTAGAAACCTGAAATTGGAGTGTATCCCCCTCCCAAATGTTTTCCTGCAGCGTTACATCCCCTACCATGGAGTCTACAAATATGGATCTGCTTTTGGTGTGTATTTTAGAAATAACTTTCTATCCAGACCCTGGTTTAAGCTGGAAACAGTCAAGTGTTTTGTAGACACGTAAAGCCATCTGGCAATTCAGATATTTGACTGACAGTTTTCTCTGTGGAATGCATTCTGATTGAAGATGACCTAGAGGAAATGAAAGTTGTATTTTTGGCGGGAGACATGGTAATGTGTCCAGTGCGTTCTGTTTAGCAGATCCAGAGCTTTAGGAAAGTCTAGAGCTACGAGAGTGAAGAAGGAACCTTTTGGTACAGTCTCATGAGAAATCAGGCCCAGTAAGCCTGAGTGTGACTCACCAGATGAGAGTTGTCTTTTTCCACTGAAATTCATTTGCAGGCTGAGACTTATGGCTTTACATCCATCTTAGAGCAGCAGAGACAGACAGAAGGCTGTAGGGAGGGGGCAAGGGCCAACCCTGGAGAGACCTTCACTTTATTTTCAGGTATATGATTCCCATTTAGGTGCCAGCTAATCCTATATTGCTCTGATTTGACCTTGTTTTTTGGGGTTTGATTTAAACCAAGTCAGAGTGGCCTAGCATAATAATTACCCATTAGAGGAATAAAAGCTATGTTTGCTCCTTTGAGCCTTAGCCTGAAGGTGTTTCAGATCAAAGGTGGGGAGGCAATGTAACATGGTAGCTATGAGTTCAGCCCCTGGAGTTAAATCCTGACCCCTTAGCTTACTTGCTCTGTGACTCTGGGCAAGTTACTTAAACTCTCTGAGCCTCAGTATTCTCACCTGTGAAATGGGAATTACACAAACTCAAAGGGTTGTCATGAGGGACTGAATGAGACTAAATACACGGATAATGCTTAGAATGGTTCCTCACACATACTAAGTGCTCAGTACATAATGACTATTATTATTTCAAGGACAATCTGGTGGTATAATCTTCCTTGTTAGAAGCACTGGGGTAGCCAAACACGGGGTCATTAACAGCTAGTGATGTATGTAGGATCCTTTCATGCACTCATGCCTTATGGCAATGTGGAAAGAGGGAGGGAAGAAGGCTCAAGAGCCCTTTTCTGTGATGGCCAGCTGCTTCACCTCCCTTCATTATTATCCATCCACCAGGATTAGCCCTGGTGTCCTTCTGACCTCTTCCTCCCTTCGCTTTATTTAGAAGCCAGGTAATATTCGAGTTAGAGAAACTGAGTCTCTGGGTCAGATCAGGACTTGACTAGGGTGAGATATCTAAGTGGTGGCCCAGGTTAGAGAATCCAAATTTTATGATATTTTCATATTCTGGAATTTCGTATTATTGGATATTATTTGAAACAAATGGGTTATTAGAATTTGTGTATGATAGAGATTTGGACTATATATAACCAAATGTGCTGTAATGGTGTTTGACTAGAATTAGAATTTAAAGTCCCAGAGTTTCTAGTCTGCCCTTGGATTTTAAGTTATACAGACACTTTTACCCTCTTGCCTATGTGAGACAAATCTGTGAGCCTTCCCCCATCTGTGTGTGTCACAGTCCCACAGCATGATGGATTGTCTCTGCTTGGGGGAGGCTTAGGACGGGGCTTGAAGGGGCCTTGTAGGTCAGGAGAGAAATACAGCAGCCGGACTGAGATGCGGGGGCTGCCGGGGAGGGATTAGCAGGGGGAAGGGAGGGCAGGGTTGGGCGGGGACAGGCCTCTCACATAGTGTCTTGTGTGCATTCTCCTAGGAGTAAAAGAGGGCTGTCCATTACCCTGAGCGCACAAATAAACTCAGTGTTTTTCTCTTTGTAGAAAGAAAGCCCCATGGGGCTTGGGAATACCAGAGAATGACTCTGCATGTCAGTGGGAGAGGTGGGGAGTGGGAGGATGGGAGTGGGAAAGACTGACCCTCTGCCTGAGGACCTTGGATTTGAGTCTTTTATTTAAACAGAGCAGCTCATATTTGAAAAGTCTCATGTTCACATATGTATGAGGCAGAATGGCCACTGGAGGCCAGTGGTCTGATACTTCAATTCCTACCAGCTCTTCCATGGCTCCATTCAAGGGAGGGGGGCTCAACTCACCGTTGGGGGCAAAATGTCTCTGCAGATCTCGGAGCACCCACTTCTGCTGTCTCCCTCTCCCCGGTCCTTCCCACATACAGTCACGAAGGCATATGGGAGGTAGGAAAGAGATGTTGAACATTCTTAATTTTTGGTTTTTTAAGAAGGGGGAAAGTCTGGGTTTTAGGCCCAAATGCAAAAATCATAGTTAAGAAGGAATTCTACGAAAGGAAAGAGTGGCATCTAAGATGTAGCTGGAGAGGTAGAGGCAGCAGCGCATTCGAGGGTAAGGAACCAGCAGGACTGCAGTTAGGGCCTAGGCTTCAGCTTCCTTCCTGAGCAGTAAAATTAAAAAAAAAAAAATCCTTAGAACAACAAAAGTCTGGACGCATGGGCTTCCTTCCTGACAGGCCAACCTGGTGGGGCTTCATTCAGACTGAGCAGCAGTCAAGGCTGATTTACGGGGAAAAGGACCCAGACCAGACGTGGGCTTAACCCTTTCCTAACCACAGGGATGCTTCATTGCAAATGCTGCCTCCTTCTTCTAACTTCCCAGAATGGTGTGAGTAGCTTTTTATTGTCATTTTCTCTTTATTTGAAGAGAGTACCTGCTGCTAAAGTGCCTAGTACCCTCTTCGTGAATGAGTCTGTGAGAAGTTGAGTGACTTGTAAGAGACCTAACCATCACATCTGTGACAGAGCTGGCATTGTGGCTCATGGCCAGAATAGCTCAGGCTCTTGGTGACGTTATATTGACTTTGGAGCAGTGCATCCCTCTTTGACAATGGGAAATACCTCCCAGAATCTGTATTGGGAGGATCCTTTGAGCCCCAGTTTTACCTCTGTAAGATACTTAGGTGTTTCTTGGTGGCAATGGATAAAACTATGGCAGAGTACGTAAGATGTGGTTCAGTTGCTATCATTGGTAGAGTGTGATGCATTCATGAATTCATTTAATCATCAGCTGTATTTACTGAGTACCTATCGTTCTAGGCACCATACAAGGATAGAATGTTGAGCAAGATAGATTGTACTCCCTGCCTTACTGGAGCTTAAAGTTTAGTTAGGAATTGGAGGATGCTATGAAAAGTGCTATAATAGGGGAAATAGAAAATGCCATGAGACTTAGAAGTAGAAGCATCTAATCTCATCTAAGAGTCAGGGATAGCTTTGTGGAGCAAGTGACCTTTAAGCTGATATTGAAAATCAAGAAGAAGTTATTTATTCAAAGAAGCTAGGCGTGGCAGTTTGCCTTTTTGGACAAAGTATACCATCTGAGAGTGGAAGAAAGAACCCCAAAGCTGCCAAGGATTGCTCACTATAAAGTGAAAATAGAATTTCTCCCTGCCAGAGCCTGGGACCTGACCTCGGATCTCTGTAGCACTTCATTCTGTAACTAGACATTCTCGAGAATGTCTATTCGGTGCTTATGTGGTTCTGAGGACCAACATCATATAGGGCCGTGCTTTTAAAGTAACTTTCTAAAGATGTCACTATAAAATACTTTCTGATGACATATGGTATCTTAACTACCAGAAAACCCATGAGCACCCAAAACCATGCTTGGCACAGAGGAGACATTCAGGAAATATTATTTGTCGAATGTAGGAGGGCCACTGCCCTGCTGTTTAGTGAGGCAGATAAAGGGTCCTTGTCTTTTTACTAAAGTTCACGTTCAGCTCTATATTTTGCCCTATACAGTGACGTGATGGGTCTCAGAACCTAGACTGCTTTCTTGGCCGTTAAAATAAGCCACATAGCACCCAGGATTCTTGGCAGGGTTTCTTGGCAAAGTTTCCTATGGGAGGTGCACTGCTCAGGCTTGACTTTCATGAGGGAGGTTAGGCATATAGTGCCAAGAGTATTGAAGAAGGAAAACAAGAGGGCAAAGCAAACCGTCGGTCCAGCCTGGCACACGTCAGCACACTGAAAACAGTTCCTCCCAGCCAGGGCCACTCTGCTCCACCGTCCCCACTGTGGTTTCCTTCCCTAGCCCCTTATCTTCGTCATCTCTCCACGGCCACGAGCATTTCCTGAGCTCCTATGTGTACAGCGCTGTGCTCAATGCTGCTTGCAGGGGAATCGAAGAGTAGGAGATAATACTTCCTCTTCTGGAGAGCCTTATGGTTAAGGTGAGTAGTTAAGATGTATATATGAAAAAGAAATGATAACATAAAATAACAGACAGTGAGGGCTCTAGGATTTCAAGAGAGGAAGTCATCCCCAAGGCTGGGTTTCCTAAAATGTAATCTGGGGGCTGCCTGCTTCAGGTCACTCATGGTGGTGTTGGTGGAGGATGGGGTGAAGAGTGTTATGTCTAATGCAGATTCCCAGGCCCACACTGGCCCTCCTAAGCAGAATCACAAGGAATGCGGCTTAGAAAACTGTGTATTTAGCAAGCAGCCTCCCCCGCCTTCTTCAGATTAGCAATCACTCATCTAGGGTGAGAGTATCAGAGAGAAGTTTTCACAGAGGAGTTTGGCCTTGAAGGAAGGGGAGTTGGGACTAGGGGTGTGGAGAAGCAGAGAGTAGAATTCCGCCGGAGCAGTGAGAGGGAAGACACGGTGCCAGCTCACAGACAATTCTTTCCTCATCCAGTCTCCTGTTGTGGGGGGGAGTCTGTCCAACTGCTTCTTCCTCCTCTGCCTTTGCTCCTTCTCGGGCTATTTGCCTTTTCCCTTCTTATTGCTCCTCAGCTGACCGTATGCGCTCAGACGTCCCCTTCTTGGTGCCATATTGTAATTATGGGGTGGCCCAGCAGAGGGGCTGGAGGTGCTTAGCCAGATGTGAGGGAGGCCAGTGTGCACTTCGGTGCTCCTTGGGCTGCAGCCAGCCTGTCTTCTCACTGCTGTTACACTGCTGAGAAGGGGCTGGAGAGGGTTTTGGGGTTGGTTTTTTTGTTTTGTTTTGTTTTTTGGCAGCCTCCTCTCTCCTCTTCCCCAGCCCTTAAGCTTTCAAATGCTCATTTGTAAAGAAGGAAGGGTTGGAGGGTTAGAGGAATCTCTCAGTGGCTGAATTAGTCACCAGCACCTACACACTAGCTTTCTGCTTTAAGCTTTAACCTTTCGGGGGGCAGGTGCCAGCCAGTGGGGGTTTGATGCACTGCAAATAGGGGCTTGCTCTGAGGTTCAGGTGGCTTCAGATACCTGGGCAGGAGGGGATGCTCTCACCAACCTTGCTTCCTAGAGTCAGGGGTGGTATTCCCCCCCCCACATAATTCCCCTTTTAAAAACACTCATCACATTATATTGTAATTATTGGCTTAATTGTCCCTCTCCCATGGGCCCATGTCTGTCTCCTGTGTGACTTTATCTAGTGTGTCTCTTTGCGTAGTGCCTGGCTCAATAAATATTTGTCGTGAGAGTAAATGATCCCTGGCTCCCTGTTTCTCTGCGGAGTCCTGCTGAGAGTCGCCAACTGGCTCTGCCCACTCCCACAAAGTCCCAAGGACGACATGGGATCCACCACAGGGCCGGGCACCACCTGGCACGCAAATAGGAAATGATGACTAGAAGTAGAAGAACAGTTCAGTGACAGGGCAAGAGCACAGAGTCGGAAGCTCTGGGCCTGTCACTTACTAGCTGTGTGACTCTGGGTAAGTCACTTTGTTTCTCTGAGCCCCAGCTCCTCATATATAAAATGAGAGGTGGCAAATAATCCTTGCCCCACCTTACACGGTTGCTGAGTCAGGAAAGATAACACAGATATGTTTTGTAATCTAAAAGTAATCATATAAATGCCTCCCCCATACGCAATATCTGTCTATCCCCTTCCAAGAACATCTGTGTAAGGAACAGAATGGTCTTAGAGCTGTGGTCCCCAGCCCCTGGGCCACAGACCAGTACCAGTCTGTGGCCTGTTAGGAACTCAGCTGCACGGCAGAAAGTGAGTGGCAGGCGAGTGAGCAAAGCTTCATCTGTATTTACAGCCACTCCCTGTCACTCGCATCACCACATAAGCTCCGCCTCCTGTCAGCTCAGTGGTGGCATTAGATTCTCATAGGAGCGCAAACCCTACTGTAAACCGCATGCAAGGGATCTAGGTTGTACGCTCCTTATGAGAATCTAATGCCTCATGGTCTGAGGTGGAGCTGAGGCAGTGATGCTAGCACTGGGGAGCAGCTGCAAATACAGATTATCATTAGCAGGGAGGTTCGACCGCACAATAAATGTAAGGCGATTGAATCATCCTGAAACCATCGTCCCCCACCCCCCATCCTTGAAAAAATCATCCTCTGTGAAACCGGTCCCTGGTGCCAAACAGGTTAGGGACCTCTGTCTTAGAGGGCTAAAATAGTTTATGAAATATCTGAGTGTTCTACCTAGAAGGAGCCCTCTTACATGCTGTTCCATCCTTGAGGCTGGGCTACAGAGGAGTCTGCATTCCCTGAGACTGGCTACATTATTTTCCTAGGTGGTTTGGGACAAAAATTACCCAACTTTTGTACACTTTTTGTGAATGTACATTGGCAGGCCATTTCCTATACAGATCTATGACATCTCAGCTGAAATTTTATTTTGCCAGATCACCACCGAAAGGAATTTACTCTTTGCCTTGCTTCTCAGCAAAGTCCAGAGCACCTTTATCTTCCCGTTTCCAGGACCAGTGACTCTGTTCCTGTTTCGTGGAGGGAGACGATCTGGCTAAGAGGCATAGTACCTTGGCCCAAGGGATGTTAGGCAGAATCAGAGGAAGGGCTCTCTGCTCCCTAGAGACCTTTCTTAGGCTGCAAGAATAGCCATGCTCTAGGGCCAGGATGACAAGGTAAAGGGGGCGATGTCAGATTGGGAAGGGCTTGCCCCTTAAGTGAGACCTTTACAAGTCAGAGCTGGGCCAGGAGGATTGGAAAGAGCAAGCATTCGAAGACAGGCTTTACTTGTGCGGTAAACTTCATTGTGTGATTATTTAATAGACCATTAACAAGCAGATTCATTAACAAGATCTTAATTAACAAGTTCCAGGGTTATTCCTCCAACTTCCCCGGGGACCTGTTCTCCTATTTAGTCCCAGAGACTTCCTATCCTCCTTAAACTAACCATACCAGATGCATTTAAATTCAGTCTTTTTATTGCAAGTGAAATGACTGCAGGCAAAGACAGGAACATAGTACTACTCCTGATGATAATAGCTAACAGAGTCTGTGTCTGTGTGTCAGGCACTGTTTTGAGTGCTTTACAGGTAATAATTTATTTAATCCTCATAAAATCCCTATGAGATAGGTGTTGTTTATCTCCACTGTACAGATGAGGAAACTGAGGCACAGAGTGTTTAAGCAATGTGCTCGTTGTCACACAAGCGAGAAGTAGCAGAGATGAGATTCAAACCCAGGCAGTCTGACTCCAGAGTCAATGGAAAGGAAGAAAACATCAGGAGGGGGAGGCCTGTGGGTCAGATTCATGAGATAATAAGAATAATACTTGTGTCTGTTCGCTGCGTGTCAGACACTGTTCTAAGCACTTTGTGTGTGTATGTCAGGCTGTGTCCATACTTGAAGAAATCACAGGAGTCTTTTGTAGTGTGGCAGCCCTTCGCCCACTCACAAGCCTTTGTCACCCTCACTGCACTATGAGTTCCTTGAGATAGGGACTATGTTGTGTTCATCCCTGTTCCCAGTACCCAGTGCATTGCCTGGAACTTACTAGTTATGATCTAAAAACAGCAAAGTTTGTCAAATGAATCCTTTGATGGGATGGGGGAAGATGATTTGGTGTCTGCTGACTCCTAATGCTCTTTGTGGTGCAGTGCCTGCCTCTGGGGTACTTGAACACTTGACAGATACAGTAGTTTAAGAAGCACTAACTCTGTGGGACAGGGCAAACACACCTGTTCTTTCTGTGCCTCGGTTTCCTCAGGGTAAAGTGGGGCGAACACTAGTACCAATCTTTTAGGGCTGTTATAAGGATTTATTGAGTTCATATAAAATACAAATAAAGCCTAGGAACAGTGCCTGGCACAAAATAAGCCCTTCAATAAATGTTAGCTATTATTAATATTACAAGGGTTTGGGCACAGATCTGAAGTCTCTTGAACCAAGTGGGTGAGCCAAGTTGGGGGAACCCAGCACTTGGTTACAGTACAGGGATAGTGACTCTGGCAAGCCCTGGTCTCTTAAAGGCTTATGCAGTTGTGACAGGTCTTTCTGTAGCTGAAAAAAATTCCCACTTGATATTAAGAAGCTGGTACCTATAGTGTTGTCTTTCCTTCTTGGCTCCAGTTATATGGAGGCTGGAGCAAGGATGACTTTAACATTCACCCAATGACTCCCTTTTTTAACTACCCTAAAATGCATAGAGTAGAAATAACTAGAATTCTACACTACTGGGGAAAGACAGTAAGTCTTAAGGACTTTTTCTGGAGTAAAGACCTTGATTAGTCTGTTCTTTACCTCTGCCTTGTGAGCTACTCCATGGCAAGCTGACTCTTATCAGCTGTTTGGGGAGAAGATAAGGAAGGGACAGAATGCCTAGAATCATTGGGAGATTTGAGCTAAGAAGGAACTGTTGCAGCCTGCTTTATTTTTTTTCTTTTCTAATTACTGACATAAAACTTAAGACTGTCTTTTCCCTTTTCCTAAGGGGAAAAAAATGCTTTTGCTCTGTTTATATCTCATCACATTTGTACATTCTACGAATGCTCTTCTCCTAAATCTCAGTGTGAAGACTTGCAGGAGCACCTGTTCACATGGCTGGCTGCATTTGCACCCCTCCGGCATCCACCCCCGCCCCATCATCTTTAGTTAATGCTAGACACTCAAAAACCCCCAAACTGGCCTCTGTCGTCCTGACTTTGCATCCTTGTGTTCTTTCTAAGTAGCTTGGCCATAATATCACTTTCTTTAGCAGCATTCTAACTTCTAAGAGGCTTAATAGGCAAGGAGATTGTGGGGTCTTTGACTTTCTCTGAGCCTTAGCCCTAAGTGGTTTATTCTATTAAGCTGATTCTTGGTGGTGGATAGAGCTTTGCTGGATAAGAAGTTGGGGTGGGGGGAAAGTTCCAGTTGGAGGATTAGGATACTTTTACTCCCCCTTCCACTGCACACCACCCTCCAACCAGTCCTGCTCTGTGATTCTGGTTTTAGAGAGTGAAGGGAGTGGTGATGAGACTGAGGGGAGAGCTCTCGTAGAGGACTTGAGATGTTGTCCTTGTCCCTGAGCTGCCCTTTGCCGTCTCACCTGTACCCATCCTGCCCATCTGTCCCTACTCTGCAGTCTGCCACCTTTGGATTTTTCCTTTCTTTCCTTCCATCTCTACTTTGGCCTCCTCCTCAACACTGGCTGCAAAGAAAAAAAAAAAGGAGTAATGAATAAAAATTATGAACTATTGATCCAAAGCGAGGAATCCTATTTGGGGAGGGCATGTAGAAAAAAATAACAGATAGGATTTTAACAAAGGAAACAACGCAGAAATCTTCTAGACGTTTTATTCTAGAGTTATGCCAAGATGAATTTGTTCCTTCTAATGTTTTGACCCAGATTAAGGATTTTCAGGTTTCTCTGTTATCGTTCTCTCTTGGTTCAGGAGGACCAGCAGAGCAGGGGAAGAGTGTCCTTTTCGTTCAGTCATGCTGAGCTTCAGAGACACTGTAAGGGAAATTTGTGAGCAGGAAAAACGGGGTAGTTAGAGAAGTGAGGGAAGGGAATCAAGAGTGTAAGTGTAGGAAAAAAATAGTACAGGACTGTCTTCACAGGGAAGGTGGGAAGAAAACCAAAAGAGACCAGAGAGCTAAAAAGAAGGAAAGAAAACTTAAAGATAGAGGTGGGGAGAAGATGGAAAATTTGAAGCACTTCAAGGAATTCAGCATCATTTTTTGATGATATACAACAGTTGATTAAAGTCTGGGGAAACCGGGCCCTGTACATGTAGCTGGTAGGGGCATAAAGCAATAGAGAGTGTCTCTGGAGGGCCATTTGGCAATAATTATGTACAAAGAAATATAAATAGCAATGTCCTTTGATGGGATTCAACTATAGAAATTTATCCTGCATATATTTATTTGGTCAAGTACTTAAGGATGTATGTTCTTTATAATATTGTTTATGTGAAAAGAACAGAAACAACCTAAATGTATGTTGGTAGGAGATTGGTAAAATAAATGATCATATATCCATGAAATAGAATACTACATGGTGGTTTTAAAACATCAGTTACGACCGTAAGTGCTCATATGTAAACCAAGGTAAAGAGAAAAAAGACTCCTTTGTATAAAAAAATGTACATACATGTATATGTCTATATGTGCATATAAAACTTTCATAAAAAACAGTTAATGGTAATCTTCTGTGGGAAGTATGACTAGGATAGAAAGAAGGAAGTAACACTTTTTCTTTTATGCTCTTCTTCAGTGTTTGAATAGTTATAAGAACATGTGCATATATAATTTTTATAATTTAAAAATCTAGTTTATGATTTCAAAAGGATAATTTGGAGATGCTGGAATAGAAAAGGAAACTAAGGAAATCTGAATAAAGTATGGACTTTAGTTAATAATATATCCATATTGGTTCATTAGTTGTGACAAATGTACCATATTAAAATAAGATGTTAATAATAGGGGAAGCTGGGTGTGGGGTATATGGGAACCCTTTGTACCATCTTTGCAATTTTTCTGTAAATCTAAAAACCATTCTAAAATAAAATTTGAAAAGATGAGGCGGAAGACTATATTACAGGAAAGGCCCATAACCTAGCATTTAATGATTGAATTTTAGAGAGATGAATTTATAAAATTGAATGATTCCTCAGGTTCTAAGACGATTACTACTTGGTTCTGTTTCTTCCAAATGGTCAAGTGAATGGAATTATAGTCACAATTGTTGGGAAAGTGTCGTATTTTTGCATGTGTATGTTTACAAAACTAGTTCTGTCTTCTCAACTAGTTTATAAAGGTGTTAACTGATGGTTATTTCAATTTCACCATCCAAAAAGCAGACTGGTCCGGGGGCTTATAGTGGAGGGAGTTTAAAAATGAAATGAGGCTGAATGTGGTAGCTCACACCTGAAATTTCAGCACTTTGGGAGGCTGAGGCAGGAGGATTGCTTGAGACCAGGAGTTTGAGACCAGCCTGAGCAACACAGTAAGTGAGATCCTGTCTCTACAAAAATTAGAAAAATTAGCCAGCATGGTAGCGTGCACCTGTAGTCCCAGCTACTCAAGAGGCTGAGGTGGGGGGATCACTTAAGCCCAGGACTTTGAGGCTGCAATGAGCTACATGACATCACTGCACTCTAGCTAGGGCAACAGAGCAAGACCCTGTCCCCCTAAAATAAATAAATACTAATACATAACTAAATAAGAAATGAGACTTGAAGATAGTCAAATGCATGCTCGTTTCCCCAAGTGAGCAAGATGGGGTGGACAGACAGCAGATGTGAGGGGTAAATGGAATCCCATTTAACCAGCTTTGTGGCCATTTCTATGAGAATTTTTCCTCTCACGTTGGTGCTACAGCCAAGCAGGAACAGGTCAGAAGACTACATCCCTCGCCATCTTCTGAGGGTCTCTTCCCTTCTCGTGCACCATCAGGGCTGGTGGTGGCCATTGGCCGAGTTCTTTGCAGGTTTGGGGTCTGGAGAACACAGACTTGCCATGGGCTCAGTATGATACGTGCTCATCTATCTTCCTGCCTCTGATAATAAGACACGGTTACAACCAAATATAAGAAATTTTCCCTTTGAATTAATTTGTATCCCTGCCAGAGGAAGGCACCTTGGTTTTACCTTCTCCACATAGTAGAGGGAGATCCCTGGGCTCTGCTCCCAGTTGGCCCTGGCACCCAGTTTGAGAGGAGGGTCCTCTGTAGTATTGGTTGCAACCGACTACTGCATCCTTCTTGGAATCCCCCTTACCCTGGCTTCTGAGACATTATACTCCTGTTGTTCTTCCCCTGCTTCTCCATCCCTGTTTTTGCTACCATAATACTCAGTGTTTCCCCACATCACAGCACTCATAATTTTTTCTTTATTGTGATAGAAGTGTGCACTGGGGAGAGGAACAGGATCTTGCCAGTTGTTAGAGGAATTTTTAAAAAACAACAATCAGCTAAAAGTTGGTCTACGGTCTACTTCTTCTTCTTCTTCTTCTTCTTTTTTTTTTTTTTTTGGAGACAGGGTCTTGCTATGTTGCCCAGGCTGGAGTGCAGTGGCTTGATCATACTGTAGCCTCAAACTCCTGGCCTCAAGCAATCCTCCTACCTCAGCCTCCTAGTAGCTGGGACTACAGGAGTGTGTCACCACGCCCAGCCTCTGATCTGCTTTTGAATATCATCCTGCACTGGCAATTTTAAATAATTTCAGTTAGAAAATATTTCTCCCTCCAGAAATCTTTTTGTTGATCTAAGTTTGATAAAATTGCTGTGGTTACTTTTGAGTTTTGATGTGTATGTAAGTTTCAAATTAGCACATATTAAAATTATTTGTTCTTTAATAAACATTGTTGTCTATAAGGAAAAGTTTGGAGACCTTCCAGTTATACTGTGGGCCCCTGACATCTGCAGACTGAGTTTGATTGGAGAGTAAGTACAGAACAGTTCAGAATTGGTTGTGCTCCCACAGGACACAGTTTATCTCCAACCCCTGTGACACACTGCCTATTCCTGCATTCACACAATAGATTCAAAATAAACAGTGAGAGCACATTAATTGTAAAGATGAAGAAAGAAAAATTGAGTTATTTCAATTCCGCCATTCTTTATAACCACTTGGAGTGCTTATTTGTGTTTAAATTTTAAAACAGTGGAATACACTGTGAACTGCAGGGTATAATATTTTTGTTTGACGTGTGCAAATTTTAGTTTGCCTAGCAAATAGTTTTACTAAATTTGAATATCTTTAAAAATAAAATGTATTCTTTTAAAATTGTTAATTGCTTATATTAAAACTAAAGAGTTAATCAAGAAAATAATTATGACTGATTATTACATGATTAGTTATTTGTCATTAAAAAAATGACCTGCTGTGTCAGATGTGCTCAGTACACACCTGGAAGTGACGTTTGAATTGAAATGTGAATGGGGAGCAGGGGACACCTCTGTAAGGGCTGGGGAATAGGGAGTCCTAGCCCATTTGAGGAGCAGAGAGGAGGCCTGAGGGCCCGGAAGGAGGGAATTTGGGGGGTTGTGGTAGGAGATGAGATGGAGAGTGGCCAGGCCTCCATCAATCTTCTAGGCTACAGAGGGTGGGATTTTATCCCAGGTGCAACAGGAAGCCACAGAGTGTTTTAAACAGGGAGAAGTACCACATTGTGATTTATCATTTAAAAAGATCACTTTGGCTGCCCTGTGACTAACCAGTTGAAGGAGGGAAAGTGTTGGTAACAGAAGACTTGTGAAAAGGCTGTTGCAGTAGTCACAGTGAGAAACGAGGAAGGAATAATGTCTTACACTTTTTGAAATTTCCATAGTTCCTTTCCTGCAATAGGCACTCAATAAATACTAAGTAAATACATTTATAAAACATGAAGTGCCTACAAAAAGCCCCCCAAAAGCCTGGGACAGAGCACATACTAGGCAACATGGTGTTAGTCCCTGAACACTGACTTTGGAGTTCAACAAAGTGGGCTTTAATTGCATTTCTGGCACTTCTTAGCTATGTTGCTTTGGGGCAGGTAATTTAAACTCTTTGAGCCTCAGGGTTTCCTTGTCGGCACAATAGAAATAAGATGGCCTACCTTTATGTTTTATTGACAAATTAAATGAGATAATGTATTTATAGCATGGTGTGTGATCCATGGTAGCCACTCATTAACAGTGACTGTGGGTAGCAGGACATGAGGATGCCTTGAGATCATGGTCAGTGAAACTTCAATGTGATTACAACCATGGGGAACAAGGCATCAGAGTTCCTTAGGATAGGACGAACACTTTGGACTTTTTCCGCATTTGAGATTCTGTCTTCTTTTTTTCTTTTCTTTTCTTTTCTTTTTTTTTTTTTTTTTTAAGACAGAGTCTCACTGTGTTGCCCGGCTAGAGTGCCATGGCATCAGCCTAGCTCACAGCAACCTCAAACTCCTGGGCTCAAGCAATCCTCCTGCCTCAGCCTCCTGAGTAGCTGGGACTATAGGCATGTGCCACCATCCCCGGCTAATTTTTTCTCTCTATATTTTTAGTTGTCCAGATAATTTCTTTCCATTTTTTTAGTAGAGACAGGGTCTCGCTCTTGCTCAGGCTGGTCTCAAACTCCTGAGCTCAAACAATCCACCTGCCTCGGCCTCCCAGAGTGCTAGGATTACAGGCGTGAGCCACCGCGCCTGGCCAAGATTCTGTCTTCTGAATCTAAATTTTTGCTGGTCTTTGACTAACTGGATTTTCAAGTCTAAAGAGGAAGAAATATAAGAAGAGAGCTTTGTACAGAGAAAGTTAGGGTTAGTCTTCTATCTCAGCTCAGCTCTTCCCCCTGATTTTAGGAGTCAAATCTCCTCTTCCTTCATTTCCAGGCTGAAACAGTAGCTTCCTAAGGTATATGCTTCCTTGATCACAAAGTAGCTACTCTGCGCGGAAGTTTCCAGTTTTCTCTGCAAAAGCTCCCTAGAGCATAGGGAGCTCTTGTCTTGTACCTAGTTAAATGCCTCGATTAAGGATGTAATCATAGTTGTTTGGCGCTGTAGATCATTTGACCCTCACCTGGAGCGGCCAGGCCTCTGGGGGCCCCAGCAATGACCATTCTGTGTCTGGGTGGAGACAGTGGGGCTGGGGACAGTTTCTGTCCTTAGTGGAGAGATAGCCACTTCTTTGGGGGTAATATATTTTTCTTTTTTCCTAAGTTTTCTTGCCAACATTGTGTGTGTGTGTGTGTGTGTGTGTGTGTGCAAAAGAGGGAGAATAAAAAGAAAGAAAAAGGCCCAACAGTGTACAGAAACTGTTAGCACAAAGGCCAGGGGAGGGACTTGCAGGGGAAGACAAGGAAGTGATTTTGCCTAGTTTAAATCCCACTTGAACTGTGTGGTTTCTGAATTCTGAACCTTTTGAGGTTCAAGTTGAGTGCACTCTTGACAAAACGTGATTTTCTGGTTCACATCAAAAAGGCTTTAAAAGACTTCGAAGTCTTTTCCTTGGGACATCAAACAGTCCTCAACAAAGCAGGGTGCTGATGAGATGCGTGCAAATGAACAGATTAAATTCTCCCGTGAGGATTAGATTCTCCTTAAGAAGCATGTGAAGTTGGAAACACGGGAGATGGGGCTATGCCAAAACATACTCACGCTCTTGGGACCCCAGAGCGCCCTCCCGCCTGTTTACCCTCAGTTCCTCCCTGGGCCTGGAGGCTGACCTTATTTGTCATGAGGTTCACAGAGAAGTACCCAGGGAATTAGAAACTGAAAACAAACTCTTCGGTATTCTCTGTCTTGCCTAAGGCAACAGTTATGTCCCCCAATAAAAGGTGTAAATTAACTTAGAAAAGATAGGTCATTC
Organism: Lemur catta; assembly: GCF_020740605.2. Classification (NCBI taxonomy): domain Eukaryota; kingdom Metazoa; phylum Chordata; class Mammalia; order Primates; family Lemuridae; genus Lemur; species Lemur catta. The sequence continues at coordinate 93,682,315 of NC_059130.1, read as the reverse complement.
CTTTGAAAAATTGTGAGCTGTTTGGGTGGCTTAGAGCACAATTTTGCTTATTGAACCAGCCTCAATCTTTAGAGAAGTAAGGACTTAGCTGACTATTGCCTTATGGCAAATGGAATAGCAGCAGCACACTTCACAATTGGTATAGCAAACCAACCAATGCAATAGAATTTGTGTTACCCAGTGAGCAACTAAAGTCGACCACATACACACAGCTGTGGATGGGTCAACTGCATGAGCATAGTTTCTGAGCCAAGCAGCTAAAATATTCATGATTAGCGTTAAGGAGGAGCAACTCTGATTGAGGCCACTCTCTTGTTAGAAACCATCATTAGCAATTAAAAAATATTTTTTAAAAAACTGTTCCCACCAGCAGCTTTTAAATAAATAATTGTCACTGCTATTGAACTTGTTTTATTTCCCTGTGTTTTTTCTTATCTTTCTTCCCCTTGCATAACTTACAACCCTGTAAATGCTCAGTAGCTGTTAATATGATTCTGTCAATACGTTTACCATGGTGACTTGGGCTGTATTTGGTGAGCATTTGAAGAAATCAGTCACTGGTTGGAGGGAGGAAAGACAAGCTGTCGATATCTAGGGAGAAATGCTAATAACCCTGGTGACAAATCATCTCTGGATTCTCCAAGGGTTAAGAAAAAGCACCTCTTAGACCTGGGAGCTCAGGGCTAAGGGATGGCTACTTGTTAGGAAGTGCAGAGATTAGCTGTCATGGCCCTGCAGTGTCCTTTTCATTGTCTCACTTTGAACCTCTCAAAACCGCAAATGGGTTTGGGAGACAAACAGGCTTGGATGTGAATCTGGATTCTCCTACTGTGACCTTGAGCAACCACTGAACCTTTGTTTTCTCATCTGTAAATTAAAAATTGTAATACCTAGCCTCATGAGGGGGTGGGAAAGGCCTCACACAAAGACACTACCCACTGCTTCTCAAACTCTTCTGGGAAAGTACACAAATAATAGAAGAAAATAAACTTCTGCCCTCTAGCATTGCAATAGTGTATAGACAGTAGAAAATATTTGGAAGTCTCTTATTATCTTAAATTTTCGTGAATTTTGGACTTTAGTTTTACTTCAAAATAATGTTTAACCATGCTTATCATTAAGTAAAATTGGTGCTCTGATATGATTCATTAATTCAGCAAGTATTTATTGAACACCTACTATATACCAGGCAATTCTAGGCACTAGGGATATGGCAGTGAATGAGACAAGTGAGGTCTGGGCCCCCGTGAGCTTACAGCTGCATAAGCCAGGGAACCTAGTGTCAGATGTTTCTTAGGTCCTCTGTGACCCATTTGAGGGGACAAAAATGCCTACACCAGGGAAGCCTGTGGAGAGCTTCCCAATGGCTATCTGCCATGATTTTTTAGTGGAGAAAGAGAATGAAACACCTACACAGACAAAATCATTAAGATTTGGGTATATATCCTTCCAGATTTCTTTTTATGAATAGATATAAAAGTGGATCAATGCATTTTTATATAAGTAGGATCATACCAAATGCTAGTTTGTGACTTTCATTTTCATTTATTTATTTTTTATAGATACTACTCCATGTCAATAAATCTTGCTCTATATCACCACTCTTAATAGCTACTTAGTATTCCATTGCAGGGATGTATCATATTTTATTTGACCAATCTCTGGTTGTCTAATTAGGATGTTTCTAGCCTCTCAGTATTAGAAACAACACTGCAGAGAACATCTTTGTAAATTTAACTTTGTCAAGTGTCTGATCATTTTCTTAGGCTATATTCCCCAAAGTAGAATTGTTGGATAAAAAGGTAGACATATTTAAATTTTTATGCCTATTGCCAGATTATCTGTTTCTTTATGCTCTTATCAATGAATTATGGTAAATCTTTTTAATCTTTGCCAGTTTAGTAGACAAAATGATATCTTGTTTATTTAATCTGCATTTCTTTAGTTACTAGTGAAGTTAAACATCTTTTAATGTTTATCTTCTTTTTTGAACTGTCTGTCCATGTCCTATATTTATGGGGTGTCCATCTTTCTCTTATTGATTTTAAGCGCTCTTTTTTATAGGAAAGATATTAATCCTTCTTAATCTGTAATATATCTTGCACATTTTTTCCAGTTTATTATGTGTCTTGGTATTTTAGGGTGGGAGAGATTTTTGTTGTTGTGTTATTTATTTTGCATATAGAGGTTTTTAAGTTTTTTTTTTTTTGAGATAATTCTTGCTCTGTCACCCCAGTTAGAGTGCAATGGTGTCATCATAGCTCACTGCAACCTCAAAGTCCTGGGCTCAAGCAATCCTCCTGCTTCAGCCTCCCCAGTATCTGGGACTATAGGTGTGTGCCATCATGCCCAGCTAATTTTTCTACTTTTTGCAGAGACAGGGTTTTGCTCTTGCCCAGGCTATAAGTTCTTAATTTTTAATGAGACATTTTATCATTCTTTTCTTTTTCTGACCTTTGCCTTATCCTTAGAAAGTTATAAGGCCACTCCTAATCAATACCTAAAGCTATTCAAATATGCAGTAGTTATCTCAAAGATGGTCTCCAATTTGGCAAAAGTCTAAATCCTAAGCTCTTGTGGATGTCCACTCACAGGGAAGCTGGGAGGCATCCAGACCTGAGAGGAAGTCCACAGGGCCCCAGGAAAATACACACAGACAAATTATTCAAATAAAATGTGATGAATGATATACTAGAAGTGTAGAGGATGCTGTAGAGGGAACAAAGGGGAAACCTAACTGATCCAGGACTCAGGATATGCATCCTGGAAGAATAGATGTTCAAGTTGAGATTTTAAGACCGAGTAGAAGTGAGCTAAGTGAAGAGTGGGGAAATATATTTCATGAAGGAAGATGGCAAATGCAAAGACCTGCAGTCTAGAACTGTAAGTTATGGTAGCCAGCAGCCAGATGTCTGTATATTTAAATTTAAATTAGTTAAAATTAAATAAAATTAAAATTTTATTTCCTCAGTCCCACTAGCCCAAGTACTGACTACCCTGCATGTGACTAGCGGCTGTTAAACTGGACAGTGGAGGTACAGAACTTTTTCATCATTGCAGAAAGTTCTACTGGGCAGTACTGTCCAGAAAGAGCTTGGTGTATTCAGGGAACTGAAAAGGGTTCACTCCAGCAGGTATGTGGCGTGCAAGGGTGGAGAGTGGCGAAAGATGAAGTGGACATGGCAAGGAATGGAGGGAGTTAATCAAAGCTGACCGTCATATTGGGCTGATGATTCTAGCCAGTTGCTCTTATAGAGGAAGTGGAAGGGAAATAAATTTAAAATGTAGTATATGACAACCCTACAGGTAGATTTTACCGATAATGCGGCTGAGACTCAGAGAGTTTAAGGCATTTGATTAGCATAGACCGAGTCAGTGGCAGAGCTGGGATTCCAAGCCAGACCTGTCTGATGCCAAAACCCTGTGCTCTTCCCCTTGTATCACTCCGATGGACTTCAGAAAGCTCTATCTAGTGGTCTCTTAGGTCAGGATGGAAGGAATTCCGATTTAGTTCAGAACAGCCTCCTTCTCAACTTGATCCCTTTTTCTGTTGAGGGAGCATTCATCATGGGTGAGCTTGGGACCTAAGCTGGAAGTACAAGAAAGCTTAGAGGTAGACTTTTCTTTGATGCCATGGGCCTCCTCTTCCATCTCAAGGAGAAATGCCTTCAGGTGCTCTAGAGACGTTGACATTAGCCAAATTCAAGGGCGAGTTCTACCCAGGTGCTGACCAAGGAGAGCAGCTGGCCTGAGGAATCCCACCTGAAGCCTGTCGGGGGCACTTCTAGGCATCAGAATGTATGATATGATTCATCCCCTGACCTAGAACCTATTGTGATGGCCACTTCCAAGATATTATCATTGGAAAGAAAGTGTTGATCTCTACTTAAGGGAGGAAATCCTTACTCTAGTGCAATCCATCTTGTCCAGCAATTGAGAGAAGAGTTATGTCAGCCTACCTCCCCAGCCCTAAACAGCCATAGAGACTGAGACTTTTAACTTGCTGTCATAGCTCCAGGCATTTTCTGAGCCAGTGGAAGTCATGCCTGGAAGGATATTAAAAAGAACATTGCCATGTGAATTCTGGATTAGTGCATTTTCCTAAGTCCAACATCTAGTATGTTCTAGGGTAAATATGTACCTTCACATTCTCTGAGCTGGCAGGAATGAATGAATAAATGGGAAGATGAAACGTATGGTCATTCAGAACAGAAATAATGAAGGATGTAAATCTAAGGAAGACGTAAAAGAGATGCAGTCAAGGTGACAGGTGGAAAGATTAACCTGGAGATGAGCCATATTCTGAGAAGAGTGAGAGAAGAGAACATTTGAAAATGATGAGGAGGAAGATGCCAGTGCCCTGTATGTTTAAAGCAGGAAGCAAGGTACTTTGTGGAGAACTGGGAGGAAAGGATGGAGTAGCAGCTGGAAATACAGTTTGTGAAGGTCTGTGATTTCTGTTGAATGTAAGAGGAGTCAGCAGCATTTCATCATTCATTCATTCATTCCACAAATGTACTGAGTACCTCCTATATTCCAGGAGCCATTAAGTCATAAGAATCCAATGTAAACAAGACCCAGCTTCTACCTTCAAGCAGCTCACATTCTTGTGGGGGACACAGATATGTAAACAGTCGAATACATTACACTGAGGTACATATTCTAAGAGGGATAAGTCATGATGTAGTTCACAAGAGTAGCACCCAACCTAGAATTAGGTCAGGAGACCCTTAAATACTGTTTTTATACTAATGAAGCCCAAAATTATAACTCCAACCATGGCCTTGTCCTCCAAACTCCACACTGGTGTACACAGTTAGTTGCCTACCTGATGTCTCCTGTTGGATATCTAAAAGTCATTTGAAGCATACTGTCTAAAAGAGTCCAAAGGAGATCTCTTGATTCTCTGTCCCTCTTTAAAAACAAAGAAAACCAAAAATAATTTTGCTTCTTCACTAGTTCACCCCATCTCAGATAATAGCACCACTGTTTACCCAGTTGCTCTGGCCAAAAAGTTAGGAACCATCCCTGTTTCCTCTCTTACCTTATAGCCAAGTACGCTCTTACTCCACCCTCACACCACGTGAAGGTGACACTTCTCAAATTGGTGGTGGTCTGAGCCACACTGAACCATTTGACAATTTTGAGATCTAGATTTTGAATCGTGAGGATCCAGACCAAATATCTCTGCTGCTAAGATCCTGTATGTCTAGCTGGCTTCTTAGACATTCACTCTTGGCTGTCATGCAGACCATGCCTACTCAATGAGACCACGCCCAGATTTGCCGTCTTCTCCCACCAAACCTCCATCTCCCCTTGTATTACCTGTTTTGGTTTATCATGCTAAGTTATTCAAACTAGAAACAGGATTCCTCCATTACCTCACCCCTCTTATCTAATCAATTTTCATGGCCTAAAAATTCCGCTTATTAAATACCTCCATCTGCCCCTACGTCTTTCTCCCTAGTTCATGCTTTCGTGCTGTCTTACAGAACTTTGCAGTAGGCCCCCAACATTCTCTGGCATTAGTGGCAACTCTCCTCCAATTCATTCCATATCCTGCTGACAAGGGTCTTTCCAACATGCAGCCTTGTCCATGTCTCTCTAATACTTCTCATTGCTGTCGCAAAAGATCCAAGGCTCTTCAGCCTCCCTTTCCAGGTTCTATTCTCACCATTCTTCTCTTAAGTCATCTAATCATACAAAATTAATTGCCGTTCCCCAACTACGCTCCGATCTCTCATACTTCTGTGAATTTGGGCACACCTATGATTCCCGTTTTCTGATATTGTCTGGACAAATTCTAAACAATCCTTTATGTTTCAATTTGTGTCTGTCTCCTATATGGAGCCTTCTCTGCTTTCTGACTTTTTTTATTTTCAACAAAAATAGCTTTTCATTTATAGGCACAGCTTGCAACTATAGTGGTTAATGTGCTTTTTGTTCTTTTTCCCAAGTACGTTAATTTTTTCTTTTACATTGTGAAATGTAACATACATACAGAAAAGTGCATAAGACATATGTACAGTTATAAAAATTATATGGTGAACACTCATGAAACCATATGCAGTGCAAGAAATAGAACATTTCCAGCATCCACGCAGCAACTTGTGTGCTTCCTGTTCAAAGCACACCCCTCCCTTATTGGGTCATCAGTATGTTGACTTTTATGATGATGATTTTCTCGCTTTTTAAAATAGTTTTATTGCCCATGTGTGCCTGCCTAAACAACATAGTTTAGTTTTGTATTTTTGGACATTTATATGAGACAATTCATACTTTTTTGTACTATTTGTGTCTCGTCACTAAGTATTTGGGGTTCATCCATATGATTGCATGTAGCTAAAGTTCATTCATTTTTACTGCTGTGAGGAAATTGTAGGAATATACTCTGATTCATATATCCATTCTAATGGTGATAAATATTTGGGTTACTTCCAATTTTTTGGTTCTTATGGAAAATGCTGCTATAAACATTTTTTATGTGTATCCTGGTGTACAGGGCAAAAGTTTCCTTAGGATAGAAACCCAGGAGTAAAATTGGTGGGTCCTGGGGAAACTGCTTCTCTGACTTTATCGGCTAACATCAAACTGTATTCCAAAGAGGTTCTATCTATTCATTCTACTTCCAGCAGCGTATAAGAATTTCTGTTGTTCCACATTCTCACCAATACTTGGTATTGTCAGACCTTTTAATTTTTGCCTTTTTTGTGGATATATAATGCCTTCTTCATTTAATTTTTGTCTACATTGCCCTGGTTACTGATAAGATAGAGCACCTTTCCATGTGTTTATTGGCCATTTAAATTTTCTCTTTCGTTAAATGCCTGTTCAGGGTTTTGCTCATTTTCTGTTGGGTTGTCTCTGCCCTGATTTCTTCACGTAGGCTTAGTATTTCTCCTATGCACCTTTGGGTATCTCCTACAAACGTATTCTAGCTATTCTAACTGATCTCTGTATCACCAATCTCAGATTCTTTTACAGCATCCTCTTCATAGCTACCCGCATTCTAAGACAAAACCTATTCTTGTAATTCCCATGCCTAGAAGCCTTCAGTGACTCCCCGTTGCCTCCCAAGACAGCACAGGGTGTGAGACCTTCCATCATCCGCCCTCTCTGATTTCCTGTCCGTCTCTTGCTGGTCTTCTCAGTCCCCTCCTCCTTCTTCTTTACTGTAACCTCCATCTCTACCAAACTACTTACAGTTCCTTAGATGCATAAAACTATTTTACCCCTGCCTTTGCCAGGATTGCCCTTTCTCTCTCCTTAATTTGGAGAATACCGACTCATCACTTGAAACTCGACTCAACGGTCAGCTCCTCTGTAAAACCTTTTCCAACTCTTCTTCTCATGCCTCATTAACCCCTCCATCATTTGTCCTTCTACTAAACTTAACACTAGTTTTAATTCTAGCAGAGCACCTGGTTACTCTATTGCATTTTCTGGTTAATATGCCTGCCTCTCCCATCAGACTGGACATAAGTCCTTTTAAGGCATGGGAAGCCCTTGAAGGTAGGGGAATTTCTTAATCGTCTTTTTGTTCTCATGGCCTAGCACTGTGTCTGGCACCGTGGTGGTAAATAGTAGAGACTGTAAATAGTAGAAATTGTTATTGTTATTACTGTTACCGAGGACACGTCTGTTTGCATTGTTAGACTGTAAATTCCTTGAGGAGCCTGGCACATGAGTGCTATGATGCCGTAACACTTGTCTAATGAATGAATAACTTAACAAAAACATCTGAAAGCAACAATTGCTTTAAAGCAATATTTGGAGTAGGAATATAGAAGCATGAGTGTTAAATGTGCAGAGAAACCTGGTTTACATCCATCTCATGAGGATAAAACTTTAGACTCAAACTAATTCAAAGCAAAATTTTTTAAGAACAAATGTAAAGTTTCACGCCATGGTTAAAAAAAATAAGATGTAAAAGTGGGAAGCGCCTAACTTGTCAGTTCCCATAGAAAAGAAGCTCAAATCTGTTCTATGATATTGTCCTTCATCTAAAAAAATCAAGTTTTTATAGTGAGTTATAATTTGGGTGTGAGTATGATTGGGAAAATGAAAATCTGAGGAACACAATGCTAGAAAGTTTATGCTTTGGTTAGCACCTATGTCTGCTGTCTGAAGAGCTTGTCACTATTCTGGTGAAATCTTGTAGATGGCCCAGCTAAGACTGTCTTTGCTCAAAGAGAGGGCCTGTTCCTTGGAGTAACCATTCTTAAACTGCTTTCAGTAAGACATAGTAGATGAAGTTCATGTGCATGACACTCTCTCAGAGACAAACCTGCAGGGATGTATATTTTCTAGTCCATGAGCTCTACCTCCACCTCTTTCTCTCCCCCTCAAGAGAGTATATCATAATGGAAGTGAGAAATAGTGACATTATTTATTACAGTAATAACCTTGATCTGCTCCAAGTTTTATTTTCTAAAAAGCAAATCATTTCTCTAAACTTCAATACTTTAATTATTAGTGGTAAGAAATCACTATGTTCCTCACAATTGAGAACCAAGATATGCAGAGCAGTATATTTTGTTTGTGGAAAAAAGAGAGGCTTTGGAGTCGCACCAGTGGTGATTCATATTGCAGTTCAGTCATTGCCCTGTGATCCTGAGCTAGTTGCTCAATATCTGTGATTGTCATCTGAAAAATGGGCTACCTATTTTCCAGATTGCTGTCAGGACAATAAGTAATTATGGAAAACACCTACCATAGTACCTGCCTCCCAGATATCTTTCAAATCTGCATACAAATGTCTGTTTCCCCTGCTATAGCCTTATTTTAAGCCCCTAGTGCCTATGTTCTGGATCACTCAGCAGCCTTCTAACCGGTCTTTTGCTTCCAATCTCGCTTGCCCAGTTTTGTTCAGAGCAAAGGATATTCTGCAAGGCTGATTTGAACTCTTAATAGGTGTGTGGCTGGTATGGCAATGAATGTGTAGCTGCCTTTTATTGAGTGCCTATCACATCACAGGGACTGGTTTAGCATTTTATGTGTTACCTCATTTAATCTGCACAATAAGACTTTGAAGTAAGTATCATCATTCACTTTTTAAAGACAGGAGTTTGGAGAGGTTGAATGACTTGTCCACGACCACTCTGCTGGGACGTGAAGAGTTCTGTGCGTGTCTGGGCCTGTCTGATTCCAAAGCCGATGCCCTGCACCTGCTTCTTGCAGCCTGTGCAGATGATCAGGGCCTGGCGCTGCTAATCCTATTACCAGCTCCCTTGATGCCGATTCTGGGCTTTCCACACAGTCTCCTAATTTGGCTTTGCACTCCACTTGGCTGCAAAGAAGAGGATGGTGGATGCAAGTATCTGATCCATCTGACGGTCACATTCCCTTTCATATATTAATAAACTGACACTCTAGTTTTATACTCAGATGTTTATTACGTAGTGGGCATGCATGAGCCTCCCTGGGTTCTCTAAACTCTGACAGGATTGTTTCTGGACCAGCAAGGCTGAGGGCCAGACTCTGGTCTTGCATAAATTTGACAAGGGAAGTAGCACCTGGCGTGAGCCTCTGGCAGCCAGCCTGCTGCTCCAAGGGAAATGCAAAGAAATTGAGTATTTTGCCCTTGCCCTCAAGATGCTTACAGTGTAATTAGGAATATCAGACATTTAAACAGAAGACCCACAATTCAAAATGCCAGATCACAGTACTTTCACATCATAAGCATTCTATGAATCATATGGGGTTTGAAGAGAATGTTTGATATGTGCTTGGCTTTTAAGTGGAAGCTCAGTAAATATTTTTTGAATGATTATTGAATGTTGGCTTCCCAAAGACCACTCTCATAGACAACTTCCAATCCGTAGCTCTACCTCTGTCCTCTCTGAGAAGCTGCAACTTGTAATACCCACCTACCCACTGGACAGCTCCTCCTCAATGGATCTCCCATTCACACCTCAAATTCAACATACCAAAATTGATTTTATTAACTCTCCATCTTTGGAGAGGCAGGATAACCTCAAAGTTAAGAGCCTGGAGTCTGGGATTTTGGTCTGAGTCACAGCTCTAGCTGAATGACCCACGGAAAGTCTCTTTACTGTTCTTTCTTTATGTCAGAGAATATAAGGCTGTTCTTAGGATTCCATGAGATAATGGATACAGAACATTCAACATAGTACCTGCACATAGTAATCATTCAGTGTTAGCTATTATCATCCATAATTTCCCCCAAACTTCCAATTTTTCTTATTTGGTATTGATACTATTAAACCCTTACCTTCACCCTATCTCTCCTAATTAGTTATCAAAAATTATATATTTATTATTTTTCATATCATATTTCATTCAGTATACACTTAGGCAACATCTACTGAATGCCAAACACATTGCTAAGCACTGAAGCCACAGAGATGATACTTATCAGTCTCTGTGTCTGTGGGAGCAGATACATATGTAGCTGCAGCCTTCAGTGATCCACAAAATGGAAATATACAAAGTGTGTTAAAAAGAGCCTGGAAGAGATTTCCCTTCCTCTTTTCAAAATAATGCTTTTGCTCAAGTCTGCATCACTTCATGCTGTAGATATTGAAGGATTTTTTTTCTTTTTATTGCTTTGAAATGCATAGGTAAAACATAATACATGCTTACTGCAAAAAAAAAAAAATTACAGAAGTAATTGTCTCTTTTATGCCACCTTTTTAATCCTACTCCCCTCCACAAATTTACAAAACTATACTGTTCACTGTTTAGTGGGTACTCTTTAAGACCTTTTTCTGTTTATATATGTATACATTTATGTATGTTTATATAGATAAAAATATAGTTTTCATACAAATAGGGTTATACCATAAACATACTTTTTGCTTTTTTCACTTAACAATTTATCTTTAAAATTTTTCCATGTCAGTACACAGTGGGATTACCTTATTCTTTTTAATTCCTAAATGATTTTCCATATTTTGAAACTACCATGATCTAGTTAGTTATTTCCCTGTTGGAAGCCCTATAGTTTACTTCTAGTTTTTCACTATATTGTAGTCAATGCTGTGGTGAACTTTTTGCACATATGTTTTTATAGACATATGCCATTATTTCTGCAAGTAAGTTTCTAAAAGTGGAAGTCTTGGGTTAAATAAGGTATTTTATTTAGTCTATGCTAAATTACCCTTTAAAAAGACCGTACTCATTTACACTCCTGTCCAACGGTGAATGAGAATATTCATTTACAGAATGAGAATAATCATTACCTATCTCACCAACACTGGATATTATCAGTCCTTTAATTTTTGCAAATCTCATGAGTAAAAAAATGCTATATTATTCTTTTATAGATTTGTATTTCTGTGGTTACTAGTGAAATTGAGCATGCTTTCATATATTTGTTGATTATTTGTATTTCTTCTGTGAATTGCCTATTTATATTTAATTATTTGCCTATTTCTCTATTAGAATATTTGTCTTACTCGTTTTGGTTTGAAGTTTCCTCCATTGGATTATGATATTAATTCTTTCTCTGTTATATGTGTTGCAAATATTTTTTCCTAGTCGAGTGCTGGTCTTTATTTACATTGTCTTACATCAAACAGAAGGTTTTAATTCTTATGTAATAAAGTCTCTGAGTCTTTTCTATTATGACTTCTGGAGTTTGTGTTTTGCTTAGGAAGGGTATTCCTACCCCCCAGAAGATTTTATATATTTATTATTTTCCTTTCAATACTTTGATAGCTTTATTTTCCACGTTTGATTTTTAATACAATTAAAATGTATTTTTATATACAGTGTGAGTTAGATTTATAATTTTTTAAAAGAGAATTTCCAGTCATTCCAATGCTATTGAATAGTCTATCATCCTTTTTCCACTGATTTGAAATGTCAGGTTGTACAAGGGTCTGCTTCTAATCGCTATTCTACTCCTTTGATTTTTTTTTTGGTCCATTTTTATGCAAACATCATGCTGTTTCAATTATTGTAGCATTATAGAATTTTGGATACCTTATGGGGCCAAAAACTGTATATTCTACATTTTTATTATCTTTCTTTTTTTTTTTTTTTTTGGTCTTTTTTTCCTCTCATAATTATTTTAACTGCTTTTGTACATCTCTCCCAGGTGAACTTTAGAATAAATTTGCCCAGTTCCATAAAATATGTTATAAGTATTTTGATTGGAATTTCATTAAATTTATAGTTTGAGTCTCATCCAGGAACATGATATATTTCTTGTTTATTTTTATCTTCTTGTAATGTCTTTCAATAAAGACAGTTTCTTCATATAAATCTGGGACACATTGGTGAGTTTAGTCTCATGTATTTTATAATTTACTTGCTATTGTATAACATTTTCCATTATATTTTTCTATTTGGTTATCGTTGGTGTATAGGAAAAGGATTTATTGATCTTTTATCAAGACTTTACTAAACTGTAGTATTAGTTTTGAATTTTTATAGTTAATTCTTAGATCTTCTAAGTTGAAAATTAAATCACTTATAGTGATGGTTTTATATCTTCCTTTGTAATAACTCTTATTTCTTTTTCTTGTCTTATTGCACTAGCCAGAACCTCTAGTGCCATGTTTAGTAGTTGCAATGATAGCAACAAAAATAGTCATCTTTATCTTGTTCCTGACTTCAATAGGAATGGTGAATAAATATCAAGTTAAAGAAATTTTCTTCTATTACTGGTTTGCTAAGAGTTTTTAAATTTTTGTGTTTTTTTTAATTTGCTTGCTTCTTAAAATCAGGAGTAGATATAAAAATTTATCACTTTTTAAAGTATCTTTCTGTGATCATGAAGTTTTTCTCCTTTAATCTGTTAATGTAATGGATTTTATTAATGGATTTCTAAATATAGAACCATCCCTTGCATTTCTGGATAAATTTTATCTAGTCATGAAAATTGTTCTTTTAAGAGCCATTAAGTCTAAGATATTTGCATTTATGTTCTTAAGTAAGCCAGAAGTTTTCTTCGTTTGTGCTATCTTTGTCTGTTTTTCATACTGGAGCGGTATTAGTTTAGTACAATAGTTCTCAAATTTTTGGTCTCAGGACCCATTTGTCCCCTTAAAAGTTATTGAGGATCCTTAAAGAACTTTGTTTGTGTGAGTTACTCATCAATATTGGAAATTCAAATGGAGAAAATTTTAGAACACAAGAATATACAAGCGTGCATTTCATTTGTTGCCAGAGCAATGAAATCATCACATGGCATTCCATTAGCCTCTGGAAAACTCCATTGTATACATGTGTGAGAGAATGGGAATAAAAAAGTCAAAACACCTAAGTGTATTTTCAAAATAATTTTGGCCTTGTGGATTCCCAGAAAAGTCTCAGGGATCCTCAGGGATTCCTAGATCACACTTTGAGAACTGCTGGTTTAGCAGAATGAGTTTTCCATTGTTCCTATGTACTAATATAAATAACATAGAAATTATTTATGTCTTAAACGTAGAACTTATCTGTAAATTATTTGGAACTGATGATTTTTTGAATGGTATATCTTTGCTTATCATTTCCCCTACAGTTAATGGTCTACTCAGATTTTATATCTGTTATTGGGTCAATTTGTAAATTTATGTTTACCTAGAAGATTATGCAATATCATGTAGATTTTCATTTTTTAAGTAATAAATTATGCTTACATTACAATTTTTAGATATTCTTTATGTTGAAAATTAAATCCTCCTTTTTATTTTCATATTGTTCACCTATGTTTTTTCTCATTTGGGTTTGCCAAAGGTTTATCTATTTTATTGCTGTGTTTGGTATGTTTTAAAGAACATCTGTTGGTATGATTGATCAAGTTTATTGTTTCATGTTTGTTTCTAAATCTGTGTTTATTAATTCATTTCTTTTATTTTGGTGGACTTTTTTTTCTGTTTTTGAGACAAGAGTTTTGCTCTGTCACCCCAGGTAGAGTGCAGTGGCATCACTGGGCTTATTTTTTTAAGTCAGATTTATTGAGATTTAATTTACACATGCTAAAATTTACCTTTTATACTATACAGTTCTGTGAGTTTTGACAAATGCATACAGTTATGGCACCACCATCACAATCAGGATTTGGAAGTGTTCCACCACCCTCAAAAATTCCCTCATTCCCTCTCGTTAGTATAGTGGTGAATAAAGAGAAAAAAAGAAATTCCTAGTTCACCTTTGTAGTCAACCCCTCCCCTGATCCCCAGCTCCTGGCATTTCCTTTCCTGTTTTAGTCATTTATTCCTTTTTATTTCTGAATAATATTCCCTTACACGGATGTACCATGAGTTTTTCTACATTCACCAGTTGAAGGACATTTAAGTTGTTCCCAGTTTGGGGCAATTATGAATAAAGCTGCTAAAAACATTTGTGAACAAGCTTTTGTGTGAACATAAGTTTTCATTTTTCTTGCGTGAAGACCTAGGAGTGGAATTGCTGGGTTATATGGTAAGTATACATTTGACTTTATAAGAAATTGCCAAACTATTTTCCTATAATTCTCTGTTTACTGGATTTCTGTCAGTTTTGTGCTTTCCTTTGCTTCTGTCAAATTTCTCTTTTTTGAGAATGTGAGTTTGGACTCCTCACTGTGATATGTCTTAGTGAGGGCATAGGGCACGTCACAGTGCCTTGAGAACAAAATGCCAGGGAGGACACCTCAGTGACAGGACTTGGGAAATGATTGAGCAAGATGATATTCAAAAGCTTTCCCAAGTGAGACCCCAAGGGAGGTCATAGGAGGGAGATGAGAAAAATAAGAAGCAGAAAAAAGGAGAGCGAAAGAAGAGGAAGAAAAGAAATGAAAATACAATGCTGCACAGAAGGGGAGTGGTGAGTGCTGCCCTGTAACACCTTGAGTTAACGTCATGGTGTCAGGGTGGCCTGCAGAGAGCACAGGGCCTCCAGGGCAGTGGCGCCAGGGAGCTGGGCCAGGAACCCCTAACCCAGATCCTGAAAGCCTATGGTTCCAAGGTTCAATTTTAAGTAGACAGATGAGCCATCATGGACTTTGGAAAAGAGGGATGATCTGATTCCGGTGTTGTGATGGGTGTGGGGTTTGGGAAAGGGAGAGAGGCTGGGATGGGGTATGGCAGTGAGATTGCTCTGTCAGAGTCTTGCTGCCAGACTCCTGGGGCTGGTGGTGCTCTCAAAGAGAAATTTGTGGGATGAAAAAATGTGGTAGGGATTCAATAAATATTTGATTAATTAATTAATTAAAGGCCTTATATATTAAGTAGGTAGTAAGAAACGGTTTTGTTAGCACTACAAATGCATGAATTGGAGTCAGTAAAAACATTGAAAGCAATATGGAAAGATGAGTAAGTTGAGAGAGAAAAGAATTGTGAAAACCAATTTAATAGTCTGGAGTAAGGAGAGTGGTTGGTGATAGAGACAGAGGATCAGCAAGTCAGAGAACTATATGAATAACCTTATAAATATAGCACAATTTTTTTTTTGGAATAAACGTGGACACCTAGTGAAGATCAAGGATGACTTTCTGAGTTCTCTGGCTCTAACAACTGCCATCTGTCCCTGGTTGACACTTGAGCTTGTCTTGGAACAGCTTGAGGCCAGATAGCCAAGTGATGAGGAAGGACCGTTACTGGGGCTGGGGGGTGTTAAGCTTCGGGGCGGGG
Organism: Lemur catta; assembly: GCF_020740605.2. Taxonomy (NCBI): domain Eukaryota; kingdom Metazoa; phylum Chordata; class Mammalia; order Primates; family Lemuridae; genus Lemur; species Lemur catta. Next base: position 93,666,749 of record NC_059130.1, on the reverse strand, counting down.
GCAAGTGATAGACTAAATGACCTAAAGAAACTTTCTAGCCTTGAGATCTTTTGAAAATATTGATGGAGTGTTATATTCCCAGCATCTCTTGAGTTGGAGAAAAGCCCTAAGACCTTCAGGGGGAAAGAACACATAAAGGCTATTGGGTAATCCAAGCCAAGACAATTACCATGAGTCTCTGGAGGTGTTTAATTTAGGAGAGAATGGAGTTCCTTTCCACTACAGAGTTTGTGGAATTATTTGCTTACCAAGTGTACAGTGCTCCTCTAATGAGGTAAGGTTGCCCCATGTTGTAGGAGAAGGAAAAACATCTGGCGGCGAGACTTCCCAGCTTTAACATTGCATTAACTGTCATTCAGCTCTCGGAGTACTGGAAAGCCCTTGGAGTTGAGATACTATATCAGAAAATAATTATAGAGTCGTGTGATAAATGACATTAAAACAGTGCATTATTTAAAAGTAACATTTATTAGGAAGCTACAAAGTGCTAAGAGTTGTTCTAGGCACCGAGGATACAGCAGTGAACAAAACAGACCAAGTCCCTGCCCTCCAGAAGCTCCCTAAATTTTGGTGGGAGCATGGGAGAAAGCCTTAACTCTGGCTGGGGTCAAGGAAGGCTTCAGAGAGGAGCGACACTGGCCACACTTCCCATCTGTTCCCTGCAATCCAGCCAGAAGATTTTCTTAAAGTCACAAACCTGAAAACGTTATTCCTTTGCTTAAATCCAGTGGCTTCATCTTGCTTTCCTGGTGAAGATCACAGTTGTCTTAGTGTGGCTTGCAGAGCCCTGCAGGGGCTGGCCCCGCTCCCTCTCTGGCCTCATCCCCCTCCTGTGTCCAGCTGGAGCTGGACACTCTGCAGTCCCACCACACTGGGCTTCTTTCAGTCTCTCAAACATGTCATCCCTCCTTCTGCCTCAGGGTCTTGGCACCTGCTGTTCCCTTAATCTGTAACACACGTCCCCACATACCTCGCTTCCCCACACACCTCACTTCGCCCCTGCCCATCCCTGCCTCCCACCCCCCTTGCCCAGCTGAACCCACTCACCCTTTGGTGGCAGCTCCAGTGTTAATTCCTCGGAGTGTCTCCACCCGTTTCGCTTTCCCTGCCAGCTGCATAGACTCGCCTAACAACCTGTGCCTACCCTCCTCTCCCCTCTTCCTCTTCTCCTCTCCTCCTTCCCCCAACACCAAACAAGTGAACACAAAAAATATATATAAAATAGGAAATTGTGATAAATGCTTTGAAGGAAAATAACAGCTTATAACATTTCAATGGAGACATATCATTATATATTATATATATATATTAGTTCGTTATTCACAAAAATAGGTGCCCAGAATTATTTGTTGAATAAATGAATGAAAAAAAATATGAGTAAGATTTCTCCCATTGGAGGAAGAAGTAAAGAGAATTCCAGGCAGAGAAAATGACATGTGCAGTGATATGGAAGCTTGAATGGGCGTGAAGTGATTGGCAGATGACTTCCAGTCACACTGGAAATGTGACTAGAAATATGGGCAAGAGGGACTGGCTCCTTTTCGATGAGACTATAAAAGTGGGTAGGGTCTCACTTATAACTTTGCATCCTTTTCCTGGTTGGGAGTGGGGGTAGGTGGTGGAAATCAAAGGTTTTTAAGCAAGGGAACGTTATATTCAGATCTGTGTTTTGGAAAGATAACTGATTCCTCATCTGTGGCTGTTCCATTTCGGAAATTTTATGTTGTTTTTTTCCTGAAGACAGAGTCTCGCTCTGTTACCCACACTATAGTGCAGTGGCATCATCATAGCTCATAGCAACCTCGAATTACTGGGCTCAAGTGATCTTCCTGCCTCAGATTCCCGAGTAACAAGGACTACAGGTGTGCGTCACCACACCTGGCTAATTTTTCTATTGTTTTTGTAGAGACGAGGCCTCACATGTTGTTCAGGCTGGTCTCAAACTCATGAGCTCAAGCAGTCCTCCTGCCTCAGCCTCCCCAGTAGCTAGGACTATAGGCATGCGCCACCAAACCCAGCTAATTTTTCTATTTTTTTGTACAGATGAGGCCTCGCATGTTGCTCAGGCTGGTCTCGAACTACTGGCCTCAAGTGATCCTCCTGCCTCAGCCTCCCAAAGCACTAGGATTACAGGTGTGAACCACCATGCCTGGACTCCATCTCTGAAATTTTAAATTATAAAAAAAGTCCTCATTCAGCATTGCAGTAGATTGATTAATCAAAGTCAATTAAAGTGATAAATCACAAAAAGTACTATATATATATACTTTCAACATTTTATTCTGACTTAGAACATATAAATGCACACCACTTGCTAATCTTATGGCTTAGAGGGCCAAAGCCTTTTCCTAAGTGTGGAATCCTTGATTCTTGAGTAACTGCACCCATATTGAATTATCTATGGATTTCAGCTGTGGCTTCTTTAAAATAGAACAAGAAACTGAAATATTCTTGTGAAATAACCTCAGCACAGACTCCATTGTTAGGATTTTTTTCAGTTTTTTACATAATAGCATAATGGTTAAAGCATGATCTCTCAAGCCAGACTGCCTGGGTTCAAATCCTGGATGGACCATTTCCTAACTTGGGTAAGGTGCTTAGCTTCTTTGTGCCTCAGTTTCCTCGGTACCCATTTCAGAGCGTTAATGTGAGGATCAAATAGATATTTTATGTAAAGGCTTAATGTAGTGCCTGACACATAGTAAACATTCAATAAAGGTTAACTTGCAGTCCTCTCACCCGTACCCAATTCAATAGCATTTTTTTTTTTTTTTTTTTTTTGAGACAGAGTCTCACTTTGTTGCCCGGGCTAGAGTGAGTGCCGTGGTGTCAGCCTAGCTCACAGCAACCTCAGACTCCTGGGCTTAAGCAATCCTACTGCCTCAGCCTCCCGAGCAGCTGGGACTACAGGCATGCGCCACCATGCCCAGCTAATTTTTTTTCTGTATATATTTTTAGTTGGCCAGATAATTTCTTTCTATTTTTTTAGTAGAGACGGGGTCTCGCTCAGGCTGGTCTCGAACTCCTGACCTCAAGCGATCCACCCACCTCGGCCTCCCAGAGGGCTAAGATTATAGGCATGAGCCACCGCGCCCGGCCTCAATAGCATTTTAAAAAGAGATTTGCCTTTATTAAATCTTTCCAAAGCATTTGATTTAGTATTCTTAGAAACAACAATTCTCTTTCTTTTTGCACCATTGCTTTACATAATATTGAATTAAATTATGTAAATACAGTAACCACTACCACGGGAATAAACAAATTTGGAACAACCACAGTGACTTACACTCAACTGGCAGAAATAGAAGGTGTGCAAGAGAGTGGCCCACCAGCCAGGAACATTCAGGGTGCTGTGACCATTAGCTAATATGTGTTACAGGGGGGATGGAAAGTTCTAGTTAACCCAGTACATCAGTGAAGAAGAGGTCAGTTAATTCTGTCTTGCTGTGGGTCTTTTTTTTTTTAATTTAAAAAAAAAAGAAGAGATTTGTTAAGAGAGCATCTACTCTTGATTGACAGCCTCTATCTTTCCAGCTCCCTCTCCCTTGCTCCTGCTGTAGTTGTGCTTTAATCTCGTCAACTTCCTCCACCCAAGCCAGACCTTTAATCTCCCTAAGCACCAAGAGAGAGAATGTTCCCTTACATAGTTTAAAATAAAAACAACACTAACTTGTAAAAGAAGTTCAATAAAGTTCTAAATTTTACCATGGTGATTATTTTGGTGTTGCTTTTTTTTTTTAATTTCAATTTTTTCCCAAAAAAATATGGGGGTTCACTTTGCTTTGCAGGTGCCCTGAAAATGTATTTTTGAGTAATCCAACACTGCCTTTGACTCTGCCATTTTTTCCCAACTTCTCAGTCTCCTCTCAGAATTGTGTGGTGACTCATGCCTGTAATCCTAGCACACTTTGGGTGGCTGAGCTGGGAGGATTGCTTGAGGTCAGGAGCTCGAGACCAGCCTGAGCAACATAGCAAGACCCCATCTCTACAAAAAATAGAAAAATTATCCAGGCGTGGTGGCACATTCGTGTAGTCCCAGCTACTTGGGAGACTGAGGCGGGAGGATCACTTGAGTCCAGGAGTTTGAGGCTGCAATGAGCTATGATGAGGCCACTGTAAAAAAAAAAAAAAGGATTAGTTTATTTGAAAGATGAAGGAGCACTGGTGTATGGGGTGGGTGTGAAACAGGGAGTGGGTCAGCCAATAAAGGATGAGTCAAGCCAGCAGCCACTGTAGGTAGTTGGAGCTTAATCCCATCGGGAAACTGGACGTCTGTACAGAACACTTACCTCATGGTTACCCCTCTCGAAAGGTGAGGGAACTGGGGTATTTATATACCACCTCTTTCAGGTCATTGGTTGAGGGCTGCTCTTAGAGGGCATTAATTCACTGACATTTCCAGCCTGCTGCCTGGGCAGCAAAGCAGACCCTGGCTACAAGAGAAAGCCCCCAGGCAAGAAAATGCAGGCACTGGCAGCTGAATATCTGGTGTTCGTTGAAGTATTAATAGCAAGGGCAGGGGAGATGGACAGGGCAGTGACAGCACCCATGACACTGGTGTCTGCAGCTTCAATGCCAAGCTAGACTGCTATGGATTGGTAGCAAACTGGGAGTGCGAAGTGGAGAAAATGAGTGTAGACAACTATTTCAAGATGCTTAGCTGAAAAACAAGATATGTCAAAAGGCTAACTCTGTGTAGGACAGGAAAGAACAAGAAGGTAAAATGGGAGATCAGAATCCCCTGGTGATGTTCATTGAGAGAACTCACAGCATTTCCCTATTTTTAGTTAGAGTGGGACATAGTTAGCTGCTCTGACTTTAGGATCCTTCTTCAGCTTCCTTGGACCAGCGTCCAGGGTTTCCCTTGCTGGACTTTGGGTCCTGGATGCCCCAGCTGAGGAAGCCCTGCTGAGCTGGCCTTTTCCTCACGTACTCAGCAATTCTGAGCCTGAAGAGCCAGAGGAAGAGATTGAGTGCAGAGCAGATTGGGGCAGATGTGCAGCACAGTAGCTAGACCCCCGGACCCAAGGAGAACCTCAAGGTCAGAGGAGGCCTGCTTCTGAGGGTCTCCCACTAAGTGGCACCTCGCATTCCTGGCCTTCCCGTCTCATGTTGCCAAATCTCAGTAATTGGCTTGGTTTAGGCATCATGGACATAATCCCCATTCCTGTGACATTCAGCTGAAAGTATGGCTCTTTTTGATTAATATCCTTCCCTTAGCTAAATCATAAGCTCATGAAGGCAGGGACAGTGTTCGTTTTAGCACTATTGTATCCCTCGTGTTAGTACCTAATCAGTAGTCATAAATATTTAATGCAGAAAAAAACCAACAAACCAAAAAAAGATAAAACCGGGATTTTTATCCTTCTAGAAGTGGATTTTCTATGAAGTTAATGAATTTAAACTTATGAGTCTCTTACTTGCATGGACTGCTTTCAAGACCCTGGGAGGGGCCTTAGCAATATTTTTACATGATCACAGTTTTTTAATCTGCAAAGATAAAATACCTTAATCACAATTAGACCACTGTTTCCACTCTGACTTCTCCTTCCCCTTCCTGGAGTGGCTTTGGAGTGGCCCTGGGGGTTCTGGGGATCTGGTTCAGGGAAGTTGAGTTGGGAATATATTCAACTTGGGTTTTTTGTTTGTTTGTTTTGTTTTTTTGTTTTTGAGACAGAGTCTCACTTTGTTGCCCCGGCTAGAGTGAGTGCCGTGGCGTCAGTCTAGCTCACAGCAACCTCAAACTCCTGGGCTCGAGCAATCCTTCTGCCTCGGCCTCCCGAGTAGCTGGGACTACAGGCATGTGCCACCATGCCTGGCTAATTTTTTCTATATATATTTTTAGTTGTCCAGATAATTTTTATTTCTATTTTTAGTAAAGACGGGGTCTCGCTCAGGCTGGTCTCAAACTCCTGACCTCGAGCGATCCACCCGCCTCGGCCTCCCAGAGGGCTAGGGTTACAGGCGTGAGCCACCGCGCCCGGCCTCAACTTGGGTTTAATGGCATCTGTTCATATGGTTCACGGTCCTTCTGTGCAGAGTTACTACTGCTGTCCTGGTGTAGAAATGGCCCTCAGGAGTGCTGCTACTGCCCGCTGTGCTAACTCACTGGGTGTCAGGACATGAAGGTGCATGGCCAGAGCTTGTAAGGGGACATGAATGTGTTCTATGGCACCCTGCGATAGAGGAGAAACAAGGCTTAAAATGTATGGATCCAGAAACTAGTCATCATATATGTGAAATTATAAGGGGAAATTTTGGTTCTAATTATTGCCTGTTCACAATGAAGCTTCTCACCTGTCAGGAATATCCTTCTTAATGCAATGTATACAATTATAAATGTATCATATATTTTTTCTTTTTTATGGGACACAGGAAATAGAATTTATTAAAATTCCTGTGTTTATAGGGCATAAACCTGTAGCAATACTACTAATAAAGGGTGCATTCTTATGTGAAGTTATATATTATACACATCTCCAAAATATTGACTTTGCCAGAGATAACATAAAACTCATAATATGCCACTAAAACTGGAACATCAATCATAAACTGGTAAAAGTGTCAATAAAGTCCAAGAGTATTCAGGAAAATTTGAAATGCCCTGAAATCTTACAACTCCTATATGAAAGAAACTTGATAGAGGTCTCCTGAAATTTTACATTAATCCTAAAAGTAATAAGGAGTTTGGAAGCTGAAAGAAACTTCTCTACAACTTCAATAATAACTTTTGGTCAACAATGGTCGAAGAAAGACTGAATTTTCTTTATAGAAAATGGTACTTCAGAATTGTTGTTCATATGAAGAATCAAAGAGTCCACAGCCTTAAAAATGTAGGAAGTCAGCACTTACAGGTGTATCAGACAATTAATTTTAAAATTGTTATTAAAATTTTTTTGTAATGTTTATGGTTTTCCATAACTTTTAAAATTTTGTAATTTGTTTTGTTATTATTTGTCATTCTAATAAATACTCACTTTTGAACCTAATTTTATATTTGTAATTTTGTTTGGTTTTTTTTAAGAGGGCCCTCCAAGTTGTATGTGCTCAGCTTCAGATGCCTCAAAACCTGGGTCTGCCCTACCTCCCTTTATCTTCCTAGCTTTAGGTAGTTTTAGATGTAAAGCAATGTCATCTGTAGAGTCCCAGCTATAGGCAATTGGTGTCTAACTGGTTGCCATGCAGACATTTTAGGTGTATCCTGACCTCCTTTTTGTTTTTAGAATAAATTGAGTTTCCAGAATTAACCAGGAGCTGAAAACCACTGCCTTCTGATTCATTCATGGAGCTTGAGTTTTAATCTTACTGAGCCTCTTAATTCTAGTCCAGGCTCCAGGGACAGATTCCTTCTTCCTTTGCCATATGGCTGCCTCTAGAATGGAGACAGAGTTGAAGGGAAGAGGGCCACATGTGTACAGAATTCTAATTTGGTGACTCTTTTGGAAAGTGCCTCCTAATTGGTTCCAGTTGGTATACCTTGCAGGGAAATCTAGCAGAAAGGAGAAAGGAGAAGGCATATTGTGAACAGTTGCAGGAAATTGGGATATTTAGCTTAGAGAAGAGATATCTGTATTGGAGACTGTATCAGCATCTCTGGCCACAGCAACATTGCATAACAAACCTACTCAAATCTCAGTGCCATAGGTGGTGGGTATTTACTTCTTGAGTGCACAGATATGTGGATCACCTGAGATTTAACTGATCTAGGCCAGGCTCAGAGGGGCATGACTCTAAGCTGTGGGTTAGGTCCAGGTCTGCTCCATGTGTCCTGTATTGTTCTTGAACCAGCAGCTACCAGAGGCATGTTCTTTTTGTGGTAGAAGGCAGGAGCCCAGGAGAGCAAGGCCGACCTTGCATGCACATCTCAAGCCTCTGCTTGCACTGTGTCTGCTAACATTCTGTTGGTTGAAGGAAGTCAACAGCCAAGCCCAAAGTCAAGGAGCAGGAAAGTCACTCCATCCTGCTTTGAGGACAAAACAAGTCATATGGGCAAGGCACAATGGTGGGGCAGAGAAGATGGAATGTGGAGGAATGGAAGGAGTGGATGTTTGATGAACAATCATCTCATATACCACAAGAGCAATCATATCAAAGAAAGGGCAACTTTCCTCACCTCTCAGTCAGTCCTCAACCCATGGACAGTCTGTCCTCCCTCCCTGCTCTTACCAAAATCACTGTCCTACTTATCTTGCCTCATTATATCTAGAATCTGATCCCTCTTCTTCAGTGTGACTGAACTGCTTGCGTAGATTGCTGCCGAAGCCTGTGAACTGCCCTCCTTGTCTTGCCTTGTTCTTTGCCGATTCATCATCCGCAGAGCAGCCAGCTATTATCCGTGTCTCCTCAGCATCCGCGTCATCATCATTGTTACCCAGTTTGCATTACTCTTACTGGTTTCTGTGTCTGGCTCCTTTGTTATACTGAGCGTGTCTGGGTGGCAAGAACTATGTTTTATTTATCTTTGAATCTCTGGCATCCTGCACTGGGCCCGACACATAGTAAAACTTAAATAAGTTAATAGGAAAAGAAGCAAAGAAGGAAGATGGTATTCCAGTTTAGGTGTGCGTAACCCTAAAGCCCATACTCTTTCTACACTACTGTAATATATCCGTGTTGTTCGCAGAATAAGCATAAAGCTCAAACCCTCTCCCTGCTACACCAGTGGAAAAGCAGGTTACTAGATCTAGATTAACGAAGAGTTCTTTCTCCCATAATCACAATTATCTTTCCCAATTTTAGCTCTTCTAAAATGGAAAGGTCTAAAAGCCATAAAAATTTTTAAATGGCCATAAATATATGAAATATTTTAAATTAAATATATGAAAAGATGCTCAACGCTTAGAGAAATGCATGTGCCATTTTTTACCTATCTGGTTGGCAGAGATCAAAAAGGCTTTAACGATATATAGGCAGACCTTGGGGATACTGCAGGTTTGGTTCCAGACTATAGCAATTAAAGCAAATATCACAATAAAGTGAGTCATGTGAATTTTTTGGTTTTCTAGTGCATATAAAAGTCATGGTTACACTATACTGTAATCTATTAAGTGTGCAATAGCATGATGTCTAAAAAAATGTATATAATTTAATTCTAAAAATCCCTTATTGCTAAAAAATGCTAATGATCATCTGAGCCTTCAGCAAGTCATAATCTTTTTGCTGGTAGAGGGTTTTGCCTCGATGTTGGTGGCTGCTGACTGATCAGGGTGGTGTTGCCAAAGGTTGGGGTGTCTGTGGCAATTTCTTAAAATAAGGCAACAGTGAAGGCTGTGGAATCAATCAATTGACTCCTCCTTTCACAAAAGATTTCTCTGTAGCATGTGATGCTGTTTGATAGCATTTTACTCACAGTAGAACTTCTTTCAAAATTGGAGTGAATCCTCTCAAACCCTGCCACTGCTTTATTAAATAAGTTTATATAGTATTCTAAATTCTTTGTTGTCATCTCAACAATATTCACAGCATCTTCACCAGAAAGTAGATTCCATATTAAGAAACCACTTTCTTTTGTTCATCCATTAAGAAACATCTTTTCCTCTGTTCAAGCTTTCTCATGAGATTGCAGCAATTTAGTCATGTCTTTAGGCTCCACTTCTAATTCAAGTTATCTTGCTGTTTCCACCACATCTGCAGTTACTTCCTCCACTGAGGTCTTGAACTCCTCAAAGCCATCCATGAGGGTTGGAGTCAACTTCTTCCAAATTCCTGTTAATGTTGATATTTTGATCTCTTCCCATTAATCTTGAATGGTTTTTGTTTGTTTTTGAGACAGAGTCTCGTCTTGTTGCCCTGGCTAGAGTGCTGTGGCATCAGCCTAGCTCACAGCAACCTCAAACTCCTGGGCTCAAGCAATCCTCCTGCCTCCACTTCTTGAGTAGCTGGGACTACAGGTGTGCACCACCACACCCGGTTAATTTTTTTGTATTTTTAGTAGAGACGGGGTCTCACTCTTGCTCAGGGTGGTCTCAAACTCCTGACCTCAAGCGATCCTCCTACCTTGGCCTCCCAGAGTGCTAGGATTACAGGTGTGAGCCACCACGCCCAGCCACGAATGTTCTTAATGGCATCTACAATGGTGAATCCTTTCCAGAAGGTTTTCATTATTTTGCCCAGATCCTTCTGGGGCATCACTAGCTACAGCAGCCATAGCCTTATAAAATGTATTTCTTAGGATGTGAAAGTCAAAATTACCCATTGATCCATGGGCTGCAAAATGTATGTTGTGTTAACAGGCAAGAAAACAACATTCATCTCCTTGTACATATCCATCAAGGAGTGTACAGGTGCATTGTCACTGGGTGTCCAGGTGCTTTGTCAATGAATAGTAGTATTTTGAAAGGAATCTTTTTCCTGAGCAGTAGGTCTCAATAGTAGGCTTAAAATACTAAGTAAAGCATGCTGTAAACAGATACACTATCCTCTGGGCTTTGTTGTTTCATTTATAGAGCACAGGCAGAGTAGATTTAGCATAATTTTTAAGGGCCCTAGGATTTTCACAATGGTAAATGAGCACTGGCTTCAATTGAAAGTCACCAGCTGCATTAGCCCCTGATGAGTGAGCCTGTCCTTTGAAGCTTTGAAGCCAGACCTCTCTCTAGCTATGAAAGTCCTAAATGGCATCTTCCAATATAGGGGTGTTTTGTCTACATTGAAAATCTGTTGTTTAGTGCAGCCAGCTTCACTAATCTTATTTAGAACTTCAGAATAAGTTATTGCAGCTTCTCCATTGGCACTTGCTGCTTCACCTTGCACTTTTTTGTTTTTGTTTTTGTTTTTTTTGAGACAGGATCTCACTCTTTTACAGGGGCTAGAGTCCAGTGGCGCAAGCATAGTTCACAACAACCTCAAATTCCTAGGCACAAGAGATCCTCCTGCCTCAGCCTCCCAAGTAGCTGGGACTACAGGCATGTGCCGCCACGCCCAGCTAATTTTTCTAATTTTTTTATAGAGACAGGGTCTCACTATGTTGCTCAGGCTGGTATCAAACTCGTGGTCTCAAGTGATCCTCCTGCCTCGGCCTCCCAAAGTGCTAGGGTTATAGGTGTGAGCCACTTCACCTTGCACTTTGACGAAGAAGCTGTTACGGAGACAGCTTCTTCCCTTAAACCTCATGAACCAACCTCTGCCAGCTTCAAACTTTTCTTCTGCAGCTTCCTCACCTCTCAGCCTTCATAGAATTGAAGAGACTTATGGCCTTGCTCTGGATTAGGCCTTGGTTTAAGGGAACATGGCTGGTTTGATCTTCCATCCATATCACTAAAACTTCCTCCATATCAACAATAAGGCTGTTTCACTTTTTTATCATTTGTGTATTCACTGGAGTAGCACTTTGAATTTTCTTTAAGAACTTTACTGTTTGATACCAGAGACCCAGCTTTCAGCCTCTCTTGGCAATTTTTTTGTTTTTAGAGAGACACATAGGTGTCTCACTGTCACCCAGGCTGCCAAGCTGGAGTGGCCTGATCATAAGTCACTGTAACCTCAAATTCCTGGGCTTAAGGGTTCTTTCTATGTCAGCCTCCCAGGTAGTTGGGGGTACAGACACACACCACCATGCCCAGCTAATTTTTCCTACTTTTTTTGTAGAGAAGAAGTCTCACTATGTAGCCCAGGCTGGTCTCGAACTCCTGGCCTCAAGCAATCCTCCTGTCTCCACCTCCCAAAGTGCCAGGATTATAGGCGTGAGTCACCACGCCCAGCCTGTCTCTGCATCCCTTCCTCACTAAGCTTAATCATTTCTAACTTTTGATCTAAATTTAGAGACATGCAGCTCTACCTTTTGCTTCAACACTTAGAGGCCATTGTAAGGTTATTAATTGGCCTAATTTCAGTATTGTTTTGTCCCAGGGAATAGGGAAGCCCAAGGAGAGGGAGAGAGATGGAACGGCCAGTCAGTGGAGCAGTCAGAACATACACAAAATTTATCGAGTGAGTTTGCCATCTTATATGGGTGTGGTTCGTGGCACCCCAAAACAATTACAATAGTAACAGCAAAGATCATGGATCGCAGATCACCATAACAGATACAATAGTAATAATGAGAAAGTTTGAAATATTGCGAGAATTACCAGAATGTGACACAGAGACACAAAATGAGCATGTGCTGTTGGAAACATGGTACCGACAGACGTGCTTGTGCAGCGTTGCCACAAACTTTCAATCTGTAAAAAACACAATAACTGTAGAGCGCAATAAAGCAAAGCACAATAAAACGGAGCTATGTCTGTGCTGGCAAAGGGTGTGGAAAAAGACATTCACGTATATGGCTGATGAAAGTGTAAATTATCAACCCCAGTGGAGGGCAATTGAGCAATATCTACCCGCTCTTTACTGATATAGAAAGGTCTCCAATATATCTGGTGTTGTAAGTGAAAGGCAAGATGCAGAGGCAGAGTGCAGCGTTACCTTGTATGTGTGTGTCGTGGGAAGAAAAACAGATATACAGAAACTGAAACTGTTAGTAGCACTTGCCTTCAGGGAGGGGAATTGAACTGGAGAACAAGGGTGAGTGGAAGGTTTATTTTTCATTATATACTCTTGTGTATCTTTTAAATGTTGTTCCGTATAGAACAGAATTGTTTAGATGCCAGAAACAATAGCAAGATCAGCAACAAACTGGAAAACATATTTGCAACATAATCCAGCAAAGGGCTTGTTTCTTTCATCTACAAAGAGTTTATAAATCAGTCTAAAAAAATTAAGAGAGAGAAGAGCAAACGATATAAGAACTAGTTTTAGAAATAAATACAAATGGCCAATAATCATATGAAAAAAGATGCTTTAATTTATAGAGTATTAAAGAAAAGAAAAATCAGAAGGAATCCTTTGGAGAACTGAAATCTATTATTAGATGTGTTTAAGTAGAGAAGAGATGACCAATTAACTAAGGTTGTTGTTAAGGGGTTTCTTTCAATCATCTGATGAAGGAAAGGTTTCCAATGTCAGAAGGAGCTACTTCCTTCCAATCCTTAGAGTCTTTAATTCTTTATGGTACCCAGTGGAGGTGTGTTGATAAGGCTAAGCAAGCCAGCCTAAGAAAAGGAGGGAAAGGAATATAACCGAAGTTCACCTAGAAAGCACAAAACCTCAGAAATGGAAGGGACCTTGGAGCTCATTTTTTGAACTTCCCACCTAATACGTTCCCTCTTGGGACACAGTCCCGGATCTGCCATTTAACAACATTGAGCAAGTTTATTAAAATATCATTCATTCATTCACTAAATATTTACTGAGTGCCCCTGTCCTCATAGAAACAGACATTAATCAAATATTTATTCAAACAAGTGTAAAATTGCAACTGTGGCTGGCAGGAGAATTCTGCAGCACTGTGGGAGCCTAGGAGTATGAGATCACCCAGATAAAAGTCTTGGGAAAGTTGAGCTGATTGGGATGAATAAGAGTTTAGGCAACGAGGAGAGGGAAAATACCAGGCAGAGGCCACGGCAGATGCAAAGGCCCTATCAGGAGGGATCACACAAGGAGTTGCGGGGCGGGAAGAGGGGAAATAGTGACAGACGTATGGCATGGGGTGAGGCCGAGGGGTCCAACCGTGAGTTCAGTCATTACCCTAAGCGCAGTGGGAAGCCCTCAAAGGGATTGTGGATGGAGGGAAAGAGGCCATGAGCCCTGATCAGATCCACATTGTGAAACTATTACTCTGGCTGCAGAGTGGGGAATGGATTGGAAGGAGGCAAGAGCAGGCGCAAACAGGTGAGTTAGGAAGCAGATAAAATAGGAGACGACAGTTGCTTGGAGCAGTGTAGCAGCGGCGGGACCATCTGGACACCTGTGAGAGATGTTTAGGAAGTTACATCGACAAGACTTGATGACAGATTTGATCTCAAGAGTGATGGAGAGGAAGGAAATATGTCAGTAATGTTCCCTACATTTTTGGCATGCACAGCTGGGTAGATGAGACAGATTACAATGAGAGACCTAAGTTTGAAAGGAAATACCAGAGTCCAGTTTCGAACATGCCAGATTTGAGAGGATACATCAGTGAGTTGGCAACATTTATTTATGCAGTGTCTACTATTCAACTGGCAGCGGAATATGCACTTGTTATTTTGTGAAAAAGAAAAAAAAAGCGATAAACACAATTCCCCCTTCTTTGAGACCCTTGCTGCTCCATGATTCTGTTGTTTTCTCATATCCATCGTTTGTCTATTTTCTGACTTTCTTCACTCCTCATTGCTGAATGGAATGATCCCGTCCCTTACATTTACAGTTTCTAAAGCTCTTCTGTCACCACTCCACTTACCTAGTCCCATGGCCACACCGTGAACCTTACCACTAAGAATTCATCGACCTTAAACTTCTCTCACTTTCTAACTGGACCCTCATGTCCTTCCAGCCCTCTCATTTCTTCCCATCCTCTTCCTTTTACCGTCCTGTATCTTCCCTTCCTATTATTTGCAAACCTCCCTAGAAGGATTTCCTCCCCGTCGTGGCCTGACGTAGAGCAGACGTTCAGTGAATAGTTGTTGAGAGAATGAGCATCTCCGCTTCCTTGTCTCCCATTTATTCCCCAGCCCCCTGCAGTCCAGTGTTGACCTCCACAGCTGCACCTGAGGCCACCGGGCTTTGTAATGACTAGGCCCGGTGATATTTTTCAGCCTTTATTTTACCAGACCTCTCTTCAGCATTGCCGATGTTGTTGGCTATTTCTTCCTTTTCAAGCTATATTTCCTTGAATTTCCTCTCTGACTACTTTTTCTTAGTGTCCTTTGACAGATCCCAGTCCTCAAGGGCTGTCTTTATCCCTCTTTGCATCTCCTCTCTGTGTTTCTCCTAAACAGCCCTGTGCACGCTCTCTGTTGGGAGCACCTGTCAGTTAACGTGTCCAAAAGAGAGCGCGACATCTTTTTTTCCAACCCACCCCTCCTCATTTTGTGTTCCCTATTCTGGTTAGAGGTAGCATCACCCATCCAGTCATCCAAACTCTTCACATTGAACACTGAGATCTGATTATGTTTACCTCTAAATATATTTAAACCTGTCTCCTCCTCCCTGTCCCCACTACTACTGTCCTAGTTCAGGCCCTTATCAGACCCTCACTGGGTTTTCCTTTCTCATTGTCATGATAGCTCACTCAGATTATTCCAGCAGGTTTCCAACTAATCTCCCTTGCCTTTTATCTTGCTCCTCTTGGTCTTTTTTTTTTTAATTGAGATAAAATTCACCATTTTAATCATTTTGAAGTGTACAAGTCAGTGGTTTTTAGTATAATCACAATTTTGTACAACTACCACTATTCTCTAATTCCAGAACATTTCCACTGCACTAACAAGAAACCCTGAACTTCCCAATTCCCCCTCTTCCCACCTCCTGGCAACCACTAATCTACTTACTGTCTCCATGGATTTGCCTATTCTGGATATTGCACATAGAATCATACAACGTGGCTTTTTGTGTCTGGCTCTTTCACTTAGTTTAATGTTTTGAAGTTTTACCACTATTGTGGCATGTTTCAGTACTTCATTCCTTTTTATGGCTGAATAATATTCCATCGTGTGGATATAGCATGTTTTGTTTATCAATTCATCAGTTGATGGATATTTGGGTTGTTTCTACCTTTTGGCTATTATGAATAATGCCGCTATGCCCACTGGTGTGCCGGTTTTTGTGTGGACATATGTTTTCAGTTCTCTTGGGTATACACCTAGGGGTGGAATTGCTGGGTCCCATGGTAACTATGTTTACCATTGTGAGGAACTGCCAAACAATTTTCCGTAGCCACTGCACCATTCACACCATTCCCATCAGCCCTCTATGAGGATTCCAATTTCTCCACATCCTGGGCAACACTTCTACTTTTCTGTTTTGTTGTTTTGTTTTGGTTTGTTTGAGTTTTTTTTAGTTAGCCATCCTAGTAGGCATGAAGTGGTATCTCACTGTGGTTTTGATTTGCATTTCCCTAATGACATTGAACATCTTTTCATTTTTTGGCCCTTTGTATATCTTCTTTGGATGAGGAGTCCTTTTTTAAAAGCACTCCTAGGGCTGGGTGTGGTGGCTCACGCCTGGAATCTCAGTGCTTTAGGAGGCCCAGGAAGGAGGATCGCTTGAGGCCAGGAGTTCAGGACCAACCTGGGCCACATAGAGATACTGTCTCTACCAAAAAATTTAAAAAATTAGCCTGGCATGGCAGCCACTCTCCAACAATAGAAGATGTTCAACCAAAGTCCAGGAGACGAGTTGGGTGACCAGCAGAGTGCTGAGGTGAGTCTGCACACCTGCAGCTCCCTGCTGGCTTTGCTTTCTCCCTCTGATCCTTCTAGCCTTGATTTTTGGTGGCACTCACTTTGCCTTAACAGAGCCACTGAAGCCCTGAACAGGACTATATTCGCATCTCTAGACCTTACTGAATGGTTCTAGCTTTTAGGTTTTCCTGGGCTGTGAGGTATATGCTTCCTCGTTTCCCTCCACTTTCCTGGGACGGCCCTAGGCAGGGATTCCTAGCCAGGAGGAGGCAGGTGGGCAGAGGAACAGCAAGCAGTTTGTTCTCTGGGCCCTTCCCTCTCCTGTCTTGACTGCAAAGGGGCTGGAAAGTCAGCTTCTATTGTGATTAAGTTATAATTTAAGGCAGTGAACATGTGCTCTGCTGGCGGCTATAAAGATTCAAATCATAAAGTTTTACAGTGGAACGGTTTCTGTAAAAGCATCGTTAGGAAGTGGGAACCATGCCTTTAATTCTTATGACATATGGGACTGCCTGGTTTGTTTTGGTTTCAGTGGAGTTTAGTAGGGCGATGGTCTGACTAATTAAAGTCAGACCTGCCACTCTACAGTGCTGTGTCCCATCAGAGGACAATGTAGAAAGGTGGAACTTTTCTCCCCACTTCTGTTCGTATCTCAGCTTATCAGGGACAAGGAGCTCTCAGAAATAAAGAGTAACCCTTTGATAACTAAATATTTTAAAATCTTCTTAGGCTTCATTTCCTGGGGAGTCCATGTCTTCCTCTGTCCCTTTCTGGCCAGGGGCAAACCCAAACAATGAGCCAAGTCTAACTGGAAGACAGTTTCCTTCAGGGGGATGAGCTGAGGTGACAGTTGGGCCCTGTAACTAGATCAATGGTAGAAACAAAGAGACGAATAATATAGTGCTCTCTTAACCAACTTCCACCTAGCTTACTTGGAAGGTTAACCGACACTCTTTATGCCCTGTATAGAACATACTAACTGATGCCCACAGTATACTCTTGGCTGATGGTTACTCTCAATTTTGCTATTATACAGTATGGCCACTCACTGCTGCACCCACCAGTTGACACCAGAACTCAGCTATACTTGTTCCTAAGCCTGATTATGCCAGTGGTCATTGTTACTGTAATTGCCTAATTTCATTAAATATAGCCAGCCCTCTGTATATGTGTGTATTCATGGATTCATCCAACCACAGATCAAAAATATTCAGAAAAAATAATGCAACAATAAAAAATAATACAAATAAAAAAGACAGTATAACAACTATTTATACAGCATGTATATTGTATTAGGTATTATAAGTAATCAGAGATGATAGTATACAGGAGGATGTGTGTAGATTATATGCAAATACTACTCCATTTTATAGTAGAGACTTGAGCATCCATGGATTTTGGTTTCCATGGGGGTCCTGGAAGCAACACCCCAGGGACACAGAGGGACAACTGTATTTTGTAAATCCAGCAATTTAAAATTGGAGAGATTATTTTTTCCTATGAAAGCCATGCTGAAAATTAGGGTATATCTCTAAAATAATTGCTGTTGAAAGACACGTGGGTAAGACTGAGAAAAAAAATCACAATCTAGGAATCTGCACTCTAATTGCTTTAAGTTCTTATTCACTAAAAGCTAAAATTGTAGACAGTGTATTATGGGTGTGATTTATGTAGGAAAGATCTGGAAAGCCAGTCAGCAGACACATGGCTCAGACTTACACCAAAAACTTGGAGAATGAGTCTATATTTATATATTTTAAGCTAAAACAAAATTTTCAAGGTAAGTATATATCTCTTTTTACCAATATATAGGACTTTTTGGATTAACCAACCAATGGATTGAATAAGAGGGTTTCTCTGTAATAGGATTTGTCACTTATTGAGGCCCTTATTGAGTATATTAAATCCGTACAGAGAAAAACATTGCTTTCTCCACTTTACAAGGGAGGAAACTGAGGCTTAGAATGGTTAAACTTGTCCTAGTTCACACAGAGACAGTGGCCATCCCAGTTTCGTTAGCTATAGAACTAAGAGAAAGAAAAATCTAATGTGGAGTACATGAGCAAATGACACTGGGGATGAGGTATTTGTGTCTGATTTAAAGAGTGATAGTAAGTAGGACCTGATAGTCTGCTGAGACTGTAAGTTGGTGTCATCACTTTGGGAAAACATAGCGTTATCTTTATTTATTCAGTCAATAGCTATCGAGTCACTTACTCTGTGCCAAGCACTGATCTAGATTCTGGGGATATAGCAATGAACAAAATAGACAAAAATGACCTAATGCCTTGCAGCCTACATTCTCGTAGAACTGAACATGTATCTATCCTACGACATAGCAGTTCCATCCCCAGGTATATTCCCTAAAGAAACTCTTGCTCACACACTCCAAGAGATGTGTATACAAGAATGTTCACAGCAGCGTCATTCATAATGGCCACAAAGCAAAAGAAGGCACGTAAATAATCCAAATGTCCATTAATAGGAGGATGGGTAAACAGACTGGCATAGTCCCATAATTGAATACTATAAAGCAGGGAAAACGAGAGCACTACAACCCTATGAATCAACACACAGAACTCTTAAAAATGCAATGTTGAGTGAACAAAGCCGGTCGCAGAATACAGTGTGATATACATACTTACGAAGTTCCGAAACAAGCAAAACTAACAATATATTGTGTAAGAACATACATATTTGGTAACCTATAGAGAAAAATAAGGACCTGTAGGGGAGAAAATCTGAGATGGTGGTTGTGTGGGTGGGATGGGGCGGTGGGCATTTGGGATCTAGAAGGAGCACACACGAAGCACCGGCTGTAAGTAGTCATGTTCTATTTCTAAGTGGGATGCTGGTTCACAAATGTTCATTTTATTATGCTTCATAACTTTCATATAACTCATATACAATGTCTAATAAAAGTTTAATGCCTTGAAGAAGGAAAAGAAAGTTGAAAAGTATAAAGATTAAAGTCAAATATCTTGACTTGAAGAAGCTTAGAGTTAGGAAATCCAAAAAGCCAAGTCTCCAGAAACAATTAGCTCAGCTTGGCCAGGCATCTGTGCTCCTTGCAGTAGGTCGAGCTCTAATCTGATCCAAGGATGTTTATTCTGTAGCTTGGGCTGAGGAGACAGCAGCTACCTGGGGAGAACTCTTTTCCCCACGGGGACCAGCCACACAAGCATATTTCAAGGCCATCCTTGGGTCACATCTGCTAATGTGCCCATTGGCCGAAACAATCACACAATTCAATCAAAAGTCAAGGAACAGGAAAGTAAACTTCTCCATGGAGATAGCAGGGGGAGCAAATACTTTTGGACAATAATCTAACCTACCACAGTGCACCTCTTGTTTATGAATATTCTCATTTCTCCCATCTGCAAAATAGCTCACCCAAACCCCAAGACACCCACCCCCCAAATTTTATCCATATCATGGCACTTGGCTTAAAGTCCAGGGCTAAATATGGTTTCTCTTGATCGGAAGACCTAAGAACTTAAAAAATAAATCATTATATCCCACCACCACCCCGTTCAATATACAGTGATATAATACAGAATAACAGCAATAAATTTTCTATAGGTGGGCTCCATTCAAAAAAGGGAAGAACTAAAGGCACATAAAAATCACCAGTCCATTGCAGTTCTGAAATTCTACTGGGCAAATGTTGGCCGGTCCCACCATACTATCTCTGATTCTGCTTCCTGGGAGTTGGTCTCCAGTCCTTTGTTTTCCATGGCTCCTGGTTCAGTCCTCTGGAAAAGTCCTTCCTTTTCTGTCATCCTTGGACACTTCTGAAGAGCACCTTAAATAACATGCCTTTTTGTGGCTGAGCAGCTTTTTCAGGCTACTGCCTACTTACAGAAATCTGGGGATCCAGAAATCTTTTAACATCTCGAATATTCTCAGTCTCTTTCAGCGGGGGCTGGCTTATGCCAATACAGCTCTCTGACAAACTTTGTGAATTTTTATGTATTTGATGCTTGTCAACTCTACATAATGCAAGCCACACCCATAATTTTTACAAGACATGATCTACTCAGACTTAATTACTGGTACTCTGGGATTGTCAGGCTGCCATAGAACCATGTTCTTAAGCTTTCTAGAAGCCTCTTTTCTAGCTGAGTGGGCCTGCTAGATTTCCTTCAGAGCTTAATAAGGACTCTTGATTTTTTCTTTTTTTTTTTGAGACAGCGTCTCGCTCTGTCACCTGGGCTGGAGTGCAGTGGTGCCATCATAGCTCACAGCAACCTCAAACTCCTGGGCTCAAGCAGTCCTCCTGCCTCAGCCCCCTGAGGCAGCTGGAACTACAGGCACGTGCCACCACAGCTGGCTAATTTTTTCTATTTTTGGTAGAGACGGGGTCTTGCTCTTGCTCAGGCTGGTCTCGAACTCCTGAGCTCGAGCGATCCTCCAGCCTCAGCTTCCCAGAGTGCTAGGATTACAGGCATGAGCCACCTCGCCCAGCCTAAGACTCTTGATTTTGATTTCACCCTGAAACTATATCTTTCTGGCAGCACCCTGGATTTGGCCTTTAGCCCCAGGATGGATCTTAATTTGAAATCTTTTACTAGAGAGATTGGAGATGGGGCAGTTTTACTTTTCAACCCAGCAAGTTCTGGATTCTCTATGTTCTCTCTGAATTCTGCTCGCAAACTAGCCAGTTCTTTTCTGAGTTTATCTTTCTTGTTCGTGTCTCATCAAATGCAGCTAAAAGCAAGCAGCTCATGCTTTCAATATTTTGCCTTAAGATCTCCTCCTCCAACTCTTCTAGTTCATAAGATACATTTTCTGCCTTCCAAATTATTGTAGTTTAGGCAGATGTTTACCACTGAATAATATAAGATGCTATTATTCCAGTCTTTTTTACCAGCTTCCTTGCTGCCCACTGCCTAGTCCCAAAACCAATGTCACATATTTTCGGTGTTTTGCTGTTCTTGCTATAACAGCACCTCACTATTTAAAGTGATTGCAAAAGATGAAATCACCTAGGAGAATTGTGTAAAAGAGAGGAAATAAAAGGGCACAGACCTAAGTCTTGGAAAGCTCCAGCATTTACAGATAAAGAAGAAAGGAGGCTGAGAAGGAATGAACAAGAGAGACGGTAACACAAGGAGCAGAAAGGGAGTGTTTTAAGAAAGAGCAAGTGTGAGCTGCATCAGATGCTAGAGAGATCAAGGACAGAGAAGCATCTTTAGGATTTGGCAATACAGAGGGCAGCTGGTACTTCTGAGAACACTTTAGTGGACTGACAGGGCAAATTCAAATGGACATGAATTGAAGAGGTAACGGGAGGAGAAAAGTATGCAGCAGTTGCAGACAACACCTTGCAGATGTTTGGCTAGAAAGAAGAGCAGGAAAATAACATGGCAGGTGGGGAGGATAAGGACCAAGTGAGGGATTTTTTTACTGGAAGATACTAGTGCCTGTGTGTGTGCTGATGGAAATGAGCCAAAGAAGAAGACGGATAGTGCAAAAAAGAGCGATGATGATGAAGGAAGCAGTTTTAAAAGGCAAGAAGGGATGGGATCTGGAGCACGCGCAGAGGATTAGACTTTAAGAGTAAGAGAGTCATTTCTTCAGTTGTAATGGAAGAAAACAAGCAGCAGACGATGTTCATCCAGAGATAGGAAACCAAAACAATGACAGCTGACATTTCCTGGGTGCCTGTTATGTGTCAGGCATTGTGCCAAATGCTCTGCATGTGAGCCTTGAGCCCTGTGAGTTTGGTTTTATTTCATTCCCATTTTACAGGTAAGAAAATAGAGGCTTGAAGAGCTTAAGTAATTTTCCTAAGGTTTCTCAATTTACAAGTAGCAGAACTGAGCTTTAAATCCAATCAATCTGACCCCAAACCCACATTCTTAATGTCTCTTCCAAACTGACCTATGTTTCTGTAGAGGAAAAATGTTCCAAAAATGAGACAACGCTAAGAATACATTGTCTACAGACCAGAACTGGTTTACTCTGCGTTCCTCAGGGGTCCCTTCCCAAGTGAGCAGGAGGAGTGGGGAGAGAGCTGCAATAAGGAAATTTGAAGGAAGGGGGAGAGGGGAGATAAGACTGATACTAATTGATGCTAATTCCAGTCTTTCCCCTTTACTTTTCTTTCTTTTTTGGAGGCAGAGTCTTGCTCTGTTGCCAGGGCTAGAGTGCAATGGCGTCATAGCTTACTGCAACCTCAGACTCCTGGGCTCAAGCAATCCTCCTGCCTCAGCCTTCTGAGCAGCTGGGACTACAGATGCAAGCCACCACAACCGGCTAATTTTTCTATTTTTTTGTAAAGACGGGGTCTCGCTCTTGCTCAGGCTGGTCTCAAACTCCGGACCTCAAGCAATCCTCCCACCTTGGCCTCCCAAAGTGCTAGGATTACAGGCGTGAGCCATCACACCTGGCCTGTTCGCCTTTTCTATACTGCATATTTTTCAAAGCATTTTTGCATTCCTTCTCTCAGTGAGTAATGCATTTTTTAAATGGAGCTAGAAATCTTTCTGTAGGACGAAAGAAACTATTTTGTAGTTGTCATGAGGTATTTGAGTTCTAGGGGATCTGCAGTGGGATTATTCACATTTGCCCTCGGCGTAGCCTATGGCTAATTCGAGTGTGGTGTTAATATACACCTTTTAACCAGATGAGTTCCATCTCCTTGTGGCCAGGTAGCTCTGCTGTACCCTGCTCAATGCTACAAGCCCAGCTTTCAAATCCCTGGTCTTGATCAGAAAGAAAGCTGAACGGATGTGGAGGAGCTATCTCAGGCTCACAGCACTATTTTAGGAAGCATCTCAACACGTAGAGGAAGGAGAGAGGGGAGTGTCGTGCCTCTTATCAGAACATGTACTCATCATGCCAACGTGTACAGTGCTTTGTGCTCATTTAGCAGAGATTGAGCTAGTACCAGGTTCTAGGCCCGGAGCTGGCTGAAGAAGCATGGAGATGAATGAGGCTCTTCTCCTGACCTTGAAGAACTCCTGAGCTAATGGGCCAGCAGATGACCCTGAAAAGGTGTTTCATGAAGATATGTCTGGAGCTGTGGAAACATAGCTGTGGCAATCTAGATAAGGGGTCACATCACAGACAGGCAAAGAGTGTGAGCAGTGGTGCAACTTGATCTTTTTTTTAAAAAAAAAAAAAGGGCTAGAGTGCTGTGGCATCAGCCTAGCTCACAGCAACCTCAAACTCCTGGGCTCAAGCGATCCTCCTGCCTTAGCCTCCCAGGTAGCTGGGACTACAGGCATGAGCCACCATGCCCGGCTAATTTTTTCTATTTTTAGTAGAGATGGGGTCTCACCCTTGCTGAGGCTGGTCTCGAACTCCTGACCTCAAGCAACACTCCCACCTTGGCCTCCCAGAGTGCTAGGATTACAGGCGTGAGCCACTGTGCCGGCCTGTAGTTTGCTTTCATATACATATTTATTATTTTGTTTGAATCAGATGTTCATAGTCTTCCCCTTATTATGCTTTCTGCCTTGGGCCTTCAAACTAGAATGAAGCCTGTCAGGTGGGTGAGGAAGCCCCACGGCTGTAAGCTCCCTTTTCTAGGAATCTGGGCTCACAGCTAGGTGAGGCACTCCCAAGCCCCTCCTTCTTGGTTAGCCTATGCAAGCGGTGCCATGTCCCCAAAATCTGGGGATGATAACTGTTTCCCAGCCTTGGGCTCCAGGTTCTCCTTCCTTTCCTGTTCTTCTCAAGCTGCAGAGCCTCCTGAGGAAAGAGTTGGGTTACTAGTCAGGGTAAGCTAATGGCCACACGGAACAAACCCAGTTTAGAAGGCAGCCTGATTTGGGGATTCAGGTTTAGCCATCCCCTAGGGTGCAGAATCCTTTGCTGAACGCTCTGAGTGGCGTAGGGGAAAAGAAAGGCAGCATGGAGGGATCAAGTAGGAGATTTTTGCTGGCCTAGGGGAACAATGCATACATCACCTCCACCTACGATCTGGTGACCAGAATCCGACTGAGGAGTGCAGTGTAGCTGTGTGCCCAGGAAGAAGAGGAAACGGGTTTCAGTGAGCTCATAGCAGACTGCGCACAGTGGGTAAAACTGACAGACAGTAGACTACTGAGCTCCAGTGAGGACGGTGACAACAACCACAACAGGATCCCCCAACATCTATGTCTTGAGATCTAGCATATTCTAGATCTAGGGTTTTAGGCAGGATGGCTGGGAGAGGCAGTATCCACTCCCTGAATGGAAGGAACTTGTGCAGGGGTAGATGCGTGAAAACTGCTTTGAATAGGATGAGAGCTGACTTGTGTCTGGAGGAGAGTTTTCTGGTAGGTTCTCTGAATGCCACTGTAACTGAGTCAATCTGGTGGTCTCTCCTCAGCCTTTTCCAACAAGGGTGAGCAGGAATGCCCTAAGGCACCCCTGAATGTAATGAATTAACTTCTCTCCTATGCACCTAGAAGGTACCACCTAGTTATACTAGTTGCACTGTCCTTGGGAGAACTGAGAGAATAGTCACTCTGGTAATCTGCCTGTCTGTGGGGTTCCGCTGAGGAACCCCGGCTGAGAAGCCCTGCCCAGCAGACGCAGACAGCATTTTCTATTTGAGGCAAACGCTCCGGACTATTTTCTCCCTCCCTGCAATCTCCTGCCCCCTGAAAGGAAACAAACTGATGTCATGAGAAATTCCTTTCTAATAACAAAAACAAATGGGCGGCCTCGGGGGATTGCTGCTATGGAGAGACGGTGGTGGTGGTCGTTTTAAGAATGAGAAAATGGTGACTTCTGCTCAGAGTTCTGGTTAAGGATCAGGTAGAATTTTTCCAACATCATTTTGAATCAAGAGAGGCACTGAAATCACTTTAGTAAAATCTTCGAGTGGGAAAAATGTAAAGAAAACAAAATCCAGCTAAGGCTGCTTTTCCCCAGGAAAGGCATTAGTCAGGCAGCCGCCGGAGCCAGCCACCTCTCAAGAGCCTGTTTTTCAGTGTCACCGCGGTGACTCTCCATGCTCTGGGTTTTAATTCTAGCCTCTAATCTCAGTCGCTTCTGTGATAAATTAATTGTAATGATAGAGGCCCCAGTTACGAGGTCTGCACCGTTTGCTTGTAATGTGAGCGACAGGTTTAGGGCCTGCTTTATTTAAGATGCTGGGGTAATTACATGGGAGTTAGCATATGCAGGCAGAGATATGATTCATTCTTCCAGCCACAAGCATGACACAGCTGTTTGCGGGATAAAATAGGGGAACCGTGTTGTTACAAAATGTTCCCCTTATTATACCTCATTAAAAACAAGGCTGTGATAAGTCAGCGCTGGCAATGAAGAAAATCTATTGCCCCTCTGTAAAACCTGATAGGAGAGGGGCTTAGAGCTGTGCTGTGTCATTTCATTTTTTATTTATTTTTACTTTTTTATTTTTTTGTCCTTTCTCTGACTCTCCTCTCCCTATTATTCAACAACTCACTGAATACTTGGGGAAGGAAGAGTCTCCTAGACCCTCTTTCTTTCTTCTTATGAAATAGGGCTGCCCTTTCCCTTGCTTAGCTAAAGCCGAGAATGTTCAGGAAGAGCGAGCATTCACTCAGAACAAAGGAAGGGGGGTGTCTTTTTGGCGACCTGTCCCAATTTTGTCCTCATCACCTTCAACAGGAGCACATAGGCTGAGAGAGCTCAGAGGCTCCAGCAGGGGCCAGAGCTTCAAAGTCAGAGAAAATCACGGGCAACAGACAGAGGCTCATTCCTTTCCTTTCAAGAGACGGACGTAGACTCTCTTCCCCCATCATCTTTCGTTTTAAAAATAACTTTAAAAATTGAAATGAATTTTGGCCTCATTTTCCTTCTTCTTTTCTCACTCTCCAAGGGTACTAGTGGGAGTTCAAACCAATATGCAGATTAATATTGAACTACAAACTCAGGGTCAGATACATCTGGCTGTTTGGGTTTTTTTTACAAACAGGAGCCACCGTGTAGAAAACAGTCTTCAGCACCACCTACTTAGGGCCATTCCAGAAGAGCTGTTCCATGAGACCTGTGTGTGTCTGTTCAACAGGAAAGCCCGCTTGGGAAGCCATACATCGTAATGGTTAAGAGTGTATCTGGGAAGCCAGACTGCACGGGTTCAAATCCTAGCTCCACCACCTCCCAGCTGTGGGGCCTTGGGAAAGATGAGCCAGTATCTCCATGCTTCAGTCTTCACAAAGTATAAAATGAAATGGGCAATAATAATATCTTGACTGAGGGCTCTAAGGTTGTTATAAGGAATAATGAGATAGTCCATGCAGAGAGCTTAGAACAATGCCTGGTGAGCAGCAAGTGCTCAATAAATGTTAATTATTATTATAAGCAACATAGTTAACAGAAGCAAACTTCTATAGGCCAGGCTGTGTGTTAGATTTGAAAGGATGGTTTAAAAACAAAATTGTGGTTGCTGCAAGAGAAGTAAGGACTATACCCTGATTTGTGACCCTTGTACAGAGTTTGGGCTTTGGGGATAAAGTCTCAAAATTGAGGATGGAGATACCGGGAGGGAAGTCCATGGGCATTCTTGGTTGAGTTATAGACTAAGGACCTGCTTGCCTTATTAATGGGGTGTCTTAAAGTGGTGGCCTTCAAACTTTTTACATTGTGATCTACAGTAAAAAATGTGTTTTATGTTGTGACTCAGTATACACCTACCAGCCGAAACAAAAGTTTCACAAAGATAGTACTTAGCCTTATTTTATGTGATGTATTCTGCCATGTTGTGTCTTGCTCTGCTCTATTTTATTGTATTTCATTAATAAGTGCTAATTACCAATCTTAACTTGATATCACCCTCCAATAATCCCACTTTGCAAGCCACAGATACTTGGTTATTTCTCCATAAGTGCTTATTGAATTGATGTGAAGTATTCTGGAGGAGGGCATGGCATCTGGAAAGGAGCGAGTGAGCATGGCATAGTCAGGGTACAGCAAGTTTTAAAATATGGGTGGAATAATTAAAGTTGACTCTGAACAGGTAGGCAAGGGGCCACATAATATAAAATCTTATATATAACACAAATAAGTAGGGTCGGACAAGCATTAGATACTAAGAGAAGAGGTAATACAGGTTTATAGATAACTGTACCTACCATGAAATGGAAGGTTGGTAAACATCCTAAGAATAATTCTGGCAAGTTGTTGTGGGAGTTCAGAGGAAGGTGAGATGGCTTTCAGCTGGGAGCTCCTGGTATTCCCCAGGATTCTGTTTCTACACGTTGTTCATTCATTCATTCATTCATTCAGTGAATATTCATTGAGTTCCCACTATGTGCCAGACACTCCCCGTTGGCTCTCATCCATCTCCCTGGTTTAAACTACATGAGGATGACTTGAACTTTCAGCTGCCTGTTGGGCATTTTCCAGCACAAAAAAAAGCTAGTATCTTTCTCAAAATCTTGATTAAGGTCTTGATGCATCCATTTGGCTTTGATTTGTGCCCATTACTGAACCGATCACTGAGGCCAGGGAGAAATAATGCTCTAATTGTCTTGTGCCTGGGTCACATTCATTACCCTCCAGTTGAACTGACGGGTAGACTGGTTCACCAGAGTCCCGTAGACTGAGAATGGGGGAAAAGGTGGTCTTGAATACCCCATTTTGTCTCACAGCTCCAAGTCTTTACTCATGCTGTTTTCATTGCCTGGAAACCCTGCTCAGTAATTGTCTCCCTTGTGAAATCTACTCTAGTAGAGTTAATTACTTTCTTTTCTATATTATTTTTATTTTAAACATAAGTCTGTCTTTCAATTTGTCAACCTAAATTATGATTATATGTTTCTAGCTCATCTTCCTCACTGTATTGTGAATTACTTTAGTACAGGGACTATCTTAAATATCTTTGTATTCCCAACACTCAGCTTGAACATAGTAGGTACTCAACTACCTATTATGTTTATTAAACTAAACTATTCATCATAAGACTAGTTGGGTAGTAAAATGTGAAATCAACTAGAAAGGGAGAGATTAGGTATGTTTCTTAGGGATGGATAAAGATAAGAAATAATAAGAGATCAAAGAAGAAATCACAACAGAAATTAGTACCTTTAGATGAATAAAAATGAAAACACAACACCAAAAATTATGAAATACAGCTAAAGCAGTGCTCAGAGGGAAATTTATAGCTGTAAATGCCTATATTTTTTTAAAAAAGGAAAGATCTTATATCAATAACCTAACCTTGCAACTTAAAAAACTAGAAAAAGAGCATACTAAACCCAAACCAAGCAGAAAGAAAGAAACAAAGATGAAAGCATAAATAAATGAAATATAGAAGTGAAAAACAAGAGAAAATCAACAAAACCAAAGAACTGGCTCTTTGGAAAGATTAACAAGTTGACAAACCTTTAGCTAGACTGGACAAGAGAAAGAGAGACGACTCAAATTACCAAAATCAGGAATGAAAGAGGAGACATCACTACCATACTTACAGAAATAAAAAAAACATTATAAGGGAACATTATGAAAACTGTATGCCATAAAGTTAGATAAATTAAATCTTTAGAATATATAAACTACTGAAACTGACTCAAGAAGAAAAAAAATCTGAATAGACCTATAACAAGTAAAGGAATCGAATCAGTAATTTTAAAATTTCCCACAAAGTCCAAGCCCAGATGGCTTCACTGGTGAATTGTACCAAACATTTAAAGAACAATTAATACCAAGCCTTCACCAAATCCTCCAAAGAAAAAATTGTGGAAGGAATCCTTCGCAGATCATTCCACAAGGCCATGGAATGGCCCAAACTAGGCAAACACATCACACACACAACTACAGAGCAATAACACTTTATATATATATAAATCCTCAACAAAATTCTGGCAAGCCAAATCCAGCAACATATCAAAAATACTATGCACTGTGACCAAGTGGGATTCACCCCAGGAATGCAAAGTTGGTGTAACATATGAAATAAATCAGTGTAATGCACCATATTAATAGAAGGGAGGACAGAGGCCATATGATCATCTCAATAGATGCAAAAAAAAAAAAAGCATTTGACAGATTTTAGCACTACTTCGTTATAAAAACACTCAACAAACTTGGAATAGAAGGGGACTTCCTCAATGATGAAAGACTGAATGCTTTTTCCCTAAGATCAGGAACAAGACAAGGATGTCCACTCCCACCGTTTCTATTCAACATTGTGCTGGCCATTCTAGCCAGGGCAATTAAGTAAGAAAATGAAATACAAGTCATCAGATTGGAAAGAAAGAAGTAAAGTCAATAATAAAAAGAATAATTCAATTTTAAAAATGGGCAAAGAATCTGAATAGATATTTCGCTAAAGAAGATATATGAATGCTCAATAAACACATGAAAAATATTCAACATTATTAGTCATCAGGGAAATGAAAATCAAATCCACAATGAGATTCACAGCCACTAGGATGGATATAATCAAAAAGTCACATAACAGTAAGTGTTGGTAAGGATGTGAGGAATTGGAACACTTATACCCTCCTGGTGAGAATGCAAAACAGTGTAATCACTTTAGAAAACAGTCTGGCCATTCCACAAAAAGTTAAACATAGAGTTACCATTTGAGCCAGCAGGTCCACTCATAGGTATGTACCCAAAAGAACTGAAAACATATATCCACACAAAAACTTGTACGCTAATGTGTGTAGTAGCAGCATTATTCATACTAGCCAGAAGGTGGAAGCAACCCAAGTATCCATCAGCTGAGGAATGAATAAACAAAATGTGATTTATTCATACAATGAGATATTTTCAGCCATAAAAAGAATAAAGTATTGATACTTACTGTGACGTGAATGAACCTTGAATA
Source organism: Lemur catta (assembly GCF_020740605.2). Taxonomy (NCBI): domain Eukaryota; kingdom Metazoa; phylum Chordata; class Mammalia; order Primates; family Lemuridae; genus Lemur; species Lemur catta. The sequence goes on along the minus strand of NC_059130.1, from coordinate 93,636,788 downwards.
CATCATGCCAATTAAAAGACATCAGACACAAAAGGCCATGTAGTGTATGATTCCATTTATATGAAATATTCAGAATAGGCAAAGTTATAAAGACAGAAAGTAGATTAGTCGTTTCCTAAGGTTGGGAGAGGAGCGGATTGGCGGTGACAGTTTGAAGGTATGGATTTCAAGGTGATGACAATGCTCTAAAATTCATTGCAGTGACAGCTGAACAACTCTCTTAATGTGCAGGTTGAGCATGCCCAATCCAAAAATCTAAAATCTGAAATGCTCCAAAATCCAAAACTTTTTGAGAGCCGACATGACGCCACAAGTGAAAAATTCCACATCTGACTTCATGTGATGGGTCACAGTCAAAACTTTGTGTTTCATGCACAAAATTAGTTAAAATGTTGTATAAAATTACCTTCAGGCTGTGTGTATGAGGTATATATGAAACATAAATAAATTTCATCTTTAGACTTGGGTCCTATCCCCCAAATATCTCATGTTTATGCAAATATTACAAAATCTGAAAAAATCTAAAATCCAAAACACTTCTGGCCCCAAGCATTTTGGATAAGGGATAATCAACCTGTACTAAACCTACTGAGGCAGGAGGCTCACTTGAGCCCAGGAGTTCCAAGGCCAGCCCAGGCAACATAGGGAGACCCCACCTCAAAAAAAAAGTTAAAGCTCAAATAAAATCGTTGAATTTTACACTTTAAATGGTTATATGTATGGTATGTGAATTATATCTCAATAAAGATATCTAAAAAGAAAAGAAAAATCATGAGGACTTGATTTGGAACAGTTAACACTGGGGATGGAGGGGAAGGGATAAACTAAAGAGAGATACCGGGCTAGGGAATCTACTGAACTGACCTAAAAATCTGACTTATGTACAAATGAGAAGAAATAAATCCAACTACAGATATTATCATACATGCATGAAATGTTATATGCAACATTGTTTGTGACAGCAAAAATTTGGAAACAACCTAAATGTCCCTCCCTAGGGATCAGGTTTAAAAAAAAAGGAACGGTATATGTAAAACCACAGAACACTACACAGCCACCAAAATGAATGAGGTAGCTGTTAAATACTGATGTGGAGTGGTCGCCAAGACATTGTTAAGAAAAAAACAAGGTACAGAACACTATATTTAATATGCAACTATTTGTGAAAATGTATTTGTTTGCATACAAGAAAAATCTCTGTATAAAAAACTGATAACATTTGTTGCTTCTTTGGATTTGTTGCTCTTGAGAGGCAAACTCCATGACTGGGTAGAAGGGAGACTTTCACTATTTCTTTTGGCACCCTTTGAATTTTGAATCCTGTCAATGTATTACCTATCCAAAGAAGTAGACAAAATTTAATAAAATAAATCTCTAATTTGCCTGAAAAAAGGAAATCAATTCATGATGAAATTCCTAAGTTCTGTGTCTAGGAGTAATGAAAACATCATTAACAGAAACGGGCAATACTAAAAATAAAAAAAGAGGAGGTTTGGATGGCAAGATAAATTTTCAAGCTACCCACAGTGCTTGGCACAAAGCAAGTGATAATTAAATCTATTTAGTCGATTCAGTAGTGCCAGGCACCAAGGATACAACAAGGTGATCTCAAAGACCGCTTTCACAGAATATATAGTCTAATGGGAATATAAACAATTTAAAAAGTTGTTATAATGGGCCGGGCGCAGTGGCTCACACCTGTAAACCTAGCACTTTGGGAGGCCAAGTTGGAAGGATCTCTTGAGGCAGTGAGTTCAAGACCAGCCTGAGCAAAAGCAAGACCCTGTCTCTATAAAAAATTTAAAAATTAGACAGGTGTAGTGACTTGTGCCTGTAATCCCAGGTACTCAGGAAGCTGAGGCAGGAGGACGGCTTGAGTCCAGGAGCTGGAGTCTGCAGTGAACTGTGGTGATGCCACTGCACTCTGGCTAAGGCAACAGAGGGAAAAAAGGGGGGTGGGGGGAAGTAGTTACAATGTAATGTAATGTGCTGAGTGTTTTGATGGGACTTTGGAAATATATAGTTATTAATAGTAGGGGAACTTAACCCTAATCTAGTTTGGAGACTGAGGGAGACTTAAATGACAAGTAGGAGTTAGCTAGGCAAGGGGGAACTAGGGTAGGAAGACATTTTGGTAGGAGGACAATGAGTTTTCTAAGCAGAATGAACTTTGTATTTACTGGCCCAGAGGTGAGAGGGAAACAGAAAGTGTATCGGGACAGCTAGACAGAGATCCATTTTGCTCACTGCTGTAGCCCAGCATTCAGGATAGCGTCTAGCATGTAGTAAGCACTCAATATATGTTTACTGAATGAATGAATGAATGAATAAAACAGTGGCAAGAGATGATACCAAAGGGGTAGACAAGGGCCAGTTCGTGTGGAGCTTTTATGTTAATATATAAGCCTTGCCAAGAAGCTTGGACTGAATCCTAAAGACTGCGGGAAGCCACGAGGAGGGGCAGAAACACGATCAGATCTGTACTCGGAAGGAGCAGTGTGGCTGCACAGTGGAAAATAAAGAGTAGCTTGGGGATAGCCCGGGTGACGGAGTGGACAGAGGGACCATCCATTGCAGAGGAGGGACAAATCCACATGAAGGGGAAAATGAGCTCAGCTTTTGACATACCGAAGTTTAGGTGCCTGTGGGAAATCCCAGTGAAGCTGGGGTTACGGGGAGTTATATCAGGGTGGAAATCAGAGGGGTCTGGTCTGGTGCTAGACAGAGTCACTCATATTTATATGATAACTGAAGCTGTGGGAGTGAATGAGATACCTCTGGAAGAGGGATGTATAGGCGTGAGAATGGATGAATGAATGAATGAAATGCAAAACCCTGCTCTGAATAGCTTTGGCTAGAAACCTGCAGGATGATGAATGCTAAGGAAGAAAGGGAAGGCTTAAGTTAATGAGCCAGTGCTCCCTCCCAATCCCACGCTGCAGAGCTGGGTCCAGGGAAGGAAGCTCGGCGCCCTGGAGCAGGAAAGGGTGACTTGCCACATCAGCAGTTCCTACTTCTCACCTCTGCCCTTTGCCACCTCCACGGTAGCATGGCTTTCTAGTCCAGTGTGGTGCTGCTGTGTAATAGATTTGTGTGATGTGGGCTGATGGTCCGGAGCACAGCTCTTATCTAGCTCTTCCCCTCCCCCCAACACTGTAACAGCCTCCCCCGTTCACCTAGCAAGTTGCTAAAATTAAAACTTAATCAAGCATGTTCACTTGGGGATGCTGAATAATTTGCAGCCCGCCCCAGAAAACAGGGAACTGCTGGGGCAGACAATTAGTGTGAGAGCTGCAAGAGGTGCCTCCACATTCTTGGTGCCTCCAAACTCCTGGTGGAAGAAAGACAGCAGTGCCTGCCTCCTGCTGCCTGGCCATTGCCCCAAAGGTGAAGAGTCTGGGCCAGTAATGTCTCCTTCGTGACACTGGCCTGAAGATGGGGGCAGGACCTCTGGGACAATTTCTTCTCTGGCCAGTTCTGCCCTTTTTCCTAGACGCAAGGCCAAGGTTACACTAATGTCACTCTTCAAATAAATTCTGAGCTTAGAGTCCAGAATTCCTAAGGCAACTCTAGAGGTTCCAGTAAAACGATGCCATCATGACAGATGTATTTGGTATGTCTGCTCCTTTCCGATTTGCCCCTCTTACAGCCCAGATACTTTCGTAAGGGTCTTGTTAGTTTGGAGCACATGCATGTGTGTGATAACTCGCCTGACACACACACGTATTGCACTATGTCACTTCATGGTCACTTTCCACCTGCCCTTTATACCCTTGGACTGTCTTCCACCTGTGTGGGACAGTCTCCTAGAGTTTGAGCAAACGCCAGGTCTCATCAGGGTGTGATCAGACCCAGTGTTTGGCATTACTCTCATCCACCTGTGGGTGATAATCCCCTATTGTCCCATCACCACCATGTGATGATTGTCATCTTTGGCCTTAGTGTTGTCTCATTGTAGGAGATTATCTCTCCCAATCAAGTCTTCCCAAATAAAGGCCAGACCTCATGAGCATGTGATCACCCTCCTCTCTTTCCTTAGTACATGATAATCACTGCACTCCCCCAAGTTCAACAATTCCCCTCATCCCTGGGTGCATTTACTATCTACATTTATTGAGCATCTACTATACTGTCATAAGGACCCCCTTTTTCATGTCCCCCCTTTTTTTGCTGGAAATTTGCCTCCCAAATTCTTAGGATAAATCTTTCTCCAAAGTTAATGATGTTCCTTCTTATCTGAGCTCCCAAGGGATCCAGACCAGCCCTGAAGGCCAAGGTGCTTGATACATGGAAAGCTGCTTGTGTTTCCATGTAAAACAAAAACCACTGGGGGACAGCCTGGCCTGGCCAAGGAGCTTGCTGGTTGGAAGCAATGGATCAGCAGTGACTTGGCCCTAACTTGGCTCTGACAGTGGTTGCTTCCCTAGACCCAGCCATGCCAGAAGGAAGCCAGCATCTACTATGGAATGTATTTGGTGGATGCTGAATGTCCCTATTTGTTTCCTTTATAGATCCATCCTTCCAAACTACATTTTTTTCTGGGTTCCTAGAAAAGAAAGTCCCATTGGCAGGTATGCAGTGCAACTCCAGAGTCCACATGCTCCTGATAATACCGTCCTACCCGCAGCTCCAGCACACACAGACCCACACCAAATTCTGCTCAAGAGCCTACCGGGACCAGTCCCATCATGCTGCCTGTCTGCTTCCCTCGCTGCAGGCGCTCCCTGCTCCCAGGAAGCCTTCGTCGCCTGGACTGTCATTCCTGTAGGGCTCTGCATACCCCACCATCTGGTGGTTCTCAGCCTAGCCTGCATACTGGAATCACCAAGCAAACTTTAAAAATACTGATATCCTTAAGGTTCCCTCCCTGCCAAGTCATATTTAATTGATCCTGCAGCGCAGCCACAGCATGGGGATTTTTAAGGTTTCCCTGGCGATTACGATGTTGTGCAGCCATGGTGGAGAACCGTGCCCTGATCTGACACCACCTCTCACCCCTCCTTGACTCCCACACGCCGTCACAATCCCCTATGTCAGTGAACTTCAGCGTCATCAAATCATTCGAGAGGGCTTGTTAAAACACAGATCGCTGGGCCCCACGCCCGGAGTTCCTGATTCCGGGGGTCTGGAGTGCCCCCAAGGACCTGCGTTCCTAACAAGTTCCCAGGTGTTGCTGCTGTTCCAAGCCCCACACTGAGGGAACCATCTCCATGTCCTGCTCCCTCCATTCCTTGTCCTTCTCTCCTCCAGTGAACCTGTCCTCTGCGCTCCCTCAGTCTCAGACTCTGACGTTCATCCCTGAAGCCTTGTCTTTACCAACAACTGTGCCCTTTCATTATATCCAACTTAAGCATCCTGCCCTCCAGCCAGCCTTTCACTCCCTGCAGTGCCCCACTCCAACCCTGCTGGGACGCCCCCCTGCTGACCCACCTGCTTTTCACGGTCCCCACCCCATCAGCCTAAGTTCTCTCCTAACCCGGCTTAGATTCTGTGCCAGCAACTGTCTCCCCCCGTCTCATCATCAGCTTTTCTTTTTCTACCTGTTCATTCCTGTCCGCACACAAACGTGTGATGTTTACTATTTTAAAAAAAACCCATTGGCCACATTTCCGCCTTCCTTCTTCTCCGTCTCTGTCCCCCTTTATGTCACCCTCTTTTCCTTTCACTCTCACTTGAACCCTCTCTCGTCCGATTTTCCCCAACCTTCCTCTGAGATGATTGGCCAGGGTCACTGGTGACTTCCCTGTTGCCAAACACAACAGCCAGTCTTCAGTCAGTGTCACACTGGACCCATCATTTCCTCCTTCTAGAAACACTTTCTTTGCTTAGCTTCCGGGACGCTGCTCTCTCCTGGTTCTCCTACCTCACCGCTTGCTCCTCTCTTGCTGGTCCCTCCTGCTCTCCCTGACTTTAAACTTGGGAGTACCCTTGGACTTGGTCCTCAGATTTCCTCTCTCCTTTACCTACACTCCCTCCCCAGGTGATGTCATCCTATCTCTGAGCTTCAACAGCAGCTCTGTGCTGGTGACTCCAACATTTATACCTCCAGCTTAGACCTCTCCAAACAGCAAGCCCACGTGCCCAATTGCTTACTGAATGTCTCCGCTTGGATGTCTCACAGGCAGCCCAAATTTATAAGTCCGAAAGTGAACTCCTGCTTCTCCTACCTGGGCAGGCCCAAACAGGTGCCTCCTCTAGCCCTACTACATCAATAAATGGCTGCTCCTGTCTTCCAGTTTTGGATCAAGCCAAAGCCTTGACATCATCCTTGACTCGTTTCTCTCGCACCCTCCATGCAACCTATCAGCAAATCCTGTTGGTTCAACCGTCAGAACGTGCCCAAACTCTGAGGGCTTCTCTCCATGTCTACGTGACTCCAAGCCACCATTATCTGTCACCTAGATAGCTGCAGCCATCTCCTGAGGTCTTCCAGCTTCCGCCCTGCCCCAGGACCTTTTAATACGTAAATCAAATTCTGTGATTCCTCTGGCTTGCCACTCATTCAGAGTGAAACCAGCCCCTTATAAAGGCATGAGAGACCCTACGTTATCTGGCCTCCCTGCCCCTCCCTGGTCTCATGCTCCCCACTCTGCCCTTTGGTCTCTCTGCTTCTGCCTTTCAGCTCCTCAGTCAACAGCCTGGGGCTCTGCTCTTGCTGTTCTCCCGGGCTGGAATTCTCTCTTCCCAGGCACTCCCTCACTTTGGGTCCCTGGATAAACTCTGCCTGTATCTGGAGCCTTCCCTGACACACCCCCTTCCTCACCCCCACCAAACCTAATCCCCACCTGGCACTTGCTGGCCCATTTTCTTGCCGTGTTTTTCTATGCAGACTCAACCTGAAACATTCGGTACTGATCTGTTGGTCATCTGTCTTAACCACTAGAATGTAAGCTCTGCGAGGAGGACTTTATTTTGTTCACTGCTGTTTCCCCAGTGAGCATATGATAGATGCTCAATAAATACTTGTTGAATTAATTAATTAATTGAAATGTGCTCAGGTCTTTCCTCCTCAGCGGCCACAGCCCTGTAGGAGGACATGTCCCCAGGCTGCCTTTCTCCATTTTCTAATAGCCTCCTGGCCACCACCTGGGCCTCCTCCCCTCCCCAGAGCCTGCCAGACCATTCTAATTGCCGCTGCTGCAGAGGGAGGGAGTCATTCTCCAAAGAGAGAGGAGGGAGGGAGGAGCTCCATCTGGTGTCCAGGAAAATAAGGAGCAAGCCTGGGCCTGCCGTTCTAGATCCACCCTTGAGTCCACAATGTGGGGCTAGGGAGCCGTGGGGCCAGGCACCCTTCAGGCCCGTAGATGGCTCCTGGCTCTTCTCCTCTCCTGTCGGAGGGTGGGCCTGGAGGCCCCAACTTCTCTTGGTTTGGCCAACTGAGCAGGACCCAGCACAAGGCATCCAGGCTACAGAAGGCAGTGGGGGGGGGGGGGGGGGCAGGAGACAATGGGAGAGCCCAGAGCCAGCTCTCCTTCTCCACCAGCCTGAAGTGACACAATGATACAAAGGGAGAGTCTTGTGCTTGGGGAAAGGGGGTGGGGAAGAGTCCTTTGTCTGGCTATTTTATACATTGCTGGGGGGTGGGGGGCTGGCAGGATGGGGGGTGGCAGGCAGCCGTCTATATGGGGAGGAGTAGAGAGTGGTGCAGAGGCCCTGGAAAGTTTTTGAATTTCAATCAGGTTGGCTTTGAAAGAGTTTGGCTTTTGTTGAAAGAAAGAGAAAGGTTAATGCTAACGTTGAGGGGGAGGGGGAGATTCTGAAGATAGAGTCCCGTTTGCAGGCCAGTCAGCTGTGGGACACCCAGGCTGGCAGAAAGGCTGGGCGTGGCGAACAGAGGAGGAGGGGGGTCCCATCCCCCCTCCCTGGCCAGGTGGAGGGTGCCGGCCAGAGAAGCTGGGCTTACTGGGAGTGCGCAGGAGAGCCTGGTGGGGAGGGAAAGCAACAAGGGGCCAAGCGGGACAATTTCTTTCTTCCTTTTGCATGCCTTATGGAGCCTTTGACTTTTTAAGCCAGGAAAGAATGAAGTTCCCTCCCTCTTTCCCCTCTGTTTCCACTCCACCCAATCACAGTGGCAGAGCATTTGCCAGGACTGACTTTGTGACGAGTGCAGGCTTAGGTTGGTGGGGAGGGAAGAAGGCTGGCGTGGCCTGGGACCTCTTAGTGTTCAGGAATCAGCTGTTTTCCCTGCTCTTGGCTTCTGCTAACCCTCCTGTGCACTCTAACTCCTCCAAAAAGAAAGCGTAAAAACGTGGAACTGTTGCAGTCTTTGACACAGGCAGCGTATTCCTTTCTCAAAGTTGGGAGAAAAAGAGAAAGGATGGAGGGAGCTGCAGCCCCGCAACAGGCTAGAGATCTGCAATTCCAAGTCGGGTGTGGGCACCTGCCATTCTCAGCTCAGTACTGCTGACATCACGGCCACCGCGCAAAATCCTCAGGGTCTTTCTCTTCCCTGAATTTGTTGCAAACACACGCCCACACACTCGAATATGTGCACATATGCACAGTTTTTAAGGCTCCCGGCTGAGGCTGCAGCATGGTCAGTGTTCTGGGAGTCAGTGAAGAAGTCTATCGGGTGGTCAGCTCTCTGAAGGGCACCACTGTGTGTTCCTGCTCCATGGGTTATAGCCCTGCCAATGAAAACCTCGAACCAGTCCCTCAAGTCCAGCCTGGCAACTTTTGAGAGGAGAAGGATCAGAAGCAGAAGGAAAGAGAATATGAGAATGGGATTATTCTTATTTTTATACTTAATAAACATCTGCACAGTGGTAGGCCTCATCTTGATGGAGCAAATAGCTATTCATTAAATATTTGTTCAACATTCTTTGTATTAGACACTGTGCCAGGCCATGGGAGACACAGGGGGATAAGGACTGTCCCTGCCCTCAAGGGGCTCATTCTTAAACAGAAAATGAACAGAATACAAATAATTGTCATTCAGTGAGGTAATAATAATATCACCGTGCCACAAAAACATGGTCACATGCATCACATCTCACTTCATTTGACAAGAAAATACTACAGAAAAATGTGTGAATTGTTTTTTAGGATTTCATTCATATTTTTTACTTTAATTTTGGTGCATTTGAAGTATTTACTATGGAAGAGCATTTTGGAGGTGAAAACTTGCTCCACCAAGCAAGAAGGAGGCTTGGACTCCAAATCCAGGCTAAAGGAAATAAGAGGAGTATAAACGAATTAGCCAGACATGGTGGTACACACCTGTAGTCCCCGCTACTGGGGAGGCAGAGGCAGGAGGATCGCTTGAGCCTGGGAGTTTGAGGTTGCAGTGAGCTACAATGATGCCATTGCACTCTAGTCGGGATGACAGAAGGACACTTTGTCTAAAAAGAAATAAATAAATAAAAGAGGAGTGTGTCCGTGTGTGTGCACACAAATTAATGTGCTGGGAGACATCGTGACTGTGCTGCCCTCATCCAATACAACACTAAAAGTATTTTGCTGGTTTTATTCTCCATCTGGTTCGCAGCCAAAAATAATCTCAGACACTATTCCCTCTGCCTCCCCCCAACGCCCCCACTGCCACCACCTCCACGAGGAGAGAGAGCGAGCGTGGGTCTTTCTGTTCATCCTTCAGGGCCAGTGCTGAGGTGAAGAGAGAGCACTGGCAAAGTTAACCAGAGGAAGATTTGGGGGCCAGTGTTCTCAAAGCCTGGTCCCGGACCAGTAGTATCCGCATCACCTTCGAATTTAGAAATGCCAATCCTCAGACCCTGCTCTGGGCCTACTGAACCAGAAACTCTGGGCGTGGGGCCCAGTCACGTGTGTCCTAATCTCCAGGTGATTGGGATGTTCCCTGGAGTTCTAGGTGTGCTGATCAACATGGCTACTCTGATTAGACAGTCCTGATGTTCCTCCGAAATAAGTTGCTCTGGGTAGAAGCAAGGCCAGTGGGAGCCAATCCAGTCCAACACCTAAGACTTCTGGTTAGTTCTTGGGCTAATCTGCCCAAAGATATGCACAGGAATGGCTGGGATGCGAGCTTTAGAGACCACGTTGCCCTGGGCATCTGGGGCACAGGCCCTTCTGAGCCCCACTGGACCCTGTGCTCATACTCCTCATACTCAGAGGGCAGGGCCTGGCAGAGGAGGAGAGGAGAAAAGGTGGAGTGTAAGGTGACTGTGGGGTGTGGCTGGTCCCAGTGAGAGTCCTCCCGGGGATCCAGGCTTGTGGTAACACAATTTGGCTCCCTGGAGCTTCTGAGTGAGCACGTATAATAATGAACGGTTGGTTAGAATTGGGAAGGGCAGAGAGGGAGAGAGCAAATTCTTCTCTTCCATATTCAATTTTTTAGAGAGTCTCAGATACCTTGGGGACAAGGCCCAAGAGACCTCAGCACCTGTGTCTCATTGGCATCAGTGTCTTTCTTGGCATAGATTGGGAGTTTCTTTTCGGAAAATCCCCCTGCCGGAGTCACGTGGCCATTTCTTGTCTTAAGAAGTTGGCATCTATCCTTTTATTTCAAATGTGTCTCTGGTCTCTCTACCCTCTCCCAGTTTTCCATTTCAGCTTGAGCTAGAAATTTTGGTGTCTTTCGGGCTATTTCAGAGTGATGTAACCAAATTACTAGTTTTGACTTATAAAAGTAAGGGCTAAGAATTCCTTTCAGAAGGATAGAAAAAGTAACATTAAGTAGATAGCAAATGCCAAACACTGTGCTCTCTGCTTTACATAATTCACCTCATTATCCTCATCACCACCCCATACACGATGTTATTTCCCCCATTTCGTAAGTAAGGAGAGTGGAGTTGGGAGGGTTTGTCTCTTGTGCAAGACCACTTGGCATTTAAGTAGCAGTGAGGATTTAAACCCAGATCTGCCTGACTGCAGAGCACATGTTTGTTCCTCCTACGGCACCATCTCAAGAGAGCTCCTCCCAGGCAGCCCCAAGGAAACAGGACTCTGGCCAAGTCCATGGGCTCTGTCGGCCCTGGCTGGACTCCCTCTTGGTCAGGGTCTGGTCGGGCCTCACCTGACTTCTTCGGGCCAGCTGGCCTCTCCGCCTTCCTGGCTCTGCGTGGGCTCCCGGGGGAGAAGGCAGAGGGAAGCCACAGGCCTCCAGACAGGTTGCAGGGAGCATCCCTTCCATCCAGTGTTAACCCCTGCGGCTGGCCCACAGCAGGGAAGCCCTCTTGCCTAGCTCTGCATGGACTGCTCGCTTGCCTGAGTTTGCATTATTTATTTAATGTCTTGTACCGTAAATAATGGTAACTTTATGGTTATTAGGAACGGGTTAAGGTACATGCGGGTAGCACCAGGCTGCCTTCAAAAGGAACAGTCCTGGCATAAAATGTTGCGATAATTGCTTTACTGCTGAGTGTTGGTCTTTATTTTGTGTCTGATTTGTCCCTTAAGCCAGCGTAACATTCTCCCCACGGCAGGAGAATGCAGAGAGCAAATTGAAGGGCTGAGCATGAACAATGCGACATGGTGCACTGCTGGGTTTTTCTTTTTTCCTCTTTCTTCGTTTCTCCCTTGACCTCCCTCCAATCCTCTGCGCTCCCCTCCCCCCATGCCCTGCCCCAGTCTCCGCCCTACTCCGGTTGGGAGAATCGTTCTCCCCCACCCTTGACACCTCTGGAAGGTATCCCATCTTAACCTCCTATTTTGAAAATTAGGTTAAGAGAGCACTCCTATTCCTTACCTCTTCTGGGCAGCAAACAAGACAAAACAAAGAATAAGCATATAAAAGGAGCCTTCCTTTTCATGGACCCTGTGCCCAAGCCATGCCCAGGCATCCCCGCCCAGAGGTTACCCTCCCTTTCATTTCTTAGGAGGAGGCTATGTGCTGGCCAGGACACCAGCTTGACAGTCCCTCTTGCTCAGCATGGCAGTGGTCAGAGAAGGCTGGGTGTGCAAGAGGACGGTGCAGGGTGGGGGGAATGGGGTCTGTCAACTCCTTCCTGATAGTGGAGAGGGTGATGGTCTCCAGTGGCCACTGGGACTCTCTTCTTCTTCTCTTTGTGCCATCACACCAAAGCAGGAAAGCTGCTGGCACTGCCTGCCATGTGCAATGCCGTATTTCCCTTGTCTGTGCAGGAAGGTTGTCACCCTGGGCCACAGAATGGAGCAGAGGGCAGGGGATGTGGGTGGGGATGGGGCCCCTCAGTTTGGGCCAGGCTTCTGCTTTCCCTGACAGACATGGATCCTCCTCTGAGGGTCACCTGTCGGCCTCCAGCAGTACCCCGCAGTACAGAGAGAGCAGGTCCAGCGTCACCCAGAAGGGCACCCTGGCTTACTCTGGGCTTCTCTGATATTCAGGGAGTTTGGTCACGGCAGGAACACTGAGGTCAGAGTCAGAGCCCTGGGCTCTTGTCTTAGCTTCCCCACCGACTTGCCGGGTGTAGTAAACTTGTAGAAACGGAAGTTCCTTGGAAACTTTCTGTCTCGGTTTCACCTGTAAAATGAAGGCAAAAATACCTGCCTTGTGGGATTATTATGAAGATCAAAAGGAGATACTCAGTGAATACAAACTCCAGGACCAATGGTAGGTGGTTTATGGTGGACTCTCGGATAACCTGTCATGCCGTCCAGCCAAAGGCAAGCGGCCATTTCTGGGTAAGAAGGAGGTGGGCGTTGGGGAGAGTTGGGGTGGTCCAAAGACGGGGAGAGGAGGGAGGCAGAGATCCCCCAGCGCTCATAGCTTTTCCTGCAGAGGGAAAGCACTGTTGCTGTCCACCCTGGGCAGGCACCAGGGAAGACCACGGCTGTCCCCCCGCCTTAGAGGAACACCTTCATCCAGCAGCCGGGATCTCCTCTCTCCCTCCAGCCACCCTGCCTCCTTTGCCCTTCTGCGTGCCACCCCTTTTCTTCCTCTGCTAGGGTTCCTCCCTCTTGGCTATAACGGAGGGGACAACAAAGTCCAAGCAAGTTGACAGCGAGTGGCTTTACGCTATAGGAGGCTGAGGGGGATTTGTGTCTCTGCACTTACCCCACCTCTCCAGAGCCTAGTAACTCATCAATAGCGGAAATTTGAACAAAGTGGAGAACCCGGGATGAAAGGAGAAATGCTGTGGTGATTGGGGGTGGGGGAGAGAGGGAAGGGGGGATGGCTTTAATTAGGGCTTCTTGGCCTCTTCAGTCCTGGGGCTGGTGGGGTAATCCAGTTAGAGCCCCAGCCTTTCATCTCAGCTGGCTGGCCTCTGGGGGCCCTGTCGGAGCCTTTAGGGGGCAACAAGTAGTGGGGTGGGGGTTGGTACCGCACTCACTTCCAGCTGGACGCAGAGGGGGGTGCGGAATGAAGCCCAGCCGCGCAGCAGTTGGTGGTGGGCAGTGAAGTGGCCGGTGTGGGCGGCTTGGGCGCTGGGCGGCTGTCTCCTGACACCAGAAACTCTCTTTATGAAAGGATCAAGTCGGGAGCATTGTTCTCTGGCCAGGGAACCAAGGGCTCAGAATGCTCTTTTGTGTGGAGGTGCCCCCCCCCACACTCGCCCTTCTTTTTTCTCCCTTTGAGCCACTGCTGGCTGTGCCTCTGCCCCCATGCTGGGGGGGCACGGAGTGGTGGAGATGGGCTCGGGACAGACAGTCCTGGGGGAGCCATCTGTGCTGGGGTAGGATCCACTGGAGCTGAAAAATTAAACAGCATTTTCAATTAACTTTTCCTCTCTTGTTTGGGGGTAGGCGTTGGGGGGGGAGGGTGGAGCAGGCTGGTTGAATTTAACCTTTGAAAAGCTGCAGTGGAGGAGAGGAGGAGGGAATGACCTTTCTTTCCTGAGGCAGGGTTGGTGGAGGGGTGGGGAGCAGTGGAATTGTTTCCCGGGGCTAGGCCAGGGACCCTTTCCTGAGAAGCTCTTGGTGTCCTTGGCGCCTGCGTCCCATCTGTGCAGAGATGGGTCTGTGCGTGCATGCGGGGTACTGAGGTGTACAGGAGGATGAGCAAGTGGGTCAGCTGGGGGACGGGGCTCCCCACGGGGCAGCAGGAACCTTTTGAACTTTTCCACCACCCCTTAATGGCCGTCTCCTTCTCTCATCACATCTTCCCTCAAGAAATCCTGCTCTTTAGTTTCAGTTCTTCTGCCAAGTGCCCCAAAAGAGGCAAAAACATTCATGGAAGGGCTTTTGCTTTAGGTGATGTTTGGCCTAGATGACCTCTCAAGGCTGTCCCCACACTGTCCCACGGGCAATGCAGAATAGAACATGGCTGGAAATCAGTCAGAGAGTCCAGCTCGTCCCCTTCTCACACCCCCGACGATGCTGCATCTTCCCGCCTTCTCCGTCTTCCCTGGGAACTGGAAGCAGGTCTTTCTCACGCCTCTCAGGTCCCTCCCTCACTCCACGTGGTGACTTCACCTCTTCCTGGGTCCCTAGTGGTGGAAGACTTCTCTCACCATCATGACTGAAGAACACTCTGTGACTTTCAAAGAACTCCTGTGAGTCTTCTTTTAATCTGTGTGGATGGATGGATAGGATTAACCCCTTTTTTAATGATGAAGAAACTGAGAGTCAAAAGAGATTAATTCTGGAAAGCAGGGCATCCCCTGGATGGCACATCAGCATCACGTAGGGGTCTTTTGCAAGTTGTGCCCTCTACCCAGAGATTCTAAAGTTCTCACCCCTTCCATCCCTGCCTTCACCCCAGAATAGGGTTCTTTAATGAAATCATATCTTTTGCATTTTCTTTTAGCTAACTACAGACAGTCCCATTGATGGTGGAGAAAATCAGGAAGGCCACTGGAGTTAGCTAAAGAGGAAGTAAATCCAGTGGTTTCACTTGAGTTTCCACCAGCCCTGGTTTTCATCAAAGCAACAGGGAGGATAGTATCAGAATACAGACATAGAAATGAGTTGCTCCCTCAGCTACTCTAGGAAACAGAGGGGCATGATCTTCCTTCCCAAACCTGTTCCTTATCTTGCATTTCATGCTCAATTAAGGACACTGCTCTCCAGCCTCAGCTCAGGGCACTCTCCCCTTCCCTGGCTACATTCAGCCAAACTGCTTTCCTTCAGTTCCTCAGATGCACATGCTTCCTACTTCAGGATATTGGTGTATACTTCACCCGACTGGTAGCCCTCCTTCCTGTCTCTGTAAATTGTGCTGCTCTGAGAAGACTTTCTGTCCTCCCAGTGAAAATTTTGTCCCCCAGTTATACTTCCTCATGGTATTCCGTACTTCCTTGATGTATCGCATCATGGTTCACAGGGACGTGTTGGGTCGGGAGAGTAGTTAATGCCTCTGCTCTCCCAGACCTCAGCGCCGTGAGAGCAGGTGTGCCACTACTTTGTTCATTACTCTATCCCCAGCACTCATGGGAGGCGCTCAGGGCTTCATACATGTTAAATGAATGAATGAAAGGATGAAGGTAGCCACTCACAGAGAAAATGAGCAAAATGAAAACCAAGATTTCCCAGAGGTAAGGATGAGAACTGGCTGTTGCTTTGAGATCCAGGAAATTTCTTTAGGACCCCAAAATGGAGGCCAGTGGGCCTGGATGGTGCAGAGGACACTTTCACGGGGGAGGTCTGGTAGGGGTGATGTTTGAGGTCCTTTTGGTGGTGAGCAGGGAAGCAGGCAGCCAACTTCTAGTATTCCAAAGGTGCCAGCCCATTTGCGGAGCTCCGAGGAAGAGAAGGCGAGAGGAAGAGCACTAAGGGCTGCAGCCAGTTCTGATTTAGAACAAGAGGGAAGAAAGGCTTTGCCTGCTGGAGTAGCTTTGGGTGAGGCCACCCTAGTTTGTTGCAAGATAAACGGATTACAGGGACCAGATCCCAGGGCGGTGGGCAAGAGGATGAACCAGAGGCAATGGAGAGAAACTTTCACTAGTGAAGGGTTAAAGGGAATAAACATGTTTGGCAATATATTGAGGGTGAGGTGGAGGGAAAGGTGGGGGGAAGACCAGTGAGCATGTAGACCGCTAATAAATGAAGAGAAGTGGGAGATTCATCTTACCTCCTACAGGGCAGAGATACTCAGCTCATTTTTTAGATCAGTCTTTAAGAAGAAAAATGACAAAAAGGAATTTGGATAATTAGGAAGTAAATGCAGACTGTGCAAAAATCGTTCCTGATAGAAAGCAGGTAGGAGAATACTCAGAAAATGTAAAGGTTTCACAAATCAGCAAGCTAGGCTGACATCCATCACGCGGTATTAAGGCTAGTGTTCTGGGAACGTGCGAAGCGGGGTGCTGATTGAACCACTTATAATTATGTCTGGAAAATCATAGAAAGTAAAAGGAGCCGTCAGGAGCCTGGGGAAGTGAAACGGATGTGACTCCTATCTTCTAAAAACTGGTACGACAGTCCTAAAAATGTTCACCAGTCGGTTTGGAGCTAGGTATAATGAAAGGGGGGAAATCTGTCATCTCCGGGAAGAAAATAAAATTGTGAGCAGAGTGCGTGTGTGTGTGTGTGTGTGTGTGTGTGTGTGTGTATGCCTAAGGGCCAAGCCACACCAAACAGAATAACACTAAGTGATCAAATTGGAAACAGAAAAACAGATGTGTTGTAATGGGTGTGCCACAAGAGGCTGTTGTTAAAACAGGTTCAGGTTTTCGCCGGTGGTTGTAGGTATATAAATGAACACTGCACAGAAAGGAAAAATCAATGGCAGGGAGAGAGATGCCCTCCCTGTGAACAGAGTACTCACTCGGAGCCAGTTCAGCAAGGTCTAGTTTTGGACAGGGAGAAAACCGCACGTCACTGAAGAAGCCGATGGGTGGGTGTGGCCGGGGAATAACACGGGAACCTGAAGTCAAGGCTGCCGTGAGCATCTAGTCACGAGGGAGGAGCGGGTGGAACCAACACACCGTTTGGGTCTGAACTCCCTCTGCTCACCCATGAGAGCCACTGGAAGGCCCTGGGCACCGCCTTGTTTGGGGACCTGCATGCACAAAATTTGGGTGTGGAGCTCTTGTGTCTAGAGGGAGGTGACACACTGGGCTAGTTTCAAAAAGAGTGGGGAAGGCCCCCAAGGGGGCGAGCTGAGGGGGAGTGGCTCCTCATGGTAATGATCCTAACTGACTCCACAGCCCCAGCGCCCTATACACTTTTACAAGGTTAAAGCAACAGCTTGAACCTGTATGGGGTGAGCATTTGTTTCCTTTCCAGATTGCCAGCTAATGAGGAAAGATTAAAGGAGCTAAATCTGTTTAGCTTGGCTAAGTGATGACGGAGGCGGCGGGGTGGAGAGGCATGCTGGGCTGGCCTGGCCAAGCAGGGGTGTGATAACTGTCTGCAGATTTCAGAAAGGTGGAACTACGGCACAGGAAGAGCGGCTGTCTCAGGTGGCGCAAGGAGCCGCGGCCTTCGTCAGTGGGAAGACATGAAGGGCGAGTTTCCCAACAGCAGGCTGGGCCGCTCACCGAGCAGCCAGGTGACCACAGGAGGAGAGTGCAAGGGCCCGAACGCCCCAGCTGCACCAAGTGGGGACCAAGCTAACCCCTCCCATGGCCCGCACTGTCCCAGCAGACTGGCTTTCACTTGGCCCTCTGCTGACAGCATCCTCAGTGCTCCTGAGGGTCCTCTCTGGCCCGCTGTTCCCACCGCAGCGTGTGCGTTAGGGGATGTGGAGTCCAGAAAGGTTCCTCCACTTTTTGGCCTGTGACAGATGTTCTTAGTGGGTGGTTTGGCGATTCATTGCCAGGCTGTTCTTTGATGATGTCTTCGGATAGATTCTCCCAAGCCTATGAGATCAGAACCTGGGCAAGGATCTCTTGTAGGAGTGGAAAGAACTTCCCCCCAAAGCGGGAGCAGGTGGCAGGGCCCATGGTTGGTGTCCCGGGGGTCCCTTGCCTGGCCCCGGGTGAGCCTGGCTGCCTCCCCCATCCTCGCCGTTGGCAATCTCACAGTTAAACACTTAAACAATCTTTCTTTCTCCTCTTTTCCCTCTCCCCCTCTCTCTCTCTCTCTCACTCTCTTCTTTTCAGAGTTGACAGGGGCCAAATAAAGGCCCTTTTAAAAAAAACACACAAAACAATTTTGTTCCTTCTGAAAGTGATGGAGTGAAAGTGAGTGCAGATTATAGGCCTGTGAAGCGAGGGCCTTCCAGACGGGGGGAGAAGCGGTGACATGATGGGAACCTAATGGCAGTAATTGGCCCTGGCTTTGACAGGGCCCATATCACAGCTCAGGAAAAGAGAGATGTTTAAAGTAAAAATTTACACAAAATTATATGTTTTCGGGGTGAAAAAGACTGTTTGGATTTCATTTTTTTTCTTCCTCTTCTTCTCCCCCAGGGCATGTTTCATGGGTCATCCTCTGCCGTGTGTGTGTGTGTGTGTGTGTGTGTGTGTGTGTGTGTGTGTGTATGTGTGTGCAAGAGTGTGTGTGCACACATGCCCGTGCATCTGCCCAGGTATGTGGGCATTTTATACCTGCACCATCAATGCATTCTACTTTCTCCCTTCTTCCCGCAGAGGGATTGCTTAGCTTAGAAAGTTTCTCTTTAGGAAGTAGAAAGAGCCTAAGGGAAGGAGGAAAAAAGAATCATTCAAGTCATATACTAGGCCACACTTCATAGTTTCCCCAGAGCAGAGCTTGCTTGGACTCAATATATAGTTGCATAGCATCTTGTATTTATCCTTGTGCTACTTAGTGCTAAATGTAACCAGCTAATAGACTGGGTGCTCATATTTGTTTAGTGTCTGACTCCCCCTCCAGACTGGGAGCTGTCTGAGTGCAGGGCCTGGTTATCTTGTTCAGTGCCAGAGTCCCAGCACCTAGCCCAGAGCCTCCCACGTAGCGGGCTTTCAGTATTTGTTAAATGAGTGGCCTAAAATAATGGAATTATGTTGGGACAGCAGCTGTGCTGGAAGACCGTGCCTCCCTGAGTATAAAATGCCGATAAATCAGACTTTTGTCTGAGGTACTGGCATAGTCAGATAATTGATTCTTCATTGCTTGTTGGAAATGTGGCCTGACAGGACGACTTCAGAGGGGGCAGTGAAACGAGAACATTAGGTGTTCATCCCTGGTTCAGGGTGGGGAAGACTTTCTCCACCGCGAACTTCATTAGAAGGTCTATAGTCAAACCCCAATAGACTCTTTAATGCTAATGACCATTTCCAGTGTAGGAACCATTTCCTCTTGGGGCCTGCAAGATGTACTGCTGCTCCCTGTTTTACCTGGGATTTAGGCATCATGTACAGACTAAGCTGGGAACTAGCCAGCTATTGGGCTAGTTTTCAGATGTTTTAAAAAGATACGCTCTTTGACTAATAAGACCCAGGAATCAAACTAAATTGAATGTTTTGTTCTCATGAGCTCAAGGGGGACGTACCAGAGTCACAGACCCTCAGACAGAGGAGTAGCTTTAGAGGTTCTAAAGTCCATGCTAGTAATAGTTGCATGCATAACCTCTACAATGACCTTTCAAGCTCCAGTTGCAAAGATTGGCGGGTCCAGCAAGAGAGGTGGATCTTAAAGTTAAGAAATGGAGGGACAGGGAACCGGTCTGGGCAAGAGCCAGTTCTTGGGAAGGGGTCAGTCGTGGGGAACAAACACAGAAAGGGAAGATCTA
The DNA here is from genome assembly GCF_020740605.2 of Lemur catta. NCBI lineage: Eukaryota > Metazoa > Chordata > Mammalia > Primates > Lemuridae > Lemur > Lemur catta. The sequence continues at coordinate 93,617,317 of NC_059130.1, read as the reverse complement.
GCAAGGACTGTGCTATGAAGGTGGAAATAAATTCTGAAAGGTGAGTTCCAGAAGTGTGGTATAGAATGGGGATGAATAGGTGCCAGTGACGGGGACCAAGCCAACAGTCTGTGTCCTTTCCATGTTGCCTCAGTGTTTGGAGAAAATCTCAGCCCAGCCAAACCAGGAGGTTCCAAGATCATGAGGGGAATCCAGAACACTGGGTGGATGTTGCTGGGGACGGGAGAAGGGCAGCAGTGTCTGGAATCAAATGGAAATGATGCTCTTAGAGCTGTAGCCGTCGCCAAGATCAACTGATGGTGAAGTCAGTCCAATTCAGTAGATGGTTCTCGAACAGTACAGATGCTAGTCATGTGCTAATTACTGTTAGGTGCAATAATAGCAGATAAAGTTGTGATTCCTACCATTGACATGCTGTAGGAGTGGGAAGAAATAATTGCTTATGGTCAGATTACAGATTCTTAAAGAAAAATTGAGACATTTGGGTTTCAAAGACATTTATTTGTGCCAACATTTATAGAATGCCTGCTCTACTCCAGGCATCATGCTTGGTCAAAGCTCTTCAGACTTAACTATTTAATTTGAGTCACTTCCCTTTTATTTTCCCTTTATATGCTGAATTTAAAGTGTGGGTAAAGAAGAAAATGGCTAACACTCCATCCATGAAAATCACACACATGAGAAGGCTCTCTCGGCAATCTCAGGGTTCTCTAAGCTCTGTAGATGCTCCAAGAGACTATGGAAATAGCTCCAGCTTACAGAATTTTCCTCTGGCATTTAGCACAGAAATGGTAACCTTATCCTTATCTGTTACCTCTGCATAGGAATATTAAAATTGTAAATGACATGCATTTTCCTAAAATAAAGTCCTTTCACTGGGACCTGAAATAATGACTTGGCTGCAGGTGCCTCTGAGTATCACTTGGTTACCAGTCGATGTCGATCAGAAGATGAGATGCTAAAATCTTCATATCTGCCTCCCTTGGATGTGATCTTAGCCGCTATACCATACCCTCCTAAAAGGACAGCAGAGGAGCTATGGGTGTTGTTTGCTTTTTCACTCATCTAAACTTTTTGCTTAAAATTATAGAATCTCAGAGCCTTAGAGGTGATGCAACATATTTTTAAATAGACTGCCTAGTCTAAGTTAAGTGCTGGAGATACACAGGTTTAAAAACAGTTCCTGGTTTAGAGGAATTCATAGTCTACTGAGGAGACAGGCCATCCGAAGAGGCAATTTCTATATGCCGTGGTAAGTGCAAATGGAGATGTAAGACGCAGAACCTCCTAGAAAAAGCAAGCACCTCAATCAGCTAAAGACCTTGGGGAAAGCTTCACGGAGAGGGCAAAGTTTGAAATGAATCTTTAAGAAGTTTGCTATGCAGAGAAAAAACAAGGAAAGAGTGTTCCCAGAAGAAGACATGGCATAATTGTTGAATGTGTGAATTTTAAGTCAACTAATCCCGGCCCTTAGTTACTTACTGTTTAGCAGCTTCTGAGAAATTCACTGTCCTCATTCTTGTGACAGTTGTGTGCAGCATATAAGGATAGTGAGAAAAAGGAAGAGCCACCAAGAAAAAGGAAGACAGGATAAAGTACAGGGAAGGAGGAAGAGAAGGAAAGGAAACCAATTTAATATTTAGTGAGCATCTCTTCTATGCCAGGTGGTTTTACATTATCTCATTTAATGTTATTGTTTCCATTTCATAAATTAAGACAATGTGATTCAGAGAGATGAATGGATTTCTTCAGCTCACTTCACAATGTAGTCCTCTCCTGTCCCCATTCTCATGCTAACTGTACCTCCTACCTCTCTTTGAAGCTCCACACTGCCTGTTGACCACCAAGTGGCTCTATCACCGACACTCTGACTTAACCAGTCCAAAATGCTGCTAATAATTTCCCCACTGAAACTGCCCCATCTCCACTTTCCCATGGCATCACCCATCCACTTGCCCAAGCCAGAAACCAGGGGGTCACTCTTCGACCTTTCCCTCTTGCTCAGCCCACATTCATTGCATCATTCCGTCTTGACCATCCTAGTCTAAAATGTACTTCAAGTGCATCCCCTCCTGCCAGCTTGTCTGGTACCCCCTAACTCAGGCCATCGTCATCTGTCCCAAATCACTGCTGGGATGGTCTTCCATTTGATTTCTCTCTTCCATTCTTGCCACCTCCTGTTCCATCCTCTCCACATGGCAGCCTAGTGATCTTTTTAAGATGCCTGACCGTACTGTCAAGCCCATAATTCTTAACCTGGCAGGACCTGTTCCCTGTCCACCTGCCCCTGTCCTCACCTTGGGGTTCACTCTCCCCCCCTCCTCACAGGCTGGTTCCTTCTCATCCCTCAGATCTTAGCATAAATGCCATTTTCTCAGAGAACTCTTCCCAATCTAAAAAAGCTTTCACCGATATCTCTGTTTCTTACCCTTTATCTTTAGGTACAGATGACAGACCATGGTTGTTCATTTATTTGCATGTTTAATTGTCTAATGTCTGTGAGGGCAGCGCTATGTGTCATGCTGCCACTGAGTCATCACTGCCACGCACAGCACCGAGTGTAGAGTAGGCCCTCATGTGTTATATTTGAATATATTATATATATTTTGTTCAAAAGGAATATTAAATGAAACGTGTTCAGGGTAAAGAAGAGTTTGGATTTAGATCTGCTCACCTCTTCCTGACACCATTTTCCTCTTCATCATTCTACCTTCTGGTGGGTAAAACCCAACATGGGCCACCAGGCAGTGCACAGCATTCAAGGAAGGCTAAAAAGCCTTTAAAAACTTAATCCTGATTAGAAAGTGAACCCTTTGAGGCTGGGGGCCATGTCCTCATTGTTCAGTAAAGTGCCTGGCACAGGGTAGGTGCTCAGTAAAGAATGAATGAATGAACAAATGAGCCTTGAGAAACTCTCAGGTTTCCAATAGGAGCAAATGGGCAGAGGCGCCATTTACTGAGGTGGATTGGGGAGAGGAAGAGCACATTTGTTGGCAAGTGGGGAAGGGTGGGGGGAAATGAAGGAACAGTTTAGTTTTGGAATGACACACAGAAAAAGGCATAGTCCTTAATAAGCATGTTGTGTTTTAAGAACAATGAGAAGCTTATTCATTCAGCATTTATTTGTTTAACCATTAATCAACAGGTATCTGCTTAAAGCTTAGTATATGTTAAGCACTATGCCAGGCACTGAACATGTGATAATAAATCAGACAAAGTCAAGACAGGGAAGTGGATATGAAAACAGATATTAAAATGCAGAATGGTTAGTGCCGTTATCAAAGTAAGCACGAGGTGCCGTGGGGCTTTAGCAGTGGAGGCAGCAAGACTTCCTAGAAAGCAACACCTCAGTCACAGCCGGTAGAATGGAGGAAGTAGGTGCCAGCCTGACGAAACGCCAGAGAAAGGGTGTTCCAAGCAGAGGAAGTAGCATGTGGAAAAGCCCAGCAGCAAAAGAATGAAAAGCATTCAGAGAACTATAAATAGTTCAGGATGGTGGGAACCATAGTGTTGAGAGCAGGGTGCTCCGCAGGGAGCAGCAAGAGAAGCACACCGTGAACCTCCTCGACATCCCTCCCCTCCGTCTCTGCGCTTAGAGAGAAGAGATGGCACAGATGTTAGTAAGTCACAGTGGCCCACAGTAGGGTGTGTGAGGGGAAAGTGAACACAAAGCGGGATTGGAAGCTTGGACCAATCAACCCTGGACTATCTGGAATCTTGGACCAGATAGTCAAGAGCCTTGTTTGCCACAACAGAGTCTGACTTCTAGGGCAACTGGTGACCACTGAAAGGTTTTAACTGAGAAGGGTGGTGGTGGTGACAGGATCAGAGCCATATATTCAAAAGATAACTCATGGCTAGTGTGAAAAATGGATTTGAGGGGACATGACCAGAAGCTACCATATTTTCTATCAAGAAGACATTCATCAGATTTAAGAAAATACTGAAGTCCAGAATTGTGTATGTGTGTGTGATTGTGAGACACTCTCTACGTAAGTCTCAATTCTAGCCTTTGTGGGTCCACAGTACCACTCGCTATTTGCCTCCCCTGTCTTGTGTTTGCCTCTTGGCCCTGACACATTTCGCCTCCTCTGCTTGAAACATCCTTCTTGCCTCTTATTCAGCTTAAAGGAAAACTTTAGGTTCAAGCCTTCCCTACTCCTCTTCCCCCAGATTTAACAGTTCCATTCTCTGGGCTACCATATAACTCTGGATATAACAACTGCGCTATAATGAACTGTTCTCCTCATCTGTCTCCCAAAACAGACTCTATACTCCTTAAAGGCTAAGACTGTGCAAGTTTCTTTGTATCTCTAACATCAGGTATGGTTCATGGTAAACCATAGGTATTCAATAAATATTTAATGGATTGGAGTTTATTGGAATACTAACAAACTGGGATGATCTAATAATGTGAAATTTAATAGATGTAATTTTCTGTACTTGGATTCAAAATTTCAGCTGTACCAGCACAGGATAGGAAAGCAAGATTAGTTAGTCCACAAACATCTCTCGAATATCAGCTGCATGCTAGATACTGTGCCTGACACTCGACCATAAAGTAGAAAACTAGGGAGACACATGCTTTGCCCTCATGGAGTTTATAATCTACTGGGATGACAAAGTTTAAACAAGTAAGCAAATGTAAGTGAAATGCTATGGAGAGGCCAGGTGTGGTGGCTCACACCTGTAATCCTAGCACTCTGGGAGGCCGAGGTGGGTAGATTGTTTGAGCTCAGGAGTTCGAGACCAGCCTGAGCAAGAGCGAGACCCCACCTCTACTAAAAATAGAAAGAAATTATATGAATAGCTAAAAATATATATAGAAAAAATTAGCCAGGCATGGTGGCGCATACCTGTAGTCCCAGCTACTCAGGAGGCTGAGACAGGAGGATTGCTTGAGCCCAGGAGTTTGAAGTTGCTGTGAGCTAGGCTGATGCCACAGCACTCTAGCCCAGGCAACAGAGTGAGACTCTGTCTCAAAAAAAAAAAAAAAGAAAGAAATGCTATGGAGAACAATATAGAGTGCCATGAAGACCTAACCCTCGTTGGACCGTGGAGGAACACTCTATGAGGAAGTGACATGGCAGCTGACCTCAAGGATTCCTGGAGTTTTCTAGGCAAAGTCAAGTGTTGGGGTTCTGAGGTTAGGGACTGGGGTGGGAGATGTGGTTTTCAGCAGATCTCAGCTCTGTCATCACTTCCTTAGGTAAGCCTTCCGACTTTCCTGAGGTCACATCTTCTACTGTAGCAACGTGGACTGCTTGTGCAGAACTTGTCTCTGTTGCAGAATCACATTTATTTCTGCCGTTACTTGTTTAATGCCCAAGGTCCCCAACAGACTGTACTCATGGTGAAGAGACCTGTCTCTCTGTGCTCAATGGCGCATTCCCACTGCCTAGTACAGTAACTGGCATATAATAGACTCTGAATTCATGTCTACAGAATGAAGAAAGAACAAATGAATGTATTTATGAGTAAATGAAAGAAGAGGGTGAGGATTCCAGGAAGAGGGAAAAAGCACCAAAGACCAATGTATCTAGGAACACAGCAAGGGGGAGACCGAGTGTCTGAGAAAATCTGAGGGTTTGGTTGACTGTCAGCTACATACGAAACAACAAAGAAAGATGGCTGCGACCTTCGGCTGTATTAAGAAAAATCTTGTCTCTATTCTGCCTTAGCCAGACTACCACTAGAGTGTTGTTTTCTTTCCTGGGGACCATACTTCAGAAAGCGACAAATATCTGCAAAACATTTCCGTGTGAGAAACTCCATCACATAATGGAAAGATCATGGGATTTTCGAGTCAGATAGACATGAGTTTGAATTCCAGCTCCACCCCTTGCTGGCTGAATTGAACAAATGACTTAACTTCTCAGATCCTCTTTTCCAGTCCATAAAATAGAAACAATAATATCCAGAATTCTGAAAGCTAAATGTAATGCAAAATGCTAGCACAGTGCCTGGCACACAGGAGACACCCAGGAAATGTGAGCCCCGCACATGCATTAGAAGAAGCAGGACTCTGGGCTGTTTGAGTTGAGGACGGCTTCTTGAAGGGAGTAAAATTTGAACTGGTCACTTAAGGACTGGAAGACTCTATTTTATTGAAGAAAAGAAAGAGACCCTAGTTGAGGGGGGTGGGCAGTAACCGAGCGCAGCACTGTGCGGAGCTCTGTGCATGGACAGAGAGAGCCAAGCATACCCAGCCTGAGCTTTAGGCCAAAAAAATTCCCTCCTGGGCAGGGATCTCAGTTCCCAACAGGAATGTCATACCCAGGAACCATCTCTGACTAGTGTGCCCATTTTGGAAAGCAGGGAACCTATAGCTTGGTTTAGGATTTGCTCATAATAGACAACTTCTGAGACCCTGCACTCTTGGAGCTTGTGTGGTACATGCATCCTGCTAATGGAAGTTCCAGCAAGTAGGCCTACGTGTGCGTGCATGTGTGTGTGTGTGTGCACACTTGAACACTCAACAAAGCTAAAACAAAGCATGCTGCCCACACTGGCCTGGGAGCTTGGCAGTAACATCCAACAGCAGCCTGTCCAGAGTGTGTAGCTTTGGGTATGGAAGGACTAGTGAGGGAGAAGGAAGGCGAGAGATGGGGAAGAACATATGTTCAAAAATAAACACTGCCTCCTGCTAAATGGTCTAGAAAGCATCTGTAAGAGGGGCTCTGGGCTGTGGGGTTTCCAAGGATGGTTAGTGCGGGAATGTTTTGTCTGTAGAGTTGGAGTTGGGGGCTTCCACATCCTGCCCACTGCCACATCTGGGGAAGTCATCTGCGCTGGGCTGATGGCTCCCCGAGCACTCCTGCTTTAATGGCTCGTGGTGCCGCAAGAAGTGGCCCTGTAATGGCCATTCCAGGCTGCCCTGGGGAAGGGTCTGGGCTGGCCCCAGGCAGCCTGTTTGCTTTTCCCCCACTGCAGGCCATCCACCACCTCTGGGCTCCTCTTAGCTAGGTGAGCTGGCCTGAGTCCCGCTGGGGAGCCTCCAGCGGTGGGGAGACAATGGGACTAGAGGCCTTGGGCATTGGGAGTGGGGAAAGGACTTGGTCCTACTCTTCCTGACGGCCATCCCCTTGCTAAGGCACTGGTTCCTGCATCCATCACTGTTAGCTTTCTTCTTTTGACACAACTCTGCAAAAACCTCATCTCTTTGCAAAAGAAGGAGTTTCAGGGTCGTGGGGTCACTCCTAAGACCAAGTGGTGCAGAAAGGGCAGTAACACCACATTTGGAAAGAACTGAAAGAGCTGCTTCGCGCCGTGGAGTGCAGTGTTAGGAGATAGGACAGGGACGAACAGAGACATGTGCTGAGGGGGCATCCTAGTCAGTCGCTGAGTTTGAGACAGACCGCTGCAGGTGCAGGCAAACCTGCTGGCTGGTGAACTCTGGCATGGGGTATTTTAACGGCACTGTCCCTTGCCTTGCCGACAGCCCTGGAGAATTATCTGGGGGACCCAAGAGGAGTGTTGCATGTCCAGATACCTGCAAGTTGTAAGGATTGAGCAATGGGTCATGGCTTCAGCAAGGGTGAGAGCCCCCAACCCTGGTGCCCCAGGCAGCAGCCTGGCTAGAGTGGGGGACCAATTGTGCACGGGGAGACGATGGAAGTGGGGAGGAGGAAGGCTTGCACTCCCTCCCCTCGGCAATGCCTCGTAAAGCTGCAGGTGTGAGATGTTGTTATTTAGTCTAGAGCCTGGTATGTGACAGCCCGGGCCCTCTCTCCTGCGAACTGAACTGCCGCCGCCACCGCCTCTGCTGGCCAGATAATTAGTCCATTACGACTCTCCCACCTCGGGTGGGTGGGGGCAGGGTGAGAGCCCACCCTCAGACTCCTTGTAATTCAACTTCCTGTGTTTTATGGAAGCAGGCTGTTGGGGGCAGAGAGTGAAAGGCGGGTCCCTAGGCTGGGCCAACCCCTTCCTCAGCTCCCAGCCCCCACCTCCCTCCTGCCACCCAAACCGGTTGCTGTGGCGACCAAATGTTATTTCCCAGCTTCGTGCTGGAACTGCTTTGTAAAAGTTTTTCACATCTACCTGCCTCAAACAGAACGCGGCCGCACACCCTGTGCCTGCTCTGCCGGGCTCTTCCTCCGCGTCTCCCTCTGTCTCTCTCTATTTTTATTACACGCTTATCGCCTTTTTCCCTCCTGCTTTTGAAATTGATTTCCTTTCCTTTCTCCCCCTATTCAGGACCTAAACGCTGAATGTTCGATATTTCATTTGAGACCGCTAATCGCATTACTGCCCTTGACGTTTTACAGATATCATATTATGGGCGCAAATTTGGCAAATTATTAGCGCTGTAATGTATAGCTTGTCAGAGGTATTTAAGACGCTAAGAGCCCAAGGCTTATCGGGGTTAGCAGAGAGCTCTCGTTGAGCTTTTGAAATGCAGAGAGCCAGTTATAAAACACACTGTGACTCTCTCTTCGGCTGCTGGAAAAAAAAGGAAAAGAGAAAAAGAGAAAGAAAAAGAAAAAAAATGTCACCCGTCTATCAGAGGCTTCCAGGGCTGATAACAAGCAAAATTCTTCTCTGTGGGTTTCACTGGAAATGTGAGAAGCTTTTAAAACGTTTCTCAAGCTGTCTGGAAAAGAAAAAAAAAATCTTTATTGAAAGGATGTAGCAATCTTTTTTACTGTGGCCTATTTATCTCTGGGGAAAAAGCTGTAACAAGAAGATCCCCTACTGGTCACCAGCCATGTCCGGGCCTGCCTGGCTTTGGTGCCGGGACTTTGGTGTGGGGGGCTTGCTGAGAGAGGGTGGGTCCTCCTTTGGCAAAGCCGGGAAAGGCTGCGGGCTGAGGCGCGGTGCTCTGGAAGAGGCAGCAGCCAGCTCACCTAGCACGGTGCTCAGGACTCAGCAGACACACATCTCATCAGATCCTTTTTGAATGAATGGCTGATGGAACCAACCAACAAACAACAAAAAATTAACAGAGCCTTGAAACTGCTGCCACACTTTGGGTGGCCATGCCGTGCCCGGTACCTGCTTCCCCCTGCACTACTGGAAGGACTCACCTTTGCTGACCCCACTGCCCACCCGAGTGTCTTTCACCCTCACACAGACAGCCCTGCTCTTTCAAGGCCGTGTGATCCTCTCTGCCTTCTTGTCACTGTCCCCTGCTGGTGACATCTCCCCTCTGTTCAGCATGAATGTAGGCACTTGGCTCAGTATGTCCCTGCCCGCCCCTGTTCCTGCCTTCCTCCTGTGAAGTTCAGCACCCACACGGACCCTCCAGATCCTGGGGGTCTCTGCTGCAGGGTCCTCCCCTCCTACACAGAAGCCCACGGAACTCAGCCCCCTCCTCAGTCTGACCACCCCCCGGAATGTCCTCACTTCAGAATCATGAACTCTGAAATCCCACCTGGTAACCAGAGCCCACTGTCCTCATGTCTGCTCTCCTTCCTTGCTCCCACTCAATCTGTTTTTTGACCTCATTTAGACCTTCAATCCCTAGACCCTTCCTAATTTAACAAGCCCATCCTTCCCTTCCTAGCTTCACTTCCTTTCCTACCCAACCTTGACTCTTCGATCAATTTCTTTAAGGCTTCTCTCCGTGCCATTTCCTCCCTGCCTGGCCTTTCTGCCCCACCTCTTTGCCTAGCTCAGACCCCAAACCCACGTCAGCATTTGCTCTCTCCTCGACTTCTGGCCCGCGGTGCTTGACTGAGAACCGTTCCCACTGGCGTCAGCATCGGCCAGGCCCTGAATGCTTCTCACCGGTCCCTTTACATGTCCCATAATCCATTCTCTTTCCCATCACCTACAATAGTTGTTTTAAACCTTTCCCTCCCTCAAAAGATTTTCTTCCCTGCCTCTGTTTACCTCATTCTCCGTAGACGACTTCATGTCCTGCTTTTCAGAGAGAATATTGGCCACCAATATTCTTCCCTCCTAACCTTGCCCTTGACCCTGGAGGTCACCTTCACCGACTTGTGTCCTGACTCAGTACTAACCCACCTGTGCCCGCCACTCGCACTCCGTAAACCTTGCACCATGGACTCATCTCTTGCATTTCAAGTATCGCTCATCCCACCAATGCCTTTCCCTCTGCCTTCAAACACCCTCAAATCTCCCTCTTAAACCTTTTTTTAATCTTAACTTCCAAGCACATTACTGCACCATCTTTCTCCTCTTCACTGATAAACTTGTTCCAAAGCAGTCTCGCTCTCATTGCCTCTGCTTCCCCACCTCCCATTCACTCAGCCCTTGTAGACTATGTGCTATCTCACCACTGCACTGACATTCCCATCACCCCTTCCTTCTCCCAATCCTCTTTCCCCTTAGCTTCTCTGACCATTTCTTTGGATCCCATCTGCTTCTTCTCATTCTCCTCCCTAGCTTCTCCTTCCTATGTCCTTCAGTATGGCTGCTGCTCAGGAGGCCATGCTTTGCTTCTCTTTATACTTCACACCTCTTCCTTAGGTGAGCTCATTATGTCTGTGGTTTCACTTGCCATCTAAACAGTGATGGCTGCCATGTCTACAACCTCAGCCTCAACCTCAACCTCAACCTCTCTCCTGAACTGCATGCCCATCTTCCAACTGCCAACCTACTCTCTCTCCTTGGAGCCTTGCAGAGCACCTCAGACTCAACATATTCAAAACTGACATCATTATATTTTTCCAAGCCTGAAACTTAAATGATCCCTAAGGACCATCCAACCAAACACACAAGCAGAAACCTGGTTCAACCTAGATTTATCCCTCTTTCTTCCCCTTTATCTGTCCTCTTGCACCTAAAAAAGAAAGGAAGGAAGGAAATCATGGGAGAATGGATAGGAGTACGTCCCCTTGCCTTGTATCTTACATCAAAATTAATGAATTAAATAGATGAGTTAAAAAGTTAAATGAACAGCCTGAGCAACATAATGAGACCCCATCTCTACAAAAAATATAAAACTTTAGCTGGGCGTCATGGTGCACGCCTATAATCCCAGGTACTTGGGTCGCTGAGGCAGGAGGATCACTTGTGCCCAGGAGTTTGAGGTTGCAGTGAGCTATGATGATGCCACTGCACTCTTGCCCAGGCAACAGAGTAAGTCCCTATCTCAAAAAAAAAAGTTAAATGCAAAGAATAAAACCATAGCTAGACCTGTATTAGATATAGATGTGTGTCTGGTTGGGGAAGGAATTTAGTAGTGTAAATATAATGGAGGAAATTTTAAATTACCATACAACAACAACAAAAGCCCTATTATAAACAAAAATAAAAGGCAAATGACACCTGAGAAACAAAGATTTGCAGTAAACATAGCAGAACATTCTGCCCTTAATATGTAAAGAGTTCTTACAAATCAATAAAAAGCATTAGTAGCTCAATATAAAATGGACTAAGGGATGAACAAGCAGTTCATAAAGGAAATATGAAAATCTTCATATTAATATAGCTAATATAAATTAAATAAATGAGATAATATTTTTGCTTATACAAACTGGCAACTTTTAAAATTATAAAGTTCAGTGCTAATAAGAGTAGAGTCAGACACGCATTCTTATGTACCATTGGTAAAAGCAGACATTTGTATAACCTTTCCAGAAGCAACTTTGTAATGTGTAGCAAAAGTCTTAGAACATTCGTGTCCTTTTAATAATTCCCTTCTTGGAATTTATTCTAAGAAAACAATTGGAAATGTGGTCAAAGATTTATGTATCATTTCAGAATTATTTATATCAGGGAAAATCTGAAAATAACCTACATGTTCAACAACAAGAAAATAGTTAAATAAATTAAAGTACAACCACATGATGGAATACTGTGCAGCCATTAAAAAAAAAAACATGGTTTTGGCTAGGTGAGATGGCACATGCCTGTTATCTCAGCACTTTGGGAGGCTGAGACAGGAGGATTGCTTGAGGCCAGGAGTTGGAGACCAGCCTGGACAACATAGTGAGACCCTGTCACTAAAAAAAATTTAAGAATTAGCCAGGTGTGGTGGCTTGTGCCTGTAGTTCCAACTACTCAGGAGGTTCAGGCTAGAGGATCACTTGAGCCCAGGAGTTCAAGGCTGCAGTGAGCAATGATCACACCACTGCACTCCAGCTTGTCTCTTAAAAAGAAATTTTTTTTGAAGAATATTTCAGCAGAGATCCTAAAATAATGTTAAGTAAAAACTATGCATAGAGAAAAATAAAAGGAATTATAGCAATATGTTAATAATGGATAGTGGGATTACAGGTCACTTAGTTTCCTTCCTTAGAGTTCACTTAATTTTCTAAATTGTCTACAATGGGTATATACTACTTTTACAACCAGAAAAAAATATTTAGAAAAACAATTCTGATCATATAGTCACCATTCATTCTTCAATGCTTGTGTTTTTACTTTCTCTATGTCTCTTTCCACTTCAGTCCTTTCTTACACCCCATGCCAGTAGTCCTCTTAAAAGACAATCCTAGCGGGATGCAGTGGCTCACGCCTGTAATCCTAGCTCTCTGGAAGGCTGAGGCAGGAGGATTGCTTGAGGCCAGGAGTTCAAGACCATCCTGAGCAAGAGCAAGACCCTGTCTCTACAAAAAATAGAAAGATTAGCCAAGCGTAGTAGCACATGCCTATAGTCCCAGCTACTATGGAGTCTGAGGCAGGAGGATCACTTGAGCATAGGAGTTTGAGGTCGCAGTGAGCTATGATGACGCCACTGTACTCTAGCCCAGGCAACAGAGCGAGACTCTATTCCTCCACCTTCCCTACCAAAAAAAGACACAATTCCCAAAATCCATAATCCCAAAAGATCAAAATCCCGAAAATATAATTATGAAAAAAATAATTTTAAAATTCTTTAAAAGATATTCATTTACATTTTTAAAAGAAGAAAACCATACTAAAACACGACAGAATACTTCATAGGCCAGTTAACACAATAAAATAGGCAGTAATAACATACATATTTTTGCAAGCGTAAGCATTCAGGTATACTACCACCAGTTGCATGGGTAGAACAGTTATGAGCAGAGGAACCATGTCCATAAAGAAACAGGTCAAAAAGGGAAACGTGTAAATGCATCACATAAATGTATCACTGTGGTTGGTAATTGTGTGTACTCAGCTTTATAACTGTAGTCTTTTAAAATACCTTGATGAACAACCTAAATTTTTTGATGAGATCGATCAAAAACTGCAATGGGTCACCACTGCATATGCAGTTGCCCAAAGAGCTGAGATCTTGAAAAATTTTATCTTTCACATATGCAGATGTACCAAAAGGCCATCTCTTCATTTATTGAGGAAGTTTCAACATGTTTACATACACGCACAATGCTTACATAAAAAGTATACGTTGTGTTGTGATAATACACTTTCCTGGAATCAAATTTGCAAAAAAACGCTTAAAACAAATTAGAACTCGCTAAAACTCTCTATACAGTTTACAACTCTGTATTGGAAATGATGTAAATAAAATACATAGGTTAGCAAATTGTAAAAAATAATGCTGACAATTTAAAATAGTAGGGGAAAAACTTAAAAAAGAAAAAGAAAAGAAACAAAAAAACTATCCTGTGATTGTGATTTTGGGGAGGATTTTGATCTTTCAGGATTTCAACTTTTGGGATTATGGTGTTCAAGATTGTGTCTTCCAGGATCATGGTTCAAACCCTAAAACACAAATGTGACTATGCTACTCTTCTCAGATTCCTCCCATGCTTTCTGTAACCCTCTAGGTAAATTCAGGGTCCTCAATAATTTGCACTAAGTTCATCACAATCCAGCCCTAAAATATTTCTTCAGTCCCATTTCACATATACCTCATCTTCCCCTAAACATACCCTGCTTTTGCACGATTCCATGTCTTTGCACCTCTTGTCCTTCTACCTGCTGTCTTCTTACTTCCTTTTCCATCTAGTGAGAGTATTTCTTCAAAACTCAGCTCCGATATCACCTCCCTGGTGGACTCACTCTGTTCCAAGCACTTAGTTGTTCTCTCTGATGTGTACCCAGAGCACTTTGCCAGTTAATCCCATTAGACTATAAGAGCTCAGAGGCCAAAGTCTTTTCCTTATTTTTGCTTGTTTTCTTAGCACCTAGCACAATGCCTGGCATGTAGTAAATGTTTAATGACTATCAGATAAGGGATTAAATTAGGATTTTTGACTTTTCCCTTCCTCTGTGATGACAGAGAGCAGGAGGGAGAGAGCCCCCACAGCCATGACATTTCAGGGTCAGAAGAGCTCTTCAAGATTATCTGGTCTCATCCTTCATGTTTGAATTCCCTCTGTTAGGACCAATTATCATCCAATGTCTCCTTTAATACCTCTTATGAGGGGGAGCTCATTACTACTGAAAGTAATACTCTGATTGTTAGAAAGTACTTTCTTAAAATGAGCCCGAATCTTATGAGCCTAAATTAGCTTTTAACTTTCCCCACCTGTGGAAGCTGTTCAAAACCGACTGTTCTTGGTTTTGGTCATGGAGGATATACAAGAATTAGCTCCCCCTGCCTCTGCCAGCCCTCTCTGCGCCTCCTCTTTATAGACTGGCAATGCCCCTTCTTCTGTGGTGCTGAGGCTCACTCCCCCTCTGAATCAGTGCAGATGATCTCTCTCTCAGTTTTATGTCGCTGATGATTCATAATAATGTTTTACATACGTAAACGCCTTATGGTTTACAATAGGCCTCCACGTATGTTTATTATTATTCTGGGATCTTAAAGAATGGCACCCAGAGCTGCCTTGCCCAAGGTGACCAAACCAGGGCACAGCAGGGTGAGCCAATCACTGCTTTATGGATGCAGCTGGATGTCACATTAGCCACTGACTCACACTGAGCTGATCAACTAAAACACCTACCTCTCTTCACTGCTGAGTCATGTCTCTTTCATCTTGTCCTTATGCTGTTGGGTTCTTAGATCCAAATTCAAACCTTTAGTAATCCTGGCACTCTGGGAGGCCAATGTGGGAGGATCGCTTGAGGTCAGGAGTTCAAGACCGGGCAAGAGCGAGACCCCTGTCTCTACTAAAAAGGAAAAGTTAGCTGGCAGTGGTGGTGCACGCCAATAGTCCCAGCTACTCGGGAGGCTGAGACAGGGGGATCTCTTGAGTGCAGGAGTTGGACGTTGCCGTGAGCTGTGATGACGCCGCAGCACTCTAACCCAGCGAGAGAGTGAGACTCTGTCTCAAAAAAAAAAAAAAAAAAAACGAAAAAGCAAACCTTTACGTGCATTGTTATTAGTATCTATCTTCTACTATTTATTGTGTCCTTTCTATATACCAGAGGCAGACACTTCAGATATATGTGTATATTGGTATCTTTTATCACATATTTTATTCCTTATTGAAACTGTGAGTGGGCGTTTTTATTTCCATTTTACAGGTAGGAAAGCTGCAGCTAAGAAAGGTAAACGGCTTTCCCAAAGTCGAATAGCTTATAAGAGGCAGAATTGTTTTCTGACTTCAAAGCCCTGTTGTGTGTGTGTGTGTGTGTGTGTGTGTGTGTGTGTGTTAATTGTAACAGTGTGCCTTTCAAAGGGGAAGGAGGAATAGAACAGTACCACGAGTGCTCCTTGTAGGACTGATGCAGTGGTGGGAACATTGCATTCATTTTCTCAGTTAATCCCCACAGTAGTCCCATGAAATACATCAGTAAGCTCCTTGCTGTCCACCTATGTCTCCTGCATATGGGAACAGCCCAAAGCAGAGGAGGATACTGAGGCTTTCTGCTGTACGGTCCTGCCCCTGAAGCTCTCCCTATCTCAGCAAGGGGGGAAGAGGGGAGCTCCAGCTGCAGCTGCCCAGCTCTGTAGGACCAGGCCATGGTGGGGCAGTCCCTGAACCTCGTCAGTCCCTACTTGCACCTTTAAGGAATAGACTAAAGAGGAGGAGAAAATAGATGGCAATAAAATAGAGGGCTTTCAACATCACAGACACAGGAGTTTGCCCCTTCTCTTTGGTCTTGGAGGGGACTGCCCAGCTTTGAATCCTAAAGGGGAGAATGAACTGAAGTCCGTGGAAGGCTCTAGGGAAGCATGTTGGTGTGAGTTTAAAGCTTCTGCCCAAGTTGGTTCTCCCAAACTATGCAATACATAGAAGCATGTATTGAGTACGTGTGCTGGGCCAGGCTCTATGTGAGGTGCTGAGACTACAAAGAAGAAGACACCAATAAGACACCTGCCCTGAAGCTACTGACTGGCACTGAGGTAGAGGTAAGTCCAGGGTGCTTCTGGCACATACAGGGTCACCTAGATCAGACTAGGGGTGGAGCCGTCAGAAAAGCCTCCCCCAGGAGATGATGCCTGATCCAAATTAGGAGGAGTTAGCAGAGAAAAACAGTGGACAGGCATTCCAGGCAGAGGGATCAGAATATGAAAAAGCAGAGAACTTGACCCAAGTCAGCCCTGCAGGGGCACAGAGTAAGAGGCAGGGTGCAGAAGATGGGCCTGAAGAGGGAGGTGGGTGCCAGTTCATGGGAGACCTGCTGGAGTATGAACTTGATTCTCTGGTCCGTTCAAATAAGGATTGCATCTAAATCCCAAATCTGCCAGAGCATTGGTGTCTTGTCTGGTTTGGAGACATGAATCACCCTTCGGCCTACTGTTCTATCCTTAGAGTTGGAGATTATTGAGTATCAGAATGAGGTGGTCATTCTTTATCGTCGCTGCCGTCCTCGTCATCCTGGTTACCATCGGAATACCTGAATTATAAAACTCAGAACTGTGTACGGGAGAGACAGGTGATCCTCCATTTTGTCAACCTAAAGTCTGTGACCCATCAAAGCACGTTTCTGGCATTAGAAAACAGTCAAATGGTCACTTCCGTGGCCATTTGTACTCTGACATGGAAAGACGTTTAAAGGGTGTAGAGAATTAAGACAACAAGGAACACATCTGGAACAGAAATTTACAAAATATTGTCCAGCTCTTCAAATGGAGATGGTATTCAATGGTGGGATGGAAGGTGAGCTCTTGAGTTGTTCAGATTATACAAGACCAGGGAGGGGGTAGTTTCTGATTCTCTTGTTAGGAGGAGTAGAGCTTTCTGGCTTCATGGGGCTGGGGGTGGTGGTACAGAGGGAACAGCTTCTTTCCTTCTGTGTGAGGAGGGGCTTCTGACACATCCTCCCTTCGGGAGGCAGCTTCTTCTGAGAAACTCGCAGGAAATCCTACTGGTGCTTCTTGCCTTGTTTACTACTTAGGGGTCTTTGGAAGGAGCCCAGAGCCCAGGCCAGATGTGTTCACAGTTTGAATTTAATTTGTGAATTAGCAGAGCCACTGTGGATCACTAAAGGAAGCATGGCTGTTTGGGGCACAGCCATTTCCTGATACCCACACCAATCCTCTGACACACCAGCGCAGCACAGGACAAGGCAGAAACGACCCGCTGTCCTGCTGCCGCAGCTCCTGGGTGACAACTGCTGCTAACGTGCACACACAGGTCCGGAAGGACGCGTGGGACCAGCTGAGGCTGGTCAGAGAGCTCTTTCTGAAAACTCAGCTTCTTCACACCTGCGGCCGGTTCCTGACAGCGAGGCTGCTGGGAGCTGGCCACGTGCTGTGGGTGTAGGCAACTCAGCAGAGACTGTCCTAGGAGGGTATAATAAGAACTCCGCAAATCCTCCCTCAGCCTCAGGGGAGTGAGTGGCTGGAGCATCACAGAGCCCTGAAGCCGCGTCCTGCTTCACTGCTAAATAAGGGTGCTCTTATAATTGAACAGAAAAACTGAGAAAGGGGCCTGCTCTGTTGCCCAGTCCTTGGGGCCTTTCCTGTATTTGCTGGTGATCATGGAGTGGGGTGACCTTAGGAGGTGTGGCTTTGGCCCAGCAGACTGGGAAAGTCAGGGCTGCCCTCCTTACTTCTCCTGGAGCACTGAGTGGAGGGCTGGGTCACAAGAGTCCCTTGGGAGCACAGAGGCAGAAACAAACTCTTTGCAAGAGCCACTCATCCCCAGACCATCTTCCCAGAACAAGGCTGCCTTCGGTAGAACTCATTCAATAAGCGCTTCAGGGATAAGGCAGTGGGGAGAAGTGTTGCTTTGAACTGGGTTACTTGAGCTGAGCGGCTACCTTGGAAGGCTGGAGAGCAGCAAGTGGTGCAGATTTACAAGACCTCATTAAACAGCCCGTGGGATTGATGCAGGCCTTTACACTCGGACGTTCTGGGCTGTCCAGGAGGCTGTGGGCCTCGTGTCTCCAGGGCCCCAGCACTGCTGGCCTACAGCCTTTCTCAGCCCCCACCCTCCTTGCTTTCCTCCTGAGCCGCGGGGATGGGGAAGGACGGATCTCGTGCTTCACTCTTATGAAATGGCGCATCAGTAAGTGCTACTTAAGAAAACACATGGTCTGCCCCTCGAAAAGGCCCCCCTCTGCTGCTGCCGCCACCAACACCTTTCTTTATTCCGCCCAAACCTCACCAAGGGGAATTCGAAACAACTGTGGTGATAAATCCGCCTGCAGATAATTGGCAAGAAAACAACACTTGTGCAGTATATAACGTTTTATGGTTGTTTCATGTACTTTATTATAATACTAATGAGCAGTTATATATCAGGAGCTAACTGCACGCCGGATTAGCTTGTTAGCATGATATGAAATGGCAGAGCAAACAGTCCAGGCCCCTCGCTCCCTGCATGCCTCCCCCACCCTCCCTCCCTACCCCTCGGTCCCATTTGCACTCAGTAATTAGTATGCAAATTAGGCCCCGGGACCACACAAGTTCTAGTATATTACAAGGGCTTTATTATGCTCTTGTGAGTACATGATGGAAACGGCCCATGACAGTGTTTATCTCACTACCTCTGTCTTGCCTTCTCCTTTATCTCTCTCTCTCTCCCCGCCTTCACCCCTCCGTACACACACAAACACACCTTCTTTTTTGCATGGTCTACAACCAACCCCTTCCTGTATCAGACCTCTAAACTTGGTACAGGTTCACCAGGTCTTTCTGTCCCTATTTGAACATATCCAGTGATGGGAATCCTGCTCCTTCTGGGAGCCATGGTTCCATTCCAATTGCCGTCATTGAGAGAAAATTCTCCCATTTTCCATGGTTCTTAATGGCGTATGTGTGTGCCACAGACTCTTTTATGAATTTTTTGAAAGCCATGAACCCCTTTGGCAAAAAAATACATATTCACATATGCACAACATTTTATATTCAGTTTGAGGGACCCTAAATCTGTGCACAGAGGGAGATCCATAGACCTCTTACCTCACATTGAGCCAAAATTTCCTTCCTTTAATTTTCACCCTGGGAGTAAAGTTCTGCCCTTTGAATCTCTTCAGTGGGAGTCTGTTCTCTTTATTATAAGATAAACTGGCAAATTCTTAAGAATTTCTATCACATTTCTCAAATTATTCTTTCCCCAGCTTCCCCAACCAATGATCACAAGTCAGAATTTCAAGACATCTTTACATCCTGACCAAACCTGCCCTGGTCATCAATTACCTGGGTGGGATGAAGCCCAGATAAGAGCTGAATGTTCACACTGTGTTTGTGGCGTGACCAGCCCTCCTTTGTCCTAGACGCTATACCTCTGCTAATGTGGCCTGTGGCCAAAGTCTTCTCTGGAAGTCTTTTGGCCAATATAAATTCACCTGGAACTCCCAGGTCTTCTTCCTATAAATTCTTGCCAAGGTATAACTCCTTCAGCCCACACTTCCAGAATTTCTATTTTTTAGCCTACATGTAGAACAGTTACTTTCCTCTGTTAAGTCTCACTTGTGTTCCAACTTGTGGAACTGATTTTTGAATCTTGATTCTGTGCTCTATCTTGTTGGCTGTCCCTAGCCTTGTCTCACTGTAAATTTGTTAGCCTTGCTGTTTATGGCTTCAAGTTGTTGATAAAAATGCTGAACAGGGCAAAGGACAAAATTCTTTCAGATGTCACTGGAGACCTCTCTGTCAAACACTGATCAATATTCTTTGGTATGGTCATACAGCCGGCTCTGGATCTACCTAACCTTCTCCCCTATCCTCTGTCTCGACCTCTCTTTTCTGTCTGGTTTACCCTATAAATGTTTTTTTAATGCCTACCTCCTTCCTGAAAACATCTCCTCTTGATCCTGTATTTCACCTTAAACTGCTCCTAACCTTCTCATTTGCTTCTTAGCTGCATTTCTTGAAAGACTAGTCCACACTTTCTCACGTCTCATCCAGAAGTGAGCTGGCTGGTCTGGCCTCTGCCCTCACCACCCCAATTATACTGCTCTCACAGCCATCAGTAACTACCTCGGAATGGCCAGATCCTGTGGACACTTTTCTGCTTTTGTTTTACTTAATTTCACTTTTGCATTTGGCACCAACAATCATTGCCTTTTCTTTTCTTTTTCTTTTTTTTTTTTTGAGACAGAATCTCACTCTGTTGTCCAGGCAGTGTCATGATCACAGCTCACTGCAGCCTCCAAATCCTGGGCTCAAGCAATCCTCACACCTGGCTAATTTTTTTTTATTTTTTGTAGAGACAAGGTCTTACTATGTTGCCTAGGCTGGTCTCAAACAACTGGCCTCAAGTGATCATTCTGCCTCAGCCTCCCAAAGTGCTGGGATTACAGGTGTGAGCCACCATGCCCAGCCTAAAATCAGTCTTGAAGGATGAGTAGGGCTTTACTAAGCTCTCTCCAAAATCTCACATTTCTGAATCCACTGCCTTATCATATTTCATCTGTATCACTACAACACTCTTCCAAAATTTCCTAATTCCCATCCTATTCTTTGCTTCCTCTAACCTGCACCCTACCCCAATCTAGTCTCTACATTGGTCACACAGAAAAGTTCTTTTTAAAATGCAAACCTGATTCTTGGTAAAATTCTCGATGGACTCCTTTTGCCTATAGGCTAGAGTCCAAACTCTTCAGCACGGTGTGCGCGGTGGTCTTTCTTACTGACCTGACCTCTGTCTGGCTTGCCAGCTCTCTTTGAGGGGCTCTTGCTTGTCACTGTGATGGGGTCAGAAATGGAGCTTATGAAAGGCATTCACCCACACTGGCTTCAGCTGAACTCTGAAGAATGCTCCCCTTACCCACCCAAGTTCAAAGTCGAAGCCTCATGGCCTCCCCAGGATAACTCCGAGCTGCCTCCCTCAGCCAGTGCCCGCATCTCCTCCCCGGGCTGCAGCAAGGCCCCACAGCACAGGCAGACAGAGGAGGGAACAGGACGGCCGCTGCCCAAAGGAAAGAAGATCAGAGAGGAAGGATCTGTAAAGCATGAGCACAGAATAATGGGCTTCATGAATACTTAGCATAAGGAAGAGAGGAAAAAAAATCTGTGTAGCAGGCAGTTTTTGTAAAGCGTTGAACTGTACCACACATCACCCCCTGACAGGCCCTGATGTTAGCTCCTGGAATGGATCACAAGAGACTCATTAGAAAAAACAAATATTATCGCACGCTGAAATGATTTATGGAGAAAAATGAAAAATTTTGTGTTGTTGCGTTCCCTCTCACTCACTCCCCCTCGTCGCTGCCTTCTATGGGGAAGTTATTTATGGCTCCAGACCCTTAACAAGAGAGCAGCAAAGCTCTGAGCTGATCACTCCTGCAAACTGCCTACATTTGATTTTTATTAGTGACTTAAAGCTTCCTTTTTTTTCTTTATTGTCCTGGGTGAACCAAAATGCATTTTAATGCCTGCTATTCAGGCCAGACAAGAAATGTGTATGTGCCTCCCACACAAACCAGCCACTCCAGGGTCTCTGTCCAGAACCGAGGGTGACGCGGAAGGAGGGAAGGAGAAAGTTCCCGTCTCTGAGAGGGCAGGTCAGGTGCCATGTATAGGGGCACTTAATATGTATCTCCCTGTCTGGGGACGACTAGGTGCAACAAATTGGTTTCCTTGTTTTTGAGACAGGGAATGAGCCAAGTTAAGTTTCAGACAAGGAAAGGAAATGGTAATTAACACATATTGTGGTGTTTGTAACATGCCAGGCATTATTCTAGGCGTTTTCTCTTAGATTATTTCACGTAATCTTCCTAACAACTGGGAGGCAGGTCTCCTTATGCTTATTTTATGGAAGAGGAAACTGAACCTCAGAAAAGTCAAACAACACATACAAAGTTACACAGCAGGTAACTGACTGAGCTGGGATTCGGATCCAGGTCCAGCGCACAATATCATCTGTATTTTTATCCCCGTACCACACTGACTCCTGGATTGGATCATGATGTCTCTAGAATCATATCTTCTGAACACTAATTGGAAGGTTCCTCAGAGACCTGATTCAAAGTCCCCCCCTTCTGCCTACTGTAGAAGCTTTCCCTTTCCTGCTCTGGCAGTTCGTCACCAAGTTCCTGCTGGAAGGTGCTGCCTTTCAAGGAGGCCCAGAGCACCGCGGAACAGTTCTAGACGGCTGCAAGCGCTTTGCACACGGGCCAGTAATCTGGGCATCTCCAGTTTGGTCAGCTGCTTTCCCATCCTGGTCACCTTGCTCTGGAACGTTGCAACTGTCAGCATCACTCTTACCATGTGTCTCCTGGAAATAGGCAATTTGCTAGAATGCGATCTTGAGCAATTCTTCTTAGGAAAAATTTTAACTTTCGAAGGCCCCCAGGTAGAGCATGACCCTCCTTCCATCGCCATGGCAGACGGGACCCATGCTACAGGAGAGCCTGGCTTGGCCTAACTAACCCTGCGGGGGCCTATTTCTGCCTGGCCTCGGTGATCATTTGGCTTCCGTCCCTTTCTCTGGCCCAGCCTAGGCCGTGTAATCTCCCTGGCTGCTTCTCATGCACTTGGTGCCAGCACTGGGCCAAGAACAGAGTGAGTGCCAGTGCAGACCCCAGTGGACCCTCAAGGCCACTTTACAGAGACCGTCATTTCTCCTTTTCCTGGTTACTTCCATTGTCCCTCAGCAGTGAGTTCCTACTGTCATCCAGATGGTTAACAGAGATGCGCAAGAAATCCCTGTGGGCAGGAGATGGCCAAGTCTTCCATTAGTGTCTGGGTGCCACGAGTCCTAGGCTGTGGCCTCACTGAGGACAGTCAGTGGACAGTTGCAAACAGTCTCGAGAGTCTAGCCTTGGAAAACGCCCTGCCAATGCCTCCGCCCTTCAGGTTGTCCTGTGGGGTGGGAGGATGTTGGGAGTGGAGTGGTCACAAGTAGGGAATCAGGCTTGCCTGCACAATCCTGGCTAATCTGTGCTCTCCCCTCCGCAGCATGGCCCCAGGGATAAGCTAGGGAAGAGGGGATGGTGTTCTTGAAAACAAGGGGCTGGGGGCCCCAGATGAAAGGCCTTGGGGGCTGCACTTCAGTGTGATCCGTAACTTACTCTGACATCTGCACAGAAGGAAGGGTTGCCCATCCTCTCTGCCCCTCACCTTTCACTTAATCCACAAGAGGACAGGGAGCTCAGCCTTGGGACATTGCTAGCAGTTCCTCCTGACCCCCTAGAGTTCTCCTATGGCAAGTTGAGCTGGCCAGAGCAGCCTGGAGAGGGGAGCGAGGCAGTGCTGGGGAAAGGAGTGGGTGCCCTCCCTCCCTGCCCCAGCCCCTCCCAGGCCTGCTCCAGGGCCAGCCACACTGGGCCTCATTCCTGGAGGGCCCTGTCTCTCGGCAGTGTTGCTAGGTGCGGTGAGCCCAGGCGCCTGCCACCGGCTGGCCACAGCTCTGCCTGGAGACCTTCAGGGAGGCTGGGAAGAAGGAGCTGCATTATGTGGCTGATCCCTCCCTCCCGCCCCCAGCCTCAGCATAGTGAGCTTTCCGGAGGGATGGTTATGAGCCAGCCCATCCCCAGGCCTTCCTCTTTGTGCAGAGACCTCCCCGTCAGACCCCCCACCTTCGATGGCTGCCCCCTCCCCCTTCCCTCCGGTTCAGTAGAGCCAGAGTTAAGCCTGGGGTTAATGCCCAGTGACACCTGCAGGTTGGCTAGTGTTGTTGACATGGGGTTGGGGGGAGGGGAGGGGGTGATGGGGGAGATCGTTGGTGGCTTTATTATGGAGAACTCAGCAGGCCTGGGGCCTTCTATTGTCCAAGTGGCAAATAAATAAATAGGAGAAAGTAAGTCTTCCCCATGGCTTACCGACGGGAGGTTAACAGCTGGACATGACATGACAAATTGGGCATTTTTCTTTGGGGACTGATCCTTACAGCAGCTAGCAGGGAGAATGAGAGAGAGAGGGAGGGGGGAGTTGAGAGAGAGAGAAAGCAAGCCGGAGCACGGAACACGCTAGTCACAGAAGTCAACGTGGAAGCCATGTATGCATGTACATGAGTATGTGACTACAGTGTGCAGGGAACATGGCATCCTATTTTGGTCATTAAAAAAACAAAAAAAACCAAGCATTTTGCATGTGCCTGTCTCAGGAGTAAACCCCAGAACCCCAGAAGCTGGGTGTCTGGCTGTGGGGAGAGATATCTCTGGGATCTGTCTTCTTGGACCCCTCCCCCTCCTGCCAAATGGAAAACCAAAGGGTCAACACTGGCTCTGATCCCAAAGAAACCTCTCCCTCCAGATGGGTGGGATTCCCGGGCAGTTGCAAGTGATGGAACAAGCAGCCTATCTCCAGCCTGGGACTGGAGCAGGGCTCTTGAGCTCATGCTCAGCTGGCTGGAGCTGGCCCCAGCCGGACAGCAGAGCAGCCCACTTGTCTCTGAAGCTGGGCTGGGGAGCAGCAGCTCTCCCTAGCCCTGTCCCACCTTCCTCTTCCCCAGGGAATGCCCAGCAGGAGGTCTGAGGACTAGAGGAGAAAACCCCTGGGAACAATGATCTCAGTTGCCCACTGCAAACTGGAGTCGGGGTGGAAGCAGAATGGGGCAGGTGTGTACAGGAGAATGCTTGATCTCTGCCAGGGCCCCAGAACCATCTCAGCCAGGGGCTGCTCTCCCTCGTCTTCTGAGGCAGCAACTGTGGGGGTGCTCTGGAGTTAGACAAACCTGGGATCTTGTCCTGTTCCTCTTCTTCCTGACCCTGTGGTCTTGACATGATATTTAACCTCGCTAAGCTTCAGTTTCCTTATAGGTAAAATGGGAATAATACTGGTACCTTCCACGTGGGCTGGTGTGAGGTTTTAATGAGTTAATGCATGTAAGAGTCTGACACATGATAAATCCTTTATAAATGCCACTTAGTGCTGCTCCGGGGCTAGCCACCTTTTCCTCCCTGTTGCCCTATGTTTTAAGATTGACTAAGGGAGCTCTATGGAACTGTTCTCTGGAGAGAGGGAAGTGCATGTCTAGTTCACATTCCCGGAAGCTATCTCCCCGATCTCCAGAGGCTGGGCATGGCTTAGCCTGGAGCCTTCGTGGAACCTCGCCTGAAAGAATCACCTCCTTCCCAGACTCATGTTCTTGCGGTGGGCTGTGGTTCTGGTCCGCGCCCACTCCACGGGGGAAGCCTGGCCAGGTCCAAGGACATTTAGAGGGAAGACAGGACTTCTGATGTTCGGGGGCGGGGGGGTTGTGGTGTGTTATTCTGAAAGGCAAACTCTCCATTCTCCCTCTGGGACCAGAGAAAAACCACAGGTGAAAAGAAGCTGAAGTAATTAGTTCATCCAAGAAATGCTTACTGAACATGTACCAGGTGTCCAGCGTGGCTCTAGACCCTGGGAATAGAGCCACGACCGAAGCGGGCGAAAATCCCTGCCCTGGAGGAGCTTGCGCTGCAGCTCTCTGAGAGGCCACGGGACACCTCGGAGTGGCCTCCACCCCCTTGCGTGTGCTTTCCAATGTGGCCACGGCCCATTGTCATCTTCCACGCTCTTCCTGTCGGATTCAAATCAGGCCTCACAGGAGAGCCTGGGAGACGGGCAGGACAGAGAGAAGAGACATCTGGCACCTTCGGTTGGAGGGAGGGCAGTTTCTGATGATTAACAGAAGCTTTACTGAAGGCAGGTTTGAGAAGAGGAGTAAACCTGGAGGAGAAAGCTACCGTGTATTCCATGCTGGAACTATCAGGCACTTTACATATATTGTCTGATTTCATCCTCTCGGGCACTCTGCACGGCAGTTAATATATGACCCCCCCCCTTCCTCCTGTACAGATAGGGACACCGAGACTCAGTGGAGGAGGTGACTTATCCGAGATCCACAGCTGGGAAGTGACAGGAAGTGGATTTGAATCTAAGGCCTTTGTTCTTTCGTGCCCCACAGTTCCCCACGTGGTTCGCTGGGAAACCGGCCAGAGCGAGCAAAGGCTGCAGTGGAGAAGGGGAGGCGAGGACAGCTAGCCGGGTGTACAGGTGTCCACAGGGCAAAGGGGAGGAGAAGTCTAGGGGGGTCCTGAAGATGGGTGAGACCCCCGAGCCTCCCTGAAACGGCATGCCACGCCTCTCCGTCAGACAGCCTTTCAGGTAGGGTCCCCTACTGCAGCGCAAACCTTTCTGTACTCAGTGAGGGGCAGTGTGGACCTGACACAGAGACAGGGCCTCCATCTCTGAAGATCGTTGCCAGACCATGAGCCAAAGGGGTGAAAGGTTTACTGAAAGGAGGCTTGGAAGCTGTAGGGCCTCTACGTGTGACAAAGACAATAAGCACCCATGAAAACTCCTCGTCTGATGTAGGTGGTGGGAGGTTGGGGGGCTCGCTCTCAGCCTTGGTTGTTCTGATCATCCAGCCCCTTCATGGCCAGTACCAAAAGGCCAAATCCCTTGTCTTCCTCCCCAAGCCCAGATCCTTGGCTCGGTGGCCCCCAGGTCCTGCCTAAGAGCTCCCATGGCCAGGACGCCTACCTGGAGAATCACCTCCACTGTGAGATCTGAGAGCAGGAGCCACACAGGAGCTTTCTTCTTCCAGGAAGTCCCTTCCCCCAGCCCCCTGCTACTCACTCCCCTATATAATATTCCACGTTAGAGCTCATAAATGCTGCTGCGGGTCCCCAGCCTGATTGAATTTGGAAGCCATTGTTTACAGACGTCTGGCTGTACAGGGGGATTTATTGAATTTTCCATGAAATGTTGCTCCCCTAATGCTGTAAAAGGCAAGCAGCCCACATCAGAGGAGCCCTGCGTTACAGGATCATGTTACCCCGAGATGGAGTGCTTGCTTCAGAGTCGCTGATGCACTGAGCTCTGGCTCTAAGCAGGCAAGAGTGGCCTCAGGGCTCACTCCTGCCTGATCCCTCGCTGGCACCCCAAAGCTGGGGCTTCTGAGCCAGCCTCCGCCCATGTTCCCCTCAGCCCACTTCCAGTTAGTCTCAGCCCTGAAGGTGCTGTCTCAAATACCTCTCCCAAATCCAGGCTTCTCTTCAGTCCACCTGCCGTGAACGACAGCACTGCTAGGGCAGCCTCTGCAGGCCCCTCCCTGCACCCTCCCCCACCTGCCCCAGTCCTGGAGTCATGCCCCTTACTGCACATGGTGCAGAGTAGGTGTTCAGCAAGTAAATAAGCAAAGGAGAAGCGGGAGGCAGGGCAGGAAAAAAGGAGAGAACCAGGGTGTCATGAGTGTCAAGGTGGAGAGGGACGCTTCCTCCAAGGTCCTTGGCAATCCTCGAGCACGAGAAGCCCCGGGACAGGGGCAAGGCATCGCCTGAGAGACAGAGCTGAAGTGGAGCTGTGTCCTTGCATGCACTGCAAAAATACAACCAGACTGAGTTTTCCCTATTTTGAGAGACAGTCTTTAACCCTCATCACTCCTTGAGCTTCTGTCCCCTTGACTGCCTTGATGCTCAAAGGCTTATTCATATTTAACCAGTTCACTTCTCACCACTGGCTCATTTCTGCCATTGTCCTTACCTCTTTGGTGACTCTGTTCTTTTAAGGGTTATTCATCCAAATCCCCAAATCTGTGTTAATGTTCACCCTTCTCTTCAGCTAACCTTGCTGGCCACCCTCCTGAAACCCTTTTCTCTCTCGGCATCTCTCGTACCACCTCTTGGTTCTCCTTGCAGACAGCTCCTTCTCTGGCTCTTAGCCCTCCTGCCACCCTAAATAAAAGTAGGTGTTTCCCAGTGTTCTGTCTTTGACCCTCTTCTCTCGGCGCACACTTTAATCTGATGAGCTCATCCGTTCCCGCAGCTGCGCTATCATCTTTATTTAGAGGACTCCTGAATATAAAGCTCCAAATCTGACCTCGCGCAGCTCTGGTCCCATTTTTCCAGCTGCCTGGTGAGTATCTTCTGCGCTGTGTTCCGTAGCCATCTCAAAACTGAATCCATCATCGAGCCCCCACCCCCGTGATAATTCACCTTCAGTGATCCTTATTTCTGTTGATGACATTATCATCCTCTCAATTACCCAGCCATGAGATCTTGAAGCCATCTTTGGTACAGATAGATGCTCCAGACCCCAAAACCCGCTGCACACTGAGTATCTCCACCTGGACTCTTAACGCAGCCATTATGACCTGCAGGACATACACACATAACACACGACTTGTTCTCTTTCCTTTATTTCCCCTCTAGCATGCATAGCACTACCATCCTCCCAGGCCCCTAAGCCAGAAACCTAGGCATCCTCACTCTCTTCTGTCAGCCTCACATCCCCCATCCTCCATCAGTCACTAAATCCTATGGATTCGTTATCATCCCTAATGTGTGTCCTCCAGTCTCCAGCCCCTGCTGCTGACTTAGTTCAGGTCCTCAACATATCTCACTTAGGTTGTCTAAAAACTCCTCCCAACTGGTGTTCACCATCCAGCCTTCCTTCCTGCCATCCACCTCCCCACTGCTGCTCACGTGATCTTGCTAAAAGGCTGCTCTAACACCTGCCTAAAACCCTCCAACGGCCCCTCATTGCAACCAGGATGACATCGGAGCTCCCTATGCCTCCTTGAGTTTGCACACATGATTCCCTTTACCTGGAATGTTCTACCCCCCGCCAAGCTCCCCACCCAGACTCCTTCATTCAGCCTGCGTTTGGCACTCCCAGATCATTCTCTAAGACCCAGCTCAGAGGTTCTGTTTTCCCCAATGCCTCCAGCATAAGTGGAAACCCTCCTACCAAGCGACTACCACACTTGATTCATCAGAACAGCTATGAGGTAGCATTGTGATGTTTCCTATACAAGGCCATCCTCCCCCACTAAACAGCGTCTTGTTTGTTTCGCTAGCCCAGCACCTAGCGCAATGCCATGCACATAGGAGGCTCTCCAAACATTTGTTAAATGAAGGTCAAATTTAAGTGAAAGAGGCACAGCATACATGAGGAACTTTCATCTACAAGTGGGATTTTTCTCTCTCCACCTTTTCTGTGGTTCTCAGAAGGGGTGGATTCCAAAAGTGATGGTCTCTTTCCTGCATCTCGTCGTTCCCAGACTGAGTCTTGGTGTTTCCAAGAGTATGAGATATTCACCAGCCACAATGTCTGGGCACTGCCCCCCACCCCCCCAGCCCTGACCAGCCTCATGTCTCTTCCCTCCCAGTTCTGCCTCCTGATCTAGTGACCCCTTCCTCCCTTGCCTCTTAACTGGGGGACTCCAACGTGACTGAAGGGCCTCAGAGGGAAAACAGTGATCCTCCAGAGAAAGCATGTGTTCACCACGTTAGGTAAACATGCCAAGCTGCAGGGGCCGCCTGAAGGAGGGGTCTCCAGCCAGGGATGGGGAGAGTCCCCACACCAGCCTCGGAGCTGGCAGACAGACCCACCGTCATCCTGAGTAGGGGGTGGGCAGTGGCTCTGAAAAGAAGTAGCAGGACATTGTTTTCTCAGATTTCATTGGTTTATTTATCCTACGCCTGGGCTCCATCTGTCCAACCTCCGAAAAGAGAAGAAGCAAGGGCTCCAAGCCACCAGAGGAGCCCTGTCCTCAGCCTGCAGCTTTGCGAGAACCATGAACTAGGCTGGGTTGGGAGTTCAAAAGCCTGGGAGGGCCTTGGCCCTGTGACTCAATTGCCCAAAGACATAGAAAGAGCAAATAGACCAAGAAGAGAGTGTGATTGCAGGCCCGAGCCCTCCTGACTCCTGACTGGTGTCCCTGCTCGGTTCCTTTGACAAAGCCAAGAGGGCAGGGGCTTTTGAAGAGGTGGGACAAGACTGCTCTGGGGAAGAAGCTCAGAGGGCCCAGGCTTGACGCCCCCTGCTGCAGCCAGGAGAGGCAGGTGCTGAGTGGAGACGGATGAGGTCATGGAGACATCCACTTGAGGGAGCCTACTGTGTGCCGGGCTCAGGTGCACATTAGCTGGGAAAGCTATTTAGTGCCATGTAGCTGGCTTTGGTTTTGCAGAGTTCTTGACAGCATTTAGTTCCTGAACTCAGGGGCAACAGGGCAGATTTCCTTCCCTGGGTGCCTGGGAGAACCTGAGGACTGCTTATCAATGACGATGGGCTGATGGGAGGAATGAGAAATGGGGAAATCAGGAGAGCAAGATACCCTGGAGAGAGGTGGAAAGGCTGCTTTCCACACTTAGGAGTAGGAACCTCTCCAGAGGGCAGAATCGCGGCGGCTCAGGACTTGCCATGCATTCATACCTTACTGGCCCTGAGACTGGGCCACCGGAGCTGCACCACAGGATAAGAGAGTCGGGCTGTGCACGAAGGCTTCGTCCAGCCCTTTCAGTCCTGAGCCTATGAGTGGCTTCAGGAGCAACTTAGTGGAGAAGCTCAGGGCATTCGTGGGCCTGTAGTACTCCCTGCAGCGCTTCTTTGTGCTCAGGTGGGATCTCTGTCCGTCTCTCCCCACCCATGTGCTCTCCTAGTGTCACATGGCATACTTGGAGCGATGGCTTCCAGAGCTGTGGGGACTCTGAAGCAGGCCTCTCCCTCCAGAGCCCAGACCCATCGCTCAGGCTTTGGATATTCCCTCGTGCCTCCATCCCAGCAGAGCAGGAACTGAAGTCAGTGTCTCCTGCCAAAATTGGCCACCTCGCCTATCCTCTGTGCTTCTGGAAGTGGCACCCACATTCACTGTCATCTTCACTTCTCGCCTTCATTTATCACCCATATCTAATCAGACAGCAAGCCCTATCCATTCTTTCCCATATCCTTTCCCTTCCCACAAGTGCCCCCAGGGGGAAAATAATTACCCCTGTTGGCACCTCCCAGAGATAACAGCTATTAACCATTTGATACTGTATTTCTTTTTTTCAATGCAGAATTGAAAAAGCACAGACCTTAGAATCAGGAATATTTGAATTTGAATTCTGGCTCTACCACTTAAAAGCTGTGTGACTTTGAACTTTTGTTTTCTCATCTGTAAAGTGGCTACATTATATCTACTTAATAGGACAGTAGCAGGGATTAAATGAGATATCATAAGGAAGGTGCTTAGCTCAGTGCCTGACATGTAGTAAGGCTCAAGAAATATTAGCTATAGATTTACAGAAAAATTGAGAAGATAGTAAAGAGAGTTCCTGTATACCCCTTATCAAGCTTCCTGTAAGGGCATCTGACAGTACCAGGGTACATTTGTAAAAACTAAGAAATAACAATGTTATCATTTCACTAAACTATTAAACTACTATTAACTAAACTACAGGCTGCATTTGGATTTCCCCAGTTTTTCCACTGATGTCCTTTTTCTGTTCTAGGATCTAACCTGGGACACTACATCATCACATTTGATCGTGTTTTTTCCGCTTACCATTTTATCATAAGCAATTTCTAATTCCATTAAATATACTCCCAAAGCCCTTTTTCTAATAATATTAAAGTATTTCATTGTTCAAGGTATTTTAATATATTTAATTCCCTCTGATGAGTATTTAGATGGTTTCTTTTTTCTTCCTTTCTCTCTTTTTTTTTTTTTGCTATTATTAATAACACTGGTGAATATTTTTGAATGCACATGTTTTTGAGAATTTCTGATAATTTCCTTAGGTTAGAGTCCTATAAAAGAAATTATTGGGTGAAAAGGTATGAACTTTTAAAAAGCTGTTGATACATATTGATAGACTACTTTCTAAGAAAGGTTATACCAATTCACAGTCTCATCATCAGTGAATGATTATACCCATTTTCTTAAACCATCATCCACAGTATCAATTGTTAAATCTTTACTAATTTGATTAGCTGGGGAAAAAAAAATAAACTTTCTGTATTACTGTAGGAACATCCCATTGGTCTCCCTACCTCCGATTCACCTTACACGTCACCTCCAGGTTATACATCCCAAGATTGCAGTTTTACCACGTTCCTTCTCTGTTCAGAATCCTTCGGTCCTGCTCGCCTGCTTGCCTACCGCATACAGGAGAGCTCCGCAAGCTGACATTCCCACATGCCAGGCCTTCAATCTGTCTCCTCCCAACACGTACCTCCATTTTAACCTCCTCATGGGAGATGGTTGGCAGCCACCTCCTCCAAGGGCCTGACTCCAAGCTGGAAGTGGTTTGATGTGTGCCACTGCAAGCCATTGCCCTTCTGGTGCCTGGGAGGTGCCATCAAAGCGTAGACAGCAGGCTATTGAAACAGGACGTATGGAGGCTGCTTGATTGGCTCTGATAAACCTTATCCTAGACTATCTCAGAGAAAGGATCTCTGGTAGCAGGCTCAGAACTTGTGAACACAGAAACTCCAGATCCTGGTAACTGGCCTCATTCAGGCTGTCCTCAGACATGTCCATCTCATCATATCCTGATGAATGAAAATGAAGCTTCTCATCCTCTTCATTTGCCTCTCATCTCCCTAATCAGCCAAGTTGGATGTGGGAGCAGTCGCTTTTCTGTCTTCTTCACTGTCCCCAACATGACCAGTTCGTATTCTACCAAGTCTTCCTGTCCTAGACCAGGTACAGTATCAGCCTCTTCGATGTCTCCCTCCTCCTGTCTTGCTTGTTCCAATCCATTCATCACACTGCAGCCAGCTATTTAATATGAATCTGACCATAGCCCTTCCCTGCTTCAAAACCACCAGTGGCTCCCTGTTGCTCTCAGAACAAAGTCTACACTTCTTCACAGCCTAGAAGGCCATATATGATTTGATCTCTACCACTTTTCCAACCTAATCTCTCACCACTTTCCCCCTTGAGCTACAAATTCCAGCCATGCTGAGTGACTTTTTATTTACCAAGGCAGCACATTCCAACTCCAAGTCTTTGCACAAGCTGTTCTTTCCTCCTTCTCCCTCTTTCTCCCTCCCTCTTCCCCCGACCCCTGTCAACTCCGAGTCTTCCTCCAGACCTTAGCTTAAGCCTTAGATGCCCTTCCTCTGGGAATCCTTCTCTGTCCACACGCCAAGATGAGAACAGGTGCCACATTTGTGTGTTTCCACATCCCCCCATACGCACCCCTCTAACAAGATTATGTTATCATTGCCTGCTTATTCATCTTTCTCCAACAAAATTGTGCACTTAATGAGACCAGGATTACATTTTGTTTACTGTTTGTTGTATCGGCGGTGCCCAGCATAGTGTCCTGAACATGGTGAGTGCTCCACAAATATTTGCTGAGTTTAAGAATGAGTGAATGCTCTGTGCCATCCAGCTACCCAGTCCTGACATTCTCTTAGTCACAATTTCTCTCTCACTGAAAATGAGATAACTTCTTTTTAGCTACTGTCCTGTCTGCAAAGCTATAGAAATGAACCCCTAAGTAGAGCTATAAGAAGCTGCCTAGGCCAAGGGGATGGGATTAGATTTCTGTTTGGTTTCTCTACAGTCTGCCCATCAATCCAGCAGGAAGAGGCACTTGCTAATACAGTATTGTAAGATTCATGGTAGACAAAGTAGGCTGGAATGAAATAGAACTTTCTAGAACAAATCTATGTCCAGCTAGGGTCAGTCACATCTATGAGGATGCCTGCCATACTAGTCAGGGTTCTAGCAAGAAGCAGAGGCCCACGAATGGGGTAACTGAGGAAAGTTGAAGGAAGGGACTGTTTACAGAGAGAAGGTGAGGTACTCCACAGCTAGCCACTGTCACCACCCCTGGGACTGAAGGGGCATAGGAACTGTGACTTTCAGTAGAGGAATGCTAACTGTGGCTGGCAGAGAGGGAGCCAGGGCAGTATTCACCCCAACTGATTCTCTCCTCCTGCTGTCTGATGTCCTCCACGTGTGGAACCCCGTAGGAATCCCGACAGTAAGGGAGCTTGCCTGAGGCAGTTGACAGAAGTCGGCTTCTGGGGCACAAAACAGGATGGAGAAGGGTGGCGTGTGGGTCTGCAGGGGCAAATAGATACCCACCCAGCCCCTGGCCCTGAGAATCGAGGAGGTATGGAGACAGGAGGGCTAGGTCTCCTCCTCCCACTAAGGCTCACCCAAGGCAGAGAGCAAGAGTCTCTAAAGAGGAAAGTCCAGAATTCGGGGAGCTGGCAGCCTGGTGGACATTGGGGAGGGACTTGGGCAAAAAAATTGGGGCACTCTTACCACCGTTTAGGAAGTTTCCTTCTCACCCGCCCATACTCCTTTGCTAACTTACTCCCCTAGCATGGTACCAAGCCCCAAACTAAGCCAGGTTAGGAGTCCTGGCACATATTTCAAGATTACACTTTTTGATCTATTCATACTCAACAACACTCTCTGTCTCGGAGATCTGAGATCCTGCCAGTAGCATCTTCATTGTGTGTAGAGCAAAAGCTCCAATGTCAGACCCAAGGACAGGAAACAGCTGGGCTGAAGGGGTCTCCATTGATCTGGGGCTTGGAATCAGCTGGGAAGAGACGGGAAAGACTGGAAGATCTACCTTTTCCTAGAATTTATCTGAGGCAAAGCTGTGGGGCTCGGGGACCCAGGGCCCTGTAACAGCAGTTCTTTGCATGCAGCTGGGCAGAGGGCTGGTCTAAGTCCCAGCTGGAATTTCACAGCAAGCAAGTGGAAGGCGATGGCCTTCCCAGCTCACCTTCCCCACCCACCTCTTTGCTCTTTTTCAGTCTCTTCCTATTCATCTCCACTGCTTCCATTGTCTAATCAGACATGTCCTCATCCTTTCTTTCAGATTTCTGCAAGAGCTCCCTAGCTAGTCTCCCTGCCAACAGTTGTGGTCCTTTCATTCCTCCACATTGTTTTGAGAGTGATATTTCTAAACTGCAACTCCGATCACGTCTCACTCCTTCCTTAACTCCCTTCAACGGCTCCTTTTTCCTGTAGGATCAAGTCCAGACTCCTTAGTGTAGCATTCAAGGTCCTTTATGATCTGACCCCACCTACCTCCTCCGTCTCAGCTCCTGTGGCTCCTCTCTGCATACTGAAACTCCAGCTACACTGAACTACTTCTTTTGAAAGCACCAATTTATTTTTACCTTGTGCCTTTGCATAGAGCTCACCCTTTGCCTAGAATGCCCACTGTCCCTTCATCAGCCTGTTGAACTCGTACTCATCTTCCAAGACCCAGCTAAGGTGACATACCTCCTGGAAGGCTTCCTCGGTGTTCCTGATCACTTCCTCCTCTGTGCCCCTATCCAGAGCGTATTTCTCTTACCACACCATTTTCTAATTATCTGTCCACATGTTTTTCTCCCCTACCAGACTATGAGCTTCTTAAAGAAAGGTGCTGTATTTCCTTAGATTTAGCACAGTGCCTAGCACATAAAACATGCTCAGTAGTCAATTAATGATGACCTGAGTGAGCAAATGACTCCGCTCCCTATCTCAAGACCTGGCTGCTGGTAAACCTGCCTTCTTTTTAATGCCCCTCCCTCAGGCTGGCTGGACCTATTCAGGGTATCTCCTTCCCTCACTTATTTCTTCCTAATTGCTCCTAGTGTTCATTTTTAGCCAAAGGTCCCGTGTACAAATGCTGCTGGACAGGGAGTGTGTACCCGAGGACCTCACTGTGTGACTGAGCTGAATGTCTTTGCCCACTGAGAGCCCCAGAAGGCCAGAAGTGGTGAAGACCATCTCTGTGCTAATGGGGGACTATGGGGCCTGGTTCTGCATCTCTCTAGGGCAGAGTTGAAGGAGCATCTTTCTGCACAAGTTATTTGGAGTCTTAAATCTGAGAGCTCCTAGAATCTGTCTGCCCCTTTCCCTCTCAGGCCCTCGTTGTCATAGGATCATGAGGGCCTTGCCTTGGGAACCCTAACCTTGCTTTTACCCCCTACAGGGTAGACCAGATGCTCTTTGCTGCTCACCTGACTTTCCTCTTCTCTTCCACCATCTCTTTGCCTCCACCCCCGTCCTGCCCTCTCTCCCCACCGCACTGTTCTTACCTAAGCATATCCTTTATTTTTTCACACCCCCAAATCTTGAGACTTGTCATTCCTTCTTTCTGGGATGCCATGTTTTCTTTTCCACCTGCTAGAAACCAGCTTTTTCTTCGAGGCCCATTTCAAGCATCACTTTCTCTGTAAAGTCTTTTTTGACCCCTACTCCAGACCTTGCAGAATCTCTCCTTCCTTTGTGTGCCTGCCGTCTCCTGCATTGTTCTTATGGCACTCAGTATGTCTACCTGTGTTGACAGTGTTCTTTCTAGTCGCCTATAAAAGTGTAAGCTTCTGGATAGAAACTGTTTAGATTTACAGCCTGCACAATGCTTTGCACACAGTAGGCAAAGTATGAGTATTTGTTGCATTGACTTGGGATATCTTGAAAACTATGAGCAACCATATTCATTCATTCTTTCACGGAACAAACCCTGATTAAGGGATTATATGACAGTCTTTCATGAATGTGTCCAAAGACTTTCCAATTCATTTATGTTTTCTCCTAGACTCACCACTTGGGGTAAAGAATTTCTTAAGTTCACTGGCCACTGTATAAAATAGCAATCACCTTTATGCATCCCAAAGGTACTCACATTTCAAAGCAAACCCACTTTGCCTACAGTTTCAGGATTTTGTAG